>NC_059104.1:70370473-70974105 GCF_020740685.1 Jaculus jaculus
AAGATTTTCTCCTGTTCTGTAGGTTGTCTTTTTGCTGTATTAATAGTATCCTTTGTTGTGCAAAAGCTTTGTAATTTCATGAGATCCCAGTGGTTTATTAGTGGTTTTATTTCCTGTGTAACTGGGGCTATATTCAGAAAGAGACTATCTTTGCCAATATGTTGAAGGGTTTCCCTTAACTTTTCCTCTAGCAGTTTCAGAGTTTCAGGTCTGATATTAAGGTCTCTGATCCATTTGGACTTGATTCTTGGGCATGGAGGAAGACAAGGATAATTTTTATTCTTCTACATATAGATATCCAGTTTTACATCAGCACTTATTGAAGAGACTGCCTTTTCTCCAATGAGTATTGTTGAAATTTTTGTCAAAAATCAGGTGGCTGTAATTGCCTGGATTAACATCTGGGTCCTCTATTCTGTTCCATTGATTTTCATGTCTGTCTTTGTGCCAATATCTTGCTGTTTTGGTTACTATGGCTTTGTAATATAGCTTAAAATTGGGTACGGTGATACTGCAAGCCTTCCCATGTTGCTAATTTTTTTTTTTTTTTTTTGGCTATTCAAGGTTTTTTTGTGCTTCCAAATGAATTTTAAGATATTTTTCTACTTCAATGAAGAATATAATTAGAATTTTAATGGGGATTGCATTAAATGCATAGATTGCATTAGATTGACATTTTCACAATATTGTTTCTTCCAATCCAAGATCACGGGATGCCATTCCATTTCCTAGCGTCTTCTGCAAGTTTTCGCTTGAGTGTTTTAACATGCTCATTGTAGAGATCCTTCACTTCCTTGGCTAGGTTTATTCCACGGCACTTTATTTATTATTTTTAGGCAATTATTAATGGGAGATATTGCCTAATTTCAACCTCCACATGATTGTTGTTAGTATATAGGAAAGCTACTGATTTGTGTGTGTTTATTTTGTATCCTGTTGTTGGGCCCTGAAAGGCCCAGGCGTGAGGCCTAGTGGAACTTCCTGAGCCTAGCTAAAGTTTGGCGATCTGTCTCTGGCCAGCTATGACTCAGCAGGATGCTTAAGGGCTTCTGGCCTGCTACTTCCTCATGGTAATTGTAATTACCATTTCAATAGTTAAAGTTTACTATTGGCCCTTACCTCTTCTTCCACCCTAAAATCCCCGCCTTCATCCCCAACATGATATAGGCAACTGCTCAGAGTAATAAAGCGAGTTGTTCCTGCATTGCAAAGACTCCTGACTCAGTGTGGTTTTTCTCCGGTGGCCAGGAGAGGTTTCTGAGTCGCGACGCTCATCATCCCCTCAACCCCTAGGGAGGAACCAGCAGGCCTGGTCCTTCCCTCGGCACTACCTGTGCGGGAAGGAGCCCCGCATCCTGTTATGTTGTTAAAAGTGTTTATCAGCTCTAACAGTCTTTTTTTTTTAGGCTCCTTTATGTATAGAATCATAACATCAGCAAATAATGTTAATTTGATTTCTTCTTTTCCAACTTGTATTCATTTTATGAGTGTTTTTTGCCTTATTGCTATAGCTAAGTCTTCCAATACTACATTAAATAAAAGTGGGAACAGAGGAACCCTTGTCTTGTTCCTGACATTAGTGGAATAGCTTCAAGTTTTTCCCCATTTAGCATTATGTTGGCTGTAGTTTTGTCATAAATAGCCTTCATTATGTTGAGATCTGTTCCTTCTATTCCCAGTTTCTGTAGGACTTTTACCATAAAGGATGTTGGATTTTGTCAAATGCCTTTTCTGCACCTATTGAGATGATCTGTGATTTTTGTCTTTCAGTCCATTTATATAGTGTATTATTTTTATCAATTTGTGTATGTTGAACCATCCCTGCATCTCTAGGATAAAGCCTACTTGGTTAGGGTGAATGATCTTTCTGATATATTCTTATATTCTGTTTGCCAATATTTCGTTCAGAATTTTTGCATCTGTGTTCATAAGGGAGATTGGTCTGTACTTTTTTTTTTTGTTCTGTCTTTTCTTGTTTTGGTATCAGGGTGATGCTGGCTTCACAGAAGGAGTTTAGTAGAATTCCTTTCTTTTCTATATTATTGATAAGTTTGAGAAGCATTGGTGTTAGTTCTTCCATGAAGGTCTGGTAAAATTCACCAGTGAATTCATCTGAACCCGGACTTTTTTTAGTTAGGAGACATTTTATAACTGCTTGGATCTCTGTACTTGTTATTGGTCTATTTAAATGATTTAGCTCATCAAGGAAATCATCCACTTCTCTGAGATTTTCAAACTCAGTGGCATGTATATTCTTAAAGTATGTCTTTATGATTTTCTGAATTTCTTTGGTATCTATCATAATGGTGACTTTTCCATCTCTAATTTTATTAATTTTTGTCTCTTCTCTCTTTCTTCTGGTCACATTTGCTAAGATTTTTCAATGTTGTTTATCCTTTCAAAGAACCACTTGTTTCATTGATTCTTTAGATTTTTTATTTCTATTTTATTTAATTTCTGCTCTAATCTGTTTAATTTCATCTTGTCTTCTGATATTTTTTGCCTTGTTCTTATTTTTTCCAAGGCCTTAAGGTGAATCATTAAGTTGTTTACTTCTAAACTTTATAATTTATTTTTAAAATGTTTTATTTATTTATTTGAAAGAGAGAAAGAGGCAGACAGAGAGATAAAGAAAAAGAGAAATAAAATGGGTGTGCCAGGACTTCCAGCCACTGCAAATAAACTCCAGATGCATGTGCCCCTTGTGCATCTGGCTTACATGGGTCCTGGGGACTATAACTAGGCTCCTTTGGCTCTGCAGGCAAAGAGGTAAATTTATAGCTCTAATTTCTTATATTAAGAAATTAAATGTTCCCAAGAGAAACAGATGGTTAAACCCTATTGCTGAAGACTTCACATGCCTGGGCAGCAAGATCACTGAGACTCGAGGAGACACTCCATGATGGCAGGGGGAAATAATGGCATGATTGAAGAGTGGGCATCATCTCCTAACCAACATCTGGCAGACAAAATCAGCAGGAGAGTGTAACAAACACTGGCAAGGGAAAGCTGGCTATAACACCTATAATCCCACCATCAACAATGTATCACCTCTAGGAGGCTCCAATTCCAAAATTGCCACCAGCTAAGGACCAAGAATTCAGAAGACCCGAGTTTATGGGGAACACATGAATCAAACCACTACAGTATCCACCTACAGAAAGATAGTACATATGAATTTGAAATTATGCAACAACTATAGAGATTCAGTTGTAGAAAGTGTGCTCATGGCAGTCTGCTCAGGTACCATATACTTGGTGCTAATACACTTCTCTTATCCAATTCACAGGGACTTTTCTTGCTTCCAAAGCATGATGGTAAGCAAAGATGGAATAAAAATTCAATTACTATTTCACAACTGCCAAGTCAGTAGTACATACCTTCCAGTTAAGTTGGCTGAAACTCTTTTCAGTGTGAATAGAATGATGCGAGTTAATATCAGTCATTTTATGTCTCACAGTTTGTTTTTTTTTTAAGATAAAAGTAAAGCTTAATTCAAATATTAAGGGTTTTGTATTTGGTTCTCATCTTCCCTGTGATACTATAGCAAAAACTATACCAGAACCCAGAACAACAACAATGGAAATATAATATTCATAAAGAATAAAACAGATAATGACTGGAGAGTTGGATTAGGAGTTTAGGTGCTTGCCTGCAAAGCCTAAGAACTCATATTCAAATATCCAGGTCCCATGTAGCCAGACACACAGTGATGTAAGCACAGAATGTCACACATATGCCACAAGGGGGCACATTCACAGCAGGTTGAAGGTCCTGGAGTGCCCAATCTCATTCTCTCTCTCTCACAAAAAGAATAAAATAGATCAAACCTATATTGTATTTGAAAGAAATAGAATTTTGTGTTTTTACAGGTTATTTATTTATTTAAGGGAGAGAGAAAGAGAGAGAGAGAGAGAATAGGTACACCAGAGCCTCTAGCCACTGCAAATGAACTCCATATGCATGCACTATGTAGTGCATCTGGCTTTATGTGGATACTGGGGAATTGTACCTGGGTCCTTTGGCTTTCTGGCAAGGGCCTTCACTGCTAAGCCATCTCTCCAGCCCTAGAACTTTGTTTTATTTAAATTTACTTGTTTTATTAGTTTTCTATTCAGCCAATAAAGGCAGTTTGGTACCATTATTAGGCTCATCCATGACATACCCCCTCCCCTTTGGACCCTCCTTGTTGAGGTATATGGGCCATTCTTTGTGGAGTTAGCCCAGTTATTGGTACGATAAATGTCTCTGCATATCCTGACCCAACATGTGGCTCTGACATTCTTTCCGCCCCCTCTTCTGCAAAATTTCCCTGAGCCATGTTGGTTCATTTTTGGTCTGCTTCAGTGATGAGGTGTTGGGGGCTTCTGAGGATCTTGCCCTCTGATTTGGTAGGAGTTGATTTTTCTCAGTGTTGGTCTCCTTCCCCCTTGTGCAGGTTTCTGGTTCATCAGGAAAAGAGCACCCTTGCTTGTTTCACTAATTTTCCTTAGTTTCAGCTGGGGCCCTTTTGAGGTATGATGGGGTGGCTCTCTCCTTAGGATCTGCATCTATCTGAAAAAGAGAAGCATATTCTCCAACAGAGAGTAAGTTAGTTCCAGGACAAATGAAATAATCCTTACCTTTTTTAATAGAGAGTTTAATAGGTGTAGGCCCTCTTGTAGCCCATGATTGATGGTAGCTTGATATTGGAGAGAGGGTTTATGTTTGGATATGATTCTGACTTGTTTCCCAGCTCCAGCTATGGGTCCTGTAATACTGAGGGGATCAGTTAGCCAAATCAAGAGCAGTTGGTTCCCCAACATGGCTCTGTGCCACTAGTGCACTTGTGTGGGCATCACAACCGGTTATTTGTTGCTAAGTAGGTTAGACCATGAGTTGCTTGGAGAGATATTGGTTATTTCCCCCAGGCGCCCATGTAGCACCTTCTGGCACTAGATACAGTGGGGACTGATTCTCTCCTGGCTTCCAGCCATGCCATTCCATTTTACGTGTCAGCTGCATATGGTGTATTTAGCAATAGGGTCTTACCACTAACCTTTGGTGGGTCATCAAGTACTCTGACAGAAATCTGTCATTCTTTTAGGAAACCTTGTAGGTTTCTCTGATCAAAAGCTCATTGTGGATGATAGCCCCATGCTGGTACTGGGAGTCACAGGTCAGTGCCCACTAAGAAAATGAGGAAGAATATAACTAATATACAAGAGTTAGGGAGGAGAGAAAAAGAGATAGGGAGAGGGAGAGGGAAGGAGGGAAGATGTAGAAGGTTTAGGTTAGATTGATCCTACCCTCTCCAGTGTCTTGTAGTTAAGGTGTTTCCTATAAGGGCCATTTGGTCTGCCTTTTAGGAAACAGAATTTTATGATGCCATTGCCATTTGGGTCTAAATTAGTGTTTCCCACCCCTTCTATGCCCTCCTCTCCCTCCCCATCCATCCTAGTGTCTAGTCCATGAGATTCTTGCAGGGTATGTAAGGTATCTTGGGTAGATTCAGGTTAGGTGCTGTAGATGTGTGAGACTATGTAGCGATTTTTTTTTTTTTTCCTGTGATTTGGGAAGTTCACTGAGTATGATCTATTCCAGGTTCACAAATTTTTCCTCAAATTTCTTTGTGTCATTTTTTCTTACTGCTGTGTAGAATTCCATTGTGTAGATATACCACATCTTAGTTATCCATTCTTCTAGTAATGGACATTTTGATTGATTCCAGCTTTTAGCTATTACAAATTGAGCAGCTACAAACATAGTTCAGCAAATCTCTCTGTCCTGTGCTTTGAAGGTTTTAGGGTAGATGTCCAGTAAGGGAATAATTGGGTCTGTTGGTAACTCTATAGTCAGCTTTTTCAGGAGTCTCCATATTGCTTTCCAAATTGGTTGTACCATCCTACATTCCCACCAACAGTGGATGAGTGTCCCTACTCCTCCACATCCTCACCAGCATTTATTTTAGCTTGATTTATTTTAGTTTGATTTTTTGATGTTTGCTATCCTGTTTGGGGTAAGGTGGAATCTCATAGTTGTTTAAATTTGCATTTTTCTGATGATTAGGGATGATGAACAGTTTCTTAAGTGTGTGTTTGCCATTTGTGTTTCGTCCTCTGTGAACTCCCTGTTCAGCTCTTTGCCCCATTTTGTGAGTGGGGTGTTTGACTTCTTATTGTTTAGATATTTGAGTTCTTTGTAGATTCTAGAGATTAGGCCTTTATCAGTTGGATAACCCACAAATATTTTCTCCCATTCTGTGGGTAATCTATTGGCTTTACTTATTATATGCTTGTGTGTAAAGAAACTCTTCAGCTTCATGTGATCTCATTGGTTGAGTGACTGTTTAAGATCTTGAACTACTGGCGTTTTGTTCAGGAAGTCTTTTTCCATTCCTATATCATGGAAAGTACTTCCTAAATTTTCTTCCAGTAATATTCGAGTTTCTGGTCATATGTTGAGGTCTTTGATCCATTTGGATTTGAGTGTAGTGCATGGTGAAATGTGTGGATCAAGTTTCAGCTTCCTGCATACAGTTTTCCAGTTTGTCCAGCACCATTTGTTGAAGATGCTGTCTTTTGTCCAGCCTATATTTTTTGGGCCTTTGTCAAATATCAAGTAGCTACAGTTGCTTGACCCAAAATCTGGGTCCTCAAGTCTTTTCCATTGGTCTATACTCCTGTTTTTATGCCACTACCATGCTGTTTTTATTACTATGGCTTTGTAGTATACCTTTAGATCAGGTATGGTGATGCCAACAGAGGTATTTCTTTTGCTGAGGATATGTTTGGATATGCGAGGCCTTCTGCCTTTCCATATGAAATATGAGATAATTTTTTCTATCTCTGTGAAGAACACTGTAGGGATTTTAATTGGAATTGCATTAAATCTATATATTGCCTTTGGTAGGATTGTCATCTTCACGATGTTAATTCTGCCTTTCCAGGAGCACGGGAGGTCTTTCCATTTTCTCAGGTCCTCCTCAATTTCATTTTTTGAGTATTTTTATGTTTTTGTTGTATAGATCTTTCACTTCCTTGGTTAATATTATTCCAAGGTTTTTTAGTTTTTTTTGTTGCTATTGAAAATGTGACTATGTCCCTTATTTCTTTCTCTGTATCTTTGTCATTTGCATATAGAAATGCTACTGATTTTTGTGCATTTATTTTGTATCCTGCTACTTTGCTATAGGAGTTGATCACCTTCAGGAGTTTTGGGATGGAGTCTCTCGGTTTTCTTACATATAGAATAATGTCATCAGCAAATAGAGCTAACTTAACTTCTTCCTTTCCAAATTGTATCCCTTTTATATCCTTTTCTTGTCTTATTGCTTGAGCTAGTATTTCCAGTACTATATTGAAAAGCAGAGGTGAAAGAGGACAACCCTGTCTTGTTCCTGAACTTAATGGGAATTCCTCCAGTCTCTCTCCATTAAGTATTATTTGGGCCTTCAGAGCTTTGTATATTGCCTTTATTATGTTAAGATATGAACCAATCATGCCAATTCTCTCCAATGTTTTGATCATGAAGTGATGTTGTATCTTGTCAAAGGCATTTTGTGCATCTATCGAGATGATCATGTGGTTTTTATGTTTAACCTTGTTTATGTGGTGTATTACATTGACAGATTTTCATATGTTTAACCACCCTTGTGTTCCTGGGATGAATCCCACTTGGTCAAGGTGGATGATGCTTTTGATGTGTTGTTGGATTCAGTTTGCGAGTATTTTGTTCAGGATCTTTGCATCTAAGTTCATTAGGGAAATAGGCCAGTAGTTTTTTTTTCTTGTGGCATCTCTGCCTGGTTTTGGAATTAGGGTGATAGTAGTTTTATAAAAGGAGTTGGGTAGCTTTCCCTGTTCTTCAATTGTATGGCACAGTTTCAGGAAGATTGGTTTGAGTTCTTTCATGAAGGTTTGATAGAATTCAGCTGAGAAGCCATCTGGTCCTGGAGTCTTCTTTTTGTGGAGGTATTTTTATTACTTTTTCAATCTCCCTGAGTGTGATGGGTTCATTGAGGTGATTAATCTGCTCTGAGTTTAGGTTTGATAGATGGTATGCATCCAGGAATTTATCCATCTCCTCTACATTATACAGTTTTGTGGAGTAGAGGTTTTTGAAATAATTCCTGATGATTCTCCCAATTTCATTTATGTCTGTTGTGATCTCTCCTTTTTCATTTTGAATTTTTAATTTGAAGCCTCTCATTTTTTGCTTGATCAAATTGGCCAGGGGTTTGTCAATCTTGTTTATTTTTTCAAAAAACCAGCTCTTTGTTTTGTCAATTGTCTTGATTGTTTCCTTGGTTTCCAATTCATTAATTTCTGCTCTTATTTTAATTATTTCCTTCCACCTGCAGCTCTTTGGGTTGGATTTTTCTTGTTTTTCTAGTGCCTTTAGGTGGATGGTTAGGTTATTGATTTTGGATCTTTCTGTCTTTGACATTGAGTGCTATGAATTTTCCCCTGAGGACTGCCTTCATTGTGTCCCATAAGTTTTGGTATGATGTGTTCTCATTGTCATTCAATTACAGGAATTTTGCACTTTCATTTTTTATTCCATCCACTATCCATTTATTGTTTAAGAGTGTGCTGTTCAGTTTCCTGGTGCCATTGGGATTTTTGATGGGTCTTTTGTTGTTGATTTCTAGCAATATAGCATTGTGATCTGATATCATGCAGGGAATTGTGTCAATTTTCCTAAGTATGTGGAGGCAGTCTTTTTGACCCAGTATATCGTCTATTTTAGAGAATGTTCCATGGGCTGCTGAGAAGAATGTGTAGTCTGTGGATTCGGGATGGAAAGTTCTATAGATGTCCATTAGGTCTAAGTGATGTATGGTTTTGTTGAGCTCTCTTACTTCCCTGTTGAGTTTCTGTTTGGATGATCTGTCTATTACTGATAATGGTGTATTGAAGTTCTCAGCTATGATGGTGTTGGTGGTTATTTCTGTTTTATTGTCAAGTAGGTTTTGTTTTATGAACTGTTGTGTCCCTGTATTTGGGGTGTACAGATTTATGATTGTAATATCCTCTTGATGGATTGTTCCTTTGATAAGTAGGAAGTGGCCTTTTTTGATTATTTTTGGTTTGAAGTCTATTTTATACAAAATTAATATAGCTACACCTGCTTGTTTCTTATTCCCATTTGATTGGAATATTGTTTTCCACCCTTTCACACTGAGGAGGTGTCTGTGTTTAGTGTTGAGGTGGGTTTCTTGAAGGCAACAGATTGAGGGTTCTAATTTTTTGATCCATCTTGTTAGTGTGTGTCACTTGATGGGTGAATTTAGGCCATTAATATTTAGGGTAATGACTATGAGATTTGATTTGATCCCTGCCATATTGTGATGGTAGATGTGTGTTGGTGTTTTCATTGGCTTTGGTGTTTTTTGTGCCTACTGTGAGTTTGGTTATTGTGATATGCTTCTTGTAGGCATTTGAGTTTGTTCATTTGTTTCTTCTCTGTGGAGAATTTCCTAATATACTCTCTGTAGGTTTGGTTTTGTGTTCATATAATTGTAAAGCTGAGTTTTGTCATGGAAAGTTTTCCTTTCACCATCTATTATAAGGGAGACTTTTGCCAGGTAGAGTAGTTTGGGTTGGAACCCATAGTTTCTTAGAGTTTGGAGAGTTTCATTCCAGACCCTTCTAGCTTTCAGGGTTTCCATTGAGAAGTCTGAAATAATTCTGATGGGGTTACCTTTGAAAGTGGTGTGCTGTTTTTCCCCAGCTGTTTTTGGATTCTCTCTATGGTGTCAATATTTAGAGTCTTAATGATAATATGTCTTGGGGAGTTTCTCCTTTGGTCCAGTCTGTATGGAGTTCTGTTAGCTTCTTGCATCTTGATGGGTCTTTCTTTTAAGAGACTGGGGAAGTTTTCTTCAATTATTTTGTTAAATAAGTTCTCCATGCCTTTGTCCGAAATTCTTCTCCTTCTGGTATTCCAATGGTTATGATATTTAGGACATTTAAGTGTATCCCACAATTCCATGTTCGGTTCACAGGAAATTTTGAACTTACTGAAGTCTTTGAAATCTCGAACTGATTCTTCCATCCTGTCTTCCAGATCAGAGTTTCTATCCTCCACTTCACTGACTCTATTCTTGAGAGCTTCTA
Source organism: Jaculus jaculus (assembly GCF_020740685.1). NCBI lineage: Eukaryota > Metazoa > Chordata > Mammalia > Rodentia > Dipodidae > Jaculus > Jaculus jaculus. The sequence continues at coordinate 70,380,574 of NC_059104.1, forward strand.
CAGAATTTTGGACTTGTTCAATTAAGTTTGCATTTTCTACTACTTTTCTATGTATCATTTCCATTGCTCTGTCAATGTCCCTTTTCACATCATTTTGTGATTTTCTTGATGATTCTTAGAATTCATCCTTGCATTTCTTTATGTCTTCATTTAGTATGGCCAGCTGATTTTTAAGGTCCTCTTTTTTTCACTCTCCCTGAAAACTTTTAACTCTCTATGAACTCCTTCTAGTTTCTTGTAAATTTGTTCTAGCTTAGTGATGGTAGCATCCACATGATTATTGGTCCTTTGTTGCTCTCCTGCTAGTTCTACCAGTAGGTTGGTCAGGGTTGCATTGTCCATAGGTTCAATTTGATGTTCTGATCCTAATGACTCTTCTATGTTTCAGTTAGATGTATTTTTCATTGTTGGACTGGGTGGTCTACCTGGATTTTCTTGCATTTGATTTTTCATGTTATTTCTTTTGTGCTGTGGTCTGCCCATGATAGTGTCTGGGCACATAGATTGGTGGAATAGCCTGGGCTCTAGTGCAATGGGAATCTGAGGCAGCCTGGGGCAGTTGCCAAGCAGCTTGGGCTTCGGCTGCCACTTGCCAAGGCCGTCTATCTACTGCCTGACAGGGGGGCCAAAGTTGCCTGAATTCTGAAGCAGTAATAGGCCGAAGCTGCCTGCCTTTGAGCTTGGAGGGGGACTGAGTTACCAAGCCCTGAATAAGCCCAAACTATAGCTGGGAACACTGGGACCCAGAAACAGTGGCCACAGGAGAATGGGGGATGGCAGGGGATGGCACCGTAATGGGGCGCAGGACTGGGCACGGGATGTGGTGCTGCATAGGGGCACAGAACAGGCCCAGGACTGGGTGTGGGATGGGGCACCATGACGGGGTATAGGACGGGCACAGGATGGGGCACCATGATGTGGCGTAGTATGGGCGTGGGACTGGGCTCCGCGACGGGGTGCAGGACAGGGTTGCGGGACGGGGGTGTGGAATGGGGCACAGGACAGGTGAGGGATGTGACTCCTCTATGGGCCATGGGATGGCCACTGGACTTGGCTCCGTGACTGGGTGTGGGACAGGGTGTGGGACGGGCATGGGATGGGGTGCCATGATGGGGCACCAGCTATTTGGTGGAATGGATGTTCTACCCACCTGCGAGGGGATCCATGATTCCTTGTCCCCCCCAACCCTCCTCCAGACAAGAAGACCCCAAAAAACTTTAATGTCTTGCCTATCTTTCCCCAGGATTTGAAGCACAGCTAGGCAGTCACCATCTTGGCTGGAAGTCCCCCTAATTTCAGGACTTTTATCTTGAAGAATTCATGGACTTGTCAGAGAATTTTCCTGCATCTATTGAGATGATCATGTGATTTCTGCCCTTGTATTACATTTATTGTGGCATTACATTTACTGACTTTCAGATGTTAACTCATCTTCTTGTATGGTGAATGATCTTTTTAATATGTGGTTAAAGTTGATTAGCCAATAATTTTGAGAATTTTATCACCCATGTACATCAGGAATATTCATCTATTTTCTCTCTCTTTCTTTCTTTTTTCTTTTTGATGTACATCTATCTAGTTTTGTACCAGGATAACATTGGAATTATAAAGTGAGTTTTACAGCATTCCCTCCTTTTCAATTTTATGGAATATTTTAGGAACATTGGTATTGTTTCTTCTTTCAAGGTCTGGGAGAAGCTACTCTAGGTTGTCTTTCTGTGCCTTGAATAGGGCTGTCACCAAGCTCTCTGCTGGCACCTTTAAGCACTTGTTACTGTGTGCCCCTCTTCCAGGAGGCTATTAAGTCTCACTCCAATCTATGGCGCAGACCAGATTTCTACCACATGAAGAATTTTGCTTCTCTGAGTTAGAGTTCCTCCTCTATCTAGTAGGATTCTGAAAGCAAACTCTCTTAGTATAGTTCCCAGACACTTGTCCTGGATTTCCAGAGTGACTATACAGGGAAGGATATTTGCCACTAGAACCACTTAGCCACCAACTCAGGACAGATCATTTTAAAATGGCTTTATGTTATTTCTCTAGTCAAAAATGTTGAAAACAGTATTTTCTTGGGACTTATATATTATGTGGACCTAAAGATTACTACTGTCTGGTTGTGCTGTAATTCTGCTCAGTAATGAGCCTAAGTTAATTGTGTTTTTGAGACTCTGATCCCTGCATCCATGCTTTGGTCTCTTCCCCCTCTCTCTTTCTACTATCATGTAGTTTTTCCCCCTTGTTGTTCTCTCTTTCTCTTCCTCTTTTGATACTGAAGTTACAGTGTTTTTTTCTGAGGCCAGACACCAATATTTGTTACTGAAACTACACTGTGTTTTTGGAGGTCTGTCCTTTGTCTTTAGCAATGGTTATAACCCACTACTTTTGCACCCACTTGGTACTTGGGGTTCTGTCTCCTGTACCTAAATAGACGTCTCTCTTTTATAATATTCAGAAATTTTTCTTCTACAATTTTATTGAAGATATTCTCTATGCCCTGGGCGTGTATCTTGTATCTTGTATGCCTATGATTCAAATGCTTGATCTTGTTAAGGCGCTCCACATTTCCCTTGTGTTATGTTTATACTTTTTCAATGTATCATTGATGTTGGCCTCCTGATCTATTTTCTCTGACTTGTCCTCAAGACATGATAGTCTGTCCTCCACATCATCTATTCTGTTGGTGACACTTTTGGGATCATTTTAAATGAATTATTTCATTTTTTGGAGTATTCCTTTAGTGTTTCCATCTCTTTTTTAAATTCCATTTTCATTTATTGATTTGAACTTTCTTATTGTTTCTTGAAACTCATTCCTACATTTGATCATGTCTTCACTGAGTTCATTCCACTGTACAGTTAATTCTATCTCACACTTGGTAATAAAATTTTTAGGTTTCTGCCAAGTGTCCTGTGTTTAAGATGCCAGTAATCTTTCTACTCATATTCCCTGAGGGATATTCCATGTTCAGAGCCCTGCTTCCCTAATGGCCAGGGCCTCATGTTCCCTTCATCATAATGGCCTGTAGTGGCTACCTCATTCATCTGTACACTGATCAGTAGCAAATGATTTCTATCATCTGTCTCAAAAAGATGAAATTAATCTATTAATGTTTTCTCTAGGAATTTGTATTTCAGAAGTGTAGAGACTTGAGTGGTTAGGAATATAGCTTTTGCAAAAGTACAAGACACCATTCAGAACTTTAACAATCCACATATCTCCCTTGGGGGTTAGGTAGAAAGCAGATACCACCACAGAGTTGCACATATGATTTGTTGTCTAGGGAGCACAATGCACACATACCAGAGCTCTCTGATGCTGTGCCATGTGATAGCTCTGTTTGTCTTGCATCCTAGCATCTTTCTGTTCCAATCCTAGTTGTCATAGATGTTTGTCCTTGCTTCTATATATTTTCTGAGCATTAGAATTACCAAAAGTAGAATATGGCCTAGAATGGGCTGGCCCACGGATCTGCTCTCTAACTTTGCCAATCAGTTGAGTCTTCCCTTGCCTGCAAAGGCTTCTGTCTTCTCCCTGTTGAGAATTCCATTCTGCTGGGCTCAGTTCAGCTCAGCCCTGCTCAGCTCTGCATTTCTGTTTGATCTGCCTACTTCTCTTCACTAAGGCCCCAAGGATACATGTGAGTCTGGCAAAAACTGTTTGGTTTGGATGGCTTGTCTTTGATTACATGCATTATTTTCTTATGGTTTCTGAATCTACCATATGTGGGTTCTTCTCAAGTTTCCCTACACAAGCTCCTAGACTCTACTCTCCATGTGTCAGCAGCTTTACCCTAATCTCTCTTTAAAAGCCTCAGTTTCTCTCAAGTCCACTTGTTTGCAGCTTAACTCTCTTTAAAAACCTCCCTTTCTGCAGGATGTGGTGGTACACGCCTTTAATCCCAGCACTTGGGGGGCAGAGGTAGGATCATAGTGAGTTTGAGGCCACCCTGAGACTACATAGTGAATTCCAGGTCAGCCTGGACCAGAGTGAAACCCTACTTCGAAAAACAAAAAACAAAAAACAAAAACAAAAAAAAAAAAGTAAAAACCTCACTTTCTCTTAAATCCACATGCTTGTGGTTCTACTCCAGTTCTGCCCCCCCCCAAAACCCTCAATTTCTTTTAAACAAACTTTATAAAATAAGTAGTGTTTCCATGTAACAGTGTGTCTCCTAAGCCCTACAATTTTGTGATTGTTCTCCTCAATAAACTTAATAATTCATAATTTATCCTTCTTTAGTCAATCTTTACCAATTCTTTCTTGAAGGTACGATAGAACCTAGAACTTGGGAGTCATAAATTCTGGGAAACTCCTTCTGAATCCTAAAATCCTGCATCAATTCTACTTTTTATTTTGAGATATAGCCTCATGATGGTTGCCCTGGCTGGTATTGAAATCACTGTTTAATTCAAGCAGATTTTAAACTTGAAATCCTTCTACTTCATCCTTCCAAGTAGCCACCAGGCTCTAATATAAATTTTTTTATTAAATGGACATGGAGTAATAGATTTTTCTGCTCACAAAGTGACTTAATCCATTTGCTGTTATTATAAGCCAGCAACTGAGCATAACTTAATAGATATGATGTTAAATGATTCCAGAGAGAAAAACTTTCTGTTATCAGTAGTTACAAGACACTATTATGATTATTTTCTTGGCCCTTCTCTAAAAAGGTAACAGGAAAAAACAAAACAACAACAACAAAAAATAAACCCTAACAACTCTGAGCTAAATGTTTGTCAGCTAGACACATAAACCTGGGCTTATGTCTGGTGCTCCAATTTCCAGTGTACAGTGACATTAACAACTTTTTGGCTTCTTTGGTGAGTCCAGTGCTCAGAACTTTGAATACACATGCCAACAAAAGGAGATATTGTGAGAATGTTGGGTCATCCATCTGAGAGGGAGGGAGAAATACAGGTGTTAGATTATTGCATGTGCTTTCCGTCTGCTTGTCCACCTGCTCTTCTCACCTGATGAACTGAGAGGGAGAAGCAGAAATACTCATGGGTGTTGGAAAACCACATGCCCTCTCTGCTTGTCCACCTGCTCTTCTCGCCTGGTGAACTCCTGAGAGGGAGAAACAGAAACACTCATGGGCGTTGGAAAACCACATGCCCTCTCTGCTTGTCCACCTGCTCTTCTCGCCTGGTGAATTCAGCCGCAGTAGTTTCATCCATATCAAGTAGTTGGTTTCTCTGAATCCCAGGTGGGAGGCGATATGGGCCTGGGTACAATGTTATTATTGCTCTGAGTTCAGTTAGCCATAGCCTATGCTATGTATTTTGTTATCAATTTTTTATTAACTATGTACTTTACTGTATGAACATATTGTATATTGATCATATTCCTATCAGATCATTCTTTCTTTTAAAAAATTCATTTAATGTAATTTATTTATTTGCAAGGAGAGAGAGGGACAGAATGGGCACACCAGGATCTTTACCTACCACAAACAGGTAAATCCATGAGGCATTTTTTGCATCTGTCTTTACATAGGTACTGGGGAAACAAGCTCAGGTCATTGGATCTGCAAGCAAACACCTTAACTGCTGAGCCATCTCTCCAGCCCTAGTTCATACTCTTATACCCCTCTTCTCCACTCCAGTTGAACTGAGGCCCTTTCTCAATGGAGTTGTTGATATTCACTGTAGGATCACAAATGTACCAGTTGGACTCTGTGAGTGGGGAGGACAATGCCTTGCGATAGTTCTTTCCATACAGCTCTTAAAATCTTTCCACACCCTCCTCAACAATGTTCCCTGAGTCTTGTTCAGCATGTTTTAAGTCTTCTTTAGTGTTAAGCTCTCTGCATCTCATGACTTTCAGCTTTGGTGAATTTTGAATTTCTTCAACATTTACTGCCATCTCCCAGGAGGAGGATGTCAGGCCAGCAGTGAGAGCAGCATTTATGTTCAAATCACCACTTCCTCTGTAATGTTGCATAAGACCTGGAAGATGTGAGAGAGATGACTTGTTTTTTGGTAGGAAGTCAGCTATCTTTTATTGTATTGATGGGTTTTTGTTCTCTGTGGTATTCACTGCTATCTGTAAAAAGAAGATAGTCCAAACAAGGCAGAGGTAGGTAGATCGCCATGAGTTTGAGGCCATCTTGAGACTACATAGTGAATTCCAGGTCAGCCCAGGCTACAGTGAGACCCTACCACAATAAAGAAAGAAAGAAAGAAAGAAAGAAAGAAAGAAAGAAAGAAAGAAAGAAAGGCTGGAGAGATGACTTGATGGTCAAGGTGCTTGCCTGAAATACCTAAGGACCTAGATTTGACTCCCCAGAACCCACATAAGTCGGATGCAAATGGTACATGCATTTGGAGTTCTGGAGCACCTATTTTCTCTCTCTCGTCTCTAATAAATAAATAAACAAAATTCATTGTCAGGATCCATTAAAAGTTAAAGGTACATATTTTATTTCCTATAAATTTCATTTAGTATTAGCTCAAGTAAAACACTTTTACATGTGTACAGGAACTTATTTGCAGGACTATTTGTGATAACACAAAGTGGAAATAATTTTTAGGTTGTATCAAGAAGAAAAATCACTTAAAACTATAATGTACCCATGAAATTAAAAAATATTCAGATATCAAATTCTTTTGTTGCTGCAGTGGTAACAGATTATACAACACTATGGTAAAGTTATGTAAAACTCACATGTTAAAAGATTGACATCTATCATATCTCTATCATCTAGCTATCATTTCATCCTGACTAGAAAACTGTTCACAGACCCACCTGCCAATTTACTTTTATGACTTCATTAAAACTTTTTTTTTTTTTTGAGGTAGGGTCATACTCTAGCCAAGACTGACCTAGAATTCACTATGAAATCTCAGAGTGGCCTTGAACTCACAGTGATCCTCCTACCTCTGCCTCCTGAGTACTGGGATTAAAGGCATGAGCCACCACGCCTGGCTTTCATTGAAACTTTTTGACATCAAAGCCTTTTATTTACCACCCAAGTTATTCAGAAAACTGAAGTACATCTCAGGACTGCAGTCGTATAGGGTGAGACCTCCAGCAGCTCACCCAAGTAACTCAGAAAAATCATGAGGATGAGTAGAAACTAATCATAATTTATACTCCACATGGCTTTACCGCTTTCATGATGACAACACCCAGAAAACACTATTCCTCTTGACCCACTTTCACTGGACTATTTAAGTAGGAAGTCACTCCACATAGGCCCTTTGTACTCAGGGCCTATGTATTTATTTTCCCTTTTGCCTGAAATCTTCCCAGATACCTATACACAGAACTGACCCACATTCCCTAAGACTGTCCTCATGTCCACTTCTTCAGTTCCTATATATTAGGGGTTACCTCCCACTGATCTATCTGAATTGTGCACACAAATATGGCCATTAAAGAATTATCTTGGAAATTGAGAAAAAAAAAAAAAAAGAATTATTTTGGGCTGGGCAAGACCTGTTGACCTGAGCTTAATTTTCTACTGCCTATACAAAGACAGATGCACAAAGTGGCACATGCATGTGAAGTCTGCAGCAACAAAAAGACCTAGTGTACTCAGATTCAAAATATGAAATGCCTTTTAAGATTCTAGAAAATGAGTTATTTATAACTGGCATATAGAATAAAACATTACTATATATGATAACTTGGTACTAGGTAGAAGTGAACCTGACCTAGCATGCAGAAGCTACCAAGATTCTTACCAGGCTATCCTACTAATTCTCATATACAATCTTTCTCCACTACCTGCTGTGTATATATTTAAATATATCTTGCATTGTCCCATAAGTACCATTATTACACTCTTTTAAAAAACAATAAACCCCAGGGCTAGAGAGATGGTTTAGTGGTTAAGGTGTTTGCCAACAAAGCCAAAAGACCCTGGTTCAATTTTGCAGTACCCACATAAGACAATTCACAAGGTGGCACATGTATCTGGAGTGCATTTGCAGTGGCTAGAACCATTTTCTTTCTCTCTCTCTTAAATAAATAAAGTATTAAAACAAATCAACCTTCCCTTTGTGAAAAAAAAAATGTTTATTTTACCTTGAGAGGAACTACCACAAAACATTTATTCACAGCTGTATTGTGTATGACTCTACTCCCCACCCCCAAAGGACTCTGTTTATTGTCACTGTTATACCAGAACACCATATCACCAGGGAGTCCATCAGTTAGACAGTTCAAGTTACATATGTGAGACTAAGTATTAAAGAGATACTCTGTGCATGGGAACTCAAGCTCCTGTTTCTTCATTTGTAAAATGGGACAATAGCACCTACCTCAGTTGTGAGAATCAAACAAAAGGGAGCATAAAGTACCTGTCTCACTGCCCTGACATAATTATTCTGCTGTCATTTCTATGACAGTACACAGAACCCTGGTTCCTGCATTTAAGAATGGTTCACTATATTAGAGACAGCTCCATATTGAAACTGAACTGTGATAATAACTGCCATAAGTCAATTGAAGCACTAACATCAGGACATGCTAGGTTCAATGGCTTGTAGCTGTTCTCAACCTGCTCTGACAGCTGAAGTAGTCATCAATGTCCCTCGTGGACCTGACCAGAGTTGTCACAGCCAGACGCTGAGTACCCTGCTTACTACCACTAGCTCCATGGGCAAAAAAAAAAAAAAAAAAAAAAAAAAAAAAGTTAATTTTATTTCCTGAAACTGAGCCAGCATAAATATAAAGAAGCCATAACAAAGATTTCCATCTCTGACATTACTGGCAACCTCCTCAGGATGTCGCTTCTTTTTCAACTTTCTGAAAGGCAATCAGCAGGACAGAGTCTATTTTGGGTACAATTGTAAATGAAACTTTGCATGATTTACTTTTTATGTAGTTCATTTTTATATGTAGATATGTGATTTTTGTGTGCCAAGTTTGTAATCTTTTTAATTAAAATTTTTATTGGTATATATATTTTTTAGGTTTCATAGACAGTTCTTTCTTTGATCATATTTCCCCTTTCTTTCTTTTCCCCCTTCCTTTTCCCCCTAGACTCCTTTTTTTCTCCCAGCTTTCCTTCTTTTTTTTTTTGTCATGTCATGTATACACACACACACACACACACACACACACACACACGCATGCACACATTTTCCAACAATTGGTGTATTTTCATCCTTCTGTATGGCTTAGTAAAATTCTATGTATATGGCTGGAGAGATTGCTCAGTGGTTAAGGCACTTGCCTACAAAACTTAATGACCCATGTTCAATTCCCCAGTACCCACATAAAGCCAGATGCACAAGGTAGCACATGTGTCTGGAGTTCATTTGCAGTGGCTAGAGGCCCCAGAGTGCCTATTCTCTCTCTCTCTCTTTTCCTCTCTCTGTCTTTCTCAAATATATTATTAATTCCATTCATATGGACATATTTTCTTTATGCATTCATCTCTTGATGGATACCTTGGCTAGTTCAGTACTGGGCTATGGAGAGCAATTTGCATTGAAATGGTTGTGCACTGAGAAATCAAGTGGGAACTGAGCAGAAAGCCTCTGCTAGCTATATTTTACAGTGCTGGAAAGTGTTATGTACGGTGTTGGGGAGTGGTGGTGGTAAAATTTATCAATAGTCTTTCCTAGAAGTAGACACAGAAGCTATACTGACCAGGAAGGCAAGATGTGAGTAACCAACTACACATTGATTGGATTTGAGGCATAGTCCATAGAAAGAAATTCATTCCAGGTACTAAAACCAAGTCATAAGCCTAAGTCTAGGAAGGCCATGAGCCCTAGAAGAGAAACTATCACTGTTGCTTGACTAAATCAATATGTCATGCCCACAAAATAACTATAAATATTTATGTTTATGACATAGATTAGTTCTGTAACCTTCAGTCAGAGAAGCTTCTTTTTGCATATGGCACTAATCACTCAGGAGCCCCAAAGAAGAAGTGAAAGCTCATCATTCAATGAGACATCTCTATCACACCTTTGAAGACTCAGAGAACAATGAGGAAGAGGTAGTGGAAAGAATGTATGAGCCAGAGGATGAGGAGGACTGCTTTGGAATGCTGCCTTCCAGACATCAAATGGCTCTTGCATTCATGATCTATTAGTGACTGCCATTACCTGTACAAAACCTGCACACAGTGTGCCCATCAATATTCTGTCATGGATGGTGAAGAGGAAAACCACCCCAAAGACATCAAATAGAAGAACTAGTTGAAAAGAAGGAGGTCAGTGGAAGGTGGATGGGAAGGGGGAAAAGAGGAAGTAATGGGAGATCATGATAAAATGCACACACACACACATACACACACACACACACACAATCAACTAATAAAAGATAAAAACTGTATTGCAGGTATTTCTGTGATATTTTCACTTAGTATCCTTCAGTTATGTGCCCAGGGCTGGTAAAACTGGGTTATATGTATCTTTTCAGCTTATTGTAGCACTTCCCTAATGATTTCCATAGTAATTGTGGCCAATTTAAATTCATGTCATATGTTCCCTGCTTCCTGTATTGTCATCACCATTTATCGTTTTTTGCTTTCTTTATTTTTTTTTTATCAGACAGAGTGTGAGAGAGACACAGAGAGAATTCAGCCACTGAAATAGAACTCCAGATGCATGTGCCCTCTTATGTGCATGTGTAACCTTGTGTACTTGTGTCACTGTGCATCTGGCTTATGTGGGACCTGTAGAGTAAGACCTAGATCCTTAGGCTTAGCAGGCTTAACCACTAAGCCATCTCTCCAGCCCTGTTATTTGTTTACTTAGTTCTGATTAGGATAGGATGAAATTCCAATGCAGTTTTAAGTTGTAGTTCACTAATAGCTCAAAATGGTAAACATGTTTAATATATTTATTTGCCATGTGTGTTTCATTTTTTGAGAACTATCCATTTATTTAATTAGTCCATTGGGTCATTTGGTTTTTATTTAGTTTTTTGAATTCCTTTTGGGGGGCGCATTTTGAGGTAGGGTCTCACTGTACCCCAGGCTGACCTGGAATTCTCAGAGTGGCCTCAAACTCACAGCAATCCTCCTACCTCTGCCTCTGGAGTGCTGGGATTAAAGGTGTGCACCACCACACCTGGCATTTTTTTGAATTCTTTAAATATACTAGACAGAGATTTTCTAGGTCATAGAACAGGTCACTTCTATTTCTAGCAAAGATTTTCTTTCATTCTGTAGGCTGTCACTTCACTCAAATAATTGCTGGACAGTAACTTTTTAACTTTATATAATTCCATTTGCCAATTTTTAGCATCATTTTCTGAGATATTAGAGTCTTTTTCAGAAAATCATTGCCTATGTTGGTATCTTGAATACTTTCCCTATGTTTTCCTCTAACAATTTAGAGTTTCACTTACTAAGGCCTTTGATACAGTTTAAAATATTTTTTGTGTAACATCACATATAAGGATCTAGTTTCATCCTTCCACATGTGAACATCTAATTTTCCCAGCACCACTTGTTGAGAAGGCTATCTTCTTCAATGTATGTTTTTGGCATACCCCATATTCTTACATACATGTCTTTGGTTGCAAGAGTTTAATTTTGGATTGTCTGTTCTTTTCTACTGATCTGCCAATTTTATTCTAGGACACGTTTGCTATTTTACTATGATTTTTCATTTGTTTTGAAGTCACATATATATGACTTTGCTTTTGCTTTTGATTGCTTTGGCTATTGAAGAATTTTTGTGCTTCCATATAAACTTCAGGATTTTTTTCTAGATCTCTAAAGACTGTCATTAGAATTTTAATGGGGCATGCATTGAATCTATAGATTGGTTTTTGTAATATAGCCATTTTCACTATAGTAAATTTTGCCAGTCAATAAACATAGGTGGTCTTTCAATCTTCTAATGTCTTCTTCAATCCTTTAAGTGTTTAAAAATGTTCACTTTATGTACCTTTCATTTTCTTGGTAGGTTTATTCCAAGGTATTTTATTTTTTAGGCAATTCTGAATGAAACTATTTCCCAGAATTTTTTGGTTGATCATTTAGTATAGGATCATATTGTCTGTAATAACTTGCCTATTTGTAGTTTTTGGTTTGTTTTTTGCTTTAGCTAATAATTTAAGCACTATGTTGAATAGAATTGGAGAAAGCAGACATCATTTTTCATTCCTGACTTTAAAGGAAGGTGACTTTTCATCATTTAGCATTATGTTAGCTATAGGCTTGTCATATATAGTTTTTATTATGTTGAAGTATGTTCCTAATTTCTCTAGGGCTTTTATCATGAAGGGATCTTGGACTTTGTCAAAACCTTTTTATTTGCATCTATTGAAATAATAATGTGATTTCTCTTCTTGTGTTCATTTACATGCTGCTTTACATGTATCAATGTGAGAATGTTGAATCATCCTTGTATCCCTGAAATAAAGTCCTCTGAGTCACAGTGAATAATTTTCAAAAATTTGTTGTCAAATTTGGTTTACAAATATTTTATTGAGAACTTCAACATACATGTTTAACAGGTAGAATAGGCTTTTTTAATTTATTGATTTGTAAGCAGAAAGAGAAGAGAAACAGAGAGAATGGACACACCGGGACTGGAAATGAACTCCAGATCCATGCTCCACTTTGTGCATCTGACTTTACATGGGTACTGGAGAATTGAACTCAGGTCATTAGGTTTTGCAGGCAAGTGCCTTAACCACCAAGCCATCTCTCCATCCCTAAGCTATTGTATTTTTTCTTGTATATTTATCTAAGTTTGGTAATATAGTGTAATATAGATTTTGTAAAAGAGTTTGATAATATTCTCTTTCTCCTTTTCTTTCTACTTGTTGATTTCTAGTCCATGTAATCAGAGAATTTAAGAAATCAGTTTAATGTTTGTGTATTTGTTAAGACTTGCTTTGTGTCCTACAATGTAGTCTAATTTGAAGAAAGTTTCTTGGGCTGCTGGAAAGAATGTATTCTGCAATGTTTGGATGTGATGCTCTGTAGGTATCTGCTTAGGTCATTTGATTTCTAATGTATTTAACTTTGATGTTTCTTTGTTGATTCTTTGGTCTGATGACCTATTATTAGTAAGAGTGTGTTATTTAAGCCATTCCCTGGTATTGTGCTTAGGGTTGCTAATTAATGTCATCTAGAAATTTTTTTAATGAAAATGAGAGTACTATTGTTTTGAATTGTTTATACTCTGTTTCCTTAATCAAAAAAATTAATCCAGGTGTGGTGGTGCATGCCAGCACTTGGGAGGCAGAGGTAGGAGGATTGCTGTGAGATTGAGGCCACCCTGAGACTACATAGTGAATTCCAGGTCAGCCTGGACTACAGTGAGAGAATACCTTGAAAAAAAAAATAGAAGAAAATAAATAAATAAAGTGGCCTAATTTATCTCACTTGACTAATTTTGGATTGAAGTCTACCTTTTCAGCCATTAGTATAGCTACATGTGCTTGTCTTCTACTTCCACTGTTTTGTACTACTTTTTATAAAGATCTTTTCACCCTAAAGCTGTGTTTAATTTTGTCTATGAGATGTATTTCTTGCAGGCAACAAATAGACAGATCTTGTTTTTTAAATACAATCTGCTAATCTGTGTTTTTTGATTAGAGAATTTAGAGCATTGGCATTATTATTAAAATGTACATGCTGGACTGGAGAGATGGCTTAGTGGTTAAGCGCTTGCCTGTGAAGCCTAAGGACCCCAATTCGAGGCTTGGTTCCCCAGGTCCCACGTTACCAGATGCACAAGGGGCGCACATGTCTGGAGTTCATTTGCAGTGGCTGGAAGCCCTGGTGTGCCCATCCTCTCTCTCTCCCTCTATCTGTCTTTCTTCCTGTGTCTGTCACTCTCAAATAAATAAATAAAAAATGAACAGGACTTCCGGTTAAGATGGTGGCATAGGTACCACGCCAAAGCAGCCTGGGGGGAAAAAAGACCAAAAAAATTCAGCAAAATATACACTTTTACTAAAAAGTGACGTGTATAAGAAATTGAAGCAGCAGTGGAGAAGTAGAAGAGATCCAGAGCATCCAGAGCCCGCACAGGCTGGCAAAAGCGGCCCTGGCAGCTCTGCCAACCACAGCAGCGAAAGTGCACCAGAAAGCCTCCGGACTTGGCTAGAGCTGCAGGAAAAGACAGGTGTAGGGAGCTTCCACTCACACTGGAGCTCTCCGCAATTCAGGAAACATGAAGGGAGAGCGGCAGTGAGCAACAGAGGAGCATGACACGAAGTAGAAAAACACATGGAACAGTGAGAGAACCAGAGATGCTGTGGCTCCATCCCCTCCCCCACTGACTGAGCCCAGCTCCAGCGAACAGAGCAGTGGTCCCAGGACCTGGCCACACCAACTTGGGCCAACAGCGGGACCCAAGCAGGAGCAGAGTCCAGCAGCAACATCAGTGGCTCTGGCACTGGTAATAGCAGCCCCAAGAGCAGCAGATCAAGTAGTGGCAGCAGCAGCAAACCCAGCAGCAGCAGCGGCAGTGGACCCAGCAGCAGCAGCTTTGGCAGCAGCAGTGGCTCCAGAAGTGGCAGCTACAGCAGCAGCAGCAGCAGAGGCAGCAGCGGTGGGCCCAGCAGCAGCTTCAGCTACTGACAGACCCAGCAGAGGCAGCTTTAGCAGCAGCAGTTCCACCACTGGGGGTGCTGATCTGCAGGGTAATAGTTGCCAGGCTCGGTTTGCCCCAAAGGAAAAGCCAGTGCCCAGCTCCAGAAATCAGAACAGCAGCCCAAAGACCCAGGCAGCAACTTGACTGAGACCAAAATCATCCAAGGTAACTGGGATTGCACCACGGAAGGGTCTCACTTGGTCACAAGCTGACATGGATCCCTCAAGAGACCAGAAATCATAACCTCTATGTTGATAGAGGATCTGGTTGTTATAATAAGTACTCTGGAATAAATACTTGGGGCTGTTTTTGATTGAATGGGTACAGTGTTTAGTTAACTTTTAGAATCTACCTGTATTTTATTCCACTCAGCTTACTGGAATACTCCCATAGCAGGGAAACTCAACCCCTGGGAGCACCTTTGTAGATACTCTGAGAGTCTTAAGAGCCACACCTAACACCTTAAGCTCCTATCCTGAAAATATATAACATCAAATCAATTGATACAGCTAAGAATACCCAGATAGTTAGAAAATCCAAGCATTAACTTAATCCAAGATGCAAAAATATATACATTATAACACAAGAAACACTAAAAAGCAAGATGATATAAATTGACCTAAAAGTATTAATGAATCAGAAATGACCTCCAGTGAGAACAAGTTAGAGGACATGCCTGAGAAAGATTTCAAAAGAATGATTGTAAATATGTTCAAAGAAGTCAGAGAACAAATCAAAGGAGTCAAAGAGGAACTTAAAGAGGAAACCAAAGGAATCAAAGAAGATGTAGGACATCAATTTCATGAGATAAGGAATGCAATAAAGACATAAGTAAGGAAATAGAAATAATAAAGAAAATCCAGTCAGAATTACTAGCAATGAAGAATACAGTTAATGAAATAAAAAACTCTGTAGAAAATCTCACCATTAGAATGGATGAAGGCGAGGACAGAATATCTAAGCTAGAAGACCAGGTGGCAGATCTAATACAGTCCGACAAAGAGAAAGACAAACTTATAGAAAAGTATGAGTGGGAATTTCCAGATATTCGGGACACTATGAAAAGATCCAATATAAGAATTCAGGGCATAGTAGAAGGAGAAGAATTCCACTCCAAAAGCATAGTAGGCATCTTCAACAAAATCATAGAAGAAAATTTCCCCCAAATTGGGAAAGTGGTGCCAATGCAGATACAGGAAGCCTTTATAACCCCAGCCAGACAAAACCTGGAAAGAACTTCTCCTTGTCATATTATAATCAAACTACCAAACACACAAACCAGGGAAAAATTACTGAAAGCAGTTAGAGAGAAAAATCAAGTTACCTACAAAAGCAAGGCCATCAGGATTACAGCAGATTATTCAACAAAACTTTGAAAGCCAGAAGGGTTTGGAGTGATATATTCCAAGTTCTGAAAGATAACAACTGTCAACCAAGGTTACTTTATCCTGAAAAGTTATCCATTCAAATAGATGGAGAAACAAGGACATTCCATGACAAAAGCAGGTTAAAGGAGTATTTGAAAACAAAACCAGCTCTACAGTAAATACTTGATAGAATCCTCCATGCTGAAGAATAGGAAAAGCTGGGGACGGAGGGAATTACCATGGGATATATTTTATAATCATGGAAAATGTTAATAAAAATTTAAAAAAAAAAAGAAAAGGAAAAGCACACATATAAGGAACCTTGAAAAAACATGCAATACTCAAATACTAGTTAACACAAGAGAGCACAGGTAGAACCAGAACAACAACAAAAAAAAAAAGGCAAACATAAATACACACCTTTCAAAAATATCTCTTAATATCAACGGACTCAGTGCCCCAACCAAAAGACATAGGTTTGCAGACTGGGTTAAAAAGCAGGATCCTACAGTTTGTTGTCTCCAAGAAACTCACCTTTCTACAAAGGATAGCCATTATCTTAGGGTGAAAGGTTGGAAGATGGTGTTTCAAGCAAATGGGGCTAGAAAACAAGCAGGGGTTGCTATCATAATATCTGACAAGGTAGAATTACCCTGATACCAAAACCAGGCAAAGATAGGACAAAAAAAGAAAATTACAGACCAATCTCCCTCATGAACATAGATGCAAAAATTCTCAACAAAATATTGGCAAAGGAATACAAGAGTATATGAAAAAGATCATTCACCCTGATCAAGTAGGCTTTATCCCAGAGATGCAGGGATGGTTCAATATACAAAAATCTATAAATGCAATACATTATACAAACAGGTTGAAGGACAAAAATCACATGATCATCTCATTGGATGAAGAGAAAGCACTTGACAAAATCCAACATCCCTTCATGATAAAAATCCTACAGAGACTGGGAATAGAAGGAATATATCTCAATATAATAAAGGCTATTTATGACAAGCCTACAGCCAACATATTACTAAATGGGGAAAAACTGGAAGCTTTTCCACGAAAATCAGGAACAAGACAAGGGTGTCCACTGTCCCCACTTTTATTTAGTATAGTTTTGGAAGTCTTAGCCATAGCAATAAGACAAGAGACACACCTAAAATGGATACAAATTGGAAAGGAAGAGATCAAGTTATCATTATTTGCAGATGACATGATACTATACATAAAGAACCCTAAAAACTCTACTAGCAAACTGTTACTGCTGATCAAAACCCACAGCTATGTAACTGGATACAAAATAAATGCACAGAAATAAGTAGCCTTCATATATGCTAACAACCAACACACAGAGGATGAAATCAGAGAATTACTCCCATTCTCAATCGCATCAAAAAAAAAAAAATTATAAAGTACCTTGTAATAAACCTAACCAAGGAAGTAAAGAATCTCTACAATGAGAACTTTAAAACACTCAAGCGAGAAATTCCAGAAAACACTAGAAAGTGGAGAAACATACCTTGTTCCTGGACTGGAAGAATCAATATTGTGAAAATGGCAATCTTACCAAAAGCAACCTACACATTTAATGCAATCCCTCTCAAAATTCCAAAAGCATTCTTCATGGAAATAGAAAAAGCAATCCAAAAGTTCATTTGGAATCACAAAAAACATTGAATATCTAAAATAATACTGAGCAACAAAAATAAGGATGGTTGTATCACCATACCTGATTTTAACCTATACTACAGAGCCATAGTAACAAAAACAGCATGGTACTCGCACAAAAACAGACATGTAGATCAGTGGAACAGAATAGAGGACCCAGATGTAAGCCCAAGTAGCTATAGCCCACCTGATATTCAATAAAAATGCCCAAAATACTCATTGGAGAAAAGACAGCCTCTTCAGCGAATGGTATTGGGAAAACTGGATATATATCTGCAGAAGAATGAAGATAGTTTCCTCTCTCTCTCCATGCACAAGAATTAAGTCCAAATGGATTAAAGACCTTAACATCAGACCTGAAACTCTGAAACTGCTAGAGGAAAAAGAAGGGGAAACCCTTCAACATATTGGTCTTGGTGAAGACTTTCTGAATACAACCCCAGTTGCTCAGGCAATAAAACCACAGATTAATCACTGGGACCTCATGAAATTACAAAGATTTTGCACTGCAAAGGACATAGTGAAAAAAGCAAAGAGGCAACCTACAGAATGGGAAAAAATCTTTGCCAGCTATATATCTGACAGAGGATTATCTAGGATATACAAAGAACTCAGAAAGCTAAATAATAAGGAATCAAACAAGCCAATCAAAAAATGGGCTATGGAGCTAAATAGAGCCTTCTGAAAGGAAGAAATACGAATGACATATAAGCATCGAAAAAAATGTTCTACGTCACTAGTCATCAGGGAAATGCAGATTAAATCTACATTGAGATTCCATCTCACTCCTGTCAGATTGGCTACCATTGTGAAAACAAATGATCATAAATGTTGGCGGGGATGTGGAAAAACAGGAACCCTTCTACTCTGCTGTTGGGAATGCAATCATGTCCAGCCATTGTGGTAATCAGTGTGGAGGTTCCTAAAACAGCTAAAGATTGATCTACCATATGACCCACCTATAATACTCCTAGGCATATATCCAAAGACTCATCTCATTTCCTTAGAAGTACGTGCTCTACCATGTTTATTGCTGCTCAATTTATGATAGCTGGGAAATGGAACCAGCCTAGATGTCCCTCAACTGATGAGTGGATAATGAAGAATTCTACTCAGCGGTAAAGAAAAATGAAGTTATGAAATTTGCAGAAAAAATGGATGGACCTGGAAAGGATTATACTAAGTGAGGTAACTCAGGCCCAGAAAGCCAAGTGCCACATGTACTCTCTCATATGTGGATCCTAGCTACATATGACTGGGCTTCTGTATGAGAATGAAAATACTTAGTAGCAGAGGCCAGTTAGTTAAAAAGGAGACATAAAGGGTATAAGAAAAAAGGGAAGAGGGTACTTAATAGGTTGATATGTAAGTACAATGATTGTGATGGGGCGGTAATGTGTTGGAGAATGGAATTTCAAAGGGGAAAGTGTTGGGGGAAGGAGGGAATTAACTTGGGATATTTTTTATTATCATGGAAAATGCTAATAAAAATTAAAAAAATAAAAAGTAAAAAATTAAAAAATGAACAGAAAAATTTTAAAATGTACATGCTAATTCATGCTATCTTGTTTTTATAATACTTGGTACTTTCTATTTTAGCACAATCAATTTTTCTCATGAACTTTAGGATGTGTTTAGAATGTAGGATTCCTTTAAGTATCTTCTGTGGTGCTGGTTTAATAGTCATGAATTATCATAGTTTGTGCTTATCATGGAAAGCTTTACATTCTCTTACAATCATAAAGGGCAGCTCTGCTGGGTTGCCTACTAATGTCATTCAGAACTTGAACTCAATGTTTCCATACTTTTGTGGACTTTTGGATTTCCGTTGAGAAATTTGCTCTTATTCTGATGGATATGCCTTTATTTGTTACTTAATACTTCTGTCTTATAGTTTTCACTGTTTATTTGTTTCTTATGCTTCAATTTTTGTTTATTTTTATTTACTTATTTAAGAGTTACAGGCAGAAAGAGAAAGAGGCAGAGAGAGAGAGAATTGGTGCAGAAGGGCCTCCAGCTCCTGCAAACGAACTCCACATGCATGCACCTTCTTGTGCATCTGGTTTACGTGGATCCTGGGGAATCCAGCCTTGAACCAGGGTCCTTCAGCTTCACACGAAAGCATGTAACTGCTAAGCCATCTTTCCAGCCCTCCAATGCTTCAATTTTAAGCTAAAATATGATGTGGTGAGGTTTTTTCTGGTCTTGTTTAGTGTTCTAAAGGTCTCTTCTCTCTAGATGCTCATGTCTTTCCCAAGGTTTGAGGAATTTTCCTCTGTAATTTTGTTGAATATGTTGAATATATTTTCTAACCCTTTAACTCCATTATTCCTCTTCTTCTTTGCCTATGATTTGTAAATTTGATCTGTTAATGGTGTACTATAGTTCTTGTATGTTCTGTTCATACATTCTTATCATTCTTCTTTGACATTGTCTGAATGTTCTAATTCATCTACTTTGTCTTCATCTTTTGATATTTGCCAGTTGATCCATTCTATTGGTGAGGCTTTCCACTGATGTTTTTAAATAGGTATGTGTGTGGTGTGTGCATGTATGAATGTTCATGTTGTGTGGGTACTTGTGTGTGTTCAGTTACATGTACACATCTGTGTATGTGTATCTTTTTCAATCACTGATCTCCTTATTTTTTTCAGATAGGTCTTTCATTGAACTTAAAACTCAACACTTCAGCTATACTATCTAGCAAGTATCCTTATGTGTCTATCTATATCCTCAGAAGTGTGATTATTGGTACATAGTACCACACACAAATTTATGTGTGTAAAATTTATATATGTTTTTAGTGGGTACACTAAGCCATATCCTCAAACCTTCTGGTAAATTTTTATTCACTTGTAATTATTAAAATTTAAATGTTTAAGTATTTCTCTTTATTGAATTCATATTCACATCATGCATTACCTTCTATATTTCACTCAGCTCTTTGTTTGTATTTTCTCTGAATTTATTCAGAAGTTTAGTTGTGTCCTCTTTAACTTTTTTGAATATTCTTATAATCATTCTTTTGAATTCTTTGTTTGGAATTTCATTTACATCAACTTACTAGAACCTATTACTGTAGAATTCTTAGTTTTTGGAGGAATCACATGGTATTGATTTTCCATTGCTTGTTTTTCTGTGTTGAGACTTGTCCATCCGTGATTAGGTTATTTGTTGAAATTATCAGTCATCTATACTCTTTCAGTCTGTCTCAGAAAGAAGGAAAATGGAGGAGGAGGAAGAAGAGAGAAAGCAAGAGCAGAAAAGAAAGGGAATGGAAGACCATGTGCCCATTGTCATTGCTGACCCTGTAAGAATGTGAAACTGGATCATATATAAAATACAAAATAAGAAGTTCCAAAGTGGGGCTGGAGGGAAGGCTTGGTGCTTAGGCATTGCCTGCGAAGCCTCAGGACTCGGGTCTGATTCCACAATACCCACTCACATAAGCAGTTCATTTGCAGTGGCTGGAGGCCCTTGCAAGCCCATTATTTCCCACCTCTCTCTTTTCAGTAAATAAGTAAATAAATAAACAATTTTTTTAAATTACAAACTGAAAATATATACATAAAGAAAGAAAGGGAACTGATCCTGACAAAGGGCAAAGCTGGCCCACTAAATTGAAACTAGATATTAAATAAAGGGAATATAAAATGGAAGGAAACAGAGCTAGGTGGGGTCATAGAGTCTGTTTCTGGGCAATCACTTGCCTGGGTACAGGTGCAGAGACTGTTTCTATTCAGTCCCAAGTTAGTGCAGGTGCAGGGTCTTCTCTGTGTAGTTCCTCGGATCAGTGCAGATGCAGGACCTGCCTCTGTGATCCTTGGGTGGGTGTGAGTGCTGGACCTGTTTCTATGCATTTCCTTCCATGGTCGCAGGGGCAGAATTTTCTCTGTGGTTCACTCCAGTGTAATGTTCAGGCCAAATTTCCACTTCATGGAACACTGCTTATTGCTGACTTAAAACCTGCCCCTGGCCACCCGCATTTATCTATAGGCCAAGTCCCAATATATACACACGTGCATGTCATTAGCTCTGGGGTTCCCAGAGGTCAACAGGCAAGGAAGGACCTTTAAAAAATATGGCTTCTTGCTTCTGTCCAGTCCAGTGTCAAGAAGAAAGAATTTTCCTGTTATCTATGTGGTTTGAAGTTCCCAAGATTCCTGTCTAGTGAGACTGTAAAATCTGTCCAGTAATGCATCTAGTTTACTATGGCTTTGAGACCCAGTGATGCATCCAGTTTACTGTGGCTTTGATGCTCTGCTTTCTGCCTGGTTTCTGTATCTCCCTCCCATTCTCCCTTCTCTCTCTCTCTGTCTCTGTTTCTTTCTCTCTCTCTCTCTCTCTCTCTCTCTCTCTCTCTCTCTCTCTCTCACACACACACACACACACACACACACACACACATACTATCTCTTGTGTGGGGCGCACTCACAAGCGCATTCTGTCTTTTATTTAATTTTTACTCAATGTACTGTGTAAATTTTCTAAGATGCTGTCTGTCTTGAGCCATTCTCCCAACCTTGTGTCACTGCAGAAGGAACTCTGGACTCTCCTTTTTGTTCTTATCTCTACAATTTCTTTTCTTTCTTTGAGACTGAAAGTAGCATTTTCCCATTGTCACCCACATCACATGCTCTCCAAGTAACCCTAACTTATTCCCTGGACATTGGAGCAATCTATGCACTAGTGTGTCACTGATGATCTTTGCTACGTCCACGGCGACCTCGCCTGTGTAGCAAGCAGAGATGCTTCTGCACTGGAAGAGAGCTGAGGACAGAGGGCCAGCACTCTTCAGAGGGATGCCCCCGGTGACCCCTTGGCAGTCAGTTACTGTAATGGTTCCTGCTGCCCATGAAGTCACGACGACCTGATTACTGGCGCCAATGAGCTGTTTTCTGCGTTCTGTTTCTTTTCTGCTTTCTTCTAGTTGTTTGTCAAAGAACAGCTAGTTTCTACACTACGCTTACTATTAATCATGCACGCAATCAGAGTACAAGAACAATTTGAGTATTGAATGTGCCCCTCCTATGATTAGGGCAATGGAGGAAATGTATAACTCTACTAGGAATAAAAAATTAACTCTAGAACAGTTTTTAGATGGTGTAGAGTAAAAACAGCTTATGATGACTAAAGACAATACTGATCCTGAGAAAGTGAAAGTAAAAATGTTAATCGGTAATGTTCATTAGAAGCATGACAGTTCTACAGATAAGTAGTTGTAAAACTTAGGCATTCCCACCAGGAAACTTCCTGGAGGGTATGTTCAGTACTTGATCAAGGGCTGATAGTAGACTCCCAGAGCTGGGAACTACCTAGATCCACTCCCCTATGAGGGAGGATATGATGAATTCGGTAATAGATGAATGAATTATGAAGAAAAAAGGAAGCTATGGCATTCTCTTCCATTTATGAAATGCTTAGCAAGGACACATAAGCCTTGGTGCTTATACTCTAGACAAGAAAGAAAGGAATTCCTGGAAAACATTAAACCAGCCTTAAAATATTGGTGGTCTTTTGGATAGAAACACTTTTATAATAAATATGAGGATTATATAAATAATCTAATAAGTGGAAAGAGATGGCTCTCTGCTCGGTTTATAAAAAATAAATAACCTATTGTTCACCTTACATCCCTTACCCCAAGCTTCTATTCATGTAAAGCTGTGGTCAATGATGCAAGGCGTCCTTCTTAAAAAATGGGTACATTCCTGCCTAATAAATATTACATGTATGCTTACAATAGAACAATACTTAAGATTGTTTAGATTAATGATTTCTGAGATCACTTGTTGGCTTGCTAAGTTTCCCTGTTCAATCTGTATAAAACCTTCATGAAACCTTCAGTAAATTGCAGCAGCATCTTCAACCTAGAGTGTGTCTGTCTGTCATTTCCTCGCTGAATCCCGAGTTCTCCTTGAGCCTTCGCCCTTGTTCTCCCTCGGTCCTGATCTCCCCGAGAGTCAGTCCGCGGCAGATCTTAAGTACAATTTGATTATGTATTTTGCTACTTTAATAAAATTATTAATAAACTTGAACAGCTTTTTCCTTTAGGAGAAATCTTTAGGGTTTTCTACATACATATAAGAGGACACAGAGTCCTCTGTGTTTTTTTTTTTTTTTTTTTTGGTTTTTTTTTTTTTTTTGGTTTTCCAAGATAGGGTCTCACTGTATCCCAGGATGACCTGGAATTCACTCTGTAGTCTCAGGGTGGCCTCGAACTCACAGCAATCCTCCTACCTCTGCCTCCCGAGTGCTGGGATTAAAGGCGTGCGCCACCACGCCCGTCTGTGTTTGTTTGTGATTCAGGATTTTATTTTCTTATTTCTTTAATTCATTTATTTTTATTATTTTCTAGTTAGCTCTGGCTAGAACTCACAGCATTATGTCAAATAACAATAGTGTAAGTGGGTCTTCTTGTCTTGTTCCTGGATCTTAGATAAACAGTTTTAGTTTTTCCCTACTAAGTGTCATGTTAATCATGGACTATTCATACACAACTTCTATTATACTGGGATAGTTTCTTTCTATTCCTAGTTTGCTGAATGTTGTTATTGTGAAGGGGTTTTCATTTTATCAAATGATTTTTCTACATTGGGATGATCATGTGCAGATACATGCAGGCTTTTTGTGGGTACTGGAGAACTAAAATTAAGCCCAGTCCATCAGTCTTTGCATGCAAACACCTTTAACCACTGAACCATCTTTCTAGCATGGAAATGTCTTTTTATTTCCTTCACTTAAAAAATTATTTATTAGAGAAATAGAGAGGGTGACAGAAGGAGAGAGAAAATTGGCATGCCATCTAGCAACTGCCAATGAACTCCAGTCGCGAACTCTAGGTAATTGAACCTGGGTCCTTAGACTTTGCATACAAGCACCTTAAGTGCTAAGCCATCTCATCTGCTCTTATTTTCTTCACTCTTAAAATACAGCTTGTCAGACATAGTATTCTTAGTATTTAGGCTTTTTTTTTTTCTTTCTATATTTTGAATATATAACCTCACTCTCTTCTAGCAAGATAATTGTTGGGAACCTGGTGGTGATCTTTTAGGAATTCCACTCTATGTGATGGGTCACCTTTTTTTCTGGCTGCTTTCAGATTCCCTCTTTGTCTATGGTCTTTGTCAATTTGATTATGAGATGTCCTGAAGTTCTCTTTAGAATTATCCTGATCAGAGTTCTTGGAACTTCTTAGATTTGTATGGCTGTTTCTCTCATCAGATTTGAAGAATTTTAGAAACTGTTTCTTCAGATGGGCTCTCTGCCCCTTTCTCCTTCTCGTCAACAACTGTTGTACACACACACATGCATACATATTGTCCTTGACACTGTCCTAAGTCCTTGGAGTGTTCTTTATGCTCATTTAACTTTCCCTTCTGTTTTGATCATTTAAAAACTAGTATTTTTAATCTCACTGATTCTTTTTGTCTGCCTGGTCAAATCTGCTTTTGATATAAATTGGTAAAATTTTCAGCTTAGTCATTGCATTCATCAGACCCAGATTTCTGTTTTGTTCTTCTCTGCAGTTTCTCCTAAAAATTTTACTTTGTTCATGAATTATTTTCCTGATTTCATTTATTCATGTTATTTGCTTTTGTCTGTTAAACAATTCCTATGGCTACAAATTTTAATTCTTTATCTGGTAATTCACATTTTTCTGATTTTGGAAGGTAAGCATTCATTTCTGGAAATTTAAATTTTTCCCTAAAACATACCATAATATCCTGTTTATTTCCATGTTGTAGTATTTTGTTGTTGGTGTTGGTATTATCTTTTTCTAATTTTTTAAATTTTTATTTATTTATTTGAGAGAGAGGGAGGGAGAAAGAAAGAAAAGGGAAGATACAGAGACAGAATGGGTCCCAGGGCCTCCAGCCACTACAAATGAACTCCAGATTCATATACCACTTTGTGCATCTGTCTTATGCAGGTCCTGGGGAGTTGAACCTGGGTCCTTTGGCTTTGCAGGAAATCTCCTAAATCACTAAGCCATGTCTCCAGTTTGGTGTTTATTTTATTGAGGTAGGGTCTCACTCTAGCCCAGGCTGACCCGGAATTCACTATATAGTCTCAGGGTGGCCTTGAACTCATGATGATCCTCCTACCTCTGCTTCCTGAGTGTTGGGATTAAAGGCATGTGCCACGATTCCCAGCTGCAGCCTGGTGTTATTTTTATTTAGTATTTTTATTTATGTGGAAGAATTGGGAGATAGTGGAAGAAAAAGAGAGAGAAATGAGTGTGCCAACCCTTGCACCACTGTAAATAAACTCTAGATGCATGCACCACTGTGCATCTGGCTTTACATGGGTACTATTGAATCAAACTTGGATCATCATGTCTTGCAAACAAGCACTCTTAATCACTGAACCATATCTCCAGCTCAGCTGTTGGTATTTCTGCACTTACAGAATCAGTCAACTGTCCCAGACTTGGTGATATAATTTTTATAAACAGCAATTTCTGTAGTTTGCAAGGGCAGACATTCCAGACCCCTCTCAAGGATTTTCTGAACATGTGTCTTTTCTGTCTGTATATGAAGAAGTTTTCTACTTTCTACTCAGGAACTAATCTCCTTCCCCCTGTGCCATGTCTGTCTGCCTGTGATATTACAGATTGTGTAGTGGTGTGATAAATCATAATACTGATGCTCTATCCAGTATCTTTCTGTCACAATATGGAATCTAGATAATAATCTTTTGTTGCTGTTGTTTCAAATATTCAATCTGGTGGCTGTTGCTGTAGGGGGGGGGGGTCTTGTAAAATAAGGCAGAAATAATTTCTGGGGTCAAAATCCCTAAAAATCAGAAAGTCTGACATCTATTTTACTTATTTTCCACATCAGAAAGAATATATGAATCAGATTTCTTCTCAATTACATGGCATGGTGTATGGATGTTCTGGTGAGAAACAATGGAGGGTGCCACCAGTTTTTTGTTAGCTGTAATTCAATATTGCTTGGGCTGTAAGAAAAACCTATTATCTGGCCTCTGGACTTCTCACAGAAGCACTTAGTCTGTCTACTATTCAACAAGGAAGGTAACTTAAGCCTTCTCAACCCACCATCTTGCTGAAGTTGTTCCTCTGACTTTTGTAATCAGAAATGCAGTAATTTTCACTTGTTTGTAAACAAGTACGCACAGCTTCCCACTTATTTTGATCCTCATTTTATGTTAACTTTGCTGTGGAATTTCTTGATTCTTTAAAACTGTATATTTTTAATACAAGAAGCTTACATTCTCATTAGGTCTGTTTCCATCTTGTTCTCCACATCTGAAATCTTTTTGTTTCAGTGGAGTACAGTTTGACAGTGTCCTACTTTCCTTACCTCAATACCTAAGGAAGGTCAAGCTTTTTAAGTTTAGATAATGAGTAGATGATTGATAAAATAAAGATGAATTAGATCGGAGATAGTCTTCTCCTGCTTTGTGGTATATATTGTAGAATTTTCTGAGCTGGCATGTACCACCTCTCACATCTACAAAGAAAGCCTGACAGCAGAGGACTCTGTCTGAACTTAAACAACATTTTTAAGGGGACCACAAAATGAGCCGAAGATGTTTTGTATGAAATAGATTCATTTTTTATGAAAATAGATTCAATATTGAAGCTACTTAGTCTTGTTATGTGAGTCAACCCTAAGAAAGAAATGAATTCAAGTTGCAAGCCACAGGCCATTTCCATACTTCATGGTTTAGCTTGAACTTGGGAGGAAAGAAAAATGGATGGCTCATGAGATCATGCACATAAGTAACTTATCACCCCTTACATTGGAAGGAAATATGTTAGAACTTTTCAATGTTCTTGTTAAACTAGTAAATTATGCGCCAGGCATGGTGGCACACACTTTTAATCCCAGCACTCAGGAGGCAGAGGTAGGAGGATTGCCATGAGTTCGAGGCCACCCTGAGACAACATAGTCAATTCTAGGTCAGCCTGGACTAGAGTGAGGCCCTACCTCAAAAAAAAAAAAAAAAAAAATCTAATAAATTATGAGTTAGGCTTTTGCTGCTAAGATAAATGCTAAAATTGATTGTAAATCTGGAAAAACAAGTCATAGAGAAGATACCAAAAATATTCCTAATAAATTTCTTTACATTGATGATTCCTTTCCTTTTTCGAAAGATGAGAATGATTCCCTTGAATTGGAAACATAACCACAATGTAGTGTTGCTTCATTTAGTGATGAAGTTCTGTGGTTTGTTCTCCTTCTTTCATCTTGAGAAGCTTGCCTTCATAATGCCAGTTGAAAGGAAGAAAGTCAGAACAGATAGCATAAATGTAGAGAGGTTACTGAGAGAGTGCAGAAGTTCTGGAATTCTCAGGCTTGCTAACTAACACATAATTGCAACTGTTATTAGTGATCTGTGAGTAGCTCAAATAATTGAGCTTGTTCCAACTTTTCAAGGATTCTGTTAAGTGAGAAAACTCTATATCTTTCTGAAAATGGAAAATGTGTGCTCTATACATTATGAAAATCATCCACAGAAAATTAACTCTCAAAATACATTAGAACATTTTAGTATAATTTATTATAGTTATCTCTCACAACTCAAAAAGATAATGAGCTCCTGGTTAAAAGGGTCAAAGTTATCGACTTTTTAAAACAATTGATGACATTTATGTAGGTTTGTGTATTTAAAAAGAGATAGTTAATGTATGGATGGGTAGCACTGCCAAGAGCAGGTACCATGGCTAGCTGCTGGAATAACTTGATGTGTTCTCTTGAGAGGATGATTGCTATTTTATGCAACATATATTCTCATTTATTCTGATTTTGAGGTGTCAACAATATATAAAATCCCAGAAGTGATTTTTACTTGCCATGAAAAGAACAAACTAAGGAAAGAAATATTTGGGGTTTCTAAGTCCCCCAAAAAGCAATGTAAGCAATGAAGTCTGTCAGTAAATATCAGATGAGGTAGCAATGCAAAGGAAGTGGTGATTTTGATTTAAAAGACTAAGGTAGGTCCTAGAACAAAGTCATAGAGTAGTAGTTGAAAGAAAACTAAAAGGGATAAAACCACATATATGCCACTGCATGAAACCACGTACATTCACAGAGTATAACTGGAAGGTTTAGGCTCCTTTTATGCTTATTGTCAGAGAAGGAGACTTTCAAAAAGTATCTTTATGGGAATTTTTTAAGATTTTATTTTATTTATTTATGAGAGAAAGAGAGATAGAATGGGCATTGTAGGGCCTCTAGACACTGCAAACGAACTCCAGGTTCATGTACCACCTTGTGCATTTGGCTTATGTGGGTGCTGAAGAATTGAACATGGGTCCTTAGGCTTTTCAGGCAATGCCTTAACCACTAAGCCATCTCTCAAGCCCTTCATGAGAATTTTGTTTCCTCTGGGGATCTGTACAACTTGCTAATATGTACTTGGCAACAACTCATCCACAAACAGATGAAAGTCTCTCATCAGCTGACACAAGCCTCATTAGACTAATTTGCCCCTGTTCCTCACTGAATTCTCCTATATTTCACCTGGGCACAGTGTGAAGCTACATCTCATTTGTCTAAATCTGGTGATGGGTATGAATTAAACATACCCAACACTATATCAAATGCAACTTAGGACACTCAAAAATCTCAAAGAAAAGTAAGATCAGCAAGCAAAGAAACAAGATACAGAAACTTTCATGACAGTTAGAAGTAATTGTCACTCACTGCCATGACTTCCACCAGTTTTCTAAGGGGCTCAGATTAGATGAACTCTATACATGGGCATCCCTTACCACTGTGGCTTCTCTGGGTTATGTAAACCAAACCAGAGTGTCTACAATATGCTAGTCTAGGAGTTCACAGACTTTAATTCTGCTTCAAAATGTATTTTGGACCTACTTTTTATTAGCCTATTAAATATGACTTTCTGTTTGGTACTTTTTGTTGTTGTTGATTTTTCAAGGTAGGGTCTCACTCTAGCCCAGGTTGACCTGAAATTCACTATGTAGTCTCAGGGTAGCCTCAAACTCACAGTAATCCTCCTACTTCTGCCTCCTGAGATTAAAGGCATGCAACACATGCCTGGCCTTTTTGGTACTTTTATCCCTAGATGAGGGAACGCTAAAACATGGATATGAACCTGCTGTAGCAGTGTGAGACCTGCATAGTTTCCCTGGGCTCTAGAAACAATAAATGTAATACATAATATAAATCTATTAGAGTAGTATGTGGAGATTTGCAGCCAGATCCTGATGCTAGGAATAGTCCCACATCTTTGATATTAGAATAGAGCAATAAGATAACATTATGGATTGGGTAAACATTATGGATTGTGTGTGTGTGATGTTTTTCTTCCTTCTGACCCATCACCAAGATAGTGCTAGTCAATAAGTTCCTTCTTCCATCAGTCATACTCTTTGCAGTCCTGGATATGCCTCTTGTTTCTTTATTCTAATATTGCCTTGAAGTTGTTTTTCATATTCTGGGGCCAACATTTTTAGAGCAGGCATTTAATAAAGCTACATATAGGGTCATAGGAGAATGCTGGTAGGTAATAGAAATAAATCCAAATCTTTATGTGCTATGGGACCTCATTGTAGGTTCTAGTCTGGATAATGTGGCATGGATGTTAGAAATATTTGGAACCTGAATAGCCTTGATGAAGGGAAGACTAATATTGATGAGTCTTTGAATAATCTTATTCCTAGCACTCAACCTGCCATGTGTATGAATGAGCCCATTTAACAAAGATTAGTTCAGGTCTAAAAAGTAGCTGATGATACCCATGGGTAGGGCAGTTTCTTGTTTTTGAGTCTATGACTGGAACAAATAGATGATATATAATTAGTGATGAAAAATTCAGACTATAAAAGCACCTAGTTTATGATCAGTTTCTAATAGGACCTACTAGCAAGACAGATTTTTTTCTATACTTTTTTCAAAACTATAAAGATTGCCTTCCTGGATATGTGTCTAGAGGCACTCAGAATGGTCTACCACCAAGTTTGCATACCATCACAGGCTTTCCTCTAATACAGCCTTGAACAAAACTGGTCAGTCTTGTACTGCTATACCAAGAAGGTTGGAAAAGCACTAAAAGCGAAAGTCTTTCTAGTGTTATAATAAAATTAATCTTTTAATGTGTTTTATCCATAGTCATAGCAATGCATATTAGGTTCCTGGAATTTTTTTGTCCTTCAAATAATAGCATCAACCATTTTGTTGAATAGGATTTTCTTCTCTGAGATAATGAGATAATCAAGGTCCTGCAAAATAACTTGTTGCACAAGGCCAGGGAGTTGATGGACCCCCAAGGCAATCTGCTGAAGGTACAGACGATTCCATCCTTAAAGTTTATGATTCAGAACTTTAAAACATAGAATGTTAGAAAAACAATAAATATTCAAGGGAAACTTAAGTGTGTGAATTTTTATCCTTTCTCCAAAGAGTGATATCTGGTATAATACGGCAAGTACACTGGGCAATAATTTGAGCCATAGATCCAAACTAGTCACTAATTCATGGTGGTAAGAAACTAATAATTGACCATGTACTGTATTGCTGAGCTATGATGTTTGTTTGGTAGGATGTATATATCAAATGAAGCATTGGGACTTCCAGTTAAGATGGTGGCATAGGTACCATGACAAAGCAGTCTAAAGGGGAAAAAGCCAAAAAAAAAACAAAAACTCAGCAAAATACACACTTTTACTAAAAAGTAAGGTGTATAGGAAATTGAAATGGCAGCAGAGAAATAGGAGAGAGCCAGAGCATACAGAGCCCACACAGGCCGGCAGAAGCACCTGTGGCAGGTCCGCTGACTGTGGCAGGGGCCATGGTGTGCCAGAAAGCCATCAGATTCAGCTTTAGCTGCAAAAAAGCCAGGTTAGGGGAGCTCAAACTGGAGCTCTCCACAAACTCAAGAAATGTGAAGGGAGAGCAGCAGTGAACAACACAGGAGCAAATCACAAGGTAGAAGAACACGTGGAACAGCAAGAGAACTACAGCAGCATCGGCAGCCTCCCCTCACCCACCAGCAGTGTCCAGCTCCAGCAAAGATAGTAGCCCAGGGACCCAGCCACGCAAACTTAAACCAACAGTGGGACCCAAGCGGGAGCAGAGGATACAAAAATATATGCATTATAACACAAGAAACACCAAAAATCAAGACAATATAAATCCCCCAAAAAGTATTAATGCATCAGAAATGACCTCCAGTGAGAATGAGTTAGAGGAAATGCCTGAGAAAGATTTCAAAAGAATGATTTTATGTTCAAAGAAGTCCAAGAAGAAATCAAAGGAATCAAAGAAAACACATGACACCAATGTAATGAAATAAAGAGGTCAATACTAGACATAAATAAAGAAATAAAAATACTAAAGAAAAACAGTCAAAATTACTAGCAATGAAGAACACAGTTAATGAAATAAAAAACTCTGTACAAAATCTCACCAGTAAAATGGATGAAATAGAGGACAGAATATCTAAGCTAGAAGACCAGGTGGCAGATCTAATACAGGCCAACAAAGAGAAAGACAAAGTAATAGAAAAGTATGAATGGGAATTTCAAGATATTTGGGACATGATGAAAAGATCAAACATAAGAATTCAGGGCATAGTAGAAGGAGAAGAATTTCACTCCAAAGGCATAGAAGGTGTCTTCAACAAAATCATAGTAGAAAATTTCCCCCAAATTGGGAAAGAAGTGCCAATGCAGATACAGGAAGCCTTTAGAACCCCAGCCAGACAAAACCTGGAAAGAACCTTTCCTTACCATATTATATTCAAACTACCAAACACACACACCAAAGAAAAAATGTTGAAAGCAGTCAGAGAGAAAAATCAAGTTACCTACAAAGGCAACCCTATCAGGATTACAGCAGATTACTCAACACAAACTTTTAAAGCCAGAAGGGCATGGAGTGATGTATTCTAAGTCCTGAAAGATAACAGCTGTCAACCAACGTTACTTTATCCTGCAAACCTATCCATTCAAATAGATGGAGAAATAAGGACATTCTATGACAGAAGCAAGCTAAAGGAGTATTTGAAGACAAAACAAGCTCTACAGAAAATAATTAAAAGAATCCTCCATGATGAAGAAAAAGAAAAACACACATATAAGGAACCAGGAAAAAACAAACAATACTCAAATACTAGTTAACACAAGAGAGCAAAGGTAAAACCAGAAGAACTACAAAAAAAATGTCAAAAATGAATACACACCTTTCAATATTATCTGTTAAATCAATGGCCTCAATGCCCCAAACAAAAGGCATAGGTTCACAGACAGGGTTAAGATGTAGGATCCTTCAATTTGCTGCCTCCAAGAAACCCACCTTTCTACAAATGATAGACACTATCTTAGAGTGAAATGTTGGGAAATGGTGTTCCAAGCAAATGGACCTAGAAAACAAGCAGGGGTAGCTATGCTAATATCTGACAAGGTAGACTTCAGCCCAACATTAGTTAAGAAACAAGTAAGGTCACTTTACATTGATTAAAGGCACCCTCCAACAGGAGGATATTACAATCCTAAACATACAAGCACCTAACATGGGGGCCCCCAAATTCATCAAACAAGTGCTATTAGAACTAAGGTCACAGATAACATCAAACACATTGGTAGTGGGTGACTTCAACACCCCACTCTCATCAATTGACAGGTCATCCAAGGAAAAAAATAAAGAGAGGCATGTAGACTAAATGAGGTCATAGAAGGAATGGAACTAACAGATATCTACAGGACATTTCATACAAATGCTGCAGAATATACATTCTTTTCAGCAGCACAAGAAACATTCTCCAAAATAGACCATATATTAGAATACAAAGCAAATCTTAACAAATTTAGGAAAATTGAAATAATTCCCTGCTTTCTATCTGACCACAATGGAATCAAACTACAAATCAATAGCAAGAAAGGCTATTGAGCATACACAAAATGATGGAAATTAAACAACACACTACTAAATGATGAATGGGTCAATGAAGAAATCAAGAAGTAAATCAAAAAATTTATAGAGTCAAATGATAATGAGAACACAACATACCAAAATCTCTGGGACACAATGAAGGCAGTCCTAAGAGGTAAACTTATAGCTTTAAGTGCCCATATTAAGAAATTAGAAAGGTCACAAGTAAACAATGTAAGCCTTCACCTTAAAGCTTTGGCAAAAGAAGAACTTGGCAAACCAAAAATTAGTAGATGGAAAGAAATAATAAAGATTAGGGCAGAAATTAATGAAATAGAAACAACAACAAAAAAAATCCAAAGAATCATTGAAACAAAGAGTTGGTTCTTTGAAAGGATAAACAAGATTGATAAACCCTTAGCAAATCTGACCAAAAGAAAGGGAGAAGAGACACAAATTAATAAAATTAGAGAAGAAAAAGGTAACATCACAATAGATGCCAGAGGAATTCAAAAACTCATAGGGACATACTATAAAAACATATACTCCACAAAGTATGAAAATGTGAAAGAAATGGATGATTTACTTAATTTACATGACTTACCTAAGTTAAATCAAAATGAGATTAATCACTTAAATAGACCTATAACAAGCATGGAACTATGAACAGTTATCAAAAATATCCCAACTAAAAAAAGCCCAGGCCCAGATGGATTCACTGCTGAATTTTAACAGACCTTCAGGGAAGAACTAACACTATTGCTTTTTAAGCTTTTCCATAAAATAGAAAAAGAAGGAATCCTCCCTAATTCCTTCTATGAAGCCAGCATCACCCTGATACCAAAACCAGGCAAATATAGAAAAAAAAAAAATTATAGACCAATCTCCCTCATGAACATAGATGCAAAAATTCTCAAAAAATATTGGCAAACAGAATACAAGAATATATCACAAAGATCATTCACCCTGACCAAGTAGGCTTTATCCCAGAGATGCAGGGATGGGTCAACATATGCAAATCGATAAATGTAATACATTATATAAATGGACTGAAGGACAAAAATAATATGATCATCTCATTAGATGCAGAGAAAGCATTTGACAAAATCCAACATCCCTTCATGATAAAAGTCTTACAGAAACTGGGAAGAGAAGGAACATATCTCAATATTATAAAGGCTATTTATGACAAGCCTACAGCCAACATATTACTAAATAGGGAAAAACTGGAAGCTTTCAACAAAAATCAGGAATAAGGCAAGGGTATCCACTGTCCCCACTTTTATTTAATATAGTACTGGAAGTCTTAGCCATAGCAACAAGGCAAGAGACACACATAAAAGGGGTACAAATTGGAAAGGAAGAGATCAAGTTATCATTATTTGCAGAATACATGATTCTATATATAAAGGACCCTAAAGACGCTACCAGCAAACTGTTAGAGCTGATAAACACCTACATCCATGTAGCAGGATACAAAATAAATACACAGAAATCAGTACCATTCCTATATGCTAGCAACAGACACACAGAGGATGAAATCAGAGAATAACTCCCATTCACAATTGCATCAAAGAAAATAAAGTGCCTTGGAATAAACCTAACCAAGGAAGTAAAGTATCTCTACAATGAAAACTATAAAACACTCAAGCAAGAAATTGCAGAAGACACTATAAAATGGAAAAATAACCTTTGTTCCTGAATTGGAAGAATCAATATTGTGAAAATGGTAGTCATAGCAAAAGCAATCTACACATTTAATGTAATCCCCGTCAAAATTCCAAAGGCATTGTTCACAGAAATGGAAAACATGATACTGAGCAACAAAATGAGGCTGGATGTATCACCATACCTGATTTTAACCTATACTACAGAGCCATAGTAACAAAAACAGCATGGTACTGGCACAAAAGCAGATATGTAGATCAGTGGAACAGAATAGAGGGCCCAGATATAAGTCCAAGTAGCTATAGCCTGATATTCGATAAAAATGCCAAAAATACTTATTGGAGAAAAGACAGCCTTTTCAGCAAATGGTGCTGGGAAAACTGGATATGTATCTGTAGAAGGATGAAAATATTTTCTTCTCTCTCTCCGTGCACAAGAATTAAGTCCAAATGGATTCAAGACCTTAGCATCAGATCTGAAACTCTGAATGCTAAAGTAAAAGTAGGGGAAACCCTTCAACATATTGGTCTTGACAAAGACTTTCTGAATATAAGCCCAATTGCTCAGGCAATAAAACCACAGATTAACCACTGGGACCTCATGAAATTACAAAGATTTTTTTTACTGCAAAGGTCACTGTGATTAAAGCAAAGAGGCAACCTACAGAATGGGAAAAAACATTTGCCAAATATATATCTGGTAGAGGATTAATTTCTAGGACATACAAAGAACTCAAAAAGTTAAATAATAAGAAATCAAACAAGTCAATTAACAAATGGACTATGGAGCTAAATAGAGAGTTCTCAAAAGAAGAAATACAGATGGAATAAAAGCATCTAAAAAAATGTTCTACGTCACTAGTCATCAGGGAAATGCAGACTGAAACAACATTGAGATTCCACCTCACTCCTGTCAGATTGGCTACCATCATGAAAACAAATGATCATAAATGTTGGTGGTGATGTGGAAAAAGAGGAACCCTTCTACACTGCTTGTGGGAATGCAGTCATGTCCAGCAATTGTGGAAATAAGTGTGGAGGTTCCTAAGACAGCTAAAATTTGATCTACCATATGAACCAGCTATAGCACTCCTAGGCATATATCCTAAGGACTCATCATTTCCTTAGAAATACATGCTCAACCATGTTTATTGCCATGCGATTTATAATAGCTGGGAAATGGTACCAACCTAGATGTCCCTCAACTGATGAGTGGATAATGAAGATGTGGCACATTTACACAATGGAGTTCTACTCAGCAGTAAAGAAAAAAATGAAGTTATGAAATTTGCAGGAAAATGGATGGATCTGGAAAGCATTATACCAAGTGAGGTAACCCAGGCCCAGAAAGCCAAGGGCCGCATGTTCTCCCTCATATGTGGATCCTAGCTACAGATGATTGGGATTCTGTGTGAGAAGGAAAATCTCAGTAGCAGAGGCCAGTAAGTTAAAAAGGAGATATTAAGGGAAGAGAAGGGAAGGGAGGAGGGTATTTAATTGTTTGGTATTGTATATATGTAAGTAGGAGACTAGATTAACAGGGGTGAAAAGGCCCAAAGTGAGGTCAGGGAAAGAGATTGAGTAAAGAAAGGTGGAGGGAGGGAAAATCAAAATCTAAAAGGATGCAAATAAATCATATGGAATCCTCTGGTTTTGGACAATGGAACACTCAGGAGCCATAGACCATTGTTAGAAAATTTTTGGTGCCAGGGATGGGATACCTCCAATGAATTGTTAGCCAGGGAGGTTCCTGATAGCCCTCAAACATTATAGGCCATTGCTGAGGCCCTTGGTCTCCCACCAGGATGGTAAGACCCTATTGCTGCAGTATCCACATACTTGAACTGCAAGGCCACTGAAAAATCCTGCTGGAACTGAAGTGAATTGTATCTCCTTAAATATATATGTTGAAGTAATAGCCCCTAATGTGATTGTTTTGGAGATAAGATCTTTAGGAAATAGTTAAAATTAAATGATGAGTGACTTTACTCCTACTAGATGGGTGGTCTTTTTTAAAAATCTCTCTCTCTCTCTCTCTCTCTCTTTTTCTCTCCTCTCTTCTTTGTATGTTTACATCATATTAAAGAAATGGAGGGCTGGAGTGATGGCTTAGTTGTTAAGGCCAAAGGACCCAGGTTAGATTCCCCAGGACCCAGTTAGCCAGATGCACGAGGAGCTGCACATGTCTAGAGTTCATTTGCAGTGTCTGGAGGCCCTGGTGCTCCCATTCTCTCACACTCTCTCCCTGTTTCTCTGTCAAATAAGTAACTAAGTAAGCAAATAAATAAATAAATAAATAAATAAATATTTTTTTAAAAAAGAAATGGAAAGGCCATGTGAACACACAATAAACTACATGACAAGAGAAGAGTCCTCAGACTGAAATATCCCTTGTTGATACCTTGATTTTGGACTTTCTTCACACTAGAACTGTGCAAAATAAATTTCTGCTGTTTAAGCCTCCCAGTCTGTGATATTTTGTTGATGTAGCCCAAGTAGACTAAGCCATCATAAGTGCCTTGGTCTTATTATTGTAGAGGAAGGAGGGCTAATACAGCAAGTCAATTCTGAAGATATCTGAGTAAATCTATGCTAATGATACACTAAGAAACTAGGATGATACCTATAGTATAGGTGTGGGATCTCATGAGTCTCCTGTTAGGTGGAACTCAGGTTAGATCTTCATTTAGCACATTACTCTCATAAGCTTGTGCTCTCATGAATGAGAGTTACCTGCAAATTAGTGTGGCTCAGGGACAGTGTCTAATGTCCTGAATAAGTTTGAATATTTCTTTTTCTCTTCTCAAATGACCACAGAATCTCTCAAGGAGCCATAAGCTGGCATATAATAAGCTACAGATATAATTTCCACTTTTTTTTTGTTAAGTAATCACAACCTCACTAGATTCAATGGGATCTGGGTTGTAAATTGACTCAATCTGAGAAAAGTGCTTCTTTTCTGATCCCGCAAATACAGCCTTAATTTACAATTCTTAAAGCTTTAAGGCATCACCAATTATGTAGTATATTTATAATGTGTTCATTTATATTTGTTATCAGGACCCAAGATTAATTAGATTGTTGCACAAGGCCAGGTAGTTGATAGAGCCTGAGGCAATATGCTGAAAGTACAGACAGTTCCATCCTTAAAGTATTTGATTCAGAACTTATAAAAGTGTCCCTAGGATCCCTGTAGTGTTTTAAATCATATGTCACCCATACACTCCTATGGTTGCATGCTTAGTCCCTAGCTGGTGGCAGTTGGGTAGCTGGAGCATTGCTAGAGAATGTGTGTTACTGGGGATGGGCTTGGGGGTGTTATAGCGCAGTTTCTCCCTTTCCAGAGCTCAGTTTACCCTTGAAGCTATATTAAAACTGTTGTTTCAGTATGTGATATCCAGCCTGTGCTCTACCTTTTCTCTGTCATACTGATACTTCCCCTTGAGACCCTCTTGTCCCATCAGCAGCTTTTGGTCAGGTGTTTTGTCCTAGCAATTCAAAGGCAAGTAGATGAGAAAATTGGACCAGGAGAGTGAGATGATCATGAGTCTGTGTGAACTTGCACAGAATGTGAATGTGGTGGTTTGAATCAGATATACCCCATAAACTCATGTGTTTTGAATACTTGGTCCCCAGCTGGTGGCACTTTGGGAGGTGACACCTTATTGGAGGACTTGTGGTACTGGGGTGGGTTTTGGGGTTTTATAGCCCAGCTTCCCTTTTGCCAGAGATCAGCTCTTGCTTCTATCTTCCACCTGCTGCGGCAATATGTGATAGCCAACCTCTGCTCTACCATCTTTCTCCTGCCATACTGAAACTTCCCCCTTAAGACTGTCAGACAAAATAGACCTTTCCTCCCATCAGCTACTTTTGGTCATGTGCATTCTTCCGGAAACATAAAGGAAACTAAAACACCCTAATCTGGAACCTAGAAAGTTATAGAAAAGGTGATTTCTTGGTGCCCAATCATACTTACCGAGCCATAAATCTAGGGATGGGGTCAAGGCATCTGTAATATTTTTATTTATCTTTTGTGTCATAAAATGTTTTCCTGGTGATAATAATGTACACAAAAGTTTGAGAACCACTGATTAGTTGCATATAAAGATTGTTATCTGTTGTTTCTCCTGAGTTATATGCTAATTCTAATACCTGTATGGTAGCCATATCTACTTTCTCTTTAACGGGTAAACAGTGTTGCTTGGCCTCTGCTATCCATATGAAACTCAGGCTTTCATTCCAAGTGAAGAATTTCTTTTTATAATCTCTGGTCTTTAGTACTTACCAAATGTGATGATAATTTCTTCACTAATTAACATATTTCTCAAAGCTGTGGTGAATGAGTGTGTGTTGACTTTTGGGGGGAGAGGTGTAGCCTGTGGGTGAATATTGTAAGTCCCCTGAAATATGCCTGCTTCACAGGCCTTTCACTTCTGTTCTCTGTACTAAAAAAGTTTTGATTTGTGACCTCCAATAAATGAAGATCAGCTAAATTTAGGCATTAGTCAACCAATTAAGGAAACATTTAAAAACAGACTCCAAGATACTTTAACTAGTAGATTGAGCCCAGTCTTGGACAAGTGGCACATCAAACTATTTTTGCTACTAAAAAAACCCAGCTATTTATAAATTCCTGCTTATAAAGAACAGAAATATGCCTATTATAGTTGTGTGTACCTTGTTTTTGTATTTTGTATGATAAAAGAGATGTAAGATACAGGGAGCTCTCTTAAAGATCTTTCCTAACAGAGTTTGTAAGGAAAGTGTAAGCGAAAAGCAAGCAAGAACACCAGGGTTGATCCCTATAGACAGACTGTTTATTGAGTGGTGCAGCAAGGGGCGTCAGCCTTCCCGAGGGATGAAGTCTGAAGCACTGAGCTCCTTTAAATTAGCTTTGAGACATGTCAATGGAGTATCTTTTGGAACAGATAATTTAAAGCCCATTTTGGAGGACAAGGACTAGAGTGGCCAATCCTACCACCAGGGTTGTCTCCCAGGCTTACGGAGGGCAAACAACACCCAAGAATTGGGAGGGAGCTTCCCTGCACTTGTAATGCTTGGGCTGTCTAGGGAAATGATGCATGGGAGGCTCCCAGACTCTCTGATCATCCACAGATCAACAAGTAAGAAACTCCCAAAGTTTCTAAGGTCTGAGTTTGGGCACCTCCATCATGAACTCAGAACAAATACCTTGTCCTGAAGCTGTCAGCTGATGAGGGTGTGGATTCAGTGGATTCAGCCTTTTATCTGGAGTTCAAAAGTATAGCAGGTGAGGGGAGTGAGAAGAAAAGAAAGATATCATGCAGTGGATTACTCAAGGACTGTCAAGAGACTTGGCTAAGCTCAGAGAAGGATTTTGGACATTCACCAGGGAGCAGCCCTGGCCAGAATTCCTCAGTCTCCACAGACAAGCTGCTAAATTCATGCAATCCATGGGTCTGAGTGAGAGAGAAAAGAGAAGGATAAAGCTGCCAGGTGTCGCACTGGGGTTACACAGAGCACCAATAAAGCTCCCCAAGCCATGAGGCTGAATAGAACTTGAGCTGCTTATGTAGACAAAAGTCACAAAAGACCAAAGGCCTCAGGTCAGGCTGGTGACCACTTGGTCCAAATAGTGTGCTCAGTGGGTACTGTGCCCCCAAGGGAGTGAGACACTGGAATGGAGGTGAGGAAGAGGACAGGGAAAGAAAAGGACAAGGAATGCAGCCCAAAAGCCCTGCAGGGCTCTGATCTGAGTCACAGCACCACAATGTAAGGAAAGTATAGGAGAAAAGCAAGAACAAACAATGGACTTGATCTCTACAGACAGACTATTTATTGAGAGGTACAGCAAGAGGCA
The DNA here is from genome assembly GCF_020740685.1 of Jaculus jaculus. Classification (NCBI taxonomy): domain Eukaryota; kingdom Metazoa; phylum Chordata; class Mammalia; order Rodentia; family Dipodidae; genus Jaculus; species Jaculus jaculus. The sequence goes on from NC_059104.1 coordinate 70,421,515, forward strand.
GCAACTTTCCCACAGGATGAAGGCTGAAGCACAGAGCCAGGCTGGGGTTCAAACTTATAAGGAGGCTCCTAGGGCAAATAGACTGAATCAGCTGCAGGTTCAAGGGAAGCAGATATGGCATCAAAGTCATTTGCTCAAAATAGGCTTTTTAGCAGAATTGTCTAGGGATGACTGGATGTCTCCATTTAAGGCCTTCTAATCTTAAGATTAATAACTATTAACCCTTTAGTTCCCTCTAGTTTTCAGGGAAGGCTATTAACCGTTCAGAGTTAATATCAGTATTCTTTGTTCCTTAGCCTAGTAATCTCACATCAATTTCCACAAGTATTTGCCATATTTGCTAATATAAACTGACAAAATTTTGCAGCTATTTAGTTATCTTTCTCCTTCTGGATTTGACTTTGTAATTGTATTCCTGATCATGCTGAGTTCTGACCCTGGTTTGAAGTCTAAAGGTAATGAGGAGAAGGTAAGATGAAATTTGAGAATTGGCTGACCTTTTCCATATAGTAACCTCAGACAAGGTCATTTTTAAACTTTGCAAGCACCATAAGCTCACCCCCACAATCTGCACAGTCAGCCCATGGGCACCCACCCAGAGCTCTACAGATTAAGCCACATAGGACCTAGAGGTGCCCTTTCCCTGTGCTCAACCATTCCTCAACCCCTTGTGCACCCAGGATCACCTTCACCTTAAGCAAAGCAGGATAGTCCTCAAATCCCAAGCAAGCAGCAAGCCATAGGCTCTTCTCTATAATACACTCAGAATGGAGGGTAGACCACTCACCCACCTTTCCAAAGCAAGGCAGAACAGGTCAGTCAACACAGGTTCCCATGGAGCTGCTGTTGATGCATTATTGGCAAAACAAAGGGATTATGTCAAGATGAGAAAACCCCAATGGAAACCAATAACACTAGGAACCAAGACAAGATATTCTCATCAAAATTATATAGACTCGGGCTGGAGAGATGGCTTAGCGGTTAAGCGCTTGCCTGTGAAGCCTAAGGACCCCAGTTTGAGGTTCGGTTCCCCAGGTCCCACGTTAGCCAGATGCACAAGGGGGCGCACGTGTCTGTAGTTCGTTTGCAGTGGCTGGAAGCCCTGGCGCGCCCATTCTCTCTCTCTCCCTCTATCTGTCTTTCTCTCTGTGTCTGTTGCTCTTAAATAAATAAATAAATAAATAAATAAATAAATAAATAAATAAATAAATAAAAATTAAAAAAAATTATATAGACTCATGGTGGAAGCTTCCAATGAAAATTACTTAGAGGGAACTCCAGACAGTAAATTCCAAAATGCAATTGCAATAGGTATATTCAAAAACATAATGAAGCCATGAACAAACAGATGGATGAAATGGAAGACAATCAACAGAAACAACTCATTATATAACAGAATGAACACAAAGAGGACATGATCAAATGGAGAAATGAATTCCAAGAGAAAATGAGAAAGTCAAATCAAGAAATGAAAATGGAATTCAATAAAGAGATAAATATGCTAAAGGTAAACATATTGCCAATCAAAAAATGAAACAATTCAATTAAAATGTTCCCAAGAAAGCCTCATCAGCAGAGTAGATCATGTGGAGGACACACTATCAGGGACTTAAGACAAGACAGGGGAAATATATTAGGAGGTGAAACATCAATGACAAGTTAAAAAAATAGGCAATTAGAACATGAGAGAAATGTGGGACACTATAAACAGATAAACCATTTGAATTATGGGCATGAAAGAAGGGGATGAACTAAAGGCATAGGGAATAGAGAATATCTTCAATAAAATTTTAGAAGAATATATTCTTAAAACTTTCCTATAAAATAGAGGTCCATCCAGGCATAAGAGGCACACAAAAGACCAACTAGGACCAGAGAATAAATTCACCATATCACATTACAGTTAAAACACTAATCATAGAAAACAAAGAGAGGTTACTAAAAGGTGCAGGTGGGGGGGAACTAGTCATTTATATGAAACCATCAGAATTACATCTGAGTTTTAAATGGAAACTCTTTAAAAGCTAGAAAGACTTGGAATGGAGTATTTTAAATTTTGAAAGAGCATGGCTGTCTACCCAAACTATTATACGCAACAGAATTATCCCTCATAATAGAAGGTGAAAGCAAAAACTTTCCAGGATAAAAAGTATGCTTTGGGGCCAGAGAGATTACTTAGCAGTTAAGGCATTTGCCTGCGAAGCCTAAGGACCCAGATTCAATTCCCCAATACCCACATAAGCCAGATTCACATGATGGTGATGCAAACATTCATTTGCAGTGATTATGAGCCCTGATACACCCATTCTGTCCCTCCTTACTCTTTCTTTATCTGCCTGACTCTCTTTCTCAAATAAATACTTTTTCTAAAAAAGCATACTTTATGAGTATATGAACACTAAGCCAGCACTACAGAGAATACTGGATTGGACACTTCACACTGAAGAGAAGACTGAATATACTCAAGAGGCTACAGGAGAATAAAGATAATAATGATGATATAAAAAGCAAATGTATATCAAGAAAACAACAAACTCCACATATTCTTTTAACTTGACACTGTCAATTTTAACTTTGAACATCAATGAACTTAACTCCTCAATCAAAATAAAAAGGTTAACAGGCTGGATCAGAAAAGTGGCTCTATTCATCACCTGTCTTCAAACATCCCACTTTACCATTAAAGATAAACACCAACTTAGGGTGAAAGAATGTGGAAAGATATTTGAAGCAAATGGAAACAATCAAGTGTGGCTATACTAATAAATGCCAAAACAGACTTTATAAGCCAAAAGTAATCAATAGTGATAAAGAAGAACATTTTAAGCTGGGTGTGTTGATATACTCCTTTAATCCCAATACTTGAGAGGTAGAGATGTAGTGTCACTATGAGATTGAGGCCATCCTGAGACTATATAGTGAGCTATAATGAGACCCTACCTTGAAAGAAAAGAAGATTGTATATTCCTCAAATTAATAATTTAACAAGATGATATTAAAATCATAAACATATATGCAACAAACACAGGTAAACAAAATTTTATAAAGCAAAATCTAGATGTTAAAACAGAAATAAAGAGCCACACAATAATAGTGGATGACTTTAATACCTTAGTATTATCAATAGACACATCATCTAAACATCTAAAATAGAGCAACAGCCAGGCGTGGTGGCGCACGCCTTTAATCCCAGCACTCGGGAGGCAGAGGTAGGAGGATCGCCATGAGTTCAAGGCCACCCTGAGATGACAGAGTTAATTCCAGGTCAGCCTGGACCAGAGTGAGACCTTACCTTGAAAAACCAAAAACCAGAAAAAAAATAAATAAATAAAATAAAATAAAATAGAGCAACAATGGAACTAAACAATACCATAGATCAAATGGACTTAACAAACATATACAGAACATTCCAACCAAACTTTTCAAAATACTTATCCCTCTCAGCAACTCACAGAACCTTCTCTAAAACAAATATATATTAGGAGGCAAAGCAAGTCTCGACAAATTCAGGAAAATTGGCATAAGTCCTTCTTTCATATCAAACCACATGCAATATAGCTATAAATCAACAACAAGGGAAACAACAGACAACATGCAAACTGCTTTAGATTGAACAATACACTATTAAACAAGAAGGAAATAAAAATTCTTATAATTGAATAATAATTAGAACACAGCATACTAAAACTAATGGGGCACAGTAAAGAGCAGTTTATACCTCTAAATGCCCACATTAAAAAAATAGATAAGGGACTAGAGAGATTGCTTAGCGGTTAAGGCACTTGCCTGCAAAGTCTAGGGACCCAGGTTTAATTCTCCAGTATTCACATAAGTCAGATGTACAAGGTGGCACATGCATCTGGAATTTGTTTGTAGTGGCTGGAGGCTCTGGTATACCCATTCATTCTCTCTCTCTCTAATAAATAAAATATTTTTTAAAAATAAAAATAGAGAAAGTCATGGTAGTGCATAACTTTAATCCCAAACCTTGAAAAGCTGAGGTAGGTGGATTGCTGTGAATTCTAGACCAGCCTGAGATTAATTCCAGGTCAGCCTGGACTAGAGCAAGACAATATCTAAAACAAACAACAACAACAAAGGATAGAGAGCTGGGTGTGGTGGCACACGCCTTTAATCCTAGCACTTGGGAGGCAGAGGTAAGTGGATTGCTATGAGTTCAAGGCCAGCCTGAGATTACATAGTAAATTCCAGGTCAGCCTGGGCTAGAGTGAGACCCTACCTCAAAAAATCAGGAAAAAAAAGGATGGGACTGGAGAGATAGTTCAGTAGTTAAAGACACTTGCTTGCAAAGCCTGATAGCCTGTGTTCAATTCCTCAGCACTCATGTAAAGCCAGATTCACCAAGTGGCACATGTATCTGAAGTTCATTTACAGTGGCAAGAGAACCTAGCATACCCATTCTCTCTCTCTTTTTCTGAAAATAAAAACATTAAAAATGCATAGAATTCAAGTGACTAGTTTAAGTATTTATTTGAAGGCACTGGAAAAAAAAAACAGAACAAACTAAACTGAAAAGTTGTGGGTATGAACTATAAGAAAAAAGTGTGGGAAAGAAATGTGGGGGAAATCTGGGAATATTTCTTACAGACCTTACAAATTACACTAGGTCAGTACCCACCAAATAAGCCTGGTATATAGGCTTGAACTGGAAGTGCTAATTGCACCTTCCATATCAGAATAAATTATATATTAAATCTGATGGGTGGTTGGATCTACCATTCTTAAATAAGTGATATTTTGGGCTTGTTATTTGTTGCTTCCTGATATATAGTAGCTTTGTTTCCTCTACTACTGTTCATTAGGGAAGGGTCACACTTGGTCACAAGCTAACGTGGAATGCTCAACAGACCAGAAATCTTAACCTCCTAGTTGACAGGATTAAGGGTGTGGGTGACACAAACCCAGAGGAATTGAGATTTTGTTAGACTATCTGGTTGTCATAATACCTACTCTTGCATAAATACTCTGTGCTGTTTTCATTGAGTGTGTACATTGTTTAGTTACATTTTAGAATTGGCCTGTGTTTTGTTCCACAAAACCTACTTGAATACTCTCATAGCAGACAAACAAAACATCTACAGTCACTTTTGTAGATACTCTGAGAGTCTTAAGATCCACACCTAGCACATTAAGCTCCTACCCTGAAGATATATAACATCAGATTGATTGATACATTTAATAATACTGCAGCTAACTAGAAAATCCAAGCATTAAGTTAATCCAAGAGGCAAAAATATGTACATTATAACACAAGAAACACCAAAAATCAAGACAATATAAATCCACCAAAAAGTACTAATGTGCCAGAAATGACCTCCAGTGAGAATGAGTTAGAGGAAATACTTGAGAATGATTTTCAAAGAATGATTATAAATATGCTCAAAGAAGAAACTAAAGGAATGAAAGAGGAAATCAAAGGAATCAATTAAGACAGAGGAAACCAATTTAATGAATTAAAGTTGTCAATACAAGACATAAATAAGGAAATAGAAATAATAATGAAAAACCAGTCAGAATTACTAGCAATGAAGAACACAGTCAATGAAATATAAAACTAGAAAATCTCACTAGCAGAATGAATGAAGGAAAGGACAGAATACCTAAACGAAAAGACCAGGTGGCAGATCTAATACAGTCCAACAATGAGAAAGACAAACTAATAGGAAAGTAAGAATGGGAATTTCAAGATATTTGGGACACTATGAAAAGATCAAACATAAGAATTTAGGGTATAGTAGAGGGACAAGAATTTCATTCCAAAGGCATAGTAGGCATTTTCAACAAAATCACAGAAGAAAACTTCCCCCAAATTGTGAAAGAGATGCCATTGCAGATACAGGAATCCTTTAGAAGACCAAACAGACAAAACCTGGAAAGAACATCTCCTTGCCATATTAGAATTAAACTACCAAACATACAAACCAAAGAAAGCATATTAAAAACAGTAAGAAAGACAAATCAAGTTACATACAAAGGCAAGCCCATCAGGATCACAGCAGATTGCTCAACACAAATTTTTAAAGCCAAAAGGGCTTGGAGTGATGTATTCCAAGTTCTGCAAAATAACAACTGTCAACCAAGGTTACTTTATCCTGCAAAGCTATCCTTTCAAATAGATGGAGAAATGAGGACACTCCACAACAAAAGTAGGCTAAAGGAATATTTGAATACAAGACCACATTTACAGAAAATACTTGAAAGGAATCTCCATGCTGAAGAGAAAGAAAAGCACACATACAAGGAACCTGCAAAAAATAAACCATATTCAAATACTAGTTAATATAAGAGAGCAAAGGTAAAACTGGAAGAACTACAAAAAATAGCAAAAATAAATACATACCTTTCAATAATATCTCTTAATAACAATGGCCTCAATGCCCCAACCAAAAAACACAGGTTTGCAAACTGTGTTAAACAGCAAGACCCTGAAATTCATTGCCTCTAAGAAATTCACCTTTTTACAAAGGACAGACACTATCTTAGGGTGAAAGGTTGGAAAATGGAGTTTCAAGCAAATGGGACTATAAAACAAGCAGGGTTTCTATCCTAATATCTGACAAGGTAGACTTCAGTCCAACATTAGTTAGGAAAGATAAGGAAGGTCATTTTATATTGATTAAAGTTACACTACAACAGGAGGACATTACAATCCTAAATATATATACACCTAACATGGGGGCTCCCAACTTCATCAAACAAACACTATTACAACTAAGGTCACAGATAACACCAAACACAGTGGTAGTGGTGATGCCAACACCCCACCATCATCAATTGACAGGTCATCCCACCATAAACATAAACAGAAAGGCATCTGGATTAAATGATATCATAGAAGAAATGGACCTAATAGATATATACAGGACATTTCATCCAAAAGCTGCAGAATATACATTCTTTTCAGCAGCACATGGAACATTCTCTAAAATAGAACATGTGTTAAGACACAAAGCAAATCTTTTTTTTTAACTCTTTTTTTTTAACTCTTTTTTTTTTTTTTTTTTTTTTTTGGTTTTTCGAGGTAGGGTCTCACTCTGGTCCAGGCTGACCTGGAATTCACAGGATGAATTCTCAGGGTGGCCTTGAACTCATGGCAATCCTCCTACCTCTGCCTCCTGAGTGCTGGGATTAAAGGCGTGCACCTCCACGCCTGGCTAAATCTTAACAAATACAGAAAAATTGAAATAATTCTTTGCATTCTATCTGACCACAATGGAATCAAATTACAAATCAATAGCAAGAAAAGATATAAAGCATATACAAAATCATGGAAACCAAAAAAAAAAAAAAAAAAGAAAAAGAAAAAAGAAAAATACACCACTAAATGATGAAGAAATCAAGAAGGAAATCAAAAAATTCATAGAGTCAAACGATAATGAGAACACAACATACCAAAACAATTGGGAGAAAATGAAGCCAGTCCTAAGAGGGAAATTTATAGATTTAAGTGCCTTTATTAAGAAATTAGAAAGGTCTCAAGTAAACGACCTAATTCTTCACCTTAAAGCCTTGGAAATAGAAGAACAGCAAACCAAAAATCACTAGATAGAAATAAATAATAAAGATTAGGGCAGGAATTAATGAAATAGAAACAAAAAAAAATCCAAAGAATCAATGAAACAAAGAGTTGGTTCTTCAAAAGAAAAAACAAGATTGATAAACTCAGCAAATCTGACAAAAAAAGAGAGAAGTGACACAAATTAATAAAATTACAGATGCAAAGGGTACCATCACAACAAATACCAAAGAAATTCAAAAAATCATAGTGACATACTATAAAAACATATATTCCACTAAGTATGAAAATCTGAAAGAAATGAATGATTTCCTTGATTTATATGACCTACCTAAATTAAATAAAGATGAGATCAATCAATTAAATAGACATATAATAAGTATGGACATCCAAGCAGTTATCAAAAATCTCCCATCTAAAAAAAGTCCAGGCACAGATGGATTCACTGGTGAATTTTACTAGAACTTCAGGGAAGAACTAACATCATTCCTTTTTAAACTGTTCCATAAATAGGAAAAGAAAGAATTCTACCAAACTCCTTCTACAAAGCTAGTATCACCCTGATACAAAAACCAGACAAAGACACAACAAAAAAAGAAAATTGCAGGCCAATCTCCCTCATGAACATAGATACAAAAATTCTCAACAAAATATTGGCAAACCAAATACAAGAATATATCAGAAAGATCATTCACCCCAACCAAGTAGGCTTTATCCCAGAGATGCAGGGATGGTCCAAAATATGCTAATCGATAAATGTAATATGTTATATAAGTGGACTGAAGGAAGGAAATCAAATGATCATCTCATTAGATGCAGAGAAAGCACTCAACAAAATACAACATCCCTTCATGATAAAAGTCCTAGAGAGACTAGAAATAGAAGGAACATATCTCAACATAATAAAGTCTATTTATGACAAGCCTACAGCCAACATATTGCTAAATGGGGAAAAACTGGAAACTTCTCCACTAAAATCAGGAACAAGTCAAGGTTTTCCACTATCCCCACTTTTATTTAATATAGTACTGTAAGTCTTAGCCATAGCAACAAGGCAAGAGACACACATAAAAGGGATACAAATTGGAAAGGAAGAGATCAAGTTATCATTATTTTCAGATGGCATGATTCTATACAAAAAGGACCCTAAAGACTCTACTAGCAAACTGTTAGAGCTGATGAACACCAATAGTCATGTAACAGTGTATAAAATAAACACACAAAAATCAGTGACCTTCATATATGCTTAAAACAAACATACTGAGGATGAAATCAGAGCATCACTCCCATTCACACTTGCATCAATAAATAAATAAATAAATAAAGTGCCTTGGAATAAACCTAACTAAGGAAGTAAAAGATCTCGACAATGGAAACTTTAAAACACTCAAGCAAGAAATTGCAGAAGATACTGGAAATGGAAAAACATCCTTGTTCTTGGATCAGAAGAATCAATATTTTGAAAATGGCAATCTTACCAAAAGCAATCTACACATTTAATGCAATCTCCATCAAAATTCCAATGGCATTCTTCATAGAAATAGAAAAGGCAATCCAAAAATTCATTTGGAAGCACAAAAAATCTTGAATATCTAAAACAATTTTGAGCAACAAAAACTAAGGCTGATGGTGTCACCATACCTGATTTTAACCTATACTCCAGAGGCATAGTAACAAAAATAGCATGGTACTAGTAGAAAAGCAGACATGTAGATCAATCGAACAGATGTAAGTCCCAGATGTAAGTCCGAGCAGCTATAGCCACCTGATATTCGACAAAAAATGCCAAAAATACTTACTGGAGAAAAGATATCCTTGTCAGCAAATGTTGTTGGGAAAACTGGATATGTATCTGTAGAAGGATAAAAGTAGATCCTTCTCTTTCTCTATGCACACAAATTAAGTCCAAATCAATATATATATACTTTAATATCATACCTGAAACTCTGAAACTGGTAGTGGAAAAAGTAGAGGAAACCCTACAACTTATTGGTTTTGGCAAAGACTTTCTGAATATAACCCCATTGCTCAGGCAATAAAACCACAGAATAACTACTGGGACCTCATTAAATTACAAAGATTTTGTATAGCAAAGGACAGTGTGATTAAAGCAAAGAGGCAGCCAACAGGATGGGAAAAAAATTTTGCCAGCTATCCATCTGATAGAGGATTAATATTTAGGATATACAAAGAACTCAAAACATTAAATACTAAAAAATCAAATAACCCAATTAAAAATGGGCTATGGAACTAAATAGAGAGTTCTCAAAAGAAGAAATACAGATGGCATATAAGCATTTAAAAAAATGTTCTACATCCCTAGTCATCAGGAAAATGCAAATTAAAACTATGTTGAGATTCCACCTCACTCCTGTCAGATTGGCTACCATCATGAAAACAAATGACCATAAATGCTGGTGAGGATGCAGAAAAAGAGGAACCCTTCTACACTGTTGGTGGGAATGCAATCTGGTCCAGCCATTGTGGACATCTTTGTGGAAGTTCCTAAGGCAGCCAAAAATAGAGCTACCATATGACCCAGCTATAGCACTCCTAGGCATATATCATAAGGACTCATCTCATTACTTTAGAGATACTTGCTCAACTATGTTTATTGCTGCTCAATTCACAATAGCTGGGAAGTGGAACCAGCTTAGAAGGCCCTCAACTGATAAGTGGATAATGTAGATATTGCACATTCATACAATGAAGTTTTATTCAGCAGTAAAGAAAAATGAAGTTATTAAATTTGCAGGAAAATGGATGGACCTGGAAAGGATTATACTAAGTGAGATAACCCAGACCCAGAAAGCCAAGTGTCACATGTTCTCTCTCATATGTGGATCCTAGCTACAGATGTTTGGACTTCTGTGTGAGTAGGAAGAAAACTAAGTAGCAAAGGCCTGTAAGCTAGAAAAGAGATATAAAGTGAAGAGAAAGGAAGGCAGGGGGTACTTAATAAGATAATATTTTATATATGTAAGTAGAAGAATAGATTAATGGGGGTGAAAAGGCCCAAGTAGACACTGCAAGCCTTATATTTGGCCAGCCAGGCCAAATGAGCCAACAGGTACAATAGTGACATGTCTGTCATGGTGGAAACCAACTTATGGATGCCTGATCCATGAGAGGGAATACATCCCTGATACTGAAAACCTAAAACAGGGGTAGTCATGAGCCCTAGGGGTGTAACATCTGCTGCTGTCTGGCTAAATATATATACTATGCTATGCTCATCAAACTGCCCAGTAAGCACTTCTCTTAATATTCATAAGTATATATTAATGCTACTCTCACCTTTGCTTGAGAACCTTCTCTTTTCAGAGGGCAGTGACCTTGGGATGACTCAGAAGGCATCATGGTACTTGGAAGCAATTACAGGAGCACTCAGTGCCACAATATCTCTATCACACCTTCCAAGGCTCAGGGTCCATTTTGGAAGAGGTGGCAGAAAGGATTTAAGAGCCAAAGGAATGGTGGGACTCCTTACAATGTATTCCCCCGGACACAAAATGGCCTGGATATCTATGACCTCACAGTGCCTGACACTACCTACAGAAGACCATCATAATAGGATGACAAGATTATGACCTTAAAATAAGAGAGACTGACTGAGAGGAGGAGGGGATATGATAGAGAATGCACTTTGAAAGGGAATGCTGGGGTGGGAAGGTATTACCATGGGATATTGTTTATAATCATGGAAGTTGTTAATTTAAAAAATTTACAATGGATGCCCAGACCCAAGAGAGCAGACAGAGAAAGGACAGGCCTGGTTTACTAGGACAGGTCTTTGTGCTGAGTAGCAGTGTGAACACCATTTGGGCTGTTGGCTGTGCCTCCTGGGCAGGAGCCTCCTGCACCCCCTTCTCCCCATTCATGACTTGCATCATAGCTTCTAAGGGGGGAGGGAAAGGGGGACTACATATATATATATACATATGTATACACACACACACACACACACACACACACACACGTATCAAGTTTTAAATTATTGATAGTTTGTCTGGATTACCAAAATCACTCTTCAGCCCTGCCCTGCGGTTGGTAGGCCACAGCCCTGTCCCCACAGCCGCCTCCTGCTCCCAAGCCAACTGTGCAGCCCACTGAAGGCTCAGGGGCCCAGGCCCAGCATGGTCCCATGGAAGGCTCTAGTGGCGCCTCTGGGCCTCAGAAGCACCAGCCCTTGATCACCTGGGCTTTGCCCTCACTGTGCCCCCTGCTGTGATGCCATGCCTTCTGTCACCTCTGGGAGAAGGAAACCAAAGGGTCTCACAGTGGGACCTGGGGAAGTCTCAGCCTCTCCCACTCCTCTCCCCACCCCTAACCTCTGCCCACAGAGACTATCAAAAGATGATTTATTTTATTTTTCTCTGACCTTTCCATCCTTGGGAAAATGAAAAAAAAATAAAGATAAAATCGACCATAAAAAAACACAACCAAAAGTCAGAACCCCTCCCCCCACCTAATCCATAGTACATGATGTCTTTTTCCTTCATTGGGATTTTTTTTGTTTTGTTTGTTCATGGAAATAATATTTTTTAAAAGTTAAAAAAAGTTATAAAAAAGGAAAGGTTAGGAGCAGCAGAAACACACACACACACAGTGGCACAGACATTCACACCGCAACTAATAGCACTGCACGGAAAGAATAAAGCAATGAAAGTCTACAAACATCATATCCTGCATTACTGTGACAGCTTGAGATCCACAATGAAGTCTCTGTAGTGCCAATTCTATCACTAAAGATTGGCCACTCACAGCTTGAGGAACAATCCATTCAAGGCCAGCAGCTCTCCTTGGCAGCTGACACATCTTCCTGGCATCTTGTTAATCCACTGTAGCCCATTGTTCATCCTCATGGGTTCATTTGGCTTCTGGGGGCTGAAACAGCCTTTCTCACATTGCCTAATGCCCTCCTACAATAAAACAACATTTAACATCCAATAACCTTTCTTTCCTGCATTTGGTATACACCAGAATATTTCCAAATTTTTTTTTAATATTTTTTGTTCATTTTTTATTTATTTATTTGAAAGCGACAGACTATTTCCAAATTTTTAATCCAGGAGGAATAAAGCCAGATTTCAAGAACAGGAAAACTCTTCAGCATTCTGACCCCCTACTTTCAAGAGATAGCATTCTCCCTACCGTCCCAGTGCTAACCAGCATTCCCAATATTAATGTTAGTAATCTTGCAATTTCAAGTGAAGTGGCTGTAGTTTTCAGCCTGAACTTTCATTTCTTTCCATTCCATATTTTTCTTCTTAGATCAGTCCATTTCTTCTAAATTCAACCTTGTACAAATTGTTATGACACAGGAAGGACACAGCTAGCCTGTCACACAAACTGCTTTTAGCCCAAAGTGGACAAAGCTGTTTCTTCCCTTCACAAGACATCCTGCACAGTACACAGTTCTTACTGCATTTATATCATTCAAATCTGATCACAATGGTCCACCAAACACTGCTGACGGTACTACAAGGCATCTCTTAGTCCAAGGTTTCAAATCCTTCCACTTTCCTCTTGCAAATCAATTCCAAAATCAGGTTTCTAGCATCAACAACCACACTCCTCCGGTACCAATTTTTTGTTATAGTTGCCTTCTCATTGCTGGGATAAAACACCCAACAAAAAGCAGCTGGTGGGAAGAAAGTTTTATTTTGGATTACAGTCTTATTTTAAAAAAAAATTTTGTTCATTTTTATTCATTCATTTGAGAATGACAGAGAGAGATAGAGAGGAAGAAGGGGGAGAGAGAGAGAGAGAATGAGCATAAGAGGGCCTCTAGCCCTGCAAACAAACTCCAGATGCATGCGCCCCCTTGTGCATCTGGCTAATGTGAGTCCTGGGGAATCAAGACTTGAACCAGGTTCCTTAGGCTTCACAGGCAAGCGCTAAACTGCTAAGCCATCTCTCCAGCCTACAGTCTTATTTTTTAATGTATAATTTTATTATTGACAACTTCTATACTTACAGACAATAGCCCATGATAATTCCTCCCCTCCCCCATTTTCCCCTTCACAACTCCACTCACATCATATCCTCTCCCTTTCTTCATTAGTCTCTATTTATTTTGATGTCATCAACTTTTTTTTTCCTATTATGAAGGTCTTGTGAAGGTATTGCTAGGCACTGTGAGGTCATGAATATACAGGCCACATATAGGAGGCAAAAAGGATATAGAGGCTGGCCAAACTTGAAGCTTCCAATGTCCATTGTGTTCACTGCTGATGACTTCTGACTCCCATAGGGCTGCATGCAGTGCAGCTTTTCCTGCTTTCCATGAGTTGGGCTATAAGGAGAGGAAGTTTTCAGCACAGCCCCAGCTTGGTTTCTCACTGACCTTGAGGCCCAGGCATGTGAAGTCTTCAACAATAGGGTATTACCATTTGTTTTTCATGGGAAACCAAAGGCATTGGCAATAACCTGTAATGTTTTGGAGGCAGAAAGGACCTCCCATAAACAACTCACTGTAAGGTATGCCATCCCTGGCACTGAAATTTTCTAGTAACAATCTATGGCTTCTAGATGTGTCATTATCCAAACAAAAATAATTTAATATGCCTTATTCAAAATATCTTGAATTTTGATTGGCCTTCCCCCCAGCACTCTTTTTACTCAATCTTTTCCCCTGGCCTAACTTAGACTATTCCACTCTATACAATCTGTTCTACTTACATGTATACAATACCATTCCATTAAGTCATTCCCTCTTTTTTCTCCCTTATGGGCTTTTTCTAGCTAACTGGCCTCTGCTACTGATTTTTCATTCCAGCTCACACACACGTCCACATAATTGTAGCTAGGCTTCACATATGAGAGAGAAAATGCAACATTTGGCTTCCTGGATCTGGATTACCTCACTTAGTATAATCCTTTCCAGATCCATCCATTTCCCTGTAAATTTCATAATTTCATTTTTCTTTACCACTGAGTAGAACTCTATTGTGTATATGTACCACATCTTTATTACCCATTCATCTGTTGAGGGACATCTAGGCTGGTTCCACTTCCTAGCTATTGTGAATAGAGCAGAAATAAGCATACTTGTGCAAGTATCTCTAAGGTAGTGAAAAGAGTCATTAGGATATATGCCTAGAAGTGTTATAACTAGATCATATGGTAAATATATTACTAGCTCTCTCAAAAACCTCCACACTGATTTCCACAATGGCTGTACCAGACTATATTCCCACCAATAATGTGGTTCACTAATAGTTTTATTTCCTCAGCAATTGGGGTTATATTCAGAAAGTCATTACCTATGCTAATATGTTGAAGGGTTTCCCTAACTTTTTCGCTAACAGTTTCAGGTCTGCTATTAAAGTCCTTGGTCCATTTGGACTTGATTCTTGTACATGGAGAAAGACAAGGACCTATTTTCATCCTTCTACATATAGATATCCAGTTTTCCCAGCATCACTTGTTGAACAGGCTGTCTTTTTTCCATAAAATATTTTTTGCATTTTTGTCAAAAATCAGATGCCTGTAGCTGCCTGGATCAATATCTGGGCCCTCTGTTCTGTTCAATTTATCTATGTGTCTGTCTTTGTGCTAGTACCATGCTGTTTTTTTTTTTTGTTTTTTTTTTTTAACCATGACTTTGTAAAATAGCTGAAAATCGTTATATGGTGCTACCACCATCCTTATTTTTGTTGCTCAAATTGTTTGGCTATTAGAGGATTTTTGAGCTTCAAAATGAATTTTAGGATTGATTTTCTATTTCCATGAAGAATGCCATTGGAATTTTAATGGGAATTATATTAAATGTGTAGATTGTTTTGGGTATGATTAGCATTTTCATAATATTAATTTTTTCAATCCAAGAACATGTTGCGCCCCTCCCGCCAGCAGGAAGAACGACAACAACAGGATTCTTCTCAAGCACACTTTATTGGGAGCTCCAAACTGAAAGAGAGAAGGACCCCGACCCTACGGAGCGCCAAGCTTATATACTTATGGTCATGTGATTGTATAGCATCGTCTGATTGGCTTAAGTCTCATCAGATGATTTTGCATCACCCAATCGGGATGGGTGAGCAACCATATTAGAATAACATCATGTGCTCATGTGCAGACAATTAGGATACAAAAGCAGTAAACAAGCTGACATGGCAAAGCCTGACGAAGCCAGCATGGCTTCCCACAGTTCCCCCTTTAAAAAATTGTTTTGAACCTCAGGATACCCGATCAAGGGCCAACCCTCATGATGGCCAGTCCGATCGAGGGTAGAGCCTAAGACCAAAAACTTGCTTAAGCACCTTCCCGAGTGCAATGAGAAAAATCCCTTCGGGGTGCAAAGGCTGCTTATGCAGGGATGTAAGCCTTCCAAGGTGCAATGACAACAAGGTCACTTGGTGTACAAAGGCCTTACATAAGACAGGGTGAAACTAACCATTACGCAGGCTAGCCAGCCATACTTGTGGAGATGCTCCTTGATCCAAAGCCATAAGTGCCTGAACAATCTTTATGTTATCCTGCTGACGTTGTTGTCTGATTCGACAGATAAGCCAGAGACAGAACACCATACCACACAAAAGGGCTGCTCCAAACATAGCCACCCCCACCCATTCCTTAAAGAAAGAAAATGCAGAAGATAGCCAAGAAGTAAAATCTCCCAAAGAGATTGGCTCCAGATGAGTTCCATTCAGCTGTACAATCTGGAACAATAACTTCCGAGATAGCTGCTCTCCTTTAAGTGTCCAGTTTCCTGCCAAAAATTCAGCTAGCCTGTAACTCTGATTAAAAGAAGCAGTAAAATTAAATTGTAAAGGAGTAATACACAAATGTTGATACTGGGAAACACAGCCAAGTTGTAGAGACTCTAAACCAATCTGCTGGGGTCAAAGCTCTATTGGTAAGTCGTTCTAACAATGCCATAGTAAAAGAAGCATTTATCCCATAAGTTCTAGCGGCTTCTGCAAGATCCTTGAGTTCCTTATAGCTTTATGATATCTAGTATTGGTATTAGGGTCCTCAAAAACTGGATAAGCACTAGCCAACTTTCTCCAAGTCTCTGGTTTTATCAAACTACATCTGGACGAAGGACACGCCCTGAACGGAAGTCGGCCATCTTGTTGTTTACATTTTTTATTTGTAGAGGCATAAGCTGGAGGAGGAGTAAAGACGCCATCTTGTCTGGGTCTAGAACATTCCCGAACATACTTGGTCTCTACTTCCTCAAAATCCTGTTCTTCCTCTGGAGTTAATTCTCCTCCCTCAGATTCACTAGAACTTTCTATATATAAATTTGCAAGTTCCGTTAAATCTGGATATAGCTTCGGACCTGAATGTGGCCCTTCCTTTTGTGATTTACTTTTTATTCTGTGCACATTTATTCTGTTCTATCTGAAACCTAGGTTCACTTTTCATTTTAACCTTTTTTTGTTGTCCCCTTTTACTTTCTTCAGACTCTGACATACTATCTTGATGATGTGCTAATATGCGTTGGCCTTCCCTGATCACTTCTTCACAACGTTTGTCCTCCAAACATGATTGCACGAAGCGCCATAAGGGCTGTGTACCTGCACGCAACTTTCGCATTTCTGACTCACGGTCGATGTCTCTGCCTAACTTATCCCAGCAGGTCAAATTTAAACCCCCAGTCAGCTCAAACCAAGGCGCTATCATATCCACTTCTTCCAAAAACCCTTTAAGAGTTTTATCTGAAATCTTAAGTTTACGTTGTTTTAATACTTCCTGAAGTGGCTCCAAAAAGGTAGAGTGGTGTTGTCCCATTTTGCAACCTTATATACGTTACTTATAGATCAGTTACAGGCAAAAACTTATCATATAGCACCAGGGGACTTACCGGTACCGCCGCTCCGTGTGTTGAGTTCTGAATCCTCCCTCGGAAGTATCCTCAGGGGTCCTCTCAACTGGCTGTTTGCTGACAAATTCCCGGGTTTCGGCACCACTTGTTGCACCCCTCCCGCCAGCAGGAAGAACGACAACAACAGGATTCTTCTCAAGCACACTTTATTGGGAGCTCCAAACTGAAAGAGAGAAGGACCCCGACCCTACGGAGTGCCAAGCTTATATACTTATGGTCATGTGATTGTATAGCGTCGTCTGATTGGCTTAAGTCTCATCAGATGATTTTGCATCACCCAATCGGGATGGGTGAGCAACCATATTAGAATAACATCATGTGCTCATGTGCAGACAATTAGGATACAAAAGCAGTAAACAAGCTGACATGGCAAAGCCTGACGAAGCCAGCATGGCTTCCCACAAGAACATGGGATGGCTTTCCATTTCCTAATATTTTCTGCAATTTCTCTCTTGAGTGTTTTAAAGTTCTCATAGAGACCCTTCACTTACTTAGTTAGGTTTATTCCAAGATACTTCATTTATTTATTTATTTTTTTGAGGCAATCATGAATGGGAGAGATTGCCTAATTTCATCCTCCACATATTTGTTGTTAGTATGTAGGAAAGCTGCTGATTTTTGTGTGTCTATTTTGTATCCTGCTACATTGCTAAAAGTGTTTATCAGCTCCAACAGTTTGCTGGTAGAATCTTTAAAGTCCTTTTTGTAGAGAATCATAACTGCAAATAATGATAATTTAGTCTCTTACTTTCCAATTTGTATCCCTTTTATGAGTGTCTCTTACTTTATTGCTATATCTAAGACTTTAGTAATATATTAAATAAAAGTGGGGACAGGGGACATTCTTGTTCCTGAATTTAGTGAAAAGCTTCAAGTTTTTCTCCATTTAGTATTATGCTGGCTGTAGGCTTGTCATAAATAACTTTTATTATGTTAATATATGTTTCTTCTATTCCCAGTTTCTATAGGTCTTTTGCCATGAAGGGATGCTGGATTTTGTTGAATGCCTTTTCTACATCTATTGATCTGGTCATGTGATCTTTGTCCTTTAGTCCATTTACATAGTGTGATAGTTAAGGTGATGTTAACTTGATCATTTTAGTAATCCACAGAAATACTTTTGGGTGGGTCCCTGAGGTTGCTTCCAGGAAGGATTAATTGAAGGATTAAGTTCTTTCCCAGAGTGAGCCCTTCTGTCATAGTTGGTGGCCTCTCTCAGATGGGAACTTTATATAAGGAAACTCTGGGCAAAAAGAGCCCCTTCCTTTCACTTGGATGCCAGAGCTGCTTGTTGCCTTCTAGTGTGGATTGAAGACCAGTGTGGACTGAAGGCCAGCCTCAACTGAAGACCTATGTGGATTGAAAACCAGTGGCACCTCAGGAAGCCTTTAGGCCTTCTGTGCTAAATTGGAACTGCTGAACAATCTGGCCATGTGGACTGAGCAGCTACCCAGTTCCTTTATTCTTGGGCCTGTAAATGCTATTGAACTACCATAAGATAATCCAGTAAACACCCCCTCCTTTTTTTATTTTTATTTATTTATTTATTTTTTTTTTGAGGTAGGGTCTCACTCTAACTTAGGCTGATCCGGAATTCACTATGTAGTCTCAGGGTGGCCTCGACCTCATGGCAATTCTCCTACTTCTGCCTCTTGAGTGTTGGGATTAAAGATGTGTACCACCATGCCCAGCAAATTCCCTTTTTAATAAAATCCATTCTAGCAGTTCTGTTCCTCTAGAGAACCCTGACTAATACAGATTTTGGCACCAAGGAGGTTGTCATTTGTGGCTAGACACCTGACTGTGTGGCTTTTAGCTGATTTTCAAGAGGAATGTAGAAGTATTTGTAACTGCGGCCTAAGAGACATCTTGTAGAGCTGTAAGTATAGCTTGATGGACTAATCTGATCAGAGTTGAAATACCTAAATGCAGTAAGAACTATGGACTGTCAGGTGAGGTTTGGCTTATGATGGTGAGAAAGAGCTTTACTTGGACTGGGCTAGCAGTTTGTGTGAGAAGCTTGCAGTTATGCAAATGTCCTGAGAATTTGTGCAGGGTTACTTTGCATAGAAATGAACTGGAGTGAGCAGGGGATATGTCATAGAAAAAAAAAAAATCTTTGTGTGAACTACTGCCCATTCGGCAGCCAATGAGAGATTACTACCTTTGAGATTGGGTCAGCTGACCTGCACAGGGGCAACAGGAAGAATGTAGACTTTAAAAGCACCTGAGTGCTCAAAGAGTGTCCTGATCTTCAAAGTCTGTTCTACTCCCCCCCCACCAGGGTTAACAAATTGTCCCCCTACCTGGTATTGTGGAGTATATGAAATGCAGAAAAGAGAGGGTCTTTGAGTTTACAACATGGTCTTATGTTTGGGAAATGGCCATGGGCAGTGCAAAGCAGGTCTGCTGGATGCCTGCATGGAGACCCTATGGGGCCTTGAGGATGAACCATGGATTGCAAAGGAGACCCCGTGGAGATGCTAGGACCATGAGATGGTTGCCAAGAAGAGCTGCTGGCCCCAGATGAAGTTTTATAGGACTGTGAGTAGCCTAACTGGAGGGGTGGAATTGGAACTACAGAGGCTTGTTGTGGGTTAGAATTATCGAACTTGGAGATTTGTCATTGAATAGAGTTATTGGACTTAAGAGCTACAGAGTTTGATGTTTGCCCTGGTTGTTTTAAATCTTGTATTAGTTGAATATTTCCTTGCCATGCCCAATGCCATCTTTTGTGGTGTGAATGTTTATTCTGTTTCAGTATGGGTTTGGGGGGGATTTTTTGGTATTATGGTTCAGTTAAAATATTTTGGACTATAAGGATGTATGAACATCATCGGACTTGATAAAGGTTATGGGAAGTTTTAAAGTTGGATGAATGTGCTGCATTTTACATCATGGATGGTTAAAACTTGATGGGAGCCAGGCGTGATGGCACATGCCTTTAATCCCAGCACTTGGGAGGCAGAGGTAGGAGGATCACCATGAGTTCGAGGCCACCCTGAGACTCCATAGTGAATTCCAGGTCAGCCTGAGCCAGAGTGAGACCCTACCTCGAAAAACCAAAAAAAGAAAAGACAACAAAACTTTATGAGAACCAGAGGTGGAATGTGGTAGTTTGATTCAGGTGTCCACCATAAACTTAGATGGTCTGATGCTATGGGAACCATCAACTGATGGAGATTTGGGAATTACTGCCTCCTGGAGGCAATGTATTCTTTGATAGGGCTTATGGGCATATAGCCAGTGTCCCCTAGCCAGTGTTTGGCATATTCCCCTGTTGTTATTGCCTACCTTATATTGGCCAGGGTGTGATCTTCACCCTTTGCTCGTGCCATCATTTTCCCCTGCCATGATGGAGCCTCCCCTGGAGTCTAAAAGTCAAAATAAACCCCTTTTCACAAAAGCTGATCTTTGATGAGTGATTTCTGCCAGCAATGTGAACCTGACTGCAACATACAGTGTATTACATTTATCTGTTTGCATATGTTGAACCATCTCTGATAAAGTCTATTTGGTCAAAGTGAATGATCTTTCTGATAATATTCTTGTATTCTGTTTGCCAAAAGTTTGTTCTGAATTTTTGTATCTATGTTCATGAGAGAGATTGGCCTGCAATTTTATTTTTGTGTGTGTGTCTTTGTCTGGTTTTCATATGAGGGTGATGATAGCTTTGTAGAAGGAGTTTGGTAGAATTCCTTCCTTTTCTATTTTACAGAAAACTTTGATAAGCTGTGGTGTTAATTCTTCCATGAATGTCTGGTAAAATTCATCTGTGAATTCACCTGGGCCTGGGCTTTTTTCAATTGGGAGACTTTTTATTATTGCTTGGATCTTCATATTTGTTAAAGGTTTATTTAAAAGGTTTATCTCATCTTAATTTAGTTTTGATAGGTCATATGAATCAAAGAAATCATCTATTTCCTTCATATTTATAAACTTAGAGGTGTTTATATTCCTAAAGTATATCCTTATGATTATATGAATTTCTTTGTTATCTGTTGTAATAGTGCCTTTTTCATGTCTAATTTTTTTAAAATTATTTTTATTTATTTATTTGAGAGAGAGAGAGAGATACAGAAATAGGCAGGTAGACAGAGAGAATGGGTGCGCCAGGGCTTCCAGCCACTGCAAATGAACTCCAGATGCTTGCACCCCCTTGTGCATCTGGCTAACGTGGGTCCTGGGGAGTCAAGCCTTGAACCAGGGTCCTTAGGCTTCACAGGCAAGTGCTTAACCGCTAAGCCATCTCTCCAGCCCTTCATGTCTAATTTTATTAACTTTTGTCTCTTCTCTCTTTCTTCTTGTCAGATTTGCTAAGGATTTATCAATCTTGTTTATCCTTTCAAAGAACCAACTCTTTGTTTCATGGATGCTTTGGATTGTTTTTTTGTTTCAATTTCACTAATTTATGTCCTATTTATGATTTCTTCCTGTCTACTGATTTTTTTATGCCTTGTTCTTCTTTTTCCAAGGCTTTAAGGTGAAGCATTTAAAGTTTTACTT
This sequence comes from Jaculus jaculus, assembly GCF_020740685.1. Lineage (NCBI taxonomy): Eukaryota > Metazoa > Chordata > Mammalia > Rodentia > Dipodidae > Jaculus > Jaculus jaculus. The sequence continues at coordinate 70,443,396 of NC_059104.1, forward strand.
GTGAACTCTCTAATTGCTTAATATGGGCACTTAGAGTTATAAATTCCCCTCTTAGGACTGCCTTCATTGTATACCAAAGATTATGGTATGTTGTAGTCTCATCACTTGATTCTATGAATTTGTTGAACTCCTTTTTGATTTCTTCAGTGACATAGTCATCATTCAATAGTGTACTGTTGAGACTCCATGAATTTCTGTAGGCTCTGTAGTTTTCTTAATGCTCATTGCTCAGATAGAGTGTAAGGGATTATTTCAATTTTTTGCATTTGTTATGATTTGCTTTGTGTCCTAATATATGGTCTATTTGGAGGTATGTTCCATGTGCTGCTGAAGAAAATGTATATTCTGCAGCATTTGGATGGCATGTTCTGCAGATATCTGTTATGTCCATTTGTTCCATGACATCACTTAATTCAGATATCTCTCTGTTTATTTTCTGCTGGGATGACCTGTCAATTTATGAGAGTGGTATATTGAAGTCACCCACTACAATTTCATTTGGAGTTATTTGTGACCTTAAGTCTAATAGTGTTTTTTTGAAGAAATTAGGAGCACCCATGTTAGATGCATATAAATTTAGGATTGTAAGGTCTTCCTGTTGGAGTGTCCCTTTAATCAGTAAAATGTGACCTTCTTTATCTTTCCTCACTAATGTTGGTTTGAAGTCTATCCTGTCAGATATTAGGATAGCAACCCCTGCTTGTTTCCTAGACCCATTTGCTTGAAATATCATTTTCCATCCTTTCATCCTAAGGTGGTGTCTATCTTTTATGGAGACATGAGTTTTCTGGAGGCAACAAATGGCAGCCCCAGACCAGGATCCTTTTAATCCAGTCTGCAAGCCTGTGTCTTTTGGATGGCTCATTGAGGCCATTGATATTAAGAATTATTATTGAAAGGTATATATTTATTCTTACCATTCTTCTTATTGTGTAGTGCTTCCTGATTTTCCTTAACTCTCTTGTTTTAACTGTTATTTGAGTATGATTTATTCTTTTTCCTATTTCCTCCTGTGTGTGTTTTGCTTTCTCTTCAATGTGAAGGATTCCTTCAGGTATTTTCTGTAAAGCTGTCTCAGTTGTCATAAATTCCTTTAGCCTGTTTTTGTTATAGAATTTCCTTTTTTCTCCATCAATTTGGGTAGATAGCTTTGCAGGATAAAGTAATTTTGGTTGACAGTTGCTATCTTTCAGAACTTGAAACACATCCTTCCGAAACCTTCCTGCTTTTAAAGTTTGTGTTGCATAATCTGCTGTTATGCTGATGGGCTTACCTTCATAACAGACTTGCTTTTTCTCTCTAACTGCTTTCAATATATTTTATTTGGTTTAGTAGTTATATAACATGCTGAGGAGAGGTTCTTTCCAGGTTCTGTCTGTTTGGTCTTCTAAAAGCTTGCTGTATTTGCATTGGCATTTCTTTCCAAAAGGGGGGAAAATTTTCTTCTATAATATTGTTGAAAATGCCTACAATGTATTTGGATTGAAATTCTTCTCCTTCTACTAGACCCTGAATTCTTATGTTTGATCTTTCATAGTATCCTGAATATCTTGAAATTCCCATTCATACCTTCCTATTAGCTCTTTGTTGTATTGTATTAGATCTGCCACTGGGTCTTCCAGTTTAGATATTCTATTGTCTCCTTCATCCATTCTACTGGTGAGACTTTCACAGAGTTTTTATTTGATTGACTATGTTTTTCAGTGCCAGAATTTCTGCCTGGTTTTTCTTCAGTATTTTTATTTCCTTACTCATGTCTTGTAGTGACCTACTTATTTCATTAAGCCAGTTTCCTGTGTTGGAATTCCTTTAGGAGTTTGTTTTCTTCTTTGCCCCTGACCTGCGGGGCCAATATTACGCGGGGTGGTCGAGGAGGGCTGCAACCTGTAAAGAATGGGCAGAAAAGAAGGAGACCAAGCAGAGGTTTTGTCAAGGTCTCATTTAATGTTGGATTTTTTAGCTCTTTTATAATCAACCAGCAAGCAGGGGGATCAAGCAGGGGGACACAAGGAAATGAGGAGATAAGGCCACCTGGCCGTAATCTTCTGGAACAGCCTGTGGCTTCTCTCAGATTGTAACATCTTGTAACATTTCTCAGAGCAGTCGTTTGTTCTCAGGGGAGGAGCCGCACAAGGGCTGCTTTTCTTTTTGTCCCAGGGCAGCCAGGTCATGGTCTCTGACATTTCTTCCCTCTTTGTATAATTGAAATGGACGAAGTATCCTGTCTTAGGCTATATGGCATGCTTCCAATCCCAGCACCAGTTACTGAAGATGGCCCACCTGTCTTAAGCTATGAGGGCTGCTTCCACTCCTGGATCCACAATAATCCCATCATTGGCCACGATCACAGCTCATGGAAGGTGATCCGCCTGTCTTAAGCTATGTGGATGGCCTCCAGGGAATGGGCCCTACAATATTCTCATCTCTGGCTGCGGCCATAGCTTAGCGGTGTGCCCCTGGGCTTGGTACCATAATAATCCTGTCATTGGGAGCCTCGCAGCCATTTAGGGAATTGAAACCATGACCTGTTGTTAGCCAAGGGAGAAAAATCAAGTCGGGCTGAAGGAGAGCCGAGGGGTGTCTCATCTGTTTGGCCCTCTTCTTCTTGTAGCTGCAATCTGTAGTAAAGGACAGACACCGAATTTCTGGTGGCAGAATCAACCTGTTCTTTGACAAAAGAAGTTAGTCATTTAAATGCCCAAGGTCCAAAGGAAAGAAGAAGGAGGAGTCCTACAAAGGGACCAAGAATAGAGGGGAGTAATGTGGAAAACAGAGGAGAAGTGGAGAACCAGTTTTGGTACCATGACTCCTGCTTTTCTCGGTTACACTTTCGTTCCTCCAAACTGGAACGAACCTTGTCAATACTATTTTGAACTAGGCCAGTTTTGTCCACATAAAAACAACATTCTTCCTTAAGTGCAGCACAGAGTCCCCCCTCTTGTAGAAGGACTAGGTCTAGCCCACGTCTGTTTTGGAGGACTACTTCAGACAAAGATACCATAGAGTCCTTTAAGTCTTGAAGACCCTTTTGTAATTCCTGTAAGTCCTTATCTACTGCCAAAGAGAGTTGATTAAATTGTTGTTGGAAGGTGACTAATGAAGCGATGCCTGTGCCTGCTCCAGCGGCACCCAGCCCCAGAATAACAGCAAGAGTGATAGGCTCCCGTTTGGCACGTGACGGAGATGTTCCTTCCTCCCCAAAATGGAGGAACTCATCTTTGGAATGTATTGTTAGCTTGGGGAAGAGTTGTACAAGGACACAATAATCTTTGTGAGCTAAGAAGGTGGAAGTTACAACGTAAGGAGTGAGACCAGTATAGCATGCAAAGTAAGTGCCAGCAGGGGCAACAATATAGAGAAAGCTAGAGTTAACAACATGAGTGAGATTGCAGGTTGTTTGAAGCTCTATAGGGGGAAGCATGGACAGACCCAGGAGGCTCATCCTGCACCCAGATACCTGGGCGACTGTGAGGCCAACCCCATCTTGCCATTGCCACCGTAAAGCCATGGTGTCATTGGTCACAGTTTTAGTTCTGCATATAAGGCTATCTCTTCATAAAAAGGGGGTCGGGGTGAATAACATACCCAGAATTCCTGAAATTCAGATACATTGGTCTGATGTATGGCCTCTATAGAGGCATTAACCATGGTCAGAATAAGGTCTGCCAATGAAGGCGACGCTAGTGGTAAGATAGGTTGGAACAGGGTGATGCTGGTGACAGCTTGTGGGGTTGGGGGAGAAGGAGGGATTTTTTTCTTTGTTTGATTGGGAGGGGGTTGATGAAGAACGGGATTTGGTCCTATTGCAACCTTAGGGAACTGAGGGGGTGTTTTAAGAAGTTTAATTTTAAAAGTAAGGCCAAGGTCTGTCCCTGAGACATATAACCTAAGGCCCCACTCAAAGCCTCTGTTATTTTCCCATTGTACCTTTTTTACCTTTTTCTGTAAAAGATATCAGGATGGGGTTGCACCAATTGTTACATTTTTCCTGGGGAAGTACTATAAGTCCTCCCTGTCCCCCAAGGGAGGTCATGGGTAAGTCTTTTTCTTCTGTTGGGCTTTTTTCTTTTCACTGTAATATAGTCCCATGGAGAGGAGGGATGCCAGTACCCATCTCCAGTAGTCTCACATCCCCAGGAGGCACAAAAATAATCTTTATTATAACCGGAATAATTTGATGTTCTTGGCCTATGGGAGGGTCCGGGGCAGACATAAATTGGGGCCATGGTGAGAAGGGTTCTATCAACCGTGTTGCCACACCCATACTGGGGGAGGTATTGATTTCCAGTATTTATAGGCTTGCTTTGTGGCCAAAAATGGTCGGGGGTGCCCCACTGTGGGTTGGCTCCTAGGGCAAGGGCACATAGGTCTACTTCGAGAGGGGGGCCAGGGAATTTGGTGACTTACCTGGGAGGTGGCATTAACAATGTCATTGGCTTGGTTTATTATTTGCCACGTGTAGTTGAATACCTGATATGTTGTCTTTGTGGCATTAGTTAATGGATGTAAACCTGTACCGCAGAGTGGAATTCTTTAACCTTTTTAAAGCGCAGGGGGCGATAGTGAGTCTCTGGGGGTTGGGCACCCAGAGCAGCAGCGGGAATTCTAACAGGGGGCACTAAGAGTTCCTCGGGCCCTTCCTCTGCCTCTGAGGTTTCATCCTCATTATCTGAGGCCGGAGGGGAATCATGGTCTTCTAATGGGGCATCTGAAGAAGAAATTTGGGGCGTGGCGGTGGAGCTTTGGGGCGTGGCGGTGCAGCGTGTAAGCACCGGAAATGCCAGGGAACACGGTGGGGTGGGAGTTTTTTTAGTGGTCTTTGTCACAGTTAAACTTGGGGATTTAAATATGGTCTCCTTAATTGAAGCTTGTAAAGAGCTTAAATCTGTAGATAATTGAGCAAACTCTTTTTGAAGCTTAAGCACATCCCATAACTCAGCTATCTGTTTAGTGAGATGTTCTTTGGCACCAGTCAGGGTAGAGGGGTGGAGCCCTGGAGGAAGCAGAGTGGGTGCATGAAGCTGAGAAGGGTAAGGGGGCGGTCTGAAAGGAGGGGCTGATGCAGTGGGAGGCCAATCGGGATTGTAGTACTTAGCAGCCTCCTCCTCAAGGGAAGCAGCATCACCCGGATTGAGTGGCTCGGAATCGCAGTTCTTTGAAAAAACTGGGTTAATGAGGGGTGTACACCGAGAAGCAGTTTCAGGGGGAATAGGCTCAGGTTAAGGGCGGATATAACTTTTCTATTGTTCGGGGAGCACCAGAGTTATTGGAGTTAGAATTTATATCGATAATGACTGATGGGCAAGGGGATTTCTCAGGAGGAGAAGAAAGTGAAACTAAAGAAACGCCATGCAAGAGAGGGCAGAAGCAGTATTCAGCAACAGAAAGGAGTTGTTGTTTATCTGGATCTGAATGCGCTTCTTCCACTATGTCTCTTATGAGTCCCCAGTAGGAGAAAATCGTGGAGGGAATGGAATCAGGTCCCTCCTCTAGAATATGGCAATTTAGGTCTTTACCAACCTTTTGCCATTTTTCAGGATGAATATCAGGACCAGAAATAATGAACCAGGGACACACTTTGTCAATGAAAACAAAAAAATTAACAAGGTCCTTTGTCTTAACTCTAATTCCTCTTTCCCTGAGTGAGCTCTTTAAATCCTTAAGAAAAAGAGCCTCTTTACTAAGTTTTTGGCCCATTCTGAAAATTGGACGAGAATGAAAAATAAGGATCCTGACTTACACTGAACTGTGGCCGAATCGCGAGCGATGAAACGGCGGGCACACCAAACTGTCCCTCAGCATCCCGAGGAGATCTCCAACGCTGTTAGTCGTCCAGCTGGAGACCCGTGCCTCGGGCCCCACGATTGGGCACCACTTGCCCCTGACCTGCGGGGCCAATATTACGCGGGGTGGTCGAGGAGGGCTGCAACCTGTAAAGAACGGGTGGAAAAGAAGGAGACCAAGCAGAGGTTTTGTCAAGGTCTCGTTTAATGTTGGATTTTTTTAGCTCTTTTATAATCAACCAGCAAGCAGGGGGATCAAGAAGGGGGGCACAAGGAAAGGAGGAGATAAGGCCACCTGGCCGTAATCTTCTGGAATAGCCTGTGGCTTCTCTCAGATTGTAACATCTTGTTACATTTCTCAGAGCAGTTGTTTGTTCTCAGGGGAGGAGCCACACAAGGGCTGCTTTTCTTTTTGTCCCAGGGCAGCCAGGTCATGGTCTCTGACACTTCTTTAATTCCTTTGTTTTCTTCTTTGATTTCTTTGAGTATGGATAAAATCTTTTTTTTTTATTTTTAATCTTTGTCAGGCATTTCATCTAAAACAGTTTTTCATTGGGGGTTATTTCTGATGGATTTATAATTTTTGGTGGTGTTATATTCACTTGATTCTTTGCGTTTCTTGTATTATAATGTAGCCTTTTTCGCATCCTGAGTTGACTTGATGCTTGGGTTTTCTAATTGTCTGCAATGCTCTTAGATTTGGAAATCTAACTTTATGTACCTTTAGAGTAGGGAGGGGTTTAAGGTGTCTAGTGTAGCTCTTGTACTCCAGTCTGTCAGCTTGGAAGTTGAGATTTCCGTTCTAAATTGAGTCCCATTTCATCCTGGGTCTGAATCAGACCCTGCTCCCAATAATTACAGAAGCAAAAGACAAACACCTTATGAATCTGAAAGCATCAAAGGCATCAATATTCAACCCCCAAATACAGCTTAATTGAAAATTGTAAAACCAATCATGAATATGTAACCAAACCCTGCCCTGACATGGAAAGAGAGATTAGCACTTCCAGTGTAGGCCTATGTACCTGCTCTTTTGTCACTTGGCCTCACTACCTTTTGGGTGGCTTCCAATCTCACCAATGCTGAGTTCCCACCTCTATCCCTCCATGTTGTGCTGTAGACTTAGTGCTTTGATGAGCTGTGCTGGATGCCCTGCCCCTTCGGGCTGAATGCATTCTCCACAGGTTCATAGTCCTAATAGTTGGGGGTTAGGAGAGTGCAGGAAGCCTGGAATTGTACTGCAACTGCTCAGCTGGTCCCACCTCTATCCTTTTCAGCAGTTCTTTAGCTGATCTCCACTGTCTCCCCTTCAGGTTTGATGAGGTTGGAAATTCCCTTTGTTTTTGTCTTTGCTCCTGCAGCTGGGCAGCAGACCAGATGAGCTCACAGGGCCGGTCTGGCATGCAGATCTGTGTGGGCTGTCAGTGCCTCTGTGGGATTCTTGCCAGTTTCCTCCTTTCTGGTAGACCTTGGTCTCTCCTGCTTTTCTTCTGTGTCTGATAAAAAACACATACACCTTCATTTTTCAAAAGAAAAGTGTATTTTGTTGTGGTTTTGCTTAAATCCCTCCCTAGGCTGGTTTGGTATGACTCCTATGCAGCCATCATACCTGAAGTCAAAATATGGATTACAGTCTTGAGGGGAATCTTTATGATGTCAGGAGAAAGCATTGCATGAACAGAGGATGAGCATCACCTCTGCTATAGTGAGTAGAATAGCAGCAGAAGAGTGAGACATGCTCTGGAAAGAAGAAGCTGTCTATAATACACCAAAGCCCATCCTCAGCAGCTCACTTCCTCCAGCAAGGCTTTATCTACCAAATTTCCACTGGTTTGGGACCAATTATTCAAAACACCTGAGTGTATGGTGTACATCTGATTCAAACCACCACACTTTTCTAGAAAAACAAAAACCATTGTTTTTCAAATTATTTCACAAAACTGAAAAGTAGGAAATGCTTCCTGGTTCCTTCTCTGAAGCCAGCATCACTAATACAAAAAAAGAGACAAAAATACAAAAAAAAAAAAATTACAAATTATAGACTGGTATTCCTGATAAACTTAGATGTAAAAATTCTCAATAAAATACTTCCTAATCAAATTCCAGAACACATTGAATGCATCATCCATGTTGATCAAATAGGTTTAATAATAGTGATGCAAGGATGATCCAACATATGGAAATCAATAAATGTAATGCATCACATAAACAGAGTTAAGGACACAAATCACATGAGCATTTCAATAGATGAAAGAAAGGCATTTGACAGAATCTAACATCCCTTCATTATTAAAACATTCAAGAGACTAGGGATGGAAGCGTCATATTTTAAGATAATAAATAAATAACAGGCCTAGATCCCATTTTATGCTAAATAAACAATATTTGAAGCATTCCTAGTAAGGTCTGCAACAAAACAGGGATTTCTAGCTCTATATTCTCTTTTACATTATTACATGAAGTCTTGGGTCAAACAATAAGACAAGAGAAATAATTAATGGCATACAAATTGCAAATGAACATTTCCACCTAGCTTTATTTGAAGATGATGTATATCAATACTAAAGTGACCATAAGCAACCCAACAAAAATTTCCTAGAGCTCATAAACACCTTCAGCCAAGTGGCAGGTTGTAAAATTAATGTGCAAAAACCAGTAGCCTTCATAACTACCAATGAAAAAAAAAACTGAGAAAGAAATAAGAAACCATTCCTATTTACAATAGCCACAATGAAATTTAATATTTTGGAATTTCCCTATCTACAGAAGTCAAAGACATTTACAATAACAATATTAAGCTCTGAAGAAAAGGTAGAAGAGATGAGAAGAAGGGAAAACCTTCCACGTTCATGGATTAGAATAATTAGTATCATGAAAATGGCCATCCTGACAAAATCAGTATACAGATACAACAGAATGACAATCAAAATTCTAGTACCATTCTTCATAGAAATAGAAAATGTAATCTCAAAGTGCATTGAAGCACAAAATCCTCAAATAGCCAAAAGTGGTACCACTGTACTTGATTTCCAGATATACCACAAATTCATAGTAATAAAACCAACATAGTATTGGCACCAAACAGACTCCTGGATTAATGGGATAGAATATAAGATTCAGATAAAGTTCTAGTAACTACAACCACTTGATCATTGACAAAGACATCAAAAACACACACAGGAGGAAAAACTGAATTAAAAAAAAAATGGTGCTAGGAAACTGGATAACCACATGTGGAAGCATGAATCTAGATCCTCTTCTCTCGCTCTGCACAAAAATTAACTCCAAGTGGGATAAGACCTCAATATAAGACCTGAAATTAACCCATCAACAGTCGATAGCCTACTAAATATGAGAAAATCTTTGCCAGCTATACAACTGAAAGAGTTTCAATATCTAAAATATATAAAGAACTAAAAGACTATGATAAAACAATCCATCAACTCAGGCAAAAAATGGGACAGGGACTTCTGGTTAAGATGGCAGCATAGGTACCACACCAAGGCAGCCTGGGGGTGGGGGGAAGCAAAAAAAAAAAAACAGAAAAATACACACTTTTACTAAAAAGTGAGGTGTACAGGAAATTGAAACAGCAGCAGAGAAGTAGGAGATATCAGAGCATCCAAACCCCACACAGGCCTGCAAAAGCACCTTGGGCAGGTCCACACTCAGGATTGGAGCAATAGCTGCAGTGGCAGCACACTAGCCAGCCACCAGGCTTGGCTTGAGCTGTAGGAAAAGCCAGGTGAGGGGATTTTCCACTCACACCAGACCTCTCCACAAACTCAAGAACGTGAAGAGAGAACAGCAGTGAACAATGAAGGAGCAGATCACAAGGTAAAAGAGCATGTGGAACGTGAGAGAACTAGAGCAGCATTGGCAGCCTCCCCTCCCTTACCACCAGTGCCCGGCTTCCTCCGCCACTGCTAGTGCCCAGCTCCAGCAAACAGAGCAGCAGTCCAGGGACCTGGCCATGCCTACTTGAACCAACAATGGGACCCAACCATAACTGAGACCAAAATCATCCCAAAAGGAACTGGGATTACACCAGGTCAGTACCTGACTAATAAACCTGGTATAAAGGCCTGAACCAGAAGTGCTAATTGCAACTTCCATATCAGGATAAATTATGTGTTCAATCTGATGGATGGTCAGATTTGCTATTAATAAATAAGCTGTATTTGGGGCTTGTTATTAGTTGCTTCTTGATTTATAGTGACTTTGTTTCCTCTTCCATTATACATTAGGGAAGGGTCTCACCTGGTCACAAGCTGACTTGGAACCATCTAAAGACAAGAATCTTAACCTCCTTATTGTCAGGATTAAGGGAGTGGGTAAGGCACCACACAGCCTAAGGGACAGAAAGGGGATCTGGTTGTCATAATACCTACTCTTGGATAAATACTTTGTGCGTTTTTCATTGAAAGTGTATGTTGTTTAATTAAATTTTAGAAACTGTCTGTATTTGGTCCCACTCAGCCTACTTGAATACTCTCATAATAGGCAAACACAACACCTAGAGTCACTCTTGTATTTATTCTGAGAGTCTTGAGAGCCACACCTAGCACCTTGAGTACCTACACTGAAGATATATATCAGATTGATTGATACATCTAATAATACACAACTAGAAAATCCAATCACTAAATAATCCAGGATGCAAAAATGTATACATTATAACACAAGAAACACCAAAAATCAAGATAATATAAATCCACCAAAAGTATTAATGCATCAGAAATGATCTCCAGTAAGAATGAGTTAGAGGAAATGCTTGAGAGAGATTTCAAAAGAATGATTGTAAATATGTTTAAATAACTCCAAGAAATCTAAGGAAGCAAGAAGACACAAAACACCCATTTAATGAAATAAAGAGGTCAATACTACACATAAATAAGGAAAAGGAAATAATAAAGAAAAAAACATTTAGAATTACTAGCAATAAAGAACACAGTTAATGAAATAAAAAATTCTGTAGAAAATCTTACCAGTAGAATGGATGAAGGAGACGATAGAATATCTAAGCTGGAAGACCAGGTGACAGACCTAATACAGTCCAACAAAGAGAAAGACAAACTAATAGAAAAGTATGAGTGGGAATTTCAAGATATTTGGGACACTATGAAAAGATCAAACATAAGAATTCAGGGCAGCTTCCGGTTAAGATGGCGGCGTAGGTACCACGCCAAAGCAGCCTAGGGGGGAAAAAAAGACCAAAAAAACTCAGCAAAATACACACTTTTACTAAAAAGTGAGGTGTATAGGAAATTGAAGTGGCAGCGGAGAAGTAGAAGAGTTCCAGAGCATCCAGAGCCTGCACAGGTGGAAAAGCGGCTCCAGCAGCTCGGCCAACCACCGTGGCCATGGCGCATCAGAAAGCCGCCACTCTGCTTGAGCCACAGGAAAAGCGAGGTGCCGGAGCTTTCCCTCACACCGCGCTCTCCGCAACTCGGGAAACGTGAGGGGAGACCAGCAGTGAGCAGCAAGGAGCAGACCGCGAGGTAGAAGAACACGTGGAGCAGCGAGAGAACCAGAGCAGCTGCGGCTCCCTCCCCTCCCCCAACGCCTGAGCCCAGCTCCGGCGAACAGAGCAGCAGCCCGGGACCCGGCCATGCAAACAGTGAGACCCAAGCAGGAGCAGAGTTCGGCAGCAAGATCAGCGGCCCCAGCACCAGTAACAGCGGCCCCAGCAGCAGCAGAGCCAGGAGTGGCAGCAGCGGCACACTCGGCAGCAGCAGCTTCAGGGGAGCAGCAGCAGTGGACACAGCAGCAGCTTCAGCAGCAGTGGTGGCTCCAGCAGGGGAAGCTACAGCAGCAGCAGAGGCAGCAGCAGCGGTGGGTCCAGCAGCAACACCTTCAGCAGCAGTGGCTACAGTCCCAGCAAAGGCAGCTTGGGCAGCAGCAGTCCCAGCAGCAGGGGTGCTGATCTGCAGGGCCACACTTGCCAGGCTTGGTTTGCCCCACAGGAAAAGCAAGGGCCCAGCTCCAGAAATCAGAACAGCAGCCCGACGGCCCAGGCAGCAACTTGACTGAGACCAAAATCATCCAAGGTAACTGGGATTGCACCAGGGAAGGGTCTCACTTGGTTGCAAGCTGACTTGGATCCCTCAACAGACCAGAAATCTTAACCTCTTTGTTGATAGAGGATCTGGTCGTTATAATAACTACTCCTGCATACATACTTGGGGCTGTTTTTGATTGAATGTGCACAGTGTTTAGTTAAATTTTAGAATCTACCTGTATTTTATTCCACTCAGCCTGCTTGAATACTCCTATAGCAGGGAAACTCAACCCCTAAGAACATCTTTGTAGATACTCTGAGAGTCTTAAGAGCCACACCTAACACCTTAAGGTACTACCCTGAAAATATATTACATCAAGTCAATTGATACAGCTAAGAATACACAGCTAGCTAGAAAATCCAAGAATTAATTTAATCCAAGATGCAAAAATATATACATTATAACACAAGAAACACTAAAAAGCAAGACGATATAAACCCACCTAAAAGTATTAATGCATCAGAAATGTCCTCCAGTGAGAAGAGTTAGAGGAAGTGCCTGAGAAAGAGTTAAAAAGAATGATTGTAAATATGTTCAAAGAAGTCAGAGAACAAATCAAAGGAGTCAAAGAGGAACTTAAAGAGGAAATCAAAGGAATCAAAGAATATGCAGGACATCAATTTCATGAAATAAAGAAGGCAATACAAGACATAAATAAGGAAATAGAAATATTAAAGAAAAACCAGTCAGAATTACTAGCAATGAAGAACACAGTTAATGAAATAAAAAACTGTAGAAAATCTCACCAGTAGGATGGATGAGGGAGAGGACAGAATATCTAAGCTAGAAGACCAGGTGGCAGACCTAATGCAGTCCAACAAAGAGAAAGACAAGCTTATAGAAAAGTATGAGTGGGAATTTCAAGATATTCGGGACACTATGAAAAGATGCAATATAAGAATTCAGGGCATAGTAGAAGGAGAAGAACTCCACTCCAAAAGCATAGTAGGCCTCTTCAACAAAGTCATAGAAGAAAATTTCCCCAAATTGGGAAAGAGGTGCCAATGCAGATACAGGAAGCCTTTAGAACCCCATCCAGACAAAACCCAGAAAGAACCTCTCCTCACTATATTATAATCAAACTTCCAAACACACACACCAAAGAAAAAATATTGAAAGCAGTTAGAGAAAAAAATCAAGTTACCTACAAAAGTAGAGATGGCTTAGCGGTTAAGTGCTTGCCTGTGAAGCCTAAGGACCCCAGTTCGAGGCTCGGTTCCCCAGGTCCCAAGTTAGCCAGATGCACAAGGGGGCACATGCGTCTGGAGTTCGTTTGCAGAGGCTGGAAGCCCTGGTGTACCCATTCTCTCTCCCTCTATCTGTCTTTCTCTCTGTGTCTGTCGCTCTCAAATAAATTAATTAATTAAAAAAAAAAAAAGCAAGCCCATCAGGATTACAGTAGATTATTCAACACAAACTTTGAAAGCCAGAAGGGCTTGGAGTGATATATTCCAAGTTCTGAAAGATAACAACTGTCAACCAAGGTTACTTTATCCTGCAAAGTTATCCATTCAAATAGGTGGAGAAATAAAGACATTCCATGACAAAAGCAGGGTAAAGGAGTATTTGAAGACAAAACCAGTTCTACAGAAAATACTTGATAGAATCCTCCATGCTGAAGAAAAGGAAAACCACACATATAAGGAACCTAGAAAAAACAAGCAATACTCAAATACTAGTTAACAGAAGAGAGCGCAGGTAGAACCAGAAACACACACACACACACACAAAAACAGCAAACAAAAATACACACCTTTCAATAATATCTCTTAATATCAACGGCCTAAATGCCCCAACGAAAAGACATAGATTTGCAGACTGGGTTAAAAAGCAGGATCCTACAATTTGTTGTCTCCAAGAAACTCACCTTTCTACAAAGGATAGACATTATCTTAGGGTGAAAGGTTGGAAGATGGTGTTTCAAGCAAATGGGGCTAGAAAACAAGCAGGGGTTGCTATCCTAATATCAGACAGGGTAGAATTTAGTCCAACGTTAGTCAAGAAAGATAAGGAAGGTCACTTTATATTGATTAAGGGCACACTCCAGCGGGAGGACATTACAATCCTAAACATATATGTACCTAACATGGGGGCTCCCAAATTCGTCAAACACTATTAGAACTAAGGTCACAGATAACATCAAACACAGTGGTGGTGGGTGACTTTAACACCCCACTTTAATCAATTGACAGGTCATCCCGGGAAAGAATAAACAGAGAGGCATCTGGACTAAATGAGGTCATAGAAGGAATGGACTTAACAGATATATACAGGACATTTCATCCAAAGGCTGCAGAATATACATTCTTTTCAGCAACACATGGAACATTCTCTAAAATAGACCATATATTAGGACACAAAGCAAACCTTGAACAAATTCAGGAAAATTGAAATAATTCCTTGCATTCTATCTGACCACAATGGAATTAGACTACAAATCAGTAGCAAGAAAGGCTATAGAGCATACAAAAAATCATGGAAACTAAAGAGTACACTACTAAATGATGAATGGGTCAATGAAGAAATCAAAAAGGAAATCAAAAAATTTATAGAGTCAAATGATAATGAGAACACAACATACCAAAATCTCTGGGACACAATGAAGGCAGTTCTAAGAGGTAAATTTATAGCCTTGAGTGCCTATATTAAGAAATTAGAAAGGTCGCAAGTAAACGACCTAATGCTTCACCTTAAAGCCTTGGAAAAAGAAGAACAAGGCAAACCAAAAATCAGTAGACGGGAAGAAATAATAAAGATTAGGGCAGAAATTAATGACATAGAAACTAAAAGAACAATCCAAAGAATTAATGAAACACAGAGTTGGTTCTTTGAAAGGATAAACAAGATTGATAAACCCTTAGCAAATCTGACCAAAAGAAAGAGAGAAGAGACACAAATTAATAAAATCAGAGGTGAACAAGGTAACATCACAACAGATTCCAGAGAAATTCAAAAAGTCATAGGGACATACTATAAAAGCATATACTCCACAAAGTATGAAAATCTGAAAGAAATGGATGAGCTCCTTGATCTATAAGACCTACCTAAATTAAATCAAAATGAGATTAATCACTTAAATAGACCTATATAACAAACATGGAGATCCGAACAGTTATCAATAATCTCCCAACTAAAAGAAGCCCAGGCCCGAACGGATTCACTGCTGAATTTTACCAGACTTTTAAGGAAGAGCTAACACCATTGCTTCTTAAGCTTCTCCAGGAAATAGAAAAAGAAGGAATTCTACCAAACTCCTTCTATGAGGCCTGCATCACCCTGATACCAAAACCAGGCAAAGATAGAACAAAAAAAGAAAATTACAGACCAATCTCCCTCATGAACCTAGATGCAAAAATTCTCAACAAAATATTGGCAAACAGAATACAAGAATATAACACAAAGATCATTCACCCTGACCAAGTAGGCTTTATCCCAGAGATGCAGGGATGGTTCAACATACGCAAATCTATAAATGTAATACATTACATAAAGGGGTTGAAGGACAAAAATCAGATGATCATCTCATTAGATGCAGAGAAAGCATTTGACAAAATCCAACATGCCTTCATGATAAAAGTCCTACAGAGACTGGGAATAGAAGGAACATATCTCAATATAATAAAGGCTATTTATGACAAGCCTACAGCCAACATATTACTAAATGGGGAAAAACTGGAAGCTTTTCCACTAAAATCAGGAACAAGACAAGGGTGTCCACTGTCCCCACTTTTATATAATATAGTTTTTGAAGTCTTAGCCATAGCAATAAGGCAAGAGACACACATAAAAGGGATACAAATTGGAAAGGAAGAAATCAAGTTATCATTATTTGCGGATGACATGATTCTATACATAAAGGACCCTAAAGACTCTACCAGCAAGCTGTTAGAGCTGATCAAAACCTACAGCCATGTATCAGGATACAAAATAAATACACAGAAATCAGTAGCCTTCATATATGCTAACAACAAACACATAGAGAATGAAATCAGAAAATCACTCCCATTCATAATTGCATCAAAAAAAATAAAGTACCTTGGAATAAACCTAACCAAGGAAGTAAAGAATCTATACAATGAGAACTTTAAAACACTCAAGTGAGAAATTCCAGAAAACACTAGAAAGTGGAGAAACATCCCTTGTTTCTTGACTGGAAGAATCAATATTGTGAAAATGGCAATCTTACCTAAAGCAATCTACACATTTAATGCAATCCCTATCAAAATTCCAAAGGCTTTCTTCATGGAAATAGAAAAAACAATCCAAAAATTCATTTGGAATCACAAAAAAACTCGAATATCTAAAATAATACTGAGCAACAAAAAAGAGGCTTGTGGTATCACCATACCTGATTTTAACCTATACTACAGAGCCATAGTAACAAAAACAGCATGGTACTGGCACAAAAACAGACATGTAGATCAGTGGAACAGAATACAGGGCCCAGGTGTAAGCCCAAGTTGCTATAGCCACCTGATATTCGATAAAAATGCCAAAAATACTCATTGGAGAAGAGACAGCCTCTTCAGCAAATGGTGTTTTGAAAACTGGATATATATCTGCAGAAGGATGAAAATAGATTCTTCTCTCTTGCCATGCACAAGAATTAACTGGATTAAATGGATTAAAGACCTTAACATCAGACCGGAAACTCTGAAACTGCTAGAGGAAAAAGTAGGGGAAACCCTTCAACATATTGGTCTTGGCAAAGACTTTCTGAATACAACCCCAATTGCTCAGGCAATAAAACCACAGATTAACCACTGGGACCTAATGAAATTACAAAGATTTTGCACCGCAAAGGACACAGTGAAATAAAGCAAAGAGGCCACCTACAGAATGGGAAAAAATCTTCGCCAGCTATATATCTGATAAAGGATTAATATCTAGGATATACAAAGAACTCAAAAAGGTAAATAATAAGGAATCAAACAAGCCAATCAAAAAATGGGCTATGGAGCTAAATAGAGAGTTCTCAAAGAAAGAAATACGAATGGCATATAAGCATCTAAAAAAATGTTCTACGTCACTAGTCATCAGGGAAATGCAGATTAAAACTGCATTGAGATTCCGTCTCACTCCTGTCAGATTGGCCGCCATCATGAAAACAAATGATCATAAATGTTGGCGGGGATGTGGAAAGAAAGGAACCCTTCTGCACTGCTGGTGGGAATGCAATCTGGTCCAGCCATTGTGGAAAACAGTGTGGAGGTTCCTAAAACAGCTAGAGATTGATCTACCATATGACCCAGCTATAGCACTCCTAGGCATATATCCAAAAGACTCATCACATTTCCTTAGAAGTACGTGCTCAACCATGTTTATTGCTGCTCAATTTATAATAGCTGGGAAATGGAACCAGCCTAGATGTGCATCAACAGATGAGTAGATAATGAAGATGTGGCACATTTATACAATGGAGTTCTACTCAGCAGTAAAGAAAAATGAAGTTATGAAATTTGCAGCAAAATGGATGGACCTGGAAAGTATTATCCTAAGTGAGGTAACCCAGACCCAGAAAGCCAAGCGCCACATGTTCTCTCTCATATGTGGATCCTAGCTACAGATGACTGGGCTTCTGCGTGAGAATGAAAATACTTAGTAGCAGAGGCCAGTAAGTTAAAAAGGAGACATAAAGGGGAGAAAGGAAGTGGGGAGGATACTTAATAGGTTGATATTGTATATATGTAATTACAATGATTGTAATGGGGAGGTAATATGATGGAGAATGGAATTTCAAATGGGAAAGTGTGGGGGTGGAGTGGGAGGGAATTACCATGGGATATATTTTATAATCATGGAAAATGTTAATAAAAATTAAAAAAATAAAATAATTAAAAAAAGTACCACAGAGACTGAAAATAGTAGGAACATATCTCAATATAAAAAAGGCTATTTACGACAAGCCTATAGACAACATATTACTATATGGGGGAAAACTGGAAGCTTCTCCACTAAAATCAGGAACAAGACAAGGGTGTCCACTGTCCCCATTTTATTTAATATAGTGCTGGAAGTCTTAGCCATAGCAACAATGCAAGAGACACACATAAAGGGGTACAAATTGGAAAGGAAGAGATCAAGTTATCATTATTTGCAGATGACATGATTTTATATATAAAGGACACTAAAGACTCTACTAGCAAACTGTTAGAGCTGATAAACACCTACATCCATGTAGCAGGATACAAAACAAATACACAGAAATCAGTAGCATTCCTATATGCTAGCCACAAACACACAGAGGATGAAATCAGAGAATTACTCCCATTCACAATTGCATCAAAGAAAATAAAGTACCTTGGAATAAACCTAACCAAGGAAGTAAAGGATCTCTACAATGAGAACTTTAAAACACTCAAGTAAGAAATTGCAGAGGACACTAGGAACTAGAAAAACATCCCTTGTTCCTGGATTGGAAGAATCAATATTGTGAAAATGGCAATCTTACCAAAAGCAATCTACACATTTAATGCAATCCTCATCAAAATTCCAATGACATTCTTCACAGAAATAGAAAAAAACAATTCAAAAATTCATTTGGAATCACAAAAAAGCCTCAAATATCTAAAATAATACTGAGGGCTGGAGAGATGGCTTAGCGGTTAAGCGCTTACCTGTGAAGCCTAAGGACCCCGGTTCAAGGCTCAATTCCCCAGGACCCACATTAGCCAGATGCACAAGGGGGCACACGCATCTGGAGTTCGTTTGCAGTGGCTGGAAGCCCTGGCGCGCCCATTCTCTCTCTGTCACTCTCAAATAAATAAATAAAAATAAGCCGGGCGTGGTGGCACACGCCTTTAATCCCAGCACTTGGGAGGCAGAGGTAGGAGGATCGCTGTTAGTTCAAGGCCACCCTGAGACTACAGAGTTAATTCCAGGTCAGCCTGGGCTAGAGTGAGACCCTACCTCAAAAAACCAAAAAAATAAAATAAATAAAATAAATAAATAAATAAAATAATACTGAGCAACAAAAATAAGACTTGTGGTATCACCATACCTGATTATGACCTATACTACAGAGCCATAGTAACAAAAACACCATGGTACTAGCATAAAACCAGGCATGCTGATCAGTGTAACAGAATAGAGGACCCAGATATAAGTCCAAGTAGCTCTAGCCATGTGATATTCAATAAAATTGCCAAAAATACTCATTGGAGGAAAGACAGCCTCTTCAGCAAATGGTGTTGGGAAAACTGGATATGTATCTGTAGAAAGATAAACATACATTCCTCTCTCTCTCTCTCTCCATGCATAAGAATTAAGTCCAAATGGATTATAGACCTTAACATCAGACCAGAAACTCTGAAACTGCTAGAGGAAAAAGTAGGGGAAAGCCTTCAACATATTGGTCTTGGCAAAGACTTTCTGAATATAAGCCCAATTGCTCAGGCAGTAAAACCACAGATTAACCACTGAGACCTCATGAAATTACAGAGTTTTGTACTGCAAAGGACACTGCGAATAAAGCAAAGAGGCAACCTACAGAATGGGAAAAGATCTTTGCCAGCTATATACCTGATACAGAATTAACATCTAGGATATACAAAGAACTCCAAAATTTAAATAATAAGAAATCAAACAAGCCAATTAAAAAATGGGCTATGGAGCTAAATAGAGAGTTCTCAAAAGAAGAAATACAGATGGCATATAAGCATTTTAAAAAAATGTTCTACGTCCCTAGCCATCAGGGAAATACAGATTAAAATGACATTGAGATTCCATCTCACTCCTGTCAGATTGTCTACCATCATGAAAACAAATGATCATAAATGCTGGTGGGGATGTGGAAAAACAGGAACCCTTCTACACTGTTGGTGGGAATGCAATCATGTCCAGCCATTGTGGAAATCAGTGTGGAGGTTCCTAAAACAGCTAAAGATATTTCTACCAAATGACCCAACTATAGCACTCTTAGGCATATATCCTAAGGATTCATCTCACTTCCTTATAAGCACATGCTTCACCATGTTTACTGCTGCGCAATTCATAATAGCTGGGAAATGGAACCAGCCTAGATCAGTTGAGGGCAACTGATGAGTGGATAATGGACATATGGCACATTTATACAATGGAGTTCTCAGCAGTAAAGAAAAATGAAGTTATGAAATTTGTAGGAAAATGGATGGATCCGGAAAGCATTATACTAAGTGAGGTAACTCAGGCCCAGATAGCCAAGCGCCACATGTTCTCTCTCATATGTGGATCCCAGCTATAGATAATTGGGCTTCTGTGTGGAAAGTAAAAAACTAAGTAGCAGAGGCCAGTAAGCCAAAAAAGAGCAATAAAGAGAAGATAAAGGAAGGGAGGAGGGTAATTACTAGGTTGGTATTTGATAAATGTAAGCAGAAGACTAGATTAATGGGAGTAAAAAGGCCCAAAGTGAAGTCATGGGAAGAGATGGAGTAAAGGAATTTGGAATCCTCTGGTTTTAGACAATGATACACTCAGGAACTGTAGATTGTTGCTAGAAAATTTTCAGTGTCAGGAATAGGGTACCACCAGTGAGTTGTTGGCCAAAGAATTTCTTGATGCCCCCAAAACATTATAGGCCATTGCCAAGGCTCTTGGTTTCCCACCAGGAACAGATGGTAAGACCCTATTGCTGAAGACTCCACATACTTGGGCTGCAAGGCCACTGAAAAATCCTGCTGGAACTGAGCTGATAACCTTCTCCATGTAGACTAGCTGACAGAAAACTGGAAGAAGCCATTGTACATGCAATGGGAGAAAGAGACACCACCAGTGAAGATACACAGCAGTGGACACTGCAGGCCCTATAATTGGCCAGCCAGGCCAAATGAGCCAACGGGTGCAAAAGTGTCAGGTCTGTCATGGTGGAAACCAACTGCCCTCCAATTGGACTGGAGGCCTGCCCCATGGAAGGGAATACGTTCCTGATACTGAAAACTTAATACAGGGGTAGTCATGAGCCCTATTGATATAACATCTGCTGATGTCTGGATAAGTGTATATACTATGCTTATCAATCTGCCCAGTAAGCACTTCTCCTAATATTTATACACTTATATTAACACTACTTTCACTTTGGGTAGAGAATCTTCTCTTTTCAGATGGCAGTGACCTTGGGATGACTCAGAAGGTATAATAGTGCTGGAATGAAGGGACTGGAGTACTGAGTAACATCTTGATCATATCTTCCAAGGCTCAGGGTCTAATGTGGAAGAGGTAGTGGAAAGAATGTAAGAGCCAAAGGAAGGAAGGGTAGGACTCCTTACAACGTGCTCCCTCCAGACATAAAATATCCTGGATATCCATGACCTCATAAAGCTTGTCACTACCTATACAAGATCATCATAAGAGGAGGAAAAGATCATAGCATCAACGTAAAATAGAGACTGATTGAGATGGGGAGGGGATATGATGGACAATGGAATTTCAAAGGGGAAAGAGAAAGGAGGGAGTGTATCACCATGGGTTATTTTTTATAATCATAGAAAATGTTAGTAAAAATTGAGAAAAATAAAAAAAAATGGGGCAGGGAACTGAACAGAATTCTCAGAGGAAGAAACACAGAAAAGTTTTAAACATCTGAAAAGTGTACAATATCTCTAGCCATCAAGGAAATGTAAATTAAAACTACTTTGAAGTGTCACCTTATTCTTGTCATAATGGCTAACATCAAAAATTTAAATGACAACAAATGCTGGCATGAGTGTGCAGAAAGTGGAATCCTTATTCACTGTTGATAGGAGTATAAGCTTGTCCAGAAACTTTGGAAGTCAGTATGAAGTTTCCTCACAAATCTAAAACAAATCCATCATTTGATTCAGCAATACCACTCCTGGGCAGGTTCTCTAAAGAATTTATACTTTAATATAGAGAAATTTGTTCAGCCATGCTTGTTGCTGCTCTATTCACAACAAGTATGAAAAGGAGTCATCCCAGATATGCATCAACTGATGAATGGATAATGAAGATATGGTACATAAACATGAGGAGTTATATCTAGAAGTAAGGAAAAATGGAAGTATGAAATTTGTAGGAAAATATATAGACCTAAAAAATTATATTAAATGAGGCAACCCAGGCTCAGAAAGACAAATATGCATGTTTTCTCTTATATGTGGATCATAACATGGAATAGTTTTATTTGTTTATAAGTAGTAAGCATGATTAAAATGAAGCTTGAAGAGTAGAGGCAGGGAGGGCTCAATAGAAGGGATAGTAGACATTTAAGTGGACAAACAGAATACAAGGAATGTACAGGAAGATGACAGTAGACACTGAGGAGACTCAAAACTCATCAAAGCAGAAAATCAGAAGCTGTTGAAAGCTCAAAAATACTCATAATATTATACTTATGCTCTCCAAGGCTCAGGGAACATTGTGCAAGAGAGGTGGAAAGAATGTAAGAGCCACAGGGTGAGAAGGTGTATTCTGAGACATTATCTCCTACCCAGAGACTAATTAGTGTATTCATGACCATACCATGAATGCTGACAACCCCAATGAGGAGAGCCCTCCTTGTAATGGGAGACATACCTTCCTGAGTCCTTCAGAGGATATATCTTCCTGAATCCTTCTGATAGTGGATATCTTCATGAGTCCTACTTGTGAATATCTTCCTGAGTACTTCTGCTGATGGATATCTTCCTGAATCCTGCTGTTAGTGAACTATGACTTGAGCTTCACTTTCAGATGTGGAGACTCTGTGGAACTTCTGGTCAGCACACTTAGCTACCTTTATCACTGTCATTATATTTATTAAGCAGTTAGGGAAAAGGAGCACCCCTGTCCCAGAAAAAAATAAGAGTTCTGTGACTGAATTCACCAATGTGTCCCTTCTTTTGCTGAGGTATTTTCATAAACTGTTGATAAAAGAAGTCAGCAGAGGGCTGAAGAGATGGATTAGTAGTTAAGGTATTTGTCCATGAAACCTAAGGACCCAGGTTTGTTTCCTCAGTATCCATGTAAGCCAGCCACAAGGTGCACATGTGTCTGGAGTTTGCAGTATCTGTAGGCCCTGGCATGCCCATTCTTTCTTTCTCTGTATTTGCCTTTCTCTCTCTCAAATAAATAATAAATAAAATATTTTTAAAAATTACACAGTCTCTGAAGATTAAAAATAAGAATACAGTGAATAGAAATGTATGTGGGGGGTTTGGGGCATGGGAGGGAAGGCATGAAGAAAATACACAAAACTGCTGATGCCATGTTGGTGCGATGATTCACCAGTTAAGGTGCTTGCCTGCAAAGCCTAATGACCTAGGTTTGGTTCCCCAATACCCACCTAAAGCCAGATGCACAAAGTGGCACATGCATCTGGAGTTCATTTGCAGTAGGTAGAAGCCCAGATGCATCCATATACTCTCTCTCTGCCCCCACCCCTCTTTCTCCTTCCCTCCTTCTTTGCAAAATAAATAAATAAAATGTTTTTAAAAAACAACTACAGATGCCATGAATCAATACTATAGAAACTTGCTTGTTTGTTAAGTAATTAAAAGATATCACACTCTTAAAGAGAGAGACTGAGACAAACAGATAGTTTAGGCAGACATACTCTGCAAGGGTAGAGAAAGCTACATCCCCCAAACCATAGGCTCATGTTGGTGAATACTAGTGTCAAAATTTAGCTTTTTTCCTCTTGTCATTTTTAGGAGGCTTGAGTCTCCCCATTATTTTCCATCTATAAAAAGAAGGTTCTTGGGCTGTGGAAATGGCTCAACAGTTAAAGGCACTTGCTTGAAGCCCATGTTTGATTCCATTGTACCTATGTAAAGCCAGATACACAAAGTAGCACATGTATCTGGAGTCTGTTTGCAGTGGTAAGAGGCCCTGGCTTGGTCCCCCCCACCCCGCCCCATACACACACTTTCTCTCTGTGTGCCTCTCTTTCTCTCTCCCCCTCCCTCTCTCTCTTTCTACTCACAAATAAATAAATAAAAATTGTTTAGAAAAGAAGGTTCTCTAGCCAAAAGTGAGAGCAGCACTAATCAAAGGGCATGAAAATACACACTTCTTTTTGTTTGGTTTTGGTTTTGGCTTTTCAAGGTAGAGTCTTACTCTAGCCCAGGCTGACCTGGAATTCATTATGTTGTCTCAAGATGGCTTGGAATTCACAGTGATACTCCTATCTCAGCTTCCCAGGTGCTGGAATTAAAGGCATGTACCACCATACCTAGCTTAAAAAGTGGCTTTTTGATAGATACAATGTCCATGTTTAGCCAAAGACTCTGGCATGTGAAAGATATCCTCACATGATTCCAGAACTCTAGAACTTAAAGAGTAATGAAAGGAGAAGAGGGCAATGATATTAAAATGGTGAGAGGCCAAAATAGGAGAGGAGAGCAAAAGTCATTTTCAAGGACTTCATCAGTTTGTAAAGAACTGTGGGCAGCACTGAGGCACAAAGAGGGTGGGATGAGAGGAAAAGCATGGCCCTGTTCCTGGCAGAGCAGTAGACTTCAGTTTCTGGTACCTGGCCCTGACAGACCAGGATTGGACTGAATTGATAATTGTGCAGTGGATACCATAACCTGTTCCAGTCACTTCACCTAAGTGGTTGAGTACCTCCTATAGAGT
Source organism: Jaculus jaculus (assembly GCF_020740685.1). Lineage (NCBI taxonomy): Eukaryota > Metazoa > Chordata > Mammalia > Rodentia > Dipodidae > Jaculus > Jaculus jaculus. The sequence continues at coordinate 70,467,790 of NC_059104.1, forward strand.
CTCTATAGACAGAAGGGGATTCAGAGGCAAACAAATAAGTTGCATCCTAACCCCAGAAAGCTTGGAGTCCAAACACGAAACTATAGAAGTTATGTAATTGTCTATCAGATATAGCATAAAAGATATCCTAGAGGCATAGGGAATCACCAGGGCACTCATGAGGGTAAAAGTGAGGAAGAAAATATTTCCTTATGGGACAGAATGAAAAGCAGCAATCTGCTAGGGAGAGAAAATGCTTCCTGCATTCTAGTGAGATTTTTTAATAGCAGAATTTTCAAACATATTTTATTTATTTTAAGTAGAGGGGAAAAGAATGAGGGAGAGAGAGAACTGCAAATGAATTCCAGATGAATGCCCCCCTTTGTGCATCTGGCATTAAGTGGGTACTGGGAAATCAAACCTGGGTCATCAGTTTTTGTAAGCAAGCACCTTTAACCATTAAGCCACTATTACAGCCTTCATAGCAAGAATTTACGTAGGTTGTATAGGCCTTTGAGGTGACTTACTTGGAGTGGGGATGAAGGAGATTAGATGAAACTAAAGGCCTCAAACCACTGCTTAATCCCAGCACTGACTCTCACTGGAATCTCACTGGCCCAGACACAAGTATTGGAGGTGAAATGAGACACACGTAAAGAAATGAGTTGGGGTCAGGTTCCAGGAGATACTAGGCAGGAGAAAAAGACCTGGGAAGCTCACCTATTACACATAGTACTGAGGATGAGCAACACCCATCATTTTAGATATCACAGCGTGGATTCCAGGTCTCCCTCTAGCTGAAAGAGGGCTAGGGAGGACTCCTCAAGGGAACACACACACACACACACACACACACACACACACACACACACACACACATGATAAAAGAAAAATAATAAAAGACATTCCAGAGTCTTGATTCAAGTTATGAAATGCAACTTTTTCCTCTAATAGAAAGAACACCAGATGTGGAAGGATACAGAATGAGGTCCCAGGCAACACATAACCTAGGCATAATTAGGTATATCTTTCAATATGTCTCATTTGTTTATCCTTAAAATGAAGATTTTCCTTACCTCTTGTAAGGAGCTCAAACAAGGGGAAGTGTGTACAAATGCATTCTTAAATGTATGTCATTGTTGCAGTCCAGTTCGTGTTGCTGGTAGAAATCACCCAACCAAGAGCAACTTCTGGGAAAAAGAGATTTATTTTGGCTTACAGGCTCCAGAGGAAGCGCCACGATGGCAGGGGAAAACGGTGGCATGAGCAGAGGGTGGACATCACCCTCTGGCCAACATAAGGTGGACCACAGCAACAGGTGGGTGTGCCAAACACTGGCATGGGGAAACTGGCTATAAAGCCCATAAGCCCGCCCCCAACAATACACTCCCTCCAAGAGGCATTAATTCCCAAATCCCCATCAGCTGGGAACCTAGCATTCAGAACACCTAAGTTTATGGGGGACACCTGAATCAAACCACCACATTCCGCCCCTGACCCCCATAAACTGATAATCATACATGATGTAAAATGCAATGCATTCATCTCATTTTAAAAGTCCCCATAGTTTTTGTCAATCCCAATGATGTTCATACATTCCCATAGTCCAAGATCTTTTAACTGAGCCATAATACCAAAAAATAACCTCAGAAACCCCATAATGGCACAGAATAAATATTCACACTGCACAAGATGGCATTGGGCATAGCAAAGAAACATTCAACCAATACAAGATTTAAAACAACCAGGGCAAATATCAAACTCTGTAGCTTCAAGTCCAGCAACTCTAGCCAGTGACAAATCTCCAAGTCTCATAATTCTAACCACCAAGTCTCTGGCATTCCAATTCTGCCCCTCCAGCTAGGCTACTCACAGTCCTGGAAAACTTCATCAGGGCCAGCAGCTCCTTGGCAGCCATCTCATGGTCCCGGCATCTCCACTGGGTCTCCACTGCAATCCACGGTTCATCCTCACGGCCCCATGGGGTCTCTATGCAGGCAATCAGCAAACCCTCCTCACACTGCCCATGGCTATTTCCAAAACACAAGACGGTGCTGCAAACTCAATGACCCTCTTTCCAGCATTTCTTTCTTTTTTTAAAATAAATTTATTTATTTATTTATTTATTTATTTATTTATTTATTTATTTATTTGTTTGTTTGTTTGAGAGCGACAGACAGAGAGAGAAAGACAGATAGAGGGAGAGAGAGAGAATGGGCACGCCAGGGCTTCCAGCCTCTCCAAACGAACTCCAGACGCGTGCGCCCCCCTGTGCATCTGGCTAACATGGGACCTGGGGAACTGAGCCTTGAACCGGAGTCCTTAGGCTTCACAGGCAAGCACTTAACTGCTAAGCCATCTCTCCCGCCCTCTTTCCAGCATTTCTTATACTCCACAATACCAGGTAGGGTGCCAATTTGTTAATCCAGGGAGGAATAAAGCAGACTTTGAAGACCAGGACACTCCTTGAGCACTCAGCCCCCTTCAAAAGAGTCTATGTTCTTTCTGTTGCCCCAGCACAGGTCGGCTAGCCCAGTCTCAAAGGTTGTAATCTCTCAGTTGCAGCTAAATGGGCAGCAGTTCACCCAAAGATTTTTCTTTCTGTGCCATATTCCTCTGCTCACACCAGTTCATTTCTATGCAAAGCAACCCTGCACAACTTCTCAGGACATGGGCATAAGAGCAAGCTTCTCATATAAACTGCTAGCCCAGTCTAAGCAAAGCTCTTTCTCACCCTCATAAGCCAAACCTGACAGTCCATAGTTCTCACTACCTTCAGGTCTTTCGGAATAATCCATCAAGCTGTACTTACAGCACTGCAAGGCATCTCTTAGGCCAAGGTTTCAACTCCTTCCACATTCCTCTTGAAAATCAGCTCCAAAAGGCCAAAGCTACACAGTCAGGTGTCTAGCAGCAGCCCCACTCCTGGTACCACTTTACTGTTGCAGTTTGGTTTGCGTTGCTGGTAGAAATCACCCAACCAAGAGCAACTTCTGGGAAAAAGAGATTTATTTTGGCTTACAGGCTCGAGAGGAAGCTCCACAATGGCAGGGGAAAATGGTGGCATGAGCAGAGGGTGGACATCACCCTCTGGCCAACATAAGGTGGACCACAGCAACAGAAGGTTGTTCCAAACACTGGCCTGGGGAAACTGGCTATAAAGCCCATAAGCCCGCCCCCCACAATACACTCCCTCCAGGAGGTATTAGTTCCCTAATCTCCATCAGCTGGGAACCTAGCATTCAGAACACCTAAGTTTATGGGGGACACCTGAATCAAACCACCACAGTCATTGTAGACACACATTTTAGCATAAGTCCAGCATTCACTGAAGGGCTCACAGATGTTTTGAACCCCTTCTCTTTACACTGATGGCACTCAAATGTCCCCAGTTCTTACTAGCCTATTGGTTGCACTGGGATCACATTAGCATTAACTGTGTTCCTGCAGACCTGAGTTCTCCTGCCACCCCCAACCCCAAGCTTCCCTATTCATATGAAATCCTTCTACTGTGTCACATGTATTCAGTGACAGTATTTATGCTCTTCTACCCAGTCTCCTCATTAGGGTATGCTATCTGTAGAGTACTCGGGGGAAACAGAACTGAGGGGCCCACTACCTCCCACTGTATTCACAGATACTATACCTCTTCAGAGATTGCTTGGAGTCTCATGATCACAAAGTTTCATGGCCCTGGTAGCCTCTTTAGCTCTGTGTTGGGCTTTGTCATCTGAAAGAGGTGGCTGCAAATCTCACAAATTTCTTGTGCTCAAGTCTACTCAGTTTCTGACTGGAGACACTTTTTCAGGAAGTTATATATGATCTCTGGTGCAGTATATGGTGGACATAGGGCATTAGTTTTCCTTTCATGGTCTTGTCTGTGCCTCCCCCAACCCACTCTCTTTTATACCCATGTATGTGCTCATGCTCCAACCTCTCCTCCATCAGCCACAAAAACATATTTTCCTTAGTATCTTATGGCTAAAGAGTCCAGGTGGCATTCTATTTCCATAGGTCTAATTTCCATGTAGACTTGACCAAGACCACTCTACAACATTTGATTTAGTGAAGTTATAAGTAAAGGAACTGGAATGAACATAGCCAGTAATGTCTTTGAGTATCAGAGAAAGAGTGCTTCAATACACAGTGACTTGAAATCATGACTCATACTTCACAAGCATCTGTTTAGTTCCACATCACTCTAATATTTGAATCCATCAGGTGAGTGGCCTTTAGTCACTCTCCCATTGTTATATAAATAGATGTTTTGTTATATAAATAGATGTTTTCTCACCAGTTGAGAGATCAGCTTTGAATGCTATGATCTATTCTGGGGAGCTTCTCTAAAAGATGACATACATATTTCCCATAATAAAAGTTCTGCTCAGGAACCTGGAGGCTCAGATCTAGCATAATGTGAAGCTGTATCTCCTGATTGAGAATGAATTCCAAGCTAGTATTCCCTTAACAACACTGCAACCCACTTCTTTATAGGAAATTTGGATTCTATTTTGGGGGTACTGATGGTTCCCTGAAGGATATCCAGTGACACTTCTGTTAGTAAAGAGGCATGTTCTAACCACACACTTTTGTGATCAAAACTTGTAATCAGAACTATCAATAAAACTGCACATATGGGAATTCACCTCTTGAAATCTGTGGAGTTCCCAATTTCTCCTGGTAGCCACATTCAGTGGATGTATTTTAATCATACCATTGATCTCTTCTTCATAGTTGGTAGGGTTGGTCAAAGAAGAGAATAGTTGAAATATACAAACTGAGTCCAAACCTTTGTTCTCATCTTACTAGCCATGGAACTCTGGGAGAACTCCTCTTTGAGCCTAAATTTTATTTTTCTGTGAGACAGGTAAAATGATTCATAAGGGACTTCCAATGAGCACCATAATGTATAGAAAGCTACTGAAATATTGACCCTTGATAGTAGTTATTATTACTTTTAAGCACAGATTTTTTTCTCACTTTCCTTAGGAAATTTTATGTAAGAAATATCCCTTTTATGTTTTTCTCTTGTCTTATCACTCAAAGTAAGACTTCATGTACTATAATAAATACCAGTGGTGAGAGTGGATACCCCTGTCTTGTTCCAGACCTTAGTGGAACAGCTTCAAGGTTTTTCACATTTACTATGACATGGATCTTAGGTCTGTCATATGCATTTATTAGCTCATCTCTCCAATGAAGGGATCTCATCTCTTCATGAAGGGATATTGTATTTTGACAATATTGGAATGGTCATGTAATTTTGTCATCAACTATATTTATGTGATGTATTACATTAATTGGTTTCAGTATATTGAGCCATCTCTGAATCCCTGAGATGAAAACTTCTTGATGGTGGTGGATGATACTTTTGATGTGTTCTTAGGTTCAATTTGCAAGAATTTTATTGAGAATTCTTGCATGATAGTGTATCAGGGAAAGTGGTCTACAATTTTTTTTTTCATTTTAGTGCCTCTGGTGTAATGCTGGTTTCATAGGAGTCAGGGTGTCTTCCCTCATTTTCAATTTTATGTGGATAATTAATCTCTTCTGGGTTTAGATTTGGTAGGTTATATGAGTCAAGAAATTCATCTATTTCTTCAGATTTCCTATTTTGTGGAAAATGGGTTTTGGAAATATGTCTATTATTTTCTCAATTTGTAGCATTTTTTTCTTTCCATTACTAATCCTGTTGATTGGAATATTCTATGTTTCTTTTGATGAGTTTGGCCAGGGGTTTATCAATTTTCTTTTCTTTTTTTTTCAAAGAAACAGATCTTCATTGTTTATCACTTAAATTTTTTATCTTCATGTAAAATAATAATAGGTTTCTACCCTGATCTTGATCATTTATTTCACCTGATACTTTAGTGTCTGGATGTTCTTATTTTCCAGTACCTTCAGGTGAATCATTTAGTTATTCATCTGTGATCTCTCTGTTTTTTAATGTAGGCATTTAGAGCTATAGCATTTCATCATAGGACTGTCTTCATTGTGTTTCATAAGTTCCACTATGTTATGTTGTATTTTCATTCTCATTCAGCTCTAGCAACCTTTTGATTTCCCTCCAATTTCTTCAATGACCCACCCATTGTTCAGTAGTGTTCAGTGTGTTGTTCAATCTCTAGGGCTTTGTATATCTTCTGTGGTTTCTCTTATTGATTTCTAGTTCTATTGCATTGTTGTTATATTTAATACAGGGAGTAATGTCAGTTTTTCTAAATTTATACAGACTTGTTTTGTGATCTCTTTTAGAGAAGATTCCAGGAGATGCTGAGAAGAGTTTCTGTTCTGCAGTGTTAGTATAGGATGTTCTATAGATGTCTGTTAAGTCCTTCTGAACTATTGTGTTTCAGCTCCATTGTTTATTTTCTGTTTAGATGACAGACAATAGTGAGGTATTAAATCACCTACTATTATTGTGTTGGGATGTATTTATGTCAATGTGTAGTTGATTTTCACTTTATAAAATTTGATGCACCTGTGTTTAGTACATATAAGTTTATGATGATAATATTCATTTGTTGAATTGTTCAATGATGAATATAAAGTGGCCTTCTTTATCTATTTTAATTACTTTTGATTTAAAGTCTATTTCATCAGATATTAGTATAGCCACACCTGTTTATTTCCTATTTCCATATGCTTGGAATATCTTTTTCTATCCTTTCACCCTAAGGTAATATTTACCTTAGATGGTAAGTTTGGTTTCTTGAAGACAGAAGATGGATGTATCCAATTTATTAACCTGTGTTTTCTGATGTGAAGTTGAGGCCATTGATGTTCAGAATTATAATTTAGAGGTATGAGTTAACCCCTGTCAAATTGAAGACTTCATGGGGTTTAGTGTTTTCTTGATCTTCATTTGCTTTCACTTGTGTTCTAGTTTTGATTATTGTTTTGTCCTCCTCCCGTAGCCCTTATGTTTGTTCTTCTCTTCTGTGTAAAATATTGCATCCAGCATTCTCTGTAGTGCTGTCTTAGTACTCATATACACATGATACATGCTTTGAGCCTGGAATTTTTACTTTCACCTTCTATTATAAGGGATAATTTTTCCAGGTATAGGAGTTTCATTTGGCATCAGTGATATTTCAAAATTTAGAATACTCCATTTCAAGCCCATCTGACTTTTAGAGTGTCCCTTGAAAAACTGAATGTTATTCTGATGGGCTTTCCTCTGTAAGTTAGAAGCTGTTCTTCTCTTGCAGTTTTTAATACTCTGTCTTTGTTTTCTGCATTTAACTATATTGTGACATGGCATATTTCCTCTATTGTCCTGCCTGTGTGGTGTTCTGTGTGCCCCTATATCTGGATAGGCTTCTCTTGTTAGATTTGGGAATTTTTCTTATATAATCTACCTGAAGTTATTCTTGTAAGGTTCAGAAGTGACCAAGGACCACAGAGACCACTCTGAGGCAAAGCTGGGAGTTTTTATTCAGGGAAAAACATGAGCTTCCAGGACTGACTCTCAAGAGCAGAGCAATTGGCTTGGGGTTACAGATAGTGGGCTTTATAGGCTCTTCAGTTGGAGGAAGGTGAGGAAAAGAAGGAAATCTTTGTTGGGGCAGTTGAGGAGGTTCAGATGGGCTAAGCATGAGAATCAATTCTCAGAGGGTCCTTGGAGCAGGGGGAACTGAGGTCATGGGACTTCAGCAAGCTGAAGTCAACAAGAAGCATATTTCTTGGCCACAAGACTGAATGTTTTGCCTATGCTCAGGCCTCTTGAGAATGGTTTCTGCTTAGATAAAGGTGTTTTACATGCCTGAGTTACTTTGAAGTTTAATTTGGAACATAAAACATCACTGCTTTGTTCAATATTATTAAGAAAGAAGTTATACTATCTCTCAATTATTGTGTGCACTAGAAAAACTGTTTTAAAAACAAAACCTGGTGTTTATAAAGTGACTTTCTTTCATGATTACTTTCTGTACAAAAATGAACAGTGCTAGAAATAAAGTATGCAGTTGCATTTGATTCAGCTTCTCTGCATCCCCTGTGTCCTGATTTCATTGAGACCCTTACCCAGGGACCCCAATGCACTAGACATTGACAGGCAGTAATTCTCTATTCTAGCCATAGGGTGAGACCAGAAATGAACTGGTGAGAGATAAAAGGGCAGTAAATCTAGACCAGGAGCCTTGTTAGGCAGGGGAGGGATAATGGCTGTACAATTTCATGGGGAATATGGATGATTCACTTTGCCTTCCTGCTGTAAGTCCATTTTGTCCTGACCTAACATTCCAGACTTTTGTTAATGATAAGAAAGGAAGGCTAAGTCTTTTATTTTGACCATAAGTGAGATGAGTTCTTATGGGGGGGGAAACTGAATAATGTGGTTGATGGATCTCTTTTCAGGGAAGGTGATGAGGAGGCAGTTTCATGGTGGCTAAAGGTGGCAGAGTGGTGAGATCAACAGCACCAGTGTAGCATGTTGTTATGACTTGGTCCTATTGAGCTGGCTTCAGGGCAGTTACTGGCAGACACCTGTTGTAGAGAAAGGAAGATGGGCTCTGTGCACCCCATGAGAAGGCAGAAGGGAGAATAAAGGAGCTTGTTACTCTTGTTAAAACACCAGGTGTAAATGGAGGATGAGCATTCAGAGACAAGGGATAGAGGGCTTGGGGAAAGAGAGAGGAGGCAGAGGGGCATTTTAGGAGCAGGGGAAGAGTAGGAACACAAGACAGTTTAAGTTTGAGAGTGTCCATTGGGGTGGCAGTGTACTTATCCCTGGATGAGATAGGGTAAGGGTTAAGGAAGGAGGGGAGTCTGAGGAATAGCTTTGATATGGGCTAAGGCAAGTGAGGAAAGCTGGGATCATGGTAGGTGAAGTTAATGAGAGATAGGCAGAGGCAGAAGGCATGAGTTAATGTTAGAGTATAGTATTGTAAATCAGCATCTGACAGGGGAGCCTATTACCTGACTCATTGTTTATATTGTAGTTAAATTTTTCCCATTGGGTGATTAAGACCATGTAGGCTGTCAAAATTAACTGTATACTTTGGAGGTCAATAATTGCTCTGTAGGAGAGACTTTTAGGGACCTGTGAGGAGTTCTATGACTCTCAACGTTGTCATCTGCTAGGATAAGCGAAGGCTGTGCTGACCAAGTGGCCCTCCCTCTTTTGGGAAGGCTGGAGGACTGATTTTCCTCCAATGTGACTCTCCTGTTGCAGATATGCTGACTTGGAACTCATTTTCTGAGTCTCCACATCCCCTGTGATCAACAAGATAGGTAACTTACCAGAGGCTAGAAGTTCAAGTGTCTTACCATCTCCTGTGGCCTTTTGACCTGGGAACAGGAACCAAAATATTGTTTATATTTTAACTCCAATGTTTCCAATTGATTTTGGCTTCTACCTAGGATTATTACTCAGAAAGACTGTACATATCTGATTACCAAAACAGATTACTTAAAAAGGGCATAGGACATATCTGGTTAGCAAAGTAGATCTGGTTAGAGAATGACATAATAGTTTTAAATCATTCTGATTAATATTTAAGTTTAGTGGTCAGGTGACAGTGTAAGCAACATCTGGGACATTGAAAGAATACATATTTTAATCTTTTAAGTATCTGTCAGTTATAAGTATAGGCAGAACATCCTAGTAGCCCTAAAGACAATATTTTTATCAATTATTTTACCAATAACTTTGTCAATTGATTTAATTTAGAAATTGTATGTCTGGAAAAAGACAAGATAGCATAAAAACTTAGCATATGTGTTTGAAAACTTTGGCTAGTTTGTATATCAGTATAAGTAGCAATTACCCCCTGGACTAGAAGTAGAACAGCAATTTAAGATTATCTTTAGGGCAGGAAACATGTTAAATATCAATATCTCTATAAGCAATGAACTTAATATATCAGAAATGAGACAATTAATTAAGTGAAACCTTGATTGAGACTGATTATACATAGCTTAAGAATAAAATAAAACTTGGTCATTGTTGAGTTAAGCAAGCCTGATTTTAACATGCATTAGAGACAATCTGATAGCCACAAAGCAATTTCTTAAATAAGTACCTTTTACCATTGAACAATTTTAAGGCTTAATTAAAGAAATATTTATTACTGTTACATAAAGCTTAGACAAACTATATTAACATTGTTTGTATACAGTACATTTTTCTAAGACATGGGGAACTTTTTCAGTTTTTTTAAAGAACAAAATCACAATAAGTTTCTTTTTATAAGACTTAGATTATAACTTCAGTGATAAGCGTCTAGCACAATCAGCTTGAACAAGACAAAAACTGCCTTAAAATTACAGAGTTTTACCCAGGCATGATGATGCATGCTTATTGATAGCTAAACATCATGGAATTTATATAAAGCAAACTACAATATTCTGATATCTGGAAAAACCTGATATTAACAAAAAGTAGAGTTTACATATTTAAGTCATACGAGGCTACAGAGAGTAAACTATGAACAAATGATCTGCTGACAGAATTTAAAATAAACAATAAATCTGTATTATGCAATAACATTTTTCACTTAAATAGGAAGACATGAAAAATTTTATAATTTTTAAGCTTATCAGAATTGGAATTCCTTTATATACATACTTTTTTGAGACGATCTAGTCTTCTTAAAAGCTAAATAAGATGCCTATCCAATCTATAAATCAGTTTTTTTTTTATAATTTTTTATTTATTTGAGAACAACAGACACAGAGAGAAAGACAGATAGAGGGAGAGAGAGAAAATGGGCACGCCAGGGCTTCCAGCCTCTGCAAACGAACTCCAGATGCGTGCGCCCCCTTGTGCATCTGGCTAACATGGGACCTGGGGAACCGAGCCTCGAACCGGGGTCCTTAGGCTTCACAGGCAAGCGCTTAACCCCTAAGCCATCTCTCCAGCCCTATAAATCAGTTTTTGAAATTACTTTAGTTATATTTAACATACCCAATGAATACAGTAACTGGATTAAACTGCCATGATCTAATACAAAAGGAGACAAGTCTCATGAAAAAGAGAAGGAATGAGCATGCCAGGGCCACTTGTCACTGCAAATGATTTTCAAAACAATTTGCAAGTGTATGCTTCACTATGTACATCTGGCTTTGCAAATAAACACCTTTGATTGCTGAGTCAAAAAGAAGTATTCTTAATCTCTTCCAAATCAATTTTATAGAACTATATGGAATTCCAAACATACACAAAATTTTATGACACAATCTATAACTATTCAAATCTTAACCAACTTTATAATTCTGCCTGTGATTTAAGCTTAAGCTTACTTGTTTAAGCTTACTCATAGCTTCATCTACATACTTTAACCTTAAAATCCATGTAACCACTCTGTAACAATCTTTTTCATCAAACATTTAACATTTAAAGTTTTCTCTTCCATTTATCTTCTTTAGTCACGTTCATCTCATAACTCAATAAAAACTTTTATTGTTCTTACCATAAGACTTTTAATGTTACCATTTTCCCCCCAAAAGGCCTTTTAAAATAACTTTTTTAAAGAAGGAGTAGAGCAGATTTGACTTATGCTATTTACCCAGAATAAACATATAGATTTTGGAACTTGGTTTCTTTCCCTGAAACATGTTATTTTAAAAATATATGAAAGCAGATTTGAACATAATTTGGAATTTTTAGAAAAAAAATTATACAGTATCAAGTGCTTCTAAATTTAAACATAAATCTTGAGGCTATTTGTTAGTAGTTTCATAGAAGCATAGAAAATAAAGTAAATGTAAAACAGTTACAAATTTCTTATAAGAAGTCCCCATAGCAACTTGGCATTCACCTACCATGCTGGTGCCAGGATCCTGAGATTCCCTGTGCTTGCAGTTCCCTGGCTCTGCAAGGCAGGGAAGCTAAGAAAGAGCCTTTTGTTCCCCTAAATTCCAGGGACAGTTCCCTCATGGCTGTAGGCTGCTTTCTGATCCTGCCATTTTACAACTCTTTAAGAGTAGGAGAACCTTACTTTTTTTCTATGACCTTAATTACTTTTAGTGTTCCTTCTGGGGGACATTCAACAGTAAAAATTGGCTATGGCATCTCATACAGTGGGCTTGGTGGAAAACATCCCCACAATGAAATGGCACTGCTTAGAACAGACATCATTTTGCTGCCTTAGGGCTGTGAGCCACGTACATATTCACATACACACATTCATTTCAAGTGCACTTTTCAACCATTTCCCCTTCATATATTCATTCATTCATTCATTCAGTAGTTATGCATTCCCATTTAAAATCTCTATTTGTTTTTTACAATTTAGGAGATTAAAATCAAACATTATTACCAGGCAGGGTATCAGGAGAGGCTGAGTAAGCCGGAGGGGCCAGAGGAACTGTTGGGGTGAGGTTCTCTATGGTGTCAGGGTCAAAAGCAGAGAATGAGAATGAGGATGGGGGAGGGGTTGAGTGAGAGCACATTTCTGAGGCCTTGGCTAGGACCTGGTGACAATGGCAGGTACAGCAGAGAAAAGACCTTGCATACAGAGTGAAAAATAGGGTACTGTGGACCATTTGCCTGTACATTGGCACGAGTTTGTTTTAATTCAGTGAGAATTTAGAAATCAAAAGTATCATTCTCAGGCCATTGAACCTATTGTTCAGATTATGGATGTGGCCAAGCAGAGTTGCAGAGAAAGACAATATGTTGTCTAAGAGTCATATAGTCTTAAGGAGACAGGGAAAGAGCAAAACAAGGGCAAGAGGAAAATAAACCAGAGCTTAATCAGCATTTACATAGAACACCAATATGTCCCCCTGACCTGTTAGGTTGAATGGGGCCTGCACCTCCCACGTGGGCAGAGGCAGTACAGGTAGCCTGTTAGTGGGCAAGGAGGGTGACTGTGCTCAAGATGGTGAAAGCTGCTGGCTATGGAAGATTAAAGGGACTGGACATGGAAGATGAGAGCTCAGGAGGGAGAGGAAGAGGAGGGAGGGAGAAGGGGTGTCCTGAGTGGTGCAACCAAACCAAAAGGCACCCCTTGGGGTACAGTACACCAGAGAGAGAGACCCAAGGTGTCCAGGGTGCATCTTTCTGGAGACCTGTGGTTGGGTCCTAGCAGCTGACTGGTGTAGCCTGGCATCCCAGCATGGCTTTCACTAGGAGGGGTGAAACCAGACACAGGCCAACCTGAGAGAGAGGGACACTTACAAAGCAGGAGGGAGGAGACAATGGAGAAAAGAACAGTGAGGCTGAATTGTGGTGGGTGTGAGAGCCTGTATCAGGCAGAGATGGTCTGAGGCCTTCAGAGGGTCAAATGGCTGCTTGGTGGTCTGGCCAGGGAAAAGGAGGTCTGGCTGCTCAAGAGGGCAATCAGAGCCTTCCTATCCGAGTCAGACACCACATTTAATGTTTAGGAGTGACCAAGGACCACGGAGAGCACTCTGAGGCAAAGATAGAAGTTTTTATTTGTGTGTGGAGGGGGGACACGAGCTGCCAGGACTGACTATCAAGAGCAGAGCAGTCAGCTTGGGGTTACAGGTTGGTCTTTATAGGCTCTTTGGTTGGAGGAAGGTGAGGGAGGGAAGGAATTTTCTTGTTGGGGCAGTAAGTCTCTGTTCCTTACATTAGCCATAGAGTGAGACTAGAAGTGAGCCAGTGAGAGATAAGGGGTCAGTAAATCTAGACCTGGTGCCTTGTTAGGCAGGGGAAAGATAATGGCTGGGCAATCTCTTGAGCACTGTGGATGATTCACTTCGCCTTCCTGCTATAATTCCATTTTGTCCTGACATAACAATTCTCTTTGTCTTTGACCTGTATTTTTCTCCTTCTTTTAAAATATTTTATTTTTTATTTATTTATTAGAAAGTGGGAGACAAAGAGGCAGGGTGGGGGAGAAAGGGAGGGAGAGGGAGAGAATGGGTGCACCAAGACCTCTTGCCACTGTGAATAAACTCCAAATGTGTGTGCCACTTTGTACATTTGGCTTTATGTGGGTCCTGGGGAATTGAACCTGGGTCCTATGGCTTTGCAGGCAAGTACCTAAACTGCTAAGCCATCTCTCCAGCCCCTTTCCCCCTTCTTGAATGCCCATGGTCAGGATGTTTGATGTTTCTAAAGTGTTCCCCATTTCTCTCATGTTTTGTTAATACATGTTTTTAAACTTGTCATTGATTTTGGCCTCCCAATCTGTCTTTTTTGTTGTTGTTGTTGTTGTTGTTGTTTTTGTTTTTGTTTTTGTTTTTGTTTTTGTTTTTGAAGGTAGGGTCTCACTCTGGTCCAGGCTGACCTGACCTGAAATTAACTCTGTCATCTCAGGGTGGCTTGAATTCATGGCAATCCTCCTACCTCTGCCTCCCAAGTGCTGGGATTAAAGGCACGTGCCACCACGCCCGGCTAAATCTGTCTATTATTATTATTATTATTATTATTAACAAGATATTTTGTATGGATATGTCATGTGTTGGTACTCTCTTTTCCCTCATCCTTTCCCCCATTCCAGTTGGGGATGCTCCTCAGTGGGTTAATGTTCTCCACTGTCAAGCTCTCACTAGTCTTTGGCTAAAAAAGGAGTCACATACAGCAAATTCTCCCTATATTCATAATGCTTATCTCACTTAAACTGTGCTGATTTCACTGTCCATTGGAGAATCTGTTCTTGTTTTTCATAAGGGAGTTAAGACCAGAGGGGATAAACTACCCCTCACACTTCAGCCAAGCCATAGCTGAATCCACAGATGAGTGGAGAGATGAGCAAAAGTGCTGCTCCTAATCTCTTTCTTCTGTCTTGTACTCAACCTCTCATAATCTGTCCTCCACATAATCTTTTCTGTTTGTGAGACTTTCTTGGATATCCCTTAATTGAGTTATTTAATTTTTGATTTCTATTATGTTTGTCTTTAGCATCTCCATCTAGTGATTAAATCCCATTTTATTTCTTGGTTTAATTTCTTTTGAAGAATCACCTTCTCCATTTTATTTAGGCTTATTCTTCTACAATTTAAATTGAAGAAAAGTTTTTATTCTTGCAACCCTGGCACCAGCTTAATTTCCTCCAAAATATGATACAACCTGTTCAACATTACTAATGGATTTGTGCCTGGAATTTGGCTGCTGTACCTTGGACAGTAATTGTTATTTCACAGATGCTGGAAGATATAGATCTTACAGAAGATATGAATGTATTGTGTCATTATAGTTGGTGCCATCACATAACCCTTACAGAATTAGCAAATAATAAAAAGATTGAAATCTTGTACTAGGTGTTTCCTTTGGATAGACATTATTGGTTAACTGGCTTTTTAGTTCAGCTCAGTCAAATGGAGGTATTAAGTAAATGAAAACCTGTTTGCAACATCTGACATGGCATTCTCAATAGGCTGTCCTAGGATATGAGTGCTTGCATCCAGATTTAACTTGATACCACAAATTATCACTCCTTTTGATGTTCAACCTTTTTCCATCTATTGGCCACTACCCCTGGACCTTGACAGCCATAACTGGCCTTTGAAGCAAGAAAGCAAAAAAATATGAATATAATGTATAATTTTCATTAGTTAATTTGATGTGAAATGTTCTACACATATATTAGTCCATGTTCCACTATCTGTATAACTATTATTTTATCCTTACTTGATTGATTAGAAGAATTGAGCACTGAGAGCTGAGGACACTTACCAAGTTTCACACAGCAAATAAATATAAGAACAGGCATTCAAACAAAAGCATCACAATTCTGACTCAAATATTGTCCTCCATGGCTGGAGAGATGGCTTAGCAGTTAAGGCACTTGCTTTCATAGCTAAAGGACCCAGATTTGATTCACCAGTACCCATGTAAAGCCAGATGCACAAGGTGATGCATGCATCTGAAGTCCACTTGCAGTGGCTAGAGGCCCTGGCATGCCCATTCTTTCTCTCTCTCTCTCTCAAATAAAAAAAAAATGAATTATTATATTTATTGAGGGAAGTACAGAGCCAAGGAAAGGCACCCATCTGGCTAGAGAAGCCATATGGAGGGCTTGGGGGAAAAGTGTAGAAAGAAAAGAGGAAAAAAAAGTTTAAAAAACTGCTGCCATGTGGGGAGCTGATGGAGATAAAGGAGCTTACGTTAAGATTTAGGAGAATGGGGGTGTCCAGGCTAGGTCTGAGCCTGGGCTAAGCTAGTGCAGGCCCAGCTGATTCACTCTTCTAAAGCAGTTTTCCTGTTGGCTTCTAGTGTTCTCTATTCTTCACTTCTCCTTTGTTGTTTCCTCCTCATTTCCTCTGCTTGGAAAGCTGGAGTACCACAGGATTCCATTATGGGAGGACCTCTCCGTCTACATCATACCTAGGCAATTTCTCCCAACTACTCCACCAGATTCATATTTCCAGGATCTTTCATGAATACCTGAATTGTGGGCAGTAGTAGATAGCTTCAGGTAACTGAAATGAACTTTCAGAGCAGACACAGTTATGTAAGGAAGGGATTTATTAAAGCTAACAGATCCAGGAAAAATTCCATTGTAAGGGTCTGAGAATCACTGAAGAAAGACCTTGTGCTCATATAGTATGTACAAGCAAAGAGTGTTTATTCTTCAGAATCAGCCAGCATGTGGGGTCAACCATTCATACAAAATGGTGACCCTGAGAGGAGCACACAGGCTCCTTTTAGGCACAGCTAGGGGAAGTTTAGGAGGGCTAGGTCATTTTCTAATGTGATTGGCTAAGCAAGAATAAGTTACATTTGTTCACCTTTGATTGGCTGTGGCCCAGATGTTACCATCCTTGGACATATTTAGACATGTTTTAGAGACTTCAGGAACTGACTCAGCCCTGGAGCTCACTATCTAAGGCAAGTCCTTTTGTTGGTCATAGTCCAGAGGCATTTCAGGAACTGACTCAAGCCCCTGGGGAGCTATTTTCCCTGGATACATGTCAAAGTCACAGTTGATTAACAGCCCTTTGTTCATGAGTTTTCCCAGAAGTCTTGCCTGCCTCTTTGGGAAACTGAAATTTAGGCCTAGCTGTAAACTGGAGCAAATTTGATCCTCTCATTCCCCCCTTGAGATAGGTTCCATCTCAAATCCTTGAGAGGGATCTAGGGGTTGATGTTGGGACCATAAGCTGAATGGTAGATACATGTTCTTTGACAAACCTTATGAGAGTGTTAAGGATATAGAGCCCACAGATGAGGGCAAGTAGCAACAGCATTAGGGGCCCTTCTACCACTGAAAGGAGGGTAGTGAGCCAAGGGGACCTATTAAAAAAGCATTCATACCAGTTTTTAGATTTTTGCCTCTCTATTTTTCTATCTTGCAATCTTTTCTGTATTAGAGACCTTGATTCTTTGATGATTCCAGAATGGCTAGCATAAACGCAGCATTGTTCTCCTAGAGCTAGACATAGTCTGTCTTGTTGTAGGAATAAAAGGTCTAGTCCATGCCTATTCTGAAGGATAACTTTGGCTAGTGAAGATAAGGAAGTCTCAAGATGTGAGACAGACTTTTCTAGTTCAGATAGATCAGCATCTATCACTAGGTTTAGGGCCTCACAAATTTTATCTTGGAGAACTAGGTCCAAGGTGCCCATTCCAATGTCCCCAGCAATGGCAAGTCCTAGCAGGATGGGGACTATGACTGCAGCAACTGCCACTCATTTTTATTTTCTGGTCAAGAAAGGGGAGAGTCCAGTCTCCATGTCTTCACCTGAATAATAAAGGATCTTAGGAGTTAGCTGGACCAGCACAGAGAATCCATCAGTGTGGTTGAGAGTTAAAGAATGAACACAAGGAGTCAACCAGTAGAGCAGGCCCACCAGGCATCATCTGGAGGGAGGAGGTATATCTGATTTGGGGCTTTTGGGGTGGTGTGGCATAGGTGTATATAAGTATGGGGGACAGGTTTATGTCCCTCTGTAATGTATAGTCCATTCCCTTCAACCAGTTCCAAAGTTAACCTCCTGATGCCAAGGTGACACCAGCAGCAGTCTCCATTAACCTCAAAGGTGGTGTTACTTCCAAGGATAGCTATTGCCTTATAATAGTAAGGCCTTGTATCTAAGCAGAACCAGAGTCATCAGTGACTTCAGGCCTAGAGCTATTTATCAATTGACAGGTGGCCCAGAGTAAGTCCCAAGGTCTGATTGGGGTTGGGACTCTTGATTTGGGGTAGGATTCTTGAATGGGATATAAGTCACCCTAGGCTTATTTGTTAGGTTGGGCCTTTCAGTGGGCATGGCCTCCTGCTCCTGTCGTGACACTTTAATGGGTGGCAGGACTGGGTTGGGGCCTAGTGGTACTTCAGGACTGAATTTTATATTTTGAGATACGAGCTGAATAGTGAATAATATCCTAAAATCACTATTTGGTTTATAGACCCATAGTCCCCATGTGTTATCTGCTTCCCAGTTGGTGGCTTTTTTACCTTTTGGGGTAAACTTAGTGATTGGATTACAGTTACTAAAAGCACATGGTCCACCAAGAACATTTGAGCAGGTTTTGGGCTACAGTCCATATCCCCATTCTGGTGAGTCTGACCCTGGACTCCATTTAACTATAATGAGGTCATCCTTAACTGGGAGGGGGGAATCCCAAGAGATTGTTCCTGTTGACTCACAGCCCCAGCTTCCACAAAAGAATGATTCTGTCCCCCACTCCCACATTTGGTTTTAGGAGACTTGGATCCCCTGTCCCCCAGGCAGACATAGAAGAGGGTGTGCCAAACCATGTTGTGCCCTCTTGGTGGTAGCAGATTTGGAGTCCAACATGGATCCCAATCCCTTCAGTCAATTTGCATAAGTCAAATGTTGTATCAGGGAACCAAGTTCCAATAGGGGCTGAGTGGGACCTGGAATTAACAATCATCCCTGTAGCCATGTTAGTAACAACCCATGTGAAGGTATATGGCTCATGAGGGTTAAGTCCACTGAGGGCCAAACTCATGGCAGAGATCAAAATCAGGATTTGTAAAGTCTTAGCTTTACTGGGTCCAGTGTGTGGAGCTGAATCTTCCATCCTTTTGCAGTTGAGTCATCAGGTGGCCTCTCCCATTGGTGTTGCAACTGTTGAGTGGTCTCTCATGCTGCAGGTTTGACATGGTAGTGATGTATACAGGATCTGACTCCGTCAACCTTTGCGGCTGTGGGCATGGTCAGGATAACTATGTAAGACATCCGGAAACACTGCAGATAAGTAGAAAACCCAAGCACCAAATAAATTCAGGATGCAAAAGTTACTGCAATATAATACAAGAAACTAAGAGAATCAAGACAATGCAGTCCCACCAAAAACTATAAACCCCTCAGGAATGATCACCAATGAGAATGCTTTAGATAAAATGTCTGGCAAAGATTTCAAGAAAATGATGGTATCTATGCTCAAAGAAATCAGAGAAGAAATGAAGGGAATCAAAGAAGAAAACAAAGGAATTAAAGAAGGAAACACACTTCTGAAAGAGAACACAGGAAACCAGCTTAATGAAATAAAGAGGTCATTACAAGACATGAATAAGGAAATAGAAATACTGAAGAAATACCAAGCTTAAATCCTGGCTCTGAAGAATACAGTTAATGAAATAAAAAAGAACTCTGTGGAAAGTCTCATCAGTAGAATGGATGAAGGAGAGAACAGAATATCTAAACTAGAAGACCAGGTGGCAGACCTAATATAATCCAACAAAGAGAAAGACATGCTAATAGCAATGAATGGGAATTTCAAGATACATGGGACACTCTAAAAAGATCAAACATAAGAATTCAGGGTATAACAGAAGGAGAAGAATTTCCATCCTGAGGCTAAGTAGGTGTTTTCAACAAAATCATAGAAGAAAATTTTCCCCAAAGTGGAAAAGAGATGCCAATGCAGATACAAGAAGCTTATAGAACACCAAACAGACAAAATCTGGAAAGAGCCTCTCCTTGTCATGGTATAATTAACCTACTAACCACACAAACCAAAGAAAATATATTGAAAGCAGTTAGACAGAAGGAGCAAGTCAACTGCAAAGGCAAGCCCATCAGAATAACTGCGAATTACTCATCACAAACTTTAAAAGCCAGAAGGTCTTGGAATGACATATTGCAAGTTCTTAATGATAACAACTGTCACCAAGATTACTTTATCCTGAAAAGGTATCTATCCAAACCGATGGAGAAAGAAGGACATTCCACAACAAAAGCATGCTAAAGGAATTTATGACAACTAAGCCAGCTCTACAGAAAACAATGAAGGAATTCTTAATGCTGAAGGAAAACAAAACACACACAGGAGGAAATAGGAAAAAATAAAACACACTCAAATAAGAGTTAAAAACAAGCAAGTAAAGGGAAAACAGGAAACACTACAAAATAAGAAGAATGGTGAGAATAAATATATACCTTTCAATAATAACTCTTAATATCAATGGCCTCCATGCACCATCCAAAAGACACAGATTTGCAGACTGGATTAAAAGGCAGGATCCTGCCATTTGTTGCCTCCAGGAAACTCATCTCTCAATAAAATATAGACACAGACTTAGGGTGAAAGGATGGAAAATGATATTTCAAGCAAATTGGTGTAGGAAATAAGCAGGGATTGCTATCCTAATATCTGACAAGATAGACTTCAAACCAACATTTGTGAGGAAAGATAAAGAAGGTCATTTTTTTCTTTCTATTTTCTCAATTTTTATTAACATTTTCCATGATTATAAAAAATATCCCATGGTAATACCCTCCCCCCATTCCCCTTTGAAATTCCATTCTCCATCATATCCCCTCCCCATCTTAATCAGTCTCTCTTTTATTTTGATGTCATGATCTTTTCCTCCTCTTATGATGGTCTTGCATAGGTAGTGTCAGGCATGGTGAGGTCATGGATATGTAGGCCATTTTGTGTCTGGAGGAGCATGTTGTAAGGAGTCCTGCCCTTCCTTTGGCTCTTACATTCTTTCCACCACCTCTTCCACATTAGACCCTGAGCCTTGGAAGGTGTGATTGAGATGTTTCTCAGTACTCCAGTCACTTCTTTCCAGCACTATGATACCTTCTGAGTCATTCCAAGGTCACTGCCATCTGAAAAGAGAAGATTCCCTACCCAAAGTGAGAGTAGCATTAATATAAGGGTATAAATATTAAGAGAAGTGCTTACTGGGCAAACCAAAAATTAGTAGACATGAAGAAATAATAAAGATAAGGGCAGAAATTAATGAACTAGAAACCAAAAAAAAAAAAAAAAAAAAAAAACAAAGAATCAATGAAACAGAGTTCATTCTTTGAAAGGATAAACAAGATTGAGATGAAAAGGGCACCATTACAATGGACACAAAAGAAATTCAGGCAATTATAAGGCCATACTTTAAGAATATATGCCTCTAAATTTGAAAATCTGAAAGGAATGAATGATTTCCTTGATTCATATGACCTACCAAATTAAATCAAGATGAGATAAACTATTGAAACAGACCTATAACAAGTACAGAGATGCAAGCAGTTATAAAAAGTCTCCCTACTAAAAAATGCCCAGGGCCAGATGGATTCACTGGAGAATTTTACCAGACCTTCATGAAAGAACTAACACCAATATTTCTCAAACTTTTCCATAAAATAGAAAATAAAGGAATTCTACTGAACTCCTATGAAGCCAGCATCACCCTCATGCCAAAACCAGGCAAAGGCAGAACAAAAAAAGAAAATTACAGACCAATCTCCCTCATGAATATAGATGCAAAAATTCTGAACAATGGGACTTCCGGTCAAGATAGTGTTCACCTAACCATGCTGCACCTTCCTGTGAAGGAAAGGAAGGGCATTAAGGGTTTGCTGGGTCTTTTAGGGGACAGCAACCTCTAATATATTGTCGGTGGCAGGGTGCCGGGGAGGGGGGAACTAAAGAGAATTAGCTGATTCCCTCATTCTTGGGTACCCCACTAGCCCCAACTACTGCCCTAGCCATAGTCCCAGCCTTAGGATTCTCTCGCACTTACTGCGGGAAAGGAGACCCAGGCCAGAAAATTTCCACTTGCCTCACTGCTAAGGGGCTATTGACTGGCTACCTTTGCCCATATGTGACCATGGACCAGCGCCACCTGCTACCCCACCAAGCTCAGGCCTGATCAGTCCCTCTGCCCACCCTACGTGCCCAAGCTTAGGCCTATGCTGCCCATCTGCTTGTGTGAGATTAGCCCACTCTGCCCATCTGCCTGCTTGCTGCTTTAGCTGCTCATCCAGGTGCAAGCTCAGGCCCATTTCACCTGCCTACACATGTGATCTGGACAGCTCTACCAGTCCACCTGTGCTAGCTCAGACCCAGTCCTCCATCTGCCCACCCACTATGCGCATACAGCTCAGGTCTCATTGGCTGCCTAAAGCCCAATTTACCCATCTGCCCACCACATGCAAGCACAGGCCACTCCAGCCGCCCCCACACACATGAACTCAGGTCCGTTCCACCTGCCCATGCATGAGCTCAGGCCCACTTTGCTTGTCTGCCACACAAGATCAGGCCAGCTCTATGCGCCCACCCATGAGAGCCCAGGCACAATCCCCCTGTCTGCCCACTGCATGTGCAAGCTCAGGCTGATCTCCCTACCCATGTGTGAGCTCATGACCACTATGCCCGTTTGCTTGACCATGTGCAAGCTCAGGACAGCTCCCCCAAGAGGCACCACTTCCCCCGCCTATTTAGACCCCAGTATTACTCTCTCTGCACATAAACTGTGATGGGCAGAACACAGCACAAAAGAAATAATATAAAAAATCAAATGCAAGTAAATCGAGTAAGATCACCTAGTCCTACAATGGATGTCTCTAATCAAAACATAGAAGAGACATTATGAACAGAACACCAAAATGAAGCTATGAGCAATGCAACTATGACCAACCTACTGGTAGAACTTGCAGAAAAGCAACAAAGGACCAATAATCATGTGGATTATCACTAGACTATACCTAATAGATAAGAAAATGGAAGTTCAAAGACACTTAGGTGGTATGAAGAAGAGTGAAAAAAAGAGGACCTCAAAAATCAGCTGGAGATGCTAAATGAAGACATAAAGAAATGCAAGGATGGATTCCAAGAAGCATCAAGATAATTACAAAATGATGTGAAAAGGGAACTTAACAGAGCGATGGAAACTATACAAAGAAAAGTAGTAGAAACTGCAAACCTGAGTGAACAAGCCCAAAATTCTTTAAAAGCTCTCAAGAACAGAGTCAACCATGTGGAAGATAGCAACTCAGATCTGGAAGACAAGACAGAATAAACAGTTTGAGAGTTCAAAAGTTTCAATAACCTCAAAATTTTCTGTGAACAAATATGAGAGAATTATGGAATACCCTTAAGTGTCCTAACATCCAGATCATGGGAATACCAGAAGGGGAAGAAATTCAGATCAAAGGCATGAGAATTTATTTAACAAGATAATTGAAGAAAACTTTCCCACTCTTTCAAAAGAAAAGCCCATCAAGATACAAGAAGCCAACAGAACTCCAAACAGGTTGGACCAAAGAGAAACTCTCCAAGACATATTAATCATTAAGACTCTAAACATTGACACCAAAGAGAAAATCCTAAAAGCAGCTAGGCAAAAACAGCACACCAGTTTTAAAGGTTACTCCATCAGAATTACTTCAGACTTCTCACTGTAAATGCTGAAAGGCAGAAGGGCCTGGAATGGAACACTGCAAAGTCTAAGAACCTATGGTTTCCAAACCAAACTACTTTACCCAGCAAAAGTATCCCTCATAACAAATGGTGAAAGAAAACTTTCCATGACAAAACTCAGCTTTACAATTATATGAACACAAAACTAAACCTACAGAGCATATTTTGGGAAATTCTCCACACAGAAGTATCAAATAATCAACCTCAAATGCCTTCAAGAAGCAGATCACAATAACGAAACTCAGAGAAGGCACAAAAAACTCCAAAGTCCATGAAAACACCGAACCACATACAGCAATGCAATATGGCAGGGATCAAATCTCACAGTCATTACCATAAATATTAATGGCCCTACTTCACCCATCAATACATACAAGCTAAGAGGGTGGATCAGAAAATTAGACCCCTCTGGCTGGAGGGATGGCTTAGCACCTAAGGCATTTGCCTGCAAAGCCAAAGGATGCAGGTTCGACTTCCCATGACCCATGTTAGCCAGATGCACAAGGGGGCGCATGCACCTGGAGTCTTTTTGCATTGGCTAGAGGCCCTAGTGTGCCCACTCTCTCTCCTCTCTTCCTCTTTCTCTGTCAAGTAAATAAATAAAAATATTTTTTTAAAAAAATAGACCCCTCGATCTGTTGTCTTCAAGAACCCCACCTCACCACTAAAGCAGACACCTCCTCAGGGTGAAAGGGTGGAAAATGATATTCCAAACAATCAGGAATAAGAAACAAGCAAGTGTAGCCATACTAATATCAGATAAAATAGACTTCAAACCAAAAATAATCAAAAAAGACAAAGAAGGCCACTTCCTACTTATCCAGGGAATGATCCATTGAGACGATACCACAATCATAAATCTGTATGCACCAAACATGGGGGCACCACAGTTAATAAAACAAAATATATAACCACAATACCATCATAGTTGGGACTTCAATATACCATTATCAGTAATAAATGGATCATACAAACAGAAACTCAACAGGGAAGTAAGAAAGCTCAATAAAACCACAGATCACTTAGACATAATGGACATGTACAGAATATTCCATCACAAATCCACAGACTACACATTATCCTCAGCAGCCCATGGAACATTCTGTATAAAAGATAATATACTGGGTCACAAAGCCTGCCTCCATATATTTAGGAAGACTGACATAATTCCCTGCATGATATCAGATCACAATGCTATACTGCTAGAAATTAACAACTAAAGACCGACCAAGAATAGCACTGGCTCCTGGAAACTGAACAGCACACTTTTCAACAATGAATGGGTAGTGGAAGAAATAAAAATTGTAATTGTGAAATTTCTAGAAATGAATGATGATGACAACACATCATACCAAAACTTATGGGTCCTCAGGTGAAAATTCATAGTACTAAATGCCTTTATAATAGAGACAGAAAGATCCCAAATCAATAATCTAAGCATCCATCTAAAGGCACTGGAAAAGCAAGAAGAATCCAACCCAAAAAGCTCCAGATAGAAAGAAATAATTACAATCAGAGCAGAAATTAGTGAATTGGAAACTAAGAAAATTGATGAAATAAAGAGCTAGTTCTTTGAAAAAATGAACAAGATTGACAAACCCTTGACCAGTTTGACCAAGCACATAAAAAGACACTTCAAATTAACAAAATTAGAAATGAAAAGGGAGAGATCACAACAGACATAAGTGAAGTGGGAGAATCATCAGAACTTATTTCAAAAAACCTCTCTTCCACAAAACTGGATTATATGGAGGAAATGGATAAATTCCTGGACACATACCATCTACCAAAGCTAAACCCAGAACAGATTAGTTTCCTAAACAAACCTATCACTCTCATCTATATTGAAAAGAAAATAATATAAACAAAACCCAAAAGACAAGTCCAGGACCAGATAGATGCTCAGCTAAATTCAATCACACCATCATGGAAGATCTCAAACCAATCTTTCTTAAACTGTGCCACACAATTGGAGAATAGGGAAAGCTCCCTGACTCTTCCTATATTTTTAAATTTTATTTATTTTGTTTTTTTGAGGTAGGGTCTCATTCTACTCCGGGCTGACCTGGAATTCACTATGGAGTCTTAGGGTGGCCTCGAACTCATGGCGATCCTCCTATATCTGCCTCCTGAGGGCTGGGATTAAAGGCATGTGCCACCACACCTGGCTCCCCAACTCTTTCTTTGAAGCTAGTATCACCCTAATTCCAAAACCAGGCACAGATGCCACAAGAAAAGAAAACTACTGGCCTATATCCCAGATAAACTTACATGAAAAGATCCTGAACAAGATCCTCAAAAACAAAATCCAACAACACATCTAAAACATTATCCACCTTGATCAAGTGGGATTCATCCCAGGAATTCAGGGTTGGTTCAACATATGGATATCTGTCAATGTAATACACCACACAAATAAGCATAAACCAAAAAGCACATGATCATTTCAATAGATGCAGAAAAGTCCTTTGATAAAATACAACATCACTTCATGATCAAAACATTGGAGAGAACCAGCATGGTGAGTTGATATCTTAACATAATAAAGACTATATACAAAGCTCCGAAAGCCCAAACAATACCTAATGGAGAGAGACTGGAGGCATTCCCATTGAGATCAGGAACAAGACAGAGGTGTCCACTCTCACCTCTGCTCTTCAATATAGTACTGGAAGACCTAGCTCAAGCAATAAGGCCAGAGAAATAAATAAAAGGGATAAAGTTTGGAAAGGAAGTTATCTCTATTTGCAGATAACATGATTATTATATACATAAGAGACCCAAGAGACTCCATCCCAAAACTCTTTTTAAAAAAATTTTTTTTGGTTATGTTTATTTATTTAAGAGCAACAGAAAGGTAGACAAAGAGGCAGATAGAGAAAGAGAGAGAATGGGTGCACTAGGGCCTCCAGCCACTACAAACAAATTCCAGACACATGCACCCCCTTGTGCATCTGGCTAACTTAGGTCCTGGGGAATTGAGCCTCCAACCAGGGTCCTTAGGCTTCACAGGCAAGTGCTTAACCACTAAGCCATCTCTCCATCTCTCCAGCCCCCATCCCAAAACTCTTGAAGGTGATTAACTCCTTTAGCAAAGTAGCAGGACACAAAAGTAATGCACAAAAATCAGTAGCCTTTCTATATGCAAATGACAGAAAAAAAAAAGATACAGAGAAAGAAATAAGAGATGTCCCATTTTCAATAGCAACAACAAAAACAACAAAAAACCTTGTAATAATGTTAACCAAAGAAGTGAAAGATCTATATAATGAAAACAAAAAGACACTCAAAAAATAAATTGTGGACTGGAGAACACGGAAAGACCTCCCATGATCCTGGATAGAGAGAATTAACATTGTGAAAATAGCAATCCTACCAAAAGCAATACACAGATTTAATGCAATTCCAATTAAAATCCCAAATTTTTCTTCACAGAGATTAAAAAAAATGATCTCAAAATTTGTATGGAAAGGCAGAAGGCCTCGGATATCCAAGCATATCCTTGGCAAAAGAATACTCGGCTACTAATGGAAGAAAATATAGGAGGAACTTTCCATGATATAGAAATGGAAAAAGACTTCCTGAACAAAAACACATTAGCACAGAATCTTAAATAAACACTCAACCAATGGATCACGAAGCTGAAGAGTTTCTTCACAGAAAAACATACAATAAGCAAAGCCAATAGATTACCCACAGAATGGGAGAAAATATTTTCTGAATATCTAACTGACAGAGGCCTAATCTCTAGAATCTACAAAGAACTCAAAAATCTAAAAAGTAAAAAGTCAAAAAAACCACTCACAAAATGGTGCAAAGAGCTTGACAGGCAGTTCACAGAGGAAGAAACACAAATGGCAAACACACACTTAAGAAAATGTTCATCATCCTAATCATCAGGGATATGCAAATTAAAACAACTATGAGCTGGGTGTGGTGGCGCACGCCTTTAATCCCAGCACTTGGGAGGCAGAGGTAGGAGGATTGCAGTGAGTTCGAGGCCACCTGAGACTCCATAGTGAATTCCAGGTCAGCCTGGGCTAGAGTGAGACCTTACCTTGAAAAACAAAAACAAAAACAAAAAAAACAACTATGAGATTCCACCTTACCCCAGTAAGGATAGAAAACATTAAAAAATCAAATGAAAATAAATAAATGATGGTAAGGATGTGGAGAAATAGGAACACTCATCCACTGTTGGTGGGAATGTAAGATGGTACAAGAAGTTTGGAAAGCAACATGGAGACTCCTAAAAAAAAAACCAAAAACTGACTATAGAGGTACCCGCAGACACAGTTATTCCCTTACTGGGCATGTACCCTAAAACCTCCAAGCCTCAGTTCAGATAGATTTGCTCAACCATATTTATAGTGGGTCAATTCATAATAGCTAAGAGCTGGAATCAACCCAGATGTCAATCAGCAGATGAATGGATAATTAAGATGTGGTATATCTACATGATGGAATTCCACACAGAAGAAAGAAAAAAAGACTCAATGATATTTGAATAAAAATGGTCAACCTGGAACAGATCATTCTCAGTGAACTCACCCAATCACAGAAAGATAATCACCACATAGACTCACTCATCTACAGCACCTAACCTCAATTTCCCCAAGATGCTGACATACCCAGCAAGCATCTGGAGGACTAGACAATAGGGTGGGAAGAGGGAGGAGAGAGCAAGGCAGGGGGTGGGGACACAAATCTGGACCCAAGAGGAGATGGTTCTATAAAATTCTACATCCTAAATGACAGACCAAATGGTTGAACCTTCACTGGGCCCTTAGAGGGAACACCTGAGTCACAAGGCCCTGCTGAGTGTAAAATGAAGACTGACCTTAATCTTCTACTGCTTCTCCCTCCCTCCTTCCTTCCCCCTCCTCTCTCTCTCTCTCTCTCTCTCTCTCTCTCTCTCTCTCTCTCTCTGTCTCTCTCTTTTGTCTAACTCTTTTATATTACTTACCTTTTTCTTCCTTCTCTTTATGGGCACTGACCTGTAGCTCCCAGATCCAGCAGGTGGCTATCGTCCACAATGAGCTTTTGATCAGAGAGACCTACAAGGTTTCCTAAAAGAATGAAAGATTTCTGTCAAGGTACTTGATGACCCACCAAAGGTTAGTGGTAAGACCCTACTGCTAAAGACACCATATGTCGTTAACACATAACATGGAGTAAAATGTCTGGAAGCTGGAAGAGAGTCAGTCCCCAGACAGTCAGTGCATCTAGTCCCAGAAGGTGCTACATGGGCAACTGGGAGATAATGACCAATATCTGTCCAAGCAACTCATGGTCTAACCTAGTTAGCAGCAAATGTCTTAATGCTCACACAAGTGCAATAGTGATGCACAGTCATGGTGGGAAACCATCTGCTCTCAGTTTGGCTAACTGATCCACTCAGTGGAATGGAACTCAGAGCTGGTGCTGGAAAACAAGTCAGAACCAGATCCAAAAATGAGCCCACTTTCCATTATCAAGATACCACCAGGCCGTCCTGCGGGCGGGCGGCTCCCGGCATGGAGCGGGCACCGGCTGCCGCCAAGGGCTAAAAGAGTCCTTCCTGAAGAAGAAAGGTCTTAAGCAACATGATGGATTCAGAAGCTCATGAGAAGAGATCACAAATCCTAACATCTTCAACACAAGATCTGTCTCCTTATAGATGTCTGGTAGGGCCAGTGCTGGTACCTTAAGGAGTGCCTCTTTGTGTTGGTGGAGGGCTCTGTCCATCTCTGGAGTCCAGCCCAAGGCATTCTTTTGCCCCTTGTGGCCTCATAGAGAGGCTTAACAACTTCCATGAATCCTGGTACCCAGAGTCTACAGAATCCGGCCAAGCCCAAGAACTCATGAACTTGTCATTGAATTTTGGGAGTGGGGATACTAAGGATTGTCTTTTTCCAGGCCTGAGACAGCAGGTGTTGGCCTTCCTTGAGTATGTACCCTAGGTACGTTACCTCCCTTTGGCAGAGTTGTGCCTTTTTCACAGACACTATATCCCATCCGGTCCAATTCTCTGAGCAAGGCACCAGTCACCAAATGACAGTTGTTTTTTTTTTTTTTTTTTTTTCCATCTGGGGAAGCTATAAGGAGGTCATCAACATACTGCAGGAGGGTTATTTGGAGGTGTTCCTGCTGGTACTCACCCAGGTCTTCAGGTAGTGCCTTGTGGTGAGTGAGCTCTTAAACCCTTGTGGTAGCCTGGTCCAGGTCAGCTGTCCATTGAAACTACGCTCCGGGTTGCTCCATTCAAAGACAAATAAGGGTTGGCTAGCTGGAGCCAGTGGCAAGCTGAAGAATGTGTCTTTATGATCCAAAACTGTATAGACATCCTGCTCAGGTGGCAAGCTGCCCAGCAGGGTGTATGGATTGGGCACTGTGGGGTGAATGTCTTCTACCCTTTTATTAACTTCCCTTAAGCCCTGCACAGGTCAGTAGTCATTGGAGTGGAGTTTTCTTACTAGCAGAAGGGGGGGTGTCCCAGGAAGACTGGCAAGGAACTAATATCCCTTATTCCCAGAGTCAGTTTACATGAGGTGTTATCCCCACTTTCACTTCCCAAGACATGGAGTACTGGCAGACTCAGGCTGTACTAGCATCAGTTTTTAATTCTATCAAAATTTGGACCTGATGTTTAGCTAGCCCCATCTGATTTCTTTCTGCCCATACTCCTAAAATTTCCTCCCATAATTTTTCCAAGTATGGTTCCTTGTTGGCAGTTGAAGGGGGCGGGGCATAGAGTTTGTATTCTTCTTCTAGAGACACACTCAGAACGTGTATGGGGCCATTTTCATTAAATATCTGTACTCTTCGGGGCTAAAATGGATTTGTGCCCCAATCTTTTTTTTTTTAACCACACAGCTCTTTTATTCAGCAGAACATTCCCCCATTTAGTGTAGTATTGAATCAAACATTGGGGAAAAATAAAAGCCCAAAGAACATTTTGTAGCTAAACGAGTGAAGAGAACATGCATTACACATTGTCAATGTAATAATCAGTCTTTGAAGAGGGAGAGGGGCAAAGAAGCAGAATAAAGAACAAGAGGCTGGAACTGGAGACACTATGAAACATCCAGATGTTTGAAGTTCAAATAAAACGTGCAGGGAGGGAAACGTTTCCAGGAGAGAGAGGAACAAACAGCACCTGAGGTGGCTTAGGTGGTGAGGAGCATGGAAGGATCCCAGGCTGGCAGGTAGGCCCACAGTGGCTTGTGCTATACCACCTACTGCTGGCATCAGTGCAGAAAGGATGTGGGATCCCAGGTCTGGAGATTAACACCACCCCAGCAACTTCACAACTCTCAAGACTCTTGGCAAAGGTAATCTCCACACTTAAATCATCATCCCTGCGGGTATATGTGGCCCCTTGAAAATTTTAGAACAAAACAAACTACCCAGTATAGTAGTAATGACCAAAGCCTGTGCCTAAAGCCATTTGCTCCCCTCTGTCCTTAGAAGAAGGAGGAATGGAAACAAGGAAAAAGGATCCTAATTGCAGCAGAGGACCGAGAAGAGCATATCCTTGGATGGAGTCTGAAGAAAGGAAGAAACAAAGAAAAGATAAAAATTATTAAAAATTTCATGATATGGAGCCAATGTCTTCCAATTTCATCCACAAAAATAACTCAGGCTCCTTTGCTGAACCATCCTGTCCACTAGGAGCGCTGCTGAGGCTGTCTGCCTGGAAGAATCACCAATGGATGTGGAATCCTCACTCTCATTGCTCGGGCCATTGCTCCCATGGGGAGAGATCCTGGTGGCCTGGTTTAGGGAGAGGCAAAGGGAGTTGGGTGAGGAGACAAGTAGACAAAGAAGACACTTGATGCTATGGGATGCCAGGAGAACCCAAGCTGATGCCCCTACTACCACCTGCCACTTTTCCAAGCGAGTCTGCAGTCGCTTGGCCCAGCCCTGTGCATCCACACACACACATGAGTGCACACACAATCACTTGCCATGTGTACATCCCAATGTCTGGCTCCATATGGTGAGATTTGGCATATTTAAATGAGACCAATTCTTTCTATATATAATATATATGTTTTCTTTAAAAAACGAGTCTAGTTCTGTCATGGAGATGGTGGGGGATCTGGTGCATACCAGACAGCAGCATGCCTGCCACCCCCATGGCCATCACGGTGACAAAGTTAGAAGGGTCCATGGGAGGTGGAGGAGGATGGGGCAGGGCATACATCTTGCCAGCAGAACCAGGTGGTAGAGGCAGTGGAGGAGGAGGGGCCCTGGGCAACAGAGATGGCGGGACCCTGGGGGTAGGGGCACCTTAGTGCAGTTTCCGTGCATCTGAGGGGTTCTTGCAGAAGCTGCGGCAGCCTCCTGCTGCTGTTGCCATGGTGGGATGAACCCTGTGTTAGCACTCATGGTGGTAGTTATATTTTCTGCCATAGCAAGGGGATACTGGAGATAATACTGCTGCTGGGTGGAGGAGAAGGGAGTCTATTGGTGCTGCTGCCATGGAGGAAAAGAATGGCGGTGGGGGGGGGGTGCTGCCCACTGGGAGGAAGCAGTGGTGGCAACATCAGGCATATCTACCTGACTTTTGTGGGCCTCTAGATTGTGTCCAGACATCAGATCTACCAGAAAAACAAGGAACAGAGCAGAACAAAGACACAGTACAGAGGGGCACCCCAACTCACTGATCCATGGAGAACCCATTGTTCACCTAGAAATGCTCCTCTATTGAATCTGGGGGGTCTCCAGTGATCCTGGGATGAGTCCCCAAATGTAAGGGTCTGAGGATCACTGAAGAAAGACCCCAGATTGAAATAGTATGTAAAAGCAAAGAATGTTTATTCTGCATAATCAGCCAGCATGTGGGAGTCAACCATTAATACAAAATGGCAACGCTGAGAGTTGTACACAGGCCTCTTTTAAGTACAGCTAGGGGAATTTTAGGAGGGTTAGGTCACCGTCTAATGTGATTGGCTAAGCAAGATTCAGTTGCATTTGTACACCTTTGATTAGCTGTGGCCCAGATTTTACCATTGGTGGACAAGTTTAGACATATTTTAGAGACTTTGCAGGAACTGACTCAGCCCTGGAGCCTGCTATCTTGGGAAAGTCCTTTTATTGGTCATAGTACAGAGGTATTGCAGGAACTGACTAGGCCCCCGGGCAGCTATCTTCCCCAGCCACATGTCAGGGTCACTGTTGATTAACAGCCCTTTGTTCATGTTTTTTCCCAGAAGCCTTGCCTGCCTCTCTGGAAAACTGAAACTTAGGCCTAGCTGTAAACTGGAGCAAATTTGGCTGTAGTAGAAAGTTTCAGTTAACTGAGATGAACTTCCAGATTAGACACAGTTATGGAAGGAAGGGATTGATTAAACCTATAACATCCAGGGAAAGTTTCATAAGGGCAGAAGAAGCTGGCCTGCTTTCACAGGTCAAAGCATAGATAAAGAGAGGAGCCATAAGCCAAAAGCCACACCATATAGCACACTTCATGAACTCTAGGTGGAACTAGGCACTTTGCATATCTTTAGACTGGACTCTCAAATCCACCACCACTCCTTAGAGGTAGACTGCCCAGTAATACCCTCTCCAGTCAGGTGGACTAAGATGCAAAGTAAAAACCAATAACACTGAATATATTGGGAGCCATCTATTCAAACTACTACACTCCTCTCAATTCACAACCATCTCATATTGTAAATTTCATTCAGTCCAGTTGCAATGGTCCCCACACTCTTGTCCAATTTAAGATAGTTCCAAAGTCCCAAGTCTCCTCTGAGGTTAAGATTTTCTCTTAGTTGCGAGTCCTGTAAAACCAAACAAGTTATGTACTTGCAACATATAAAGGCAACAGAGTACACTGGTATAAGGTATAACAGAGTGAGACTAGAAGAATGCAAACACAACAACCATCAAACAAACATCAAACTTCTGCAGTTCAAGTTCAGTCATAGCCAGTGAATGACAATCTCTGGATTTTCCAATTCACCCCTCTAGCTGGACTGAGTAGCAAGCTTCATCCCTACCCAACAGCCTCTATGGAAGCCCTTGCACTCTCCTGGTATATCCAGAATATCTTTGGGTCTCCATGCAGACCACAGTCCATCTTCCAAAGGTGCTTCCAGCCTACTCATGAGGGTCATTCATTACTCCCTAGCCATATGCTGCATCCTGAAACCAGCAGGTCCTAAAACCACGAAACTGTGTGCATTTCATGACCAATTCACACATTTTTCATGCTTCCAAAACTAATATCAGGTGTGCAAGTCACAGCCATATTCTTAATTTGGGAACAAAATAAATCATGACTTTGGAGAGCAGGTTTCTTCTCCAGTCAACTCTTTCCAAAAGAGTTTGCATTTCTATCATAGTCTTTCCTCAGGCATCCCCTCCTTTGTTTTAAAGTAAAGCACTTGGGCCAGCTTCCTTAAGATTGCTAATCAATAGCAGCTTTGGTAAGCTAAAACCAGTCTCAGTGCCTGTAATTTTGCCTTGCTTGAGGTTTTCCAACTTAAAATCTTAAATCTTTCAGTCCAAGATGAACTGAGATAAACGTTATTAATTTAGAGAGAATTTGATGTATGCAATCCCTCTTTTAGCCAAAGTCTAGTGAGAGCTTGACACTGAACAACATAACAATATAATCTTTGTCTCCATAGGAGTTTGATCTGGTTACCAATTGTTGGGCCCTGAAAAGCCCAGGTGTGAGGCCTAGTGGAACTTCCTGAGCCTAGGTAAAGTTTGGCAACCTGTCTCTGGCCAGCTACGACTCAGCAAGATGCCTAATGGTTTCTGGCCTGCCACTTCCACGTGGCAATTGCAATTACCATTTCAATAGTTAAAGTTTACTATTGGCCCTTACCTCTTCCCCCATCCTAAAATCCCCACCTTCATCCACAACATGATATAGGCAACTGCTCAGAGTAATAAAGTGAGTTGTTTCTGTGAGTTCCTGCATCAAAAAGACTCCTGACTTAGTGTGTTTTTTCTCCGGTGGCCAGGAGAGGTTTCTGAGTTGTCCGATGCTCATCCTCCTCCTCAACACCCAGGGAGGAACCAGCAGGCCTGGTCCTTCCCTCGGCACTATCTGACCAGGAAGGAGCCTGGCATCTGGCACCTAACATGCGGCTCTGGGACCCCGACAGACTAGTTCACCCTGTGAGAGGCAGTCGTTGAGGAGGTAATCGGTGTGTGCAAGTGAGTGTACCCTCATGAGTTATGAGGCAATCTTCATATTTAGTGCACTAAACTTGCTTCTATAACCTGTACTTACTTGATGACATCTCTTCGTTCCCTTTCTCTTCCCCTTCGGTTCGCTGGCAGTTTTTGTATTTGTAAAGGCTTGTGCTTCTTTCGCTCTCTGCTTGGGCCTGTGAAGGCAGGCCAGCTTTTTCTGCCATTATGGAACTTCCCCTGGATCTGTAAGCTTCAGTAAATATTCCTTCCTCCATAACTGTACCTGGTATGGAAGTTTATCTCAGCAAACCTAAAGCTGTTTGATGAGCTGAGATGAACCTGACCATGAGGATGTTAATCTTTTGGAGCCTTTACTTTAAAGAAATAGACATGGACTTGATGCCTACAACTAAAGGTGTCTTCTGGAGTGGTAAGCCAAATTTTATGGACTATTCAGATAAAAGTTTTAAAATTCTAAGTATAGACAACATTAAATTTCAAGGCTTGCCTTATAAGCTTTCTAAGAGGAGAGAAAGACTACAGGAAACTTCATTGGAACTGGGCTACTAGCATAACGGCTGGCTATGTCCTGCTGCCAAGGCCCAAAAAGAGTTTAATCAAGGTTAAATTTGTAATAGACTGATATGCTTTGCTAGAGATATTGCATTAAAAAAATTAAGATTTGTTTTTAATTTGTTTTGATTTCTCGAGGTAGGATTTCACTCTAGTCCAGGCTGACCTGAAACTCCCTATGGAGCCTCAGGGTGGCCTAAAACTCATGGTAATCCTCCTACCTCCACCTCCTGAGTGCTGGATTAAAGGTATACACCACCAAGCCCGACTGAGACTTAAGATTTTAAGCTAAAAAACCTCAAGCAAGTTAAAATTATAGGCACTGAGACAAATTTTAGGTTATGATGGTTCAGTTTACATTGTTTTAGTCTCTTCTTGCTATTCCTTATACCAGTTAAAAATGTTCACTCTGTGCCTTTATATATTAAAAGTGTTTAACTTGTTTAATTTTACAAATCTCAATATCTTAACTTGGTCAAGACTGTGGAGACCTTTAAAATTAAACTGAAAACAGTTTATAATGTATGATAATTATAAATCTATTGGGAGCCAGGGGCAGAATTCGGTAATTTAAATAGATGGCCCCCTCCTGGCAGCTTGTGCCCGACCCTCCCCTACTGGGAAATAGTGGGCAATCCACCTTCTAGGAGACTGCCACGTGGCCCCCTTGGACTGACCCAGGTGGGGACAGGGGAGACATCTGCCATCTTGTGGTGACTGGGCTCACTGACCTTTTCCCACGCCTGCTGGGCATTGGTGCATGCAGGAAAAAAAAAAATCTAAACATGCCATTAGTTATATGCTTCAATGTTTTGCCACTCTTGGGCTGCCTGATCAAATTAAAACAACGGCCCCTACTTCATAAGCAAGGCCTTTGTAGATTTTCTCCAGACCTGGAAAATCTCACATTCCACAGGCATCCCATACAACCCCAGGGCAAGACTATTATTAAAAGATATAATCATGGGCTGGAAAGATAGCTTAGCAGTTAAGCGCTTACCTGTGAAGCCTAAGGACCAAAGTTTGAGGCTCGACTCCCCAGGACCACATTAGCCAGATGCCACAAGGGGGCACACGCGTCTGTAATTCATTTGCAGTGGCTAAAGGCCCCGACTTGCCCAGTCTCTCTCCCTCTATCTATCTGACTCTTTATCTGTCTGTCGCTCTCAAATAAATAAATAAAAATATATTTTTTTAAAAAAGATATAATCAAACTCTCAAGGCTCAATTACAAAAACAAAAGGGGAGAGACTTCCGGTTAAGATGGCAGCGTAGGTACCATGCCAAAGCAGCCTGGGGGGAAAAAAGACCAAAAAAACTCAACAAAATACACACTTTTACTAAAAAGTGAGGGGTATAGGAAATTTAAGCAGCAGCGGAGAAGTAGAAGAGATCCAGAGCTTCTAGAGCCCACACAGGCCAACAAAAGCAGCCCCGGCAGCTCTGCCAACCGCAGCAGCGACGGCACATGAGAAAGCTGCCAGGCTTGGCTCCAGCCACAGGAAAAGCCAGGTGTGGGGATTTATCAATCACACCGGTGCTCTCCGCAACTCAGGAAATGTGAAGGGAGAGCAACAGTATCAGCAGTGAGCAACAGAGAGAAGACCATGAGGTAGAAGAACATGTGCAGCAGTGAGAAAACCAGAACAGCTGCAGCTCATGCCCCTCCCCCAATGCCTGAGCCCAGCTCCAGCAAACAGAGCAGTAGTCCTGGGACACGGCCATACCAACGGGGGTCCACAGCAGACCCAAGCAGGAGCAGAGTTCGGCAGCAACATCAGTGGCTCCAGCACCAGTGACAGCAGCCCCAGCAGCACCAGACCCAGGAGCAGCAGCAGTGGCAGACCCAGCAGCAGCAGACCCAGGAGCAGCAGCAGCTTCAGTGGCAGCAACGGCAGTGGACTTAGCAGCAGCAGCTTCAGCAGCAGCAGTGGCTCCAGAAGTGGCAGCTACAGCAGCGGCAGCTGAGGCAGCAGCAGCAGTGGGCCCAGCAGCGGCAGCTTCAGCTGCTGACAGACCCAGGAGAGGCCAGCTTTAGCAGCAGCAGTTCCTGCAACGGGGGTGCTGATCTGTAGGGCCACAGTTTCCAGGCTCGGTTTGGCCCACAGAAAAAGCCAGTGCCCAGCTCCAGAAATCAGAACAGCAGCCCGATGACAAGGCAGGAAGTTGACTGAGACCAAAGTCATCCAAGGTAACTGGGATTGCACCAGAGAAGGGTCTCACTTGGTCACAAACTGACTTGGATCCCTCAACAGACCAGAAATCTGACCCGCTATGTTGATGGAGGATCTGGTTGTTATAAGAACTACTCTCGCATACATACCTGAGGATGTTGTTGATTTAATGTGTACAGTGTTTAGTTAACTTTTAGAATCTACCTGTATTTTATTCCACTCAGCCTACTTGAATACTCCCATAGCAGGGAAACTCAACCCCTAGGAACACCTTTGTAGATACCCTGAGAGTCTTAAGAGCCACACCTAACACCTTAAGCTCCTACCCTGAAAAAATATAACATCAAATCAGTTGATACAGCTAAGAATACCCAGCTAGATAGAAAATCCAAGCAATAACTTAATCCAAGATGCAAAAATATATACATTATAACAGAAGAAACACTAAAAAGCAAGATTATATAAATCCACCTAAAAGTATTAATGCATCAGAAATGACCTCCAGTGAGAACGAGTTAGAGGAAATGCCTGAGAAAGATTTCAAAAGAATGATTATAAATATGTTCAAAGAAGTCAGAGAACAAATCAAAGGAGTCAAAGAGGAACTCAAAAAGGAAATCAAAGAAATCAAAGAAGATGCAGGACACTGATTTCATGAAATAAAGAGGGAATACAAGACATAAATAAGGAAATAGAAATAATAATAATAAAAAAAACAGTCAGAGTTACTAGCAATGAAGAACACAGTTAATGAAATAAAAAACACTGTAAAAAATCTCACCAGTACAATGGATGAAGGAGAGGACAGAATATCTAAGCTAGAAGACCAGGTGGCAGATCTAATACAGTTCAACAAAGAGAAAGACAAACTTATAGAAAAGTATGAGTGGGAATTTCAAGATATTCGGGACACTATGAAAAGATCCAATATAAGAATTCAGGGCATAGTAGAAGGAGAAGAATTCCACTCCAAAAGCATAATAGGCATCTTCAACAAAATCATAGAAGAAAATTTCCCCCAAATTGGGAAAGAGGTGCCAATGAAGATACAGGAAGCCTTTATAACCCCAGCCAGACAAAACCTGGAAAGAACTTCTCCTTGTCATATTATAATCAAACTACCAAACACACAAACCAGGGAAAAATTACTGAAAGCAGTTAGAGAGAAAAATCAAGTTACCTACAAAAGCAAGCCCATCAGGATTACAGTAGATTATTCAACACAAACTTTGAAAGCCAGAAGGGCTTGGAGTGATATATTCCAAGTTCTGAAAGATAACAACTGTCAACCAAGGTTACTTCATCCTGCAAAGTTATCCATTCAAATAGATGGAGAAATAAGGATATTCCATCACAAAAGCAGGTTAAAGGAGTATTTGAAGACAAAACCAGCTTTACAGAAAATACTTGATAGAATCCTCCATGCTGAAGAAAAGGAAAAGCACACATATAAGGAACCTAGAAAAAACAAACAATACTGAAATGCTAGTTAACACAAGAGAGCACAGCTAGGACCAGAACCACAAAAAAAAAAAAAGAAAAAAAGAAAAAAAGAAAATGGCAAACATAAATACACACCTTTCAATAATATCTCTTAATATCAATGGCCTCAATGCCCCAACAAAAAGACATAGGTTTGCAGACTGGGTTAAAAAGCAGGATCCTACAATTAGTTGTCTCCAAAAAACTCACCTTTCTACAAACAATGGACATTATCTTAGGGTCAAAGGGTGGAAAAAGTTGTTTCAAGCAAATGGGCCTAGAAAACAATCAGGGGTTGCTATCCAAATATCTGAAAAGGTACACTTCAGTTCAACGTTAGTCAAAAAGATAACGAAGGTCACTTTATATTGATTAAGGGCACACTCCAAGAGGAGGATATTATAATACTAAACATATATGCACCTAACATGGGGGCTCCCAAATTCATCAAACAAACACTATTAGAACTAAGGTCACAGATAACACCAAACACAGTGTTAGTGGGTGACTTTAAAACCCCACTCTCATCAATTGACAGGTCATCCCTGGAAAAAATAAACAGAGAGGCATCTGGACTAAATGAGGTCATAGAAGGAATGGACCTAACAGATATATACAGGACATTTCATCCAAAGGCTGCAGAATATACATTCTTTTCAGCAGCACATGGAACATTCTCTAAAATAGACCATATATTAGGACACAAAGCAAATCTTAACAAATTCAGGAAAATTGAAATAATTCCTTGCATTCTATCTGACCACAATGGAATTAAACTACAAATCAGTAGCAAGAAAGGCTATAGAGCATACACAAAATCATGGAAACTAAACAATACACTACTAAATGATGAATGGGTCAAAGAAGAAATCAAGAAGGAAATCAAAAAATTTATAGAGTCAAATGATAATGAGAACACAACATATCAAAATCTCTGGGACATAATGAAGGCAGTTCTAAGAGGTAAATTTATAGCCTTAAGTGCCTATATTAAGAAATTAGAAAGGTCACAATAAACAACCTAATGCTTCACCTTAAAGCCTTGGAAAAATAAGACCAAGGCAAACCCGAAATCAGTAGGAGGGAAGAAATAATAAAGATAAGGGCAGATATTAATGAAACAGAAACAACAACAACAACAAAAAAACTATCCAAAGAATTAATGAAACAAAGAGTTGGTTCTTTGAAAGGATAAACAAGATTGATAAACCCTTAGCAAATCTGACCAAAAGAAGGAGAGAAGAGACACAAATTAATAAAACCAGAGATGAACAAGGTAACATCACAACAGATTCCAGAGAAATTCAAAAAATCATAGGGACTTACTATAAAAGCATATACTCCACAAAGTATGAAAATGTGAAGGAAATGTATGCTTGACTTCATTTATACAACCTACCAAAATTAAATCAAAATGAGATTAATCACTTAAATAGACCTATAACAAACATGGAGATATGAACGGTTATCAGTAATTTCCCAACTAAAAAAAGCCCAGGCCCAGATAGATTCACTGCTGAATTTTACCAGACCTTTAAGGAAGAGCTAACACCATTGCTTCTTAAGCTTTTCCAGGAAACAGAAAAGGAAGGAATTCTACCAATTCCTTCTATGAGGCCAGCATCACCCTGATACCAAAACCAGGCAAAGATTGAACAAAAAAGAAAATTACAGACCAATCTCCCTCATGAACCTAGATGCAAAAATTCTCAACAAAATATTGGCAAACAGAATACAAGAGCATGTCAGAAAGATCATTCACTGTGAACAAGTAGGCTTTATCCCATAAATGCAGGGATGGTTCAATATATGCAAATCTATAAATGTAATACATTATATAAATGGGTTAAGGACAAAAATCACATGATCATCTCATTGGACACAGAGAAAGCATTTGACAAAATCCAACATCCCTTCATGATTAAAGCCCTACAGAGACTGGGAATAGAAAGACCATATCTCAATATAATAAAAGCTATTTATGACAAGCCTACAGATAACATATTACTAAATGGGGAAAAACTGGAAACTTTTCCACTAAAATCAGGAACAAGACAAGGGTGTCCACTGCCCCACTTTTATTTAATATAGTTCTGGAAGTCTTAGCCATAGCAATAAGGCAAGAGACACACCTAAAATGGATACAAATTTGAAAGGAAGAGATCAAGTTGTCATTATTTGCAGATGACATGATTCTATACATAAAAGACCCTAAACACTATCAGCAAATTGTTAGAGCCGATCAAAACCTATAGCCATGTAGCAGGATACAAAATAAATATACAGGAATCAGTAGCCTTAATATATGCTAACAAACACACAGAGGATGAAATCAGAGAATCACTCCCATTCACAATTGCATCAAAATAATAATAATAATAATAATAATAATAATAATAATAATAATAAAGTACCTTGGAGTAAACCTAACCAAGGAAGTAAAGAATCTATACAATGAGAACGTTAAAGCACTCAAGTGAGAAATTGCAGAAGACACTAGAAAGTGGAGAAACATCCCCTGTTCCTGGATTGGAAGAGTCAATATTGTGAAAATGGCAACCTTACCAAAAGCAGTCTACACATTTACTGCAATCCCTATCAAAATTCCAAAGGCATTCTTCATGGAAATAGAAAAAAAATATCCAAAAATTCATTTGGAATCACAAAAAACCTCGAATATCAAAATAATACTGAACAACAGAAATAAGGCTGGTGGTATCACCATACCTGATTTTAACCTATATTACAGATCCATAGTAACAAAATCAGCATAGTACTTGCACAAAAACACACATGTAGATCAATGTACAGAATAGAGGACCCAGATGTAAGCCCAGGTAGCTATAGCCACCTTATATTCGATAAAAATGCCAAAAATACTCATTGGAGAAGACATAGCCTCTTCAGCAAATGGTGTTTTGAAAACTGGATATATATCTGCAGAATGATGAAAATAGATTCTTCTCTCTCGCCATGCACAAGAACTAAGTCCAAATGGATTAAAGACCTTCACAACAGACCTGAAACTCTGAAACTGCTAGAGGAAAAAGTAGGGTAAATCCTTCAACATATTGGTCTTGGCAAAGACTTTCTGAATACAATCCCAATTGCTCAGGCAATAAAACCACAGATTAATCACTGGGACCTCATGAAATTACAAAGATTTTGCACTTCAAACGACACAGTGAATAAAGCAAAGAGGTAACCTACAGAATGGGAAAAAATATTCACCACCTATATATCTGATAGAGGATTAATATCTAGGATATACAAAGAACTCAAAAAGTTAAATAATAAGGAATCAAACAAGCCAATCAAAAAATGGGCTATGGAACTAAATAGAGCATTCTCAAAGGAAAAAATACAAATGGCATATAAGCATCTAAAAAAATGTTTTACATTACTAGTCATCAGGGAAATGAAGATTAAAACTACATTGAGATTCCATCTCACTCCTGTCAGATTGGCCACCATCATGAAAACAAATGATCCTAAATGTTGGCAGGGATGTGGAAAAAGAGGAACCCTTCTACACTGCTGGTGGGAATGAAATCTGGTCCAGCCATTGTGGAAATCAGCGTGGAGGTTCCTAAAAGAGCTAAAGATTGATTACCATATGACCCAGCTATAGCACTCCTAGGCATATATCCAAAGGACTCATCTCATTTTCTTAGAAGTTCGTGCTCTACCAGGTTCATTTCTGCTCAATTTATAATAGCTGGGAAATGGAAGCAGCCTAGATGTCCCTCAACAGATGAGTGGATAATGAAGATATGGCACATTTATACAATGGAGTTTTACTCAGCGGTAAAGAAAAATGAAGTTACGAAATTTGCAGAAAAATGGATGGACCTGGAAAGGATTATACTAAGTGAGATAACCCAGGCCCTGAAAGCCAAGCACCACATGTTCTCTCTCATATGTGGATCCTAGCTATAGATGATTGGGCTTCTGCGTGAGAAGGAAAATACTTAGTAGCAGAGGCCAGTAAGTTAAAAAGGAGACATACAGGGAACAGAAAGGAAGGGAGGAGGATGCTTAATAGGTTGATATTGTATATATGTAACTACAATGATTGTAATGGGGAGGTAATATGATGGAGAATGGAATTTCAAAGAGGAAAGTGTGGGGGTGGGGGGGGGGCGGGAATTACCATGGGATATTTTTTTATAATCATGGAAAATGTTAATAAAAATTTTAAAATTAAAAAAAAAACTTGCCGGGCATGGTGGTGCACACCTTTATTCCCAGCACTCGGGAGGCAGAGGTAGGAGGATCACGATGAGTTCCAGGCCACCCTGAGACGACAGAGTGAATTCCAGGTTAGCCTTGGCCAGAATAAGACGCTACCTTGAAAAACAAACAAATGAACAAAAATAAAATACCTCATTTCCTTGGCATCCATTCAAAAGAAGATGAAATTTTGCTCTCTGATCTCCTCAGTGTTGACATACATGTGTCTTACTGCTCCAGTGAGCTCTGAGCATCATGAGGACAGAGGTGGCTCCCCTCTGTACCACTGGCAGTGCCTGGCTTTTACACCCCCACCTGCCTCTTTTTCTTTCCCTCCATCCAACACCGCAGCATTGCCCTCAGAATCAGTTGTGGCCATGTCTTTCGCATAGCATTTAATACCTTCCAAAGAGGAGCTCCAGCATCCCTTCTAGTCTCTCACTACCTGCAGGAAGGTCTGCTAGGTTCACCTGTATTGCCCACTCTCACTGTCAAGTCTTTGCCGGTGCTGCTCATTTCC
Organism: Jaculus jaculus; assembly: GCF_020740685.1. Classification (NCBI taxonomy): domain Eukaryota; kingdom Metazoa; phylum Chordata; class Mammalia; order Rodentia; family Dipodidae; genus Jaculus; species Jaculus jaculus. The sequence goes on from NC_059104.1 coordinate 70,511,426, forward strand.
TGGCGTTCACTTTATTTGCACCTATCATCACATGAAGCTTTGTTTATCACGTAGCCTCTCCTGATCTAGTCTCCTCCCCTCAGATCAGAAGCAGCCACTTTTTCCTCTGAGCTTTCCCACTGAATAAATGGTTTTGTCACAGTCAAAAAACCAAACAAACAAACAAAAAAATTCCAAAAGCATTCTTCATGGAAATAGAACAAACAATCCAAAAATTTATTTGGAATCACAAAAAAACTTGAATATCAAAAATAATACTGAGCAACAGAAATAAGGCTGGTGGTATCACCATACCTGATTTTAACCTATACTACAGAGCCATAGTAACAAAAACAGCATGGTACTGGCACAGAAACAGACATGTAGATCAGTGGAACAGAATAGAGGACCCAGATGTAAGCCCAAGTAGCTATAGCCACCTGATATTTGATAAAAATGCCAAAAAATACTCATAGGAGAAAAGACAGCCTCTTCAGCAAATGGTGTTGGGAAAACTGGATATATATCTGCAGAACGATGAAAATAGATTCTTCTCTCTAGCCATACACAAGAATTAAGTCCAAATGGATTAAAGACCTTCACATAAGACCTGAAACTCTAAAACTGCTAGAGGAAAAAGTAGGGGAAACACTTCAACATCTTGGTCTTGGCAAAGACTTTCTGAATACAATCCCAATTGCTCAGCCAATAAAACCACAGATTAATCACTGGGACCTCATGAAATTACAAAGATTTTGCACTTCAAACCACACAGTGAATATAGCAAAAAGGCAACCTACAGAATGGGAAAAAAATCTTCGCCAGCTATATATCTGATAGAGGATTAATATCTAGGATATACAAAGAACTCAAAAAGTTAAATAATAAGGAATCCAACAAGCCAATCAAAAAATGGGCTATGGAGCTAAATAGAGCATTCTCAAAGGAAGAAATATGAATGGCATATAAGCATCAGGGAAATGAAGATTAAAACTACATTGAGATTCCATCTCACTCCTGTCAGATTGGCCACTATCATGAAAACAAATGATCCTAAATGTTGGCAGGGATGTGGAAAAAGAGGAACCCTTCTACACTGCTGGTGGGAATGAAATCTGGTCCAGCCATTGTGGAAATTAGTGCGGAAGTTCCTAAAAGAGCTAAAGATTGATCTACCATATGACCCAGCTATAGCACTCCTAGGCATATATCCAAAGGACTCATCTCATTTCCTTAGAAGTTCGTGCTCTACCAGGTTTATTGCCACTGAATTTATAATATCTGGGAAATGGAACCAGCCTAGATGTCCCTCAACTGATGAGTGGATAATGAAGATGTGGCACATTTATACATTGGAGTTCTACTCAGTGGTAAAGAAAAATGAAGTTATGAAATTTGCAGAAAAATGGATGGACCTGGAAAGTATTATCCTAAGTGAGATAACCCAGGCCCAGAAAGCCAAGCACCACATGTTCTCTCTCATATGTGGATCCTAGCTACAGATGATTGGGCTTCTGCATGAGAAGGAAAATACTTAGTAGCAGAGGCCAGTAAGTTAAAAAGGAGACATACAGGGAACAGAAAGTAAGGGAGGAGGCTACTTAATAGGTTGATATTGTATATATGTAAGTACAAAGATTGTGATGGGGAGGTAATATGTAGGAGAATGGAATTTCAAAGGGTAAAGTGGGGGGGGGAGAGAATTACCATGGGATATTTTTTATAATCATGGAAAATGCTAATAAAAATTTAAAAGAGGAAAAAAAATAAAAACAAAAAAAAGGCGGGAATCCTTTCCCCCACACGACCAACTAAAAAGGTCCTTAGTTACCCTAAATATTTTAATTTTTTCTAGCAATTTATAATTTGTGATGGTTATAAACCTATTGGGCTCCAGGGGCAGAATGTGATTATTTAAATAAATATATATTCAATATTTATATTCAATTATTTATCTTAAGGTGTGATGGTGGGTTTCAGATTTCAATCTAAAGATATACAAAGTGTGCCTAGCAGGAGTTCCTAAAGTGTGCTGTGGCATTTGACTTTAATATTATACTTTTAATATCTAACTATCCTTCATACAGCTTTAAAGTAGTTCCCAAGGAAGTTCAAACTGTACCTCCCTTTAACATCTTGGGCTTGATCCTTATCATAGATACATACATACATACCTGTTAGATACTCTACATACTAGGGTTAAAAGTTGAAACTAGTTTGGAATGTCATATAGATTTTCAATGGATTTGTGTTACTTCTAAAAAATATAATAACAGCTAACAGTGTTGGGAAAATACATTTAAGAGATATTTGGCACAACGATAATATTTCCTTAAATCTAATTCAGTTACATTCAGAGATTTTGTCTTTACAAAATAATCGTCTTACTTTTGATGCAGCTAAAGCTGCTGCTGACTTAATATCTACTTTTATGTCTGCCTTGCCTACATGAAATTCTCTCACTTCTTGGATAGAAAGCTTTACTGCTACAGGTGTTTGTCTTTTACTCATTCTGTGTCTGCTGCCCATACTCATTAAAAGCCTTTTAAGATTCTTTATGGATATCCATACAGAAGTACATGGGATACAGCTACAGACCCGACCCCGGCTTCCTGAGATATTATCTTAAAGCCCCTGCAGAGGCTGGTATTCAAAGACGGGTAAGATTCTCTCGAGTTAGGTCAACCTAAGACAGGGCATGAATGATGGAATTCATGTACCGATGATGGGTAAGGCCTAAATATCATAGAGAACAACCTAAGACAGACACAGTCTTTCTGCACCGAGGCCCAGAGGGGCCTGGTTCATAAAAAATAATAAATAAAAAAGGGGGGATTATCAGGAGCCATTTTGGCTGGACTTGTTTCCATAGCTCTGGCCACTTGATAGCAAAACTATAGCAAGGCTCTAGCAAAACTATAGCACCTACAGTAAGCGAGATTATGTATATTCAGTGTCAGAAAGCCATTCCAGCAGCAAGACATTAGCAACTACATGTAAGGAAGATTATGTATATTCAGAGTTGAAGCCATTTGGCTGGACTTAATAGTCTTTTGTACTGAGAAGTAATTAAAATACTAAAACTTTGTTACAGAAAGGAGTTTTTTTGATAGAACCTTGTGTGAAGCTCATAAAATTTTTGTCCATGGAATAACTTTATGAAAAGAAAAAGACCCATTTGGGTACCAGCGAGAGACCTAAAATATTTGTCCCAACAAGGGGACACTGACAATCACTTTTCTAGGGAGTGTCCCACCCCTGAGGACTGTTCCTAAACTGGTCCTTCACCCTGCTAAACTAAATAATTCTCTCCTTGCAGAGGATTGCTGGCTTTGCCTCCAATCTGGGCCTCTCTGGCTTCTTGCAGTACAATTGCCCATACGACCTTAAAAAACTGCTCAGCCACCTTCCCCATCTCTTTCCAGCTTTTCCCAATTTTTCCTCTGGGCATTTGGGCCCCGCCTTCCCCTAATAATTCCTGTCTAGATGTGAGATACATTCATCCTTCCTTCTGTACACAATGAAGCCCAGTGCTCAATGCTGCCTGCCTTCTGGAATGGTTTATATTTGTGGAGGCGAGATGGCCTATGACTTTCTGCCCACCAATTGGACAGGCCTTGTGCCCCAGCCACCTTAATCCCAGATGTAGATATCATTCCTGGAAGCTAGATTCCCTGGCTAAGGTAGTCCTACAAAACAGGAGAGGACTAGACCTACTAACATCCAAAAAGCGTGGCGTATGTTTGTTTTTACAGGAAAAATGCCGCTTTTACGCCAATAAATTGGGAATTTCCAGGACAAGATTAAGAGGCTCCAGGAAGACTTGGAGAGGAGGCGATGGGACCTCCAGGACAACACACTGTGGATGGGCTTACATGACTTGTTACCCTACCTCCTCCCTCTACCTGGACCCCTCCCCCTCCTACCCCTTCTCCTTATCCTCACTGTCGGGTCTTGTGTAATTAACAAAATTACACAATTTACTCACCAGCGGCTAGAGGCAATAAAACTTAATCAGGTCAAGATATCACAGGCTGGCAACTGAGGAGTTAAGTTCCTCAAATGACCCACTGCCACCTTCCCTGCCCTCCATGTGACCAATGACAGGTAAGATCCCCAGAGGGGGACAACCTAAGACAGGGGCCATGGTAACTAATGCTCTTACAAAAACAAAAGGGGGAGATGTTGGACCCTGAAAGGCCCAGGCGTGAGGCCTAGTGGAACTTCCTGAGCCTAGCTAAAGTTTGGCGACCTGTCTCTGGCCAGCTATGACTCAGCAAGATGCCTAATGGCTTCTGGCCTGCCACTTCCATGTGGCAATTGCAATTACCATTTCAATAGTTAAAGTTACTATCGGCCCCTACCTCTACCCCATCCTAAAATCCCTGCCTTCGTCCCCAACATGATATAGGCAACTGCTCAGAGTAATAAATTGAGTTGTTTCTGCGAGTTCCTGCATCGAAAAGACTCCCGACTCAGTGTGTTTTTTCTCCGGTGGCCAGGAGAGGTTTCTGAGTCATCTGACACTGATCATCCTCCTCAACCCCTAGGGAGGAACCAGCAGGCCTTGTCCTTCCCTCGGCACTACCTGACCGGGTAGGAGCCCGGCAACCAATCCCAGATTTGGGTTCCTTTACACTGAGTAGATCTCTTTGCCAATCAGAAAGTTGTTGGTTACCTACTAAGGCTGGGTGCCACTATTGCACTGGCATGTACATCTTGTCAGAGTGTTTGCTTCTAAGTAGCTTAAACCTCTGCTTGCTCAGACCATTATTGGTCACTTTTCCCCAGTAGCTCATGTAGCACTGTCAAGCAGTAGCTGGGCTGTCTGGGGACTGGCTCTCTTTTAGATTCCACCAGGTCTCTCCGTGCTCTCTGTATGCAGAATATGGTGTCTTTAATAATACCTTTTGCCTCAGGTGGATAATCAAGTGCTTTGACAGAAGTCTGACTTGTTTTGGAGACCTCATAGGTCTCTCTAATCAACAGCACATTGTGGTTAGCAACTGATTTCTGCCACTGGAAGTTATAGGCCAGAAACAAATTTTAAGGTTAGGCTTTATCTAACCTTCTCCAGGGCTCTTCTTTTCAGGTGCTCCCCTTCTTACTCCTGTTGAGGTTTATACGTTTTAGTGTATCTTCAGGGATAAACTAAATTTGGGATTTAGTTTTGCATTTGTTTTTCCTCACCCTTGCCTTCCCCTCCCCCTAAGCTCTTCCATCCCTATTGTCTGAGCCTTGAGTTGCATATCAGGTATGTCAGCAACTGGAGCTGGTCGAGGTTAGGAACTGCAGATGAGTGATACCATGCAGAATTTGTCTTTCTGTGATAGTGTGAGTTCACTGAGTATGATTTGTTCCAAGTCTGTACATTTTTTCTACAAATTTTGTTGTATCATTTTTTTTCTTACTGCTGAGTAGAATTCCATTGTGTAAATGTACCACTCATCCATGATGGGCATCTGGGTTGATTCTAGTTCTTAGCTACTATGAATTGAGCAGCCATAAACATGGTTGAGCAGATATCTCTGTAGGGAAGCATGCAGCATTTAGGATAAGTGCTCAATAAGGGAATAACTAGGTCTGTTGGTGGATTTATTTTCCTTTCCAGAAATCACCATATTTATATCCATAGTGGTTGCACAAGTTTACATTCTGACCATCAGTGAATGAGCATTCTTCTTTCCCCATATCCTCACCCACATTTGTTGTTATTTGAATTTTTAATGATTTGTATCCTTACTAGAGTAAGGTGGAATCTCATAGTTGTTTTAATTTTCATTTCTCTGATGGATAGGGGTGTTGAACATTTTCTTAAGGGTGTGTTAGTCTTTTTCTTTTCATAAAGTTATTCCATGGACATTATTGGTGCCTTTGTCAAAGATCAAGTAGTTTTATTTATTTGACCTAAAGTCCAGGTCTTTAGTTCTGTTCCATTGGTCTATATTTCTGTTTTGATGCCAGAAGCATGCTCTTTTTTTCTTACTATGGCTCTGTAATATAGCTTTAGATCAGGTATAGTGATACCACCAGAGGTGTTTCTTTTGCTAAGGACTGCTGCCATTCTATATGAATTTTGAGATTACATTTTTTTCAGTGAAGGTCACTGGAATTTTTATGGGTAAATCGTTAAATCTGTGTGATGCTTTTGGTAGAATTCCCATTTTCACAATATTGATTTTATCCATCCAGTAGCATGTGAGATCTTTCCATCCTGTCAATTATTCCTCAATTTCTTTGTTAAGTGGTTTTTTAATGTTTCTTTTATGCTTTTATGCCATTATAACTATGCCTTTCACATCCTTGATTAATGTTATTGCAAGATATTTAATATTTTGTTGCTACTGAAAATGGGACAGCCTTGCTAGGTTCTTTTCCTGTATATTTTTCCATTGCATATAGAAAGGCTACTGATTTTTGTGTGTTGATTTTGTATCCTGCCACTTTGCTAAAGGAATTAACCACCCTTGGAAGTTTTGAGATAGTGACTTTCAGTTTGCTTATGTATAGGATCATAGCATTTACAAATATGGCTAACTTGACTTCTTCCTTTCCTACTTGTATAACTTTTATTTCTTTCTCTAATCTTAATGGTTGGGCTAGGACTTCCAGTACTAAGTTGAAGAGCAATAGTCAGAGTAGTCACCCCTGTCTTTTGTCTGATCTCAATAGGCACTCATTAAGTCTTTCCCCATTAAGTGTTATTTGGGCTTTTGATGCTTTATTTAAGGACCTTTATTCTGTTGATACAAACCCTCCATACCTATTCTCTCCAGTGTTTTTTTTTGTTGTTGTTCTTTTCCTTTTATTTCTCTACATTTTCTAAGATGAGTACATGTTATTTTTTTAATTTGATTTATTAGTTTTCTTTTCATCAAATACAGGCAGTTTGGTACCATTGATTAGGCTTATCTATGATCTACCCCCTCCCATTAGACGCTCCTTGTTGATGTAAATGGCTCGTGCATTGTGGAGTTAGTCCCCAGTTATTGGTATGCTAAATATCTCTGCAAATCATGACCCAACATGTGACTCTGACATTCTTTCTGCCCCCTCTTCCGCAAAATTTCCCTGAGCCATGTTTGGTTCATTTTTGGTCTGCTTCAGTGTTGAGGTGTTGAGGGCCTCTGAGGCTCTGGCTCTCTGATTTGGTAGGAGTTGATTTTTCTCTGCGTTGGTCTCCTTCCCCTTTGTGCTGGTATCCGGTTCACAGGAAAACATCACCCTTGCTTGTTTCACCAACTGTCCTTATTTTCAGATGGGCCCCTTTTGAGGTACGTTGGGGCAGCTCTCTCCTTAGGATCTGCATCTATCTGAAAAAGAGAAGCAGATTCTCCAATGGAGAGTAAGTTAGCACCCAGAAAATTGAAATAACACTTACTTTTTTAGTAGACAGATTGATAGGTGTAGGCCCTCTTATACCCCATGATTGATGGTAGCTTGATATTGTAGAGTGGGCTTGTGTTTGGGTATGGTTCTGACTTGTTTCCCAGCTCCAGCTATGGGTCCCATACCACTGAGGGGATCAGTTAGCCAAATCAAGAGTAGTTGGTTCCTCACCATGGCTGTGTGCCACTATTGCACTTGTATGGGCATCACATCAGGATATTTGTTGCTAATTAGATTAGACAACGAGTTGCTTGGACAGATATTGGTCATTTCCCCCAGTCGCCCATGTAGCGCCTTCTGGCACTAGACACACTGACTGTCTGGGGACTGACTCTCTCCTGGCTTCCAGCCATGCCATTCGATTTTGCGTATCAGCTGCATGTGCAGTCTTCAGCAATAGGGTCTTGCCAATGGCCTTTGGTGGGTCAAGTACTCTGACAGAAGTCTGTCATTGTTTTGGGAAACCTTGTAGGTTTCTCTGATCAAAAGCTCATTGTGGATGGTAGCCCCAAGCTGGAAGTGGGGGTTACAGGCCAGTGCCCACTAATAAATTGAGGAAAAACATAACTAATATACAAGAGTTAGAGAGGAGAGAGATAGAAGGGAGAGGGAGAGAGGTAGGGAGGGAAGATGTAGAAGATTTAGGTTAGTTTTGATCCTGCCCTCTCTAGTGTCCTGTGGTTCAGGTGTTTCCTGTAAAGGTCTAGTGAAAGTTCAGACATTTGGTCTGTATTTTAGGAAGTAGAATTTTATGGTACCAATGCCATTTGGGTCCAGATTACTGTTTCCCACCCTTCGATGCCCTCCCCGCCCTCCCTCCCATCCTATTGTGTAGTCTATAAGGTGCTTGCTGAGTATGTAAGGTATCCTGGGTAGATTCAGGTTAGGTGTTGTAGATGAGTGAGACTATGTGTCATTTTTTTTTTTTTTCTGTGATTGGGTAAGTTCACTGAGAATGATCTGTTCCAGGTACAACCATTTTTCCTCAAATATCTTTCTGTCATTTTTTCTTACTGCTGTATAGAATTCCATTGTGTAGATATACCACATCTTTGTTATCCATTCTTCTAATGATGGACATCTGGGTTAATTCCAGGTTTTCGCTATTATGAATTGAGCTGCTACACACATGGTTGAGCAAATCTCTCTGGCCTTTGGTTTGAAGGTTTTAGGGTAGATGTCCAGTAAGGGTATAACTGGGTCTGTTGGTATTTTTATAGTCAGCTTTTTTAGGAGTCTCCATATTGCTTTCCAGAGTGGTTGTACCATCCTGCATTCCCACCAACAGTGAATGAGTGTCCCTGCTTCTCCACATCCTCACCAGAATTTATTTTCATTTGACTTTTTGATGTTGGCTGTCCTTATTGGGGTAAGGTGGAATCTCATACTTGTTTTAATTTGCATTTGTCTGATGATTAGGGATGATGAACATTTTCTTAAGTGTGTGTTTGCCATTTGTACTTCATCCTCTGTGAATTGCCTGTTCAACTCTGCACCCCATTTTTTGAGTGGGGTATTTGTCTTCTTCTTGTTTAGACTTTTGAGTTTTTTATAAATTCTAGAAATAAGGCCTCTATCAGTTGGATAACTTGCAAATATTTTCTCCCACTCTGTGGGTATTCTATTGGCTTTGCTTATTATATGCTTGTCTATAAAGAAACTCTTCAGTTTCATATGATCCTATTGGTTGAGTGACTGTTTAAGGACTTGAGCCAGTGGGGTTTTGTTCAGGAAGTCTTTTTCCATTCCTATATCATGGAAAGTACTTCCTAAATTTTCTTCCAGTAGTATTTGAGTTTCTGGTCTTATGTTGAGGTCTTTGATCCCTTTGGATTTGAGTGTAGTGCATGGTGAAATGTGTGGATCAAGTTTTAGATTCCGGCATGGGGTTATCCAGTTTGTCCAGCACCATTTTTTGAAGATGCTATCTTTTTTCCAGCCTATATTGTTTGGGCCTTTGTCGAATATCAAGTAGCTATAGTTGCTTAACCCAAAATCCCGGTCCTCAAGTCTATTCCATTGGTCTATATTCCTGTTTTTATGCCAGTACCATGCTGTTTTTATTCCTATGGCTTTGTAGTATAGCTTTAGATCAGATATGGTGATGCCACCAGAGCAATTTCTTTTGCTGAGGATATGTTTGTATATGCGAGGCCTTCTGCCTTTCCATATGAAATTTGAGATCATTTTTTCTATCTCTGTGAAGAACACTGTAGAGATTTTAACTGGAATTGCATTAAATATATATATTGCCTTTGGTAGGATTGCCATCTTCACAATGTTAATTCTGCCTATCCAGGAGCATGGGAGGTCTTTCCATCTTCTCAAGTCCTCCTCAATTTCTTTTATGAGAGTTTTTATATTTTCATTGTATAGATCTTTTACTTCCTTGGTTAACTTTATTCCCAGGTATTTTATTTTTTTGTTGCTATTGAAAATGGGACTATGTCCTTTATTTCTTTTTCTGTGTCTTTCTCATTTGCATACAGAAATGCTACTGAGTTTTGTGCATTGATTTTGTATCCTGCTACTTTGCTATAGGAGTTAATCACCTTCAGGAGTTTTGGGATGGAGTGTCTTGGGTCTCTTGCATATACAATCGTGTCATCAGCGAATAGAGCTAACTTAACTTCTTCCTTTCCAAATTGTATTCCTTTTATTTCCTTCTCCTGTCTTATTGCTTGGGCTAGGACTTCCCGAAGTATATTGAAAAGCAGAGGTGAAAGAGGACATCCCTGTCTTGTTCCTGATCTCAATGGGAATTCCTCCAGTCTCTCTGAATTAAGTATTATTTGGGCCTTTGGAGCTTTGTATATTGCCTGTATTATGTTAAGATGTGGACCGGCTATGCTGATTCTCTCCAATGTTTTGATCATGATGTTATGTTGTATCTTGTCAAAGGCCTTTTCTGCATCTATGGAATTGATCATGTGGTTTTTATGTTTAAGTTTTTTTATGTGGTGAATTACATTGACAGATTTTCGTATATTCAACCACCCTTGTGTTCCTGGAATAAATCCCACTTGGTCAAGGTGGATAATGCTTTTGATGTGTTGTTGGATTTGGTTTGCAAGTATCTTGTTGAGGATCTTTGCATCTATGTTCATTAGGTAAACAGCCTGGTAGTTTTCTTTTCTTGTGACATCTCTGCCTGGTTTTGGGATTAGGATGATACTAGCTTCATAGAAGGAATGGGGTAGCTTTCCCTGTTCTTCAATGGTGTGGCACAGTTTTAGGAAGATTGGTTTGAGTTCTTCCATGAAGGTTTGATAAAATTTGGCTGGGAATCCATCTGGTCCTGGACTCTTCTTTTTGGGGAGGTTTTTTATTACTTTTTCAATCTCCATGAGTGTGATGGGTTCATTGAGGTGATTAATCTGCTCTGAGTTTAGCTTTGGTAGATGATATGCATCCAGGAATTTATCAATCTCCTCCACATTTTCCAGTTTTGTGGAGTAGAGGTTTTTGAAATAAGTCCTGATGATTCTGCTGATTTCACTTATGTGTGTTGTGATCTCTCCTTTTTCATTCTGAATTTTGTTAATTTGGAGTCTCTCCTTTTTTTGCTTGATCAAATTGGCCAGAGGTTTTTCAATCTTTTTTATTTTTTCAAAGAACCAGCTCTTTGTTTTGTCAATTGCCTTAATTGTTTCCTTGGTTTCCAATTCATTAATTTCTGCTCTGATTTTAATTATTTCTTTCCTTCTGGAGCTCTTTGGGTTGAATTTTTCTTGTTTTTCTAGTGCCTTTATGTGGATGGTTAGGCTATTGATTTGGGATCTTTCTGTCTTTTTTATGAAGGTATTGAGTGCTATCAATTTTCCCCTGAGGACTGCCATCATTGTGTCCCACAAGTTTTGGTATGATGTGTTCTCATTGTCATTCAATTCCAGGAATTTTGCAATTTCATTTTTTATTTCATCCACTATCCATTTATTGTTTAAGAGTGTGCTATTCAGTTTCCAGTTGCCATTGGGGTTCTTGTTGGTTTTTTTGTTGTTGATTTCTAGGAATATAGCATTATGATCTGATATCATGCAGGGAATTATGTCAATTTTCCTAAATATGTGGAGGCAGTCTTTGTGACCCAGTATATGGTCTACTTTAGAGAATGTTCCATGGGCCACTGAGAAGAATGTTGTAGTCTGTGGATTGGGGGTGGAAAGTTCTGTAGATGTCTGTTAGGTCTAAGTGCTCTATGGTTTTGTTGAGCTCTCTTAATTCCCTGTTGAGCTTCTGTTTGGATGATCTGTCTACTACTGATAATGGTGTGTTAAAGTCCCCAGCTATGATGGTGTTGGTGGTTATTTCTATTTTATTGTCAAGTAGGTTTTGTTTTATGAACTGTGGTGCACCTGTGTTTGATGCATACAGATTTATGATTGTAATATCCTCTAGATGGATTGTTCCCTTTATAAGTAGGAAGTAGCCTTCTTTGTCTCTTTTGATTGTTTTTGGTTTGAAGTCAATTTTATCTGATATTAATATAGCTACACCTGCTTGTTTTTAATTCCCATTTGCTTGGAGTATTGTTTTCCACCCTTTCACCCTGAGGAGGTTTCTGTCTTTAGTGGTAAGGTGGGTTTCTTGAAGGCAGCAGATTGAGGGGTCTAATTTTTTGATCCACCCTGTTAGCTTGTGTCTCTTAATGGGTGATTTGAGGCCATTAATATTTAGGGTTATTACTGTGAGATTTGATTTGATCCCTGCCATGTTTTGGTGGTTAGGTGTGTTGGCATTTCCATGGAGTTTAGCATTTTCTCTGTCTACTCTGGGTTTGGTTGCTGTGATCTGCTTCTTGTAGGCATTTGTGTTTGGTTATTTGTTTCTTCTCTGTGGAGGCTTTCCTGGAATACTTTCTGTAGGTTTGGTTTTGTGTTCATATAATTGTAAAGCTGGGTTTTGTCATGGAGAGTTTTCCTTTCACCATCTATTATAAGGGAGACTTTTGCCGGGTGGAGTTGTTTGGGTTGGAAGCCATAGTTTCTTAGAGTGTGGAGAGTTTCATTCCAGGTCCTTCTAGCTTTGAGGGTTTCCATTGAGGAGTCTGAAGTAATTCTGATGGTGTTTCCTTTGAAAGTAATGTTCTGTTTTTCCCTAGCTGCTTTTAGGATTTTCTCTTTGGTGTCAATGTTTAACGTCTTAATGATAGTATGTCTTGGTGAGTTTCTCCTTGAGTCTAGTCTGTTAGGAGTTCTGTTTGCTTCTTGTATCTTGATTGGCCTTTCTTTTAAGAGACAGGGGAAGTTTTCTTCAATTATTGTGTTCAAATAAGTTCTCCATGCCTTTGGTCTGAAAATCTTCTCCTTCTGGTATTCCAATGATTCTGATAATAGGACGTTTAAGTGTATCCCACAATTCTCTCATGTTCTGTTCACAGGAACTTTTGAACTTACTGAAATTTTTGGGCTCTTGAACTGTTTCTTCCATCATGTCTTCCAGATCAGAGTTTCTATCTTCTACTTTGCTGACTCTATTCTTGAGGGCCTCTAGCGAGTTTTGGACTTGTTCAATTAAGTTTGCATTTTCTACTACTTTCCTATGTATCACTTCCATCGCTTTGTCCAGCTCCCTTTTTGCCTCATTTTCTTGATGATTCTTGGAAATCATCCTTGCATTTCTTTATGTTTTCATTTAGTGTGGCCAGCTGATTTTTAAGGTCCTCTTTTTTTTTTTCACTCTCCCTCAACTCTCTTAGCTCTCTTTGAAATCCTTCCAGTGTCTTATCATATTGCTCTAGCTTAGTGATGGTAGCATCCACACTATTATCTGTCCTTTGTAGCTTTCCTGCCAGTTCTAGCAGTAGGTTGGTCAGGGTTGCATTGTTCATAGCTTCCACTTGATGTTCTGATCCTAAACACTCTTCTATGTTTTGGTTAGATGTAATCTTTGTTGGACTGGGTGATCTGTCTGGATTTTCTTGCATTTTATTTTTCATGTTATTTCTTTTGCGCTGTGGTCTACCCATGTCAGTGTATGGGCAGGTAGGTAGGTGGAGCAGCCTGGGATCTAGCTTAATGAGAATCCAAGTCAGCCTGGGGCAGTTACAAGTAACCTGTGTTTTTGCTCTCTCTTTCCAAAGCCGCCTATCTATAGCCTGACAGGGGCGCCAAAGTTGCCTGAATACTCACCCAGTAATGCACCAAAGCTGCCTGCCTTCTTGTTTGGAAGCAGACTGAGGCAGCAAGCCCTGAAGCTGCCCAAACTCTGGCTGGGAATACTGGGACCTGCAAACTGTCTGAGCTCTCCCGCCTCAGGGGAGTGGGGGATGGGTAGCGATGGACAGGTAGAGGATGGCGCCTGAGCTGGCACTAGTGACTCAGTGTGGACTTGTGTGGCCCTTGCTATGGGACTGGGCCCACTGCACGTGCAATTGTAGTGCAGTGGCAGCTGATGCAGGCACGGGATCAGGACACAGCAGAGGCTGGCCGGTAGGCAAGCGATCGGAGCACAGCAGCAGGGTGTCTGGCAGCAGCTTAATCAAGGCAGAGGCGGCCCCTGCAGGCATGGGAACTGAGCACAGCGTGGCTGACCAATGTGCAGGATCACAGCACAAAGGCGGAGATCCCCGCGCGTCAGCACAATGGGCTGGCAGGCGTGCGATGGGCTGGCAGTTGCACAAACAGAGCACAGCAGCGCAGTGCGGAGCATAGGGCACAGGGTGTGGGGTGCAGCAGCTATATGTGTGGGGGTAGACTACCCACCCGAGGGGGATGCGTGCTTCCCTGTTTTTCTCCACTCTGTGCCCTGCCACTGGCAAGAAGACCCTGATAGCCCTCAATTTCTTGTCTTTCTTTGCCCTGGGAGTGCGGGAGGTGTGGGGTGTGCAGGCAGTGCGGGGAGCACTGGGGCCGGGACGTGCGGGCCGGGGAGCACCGGGTCACACTGGAGGGCATAGGGATGTGTGCTTCCCTGTTTTTCCCCACTCTGTGCCCTCCCACTGGCAAAAAGACCCTGTTAGCCCTTAATTTCTTGCCTTTTTCTCCCTGGTATCTGGAGTGCAGCTAGGCAGTCGCCATCTTGGTCAGAAGTCCTCTCCAGTGTTTTGATAATGAAGTGGTGTTACATTTTCTCAATGGCCTTCTCTGCATTAATAGAAATGATCATGTTGCTCTTTTGATTAAGTTTGTTTATGTAGTGTATTATGTTGATCAATTTCTGTATGTTAAACCATTCCTACATCACTGGGATGAAGGCTTCTTGATCAAGGTGGTGCTTATGATGTGTTGTTGAATTTGGTTTGTGAGGATTTTGTTCAGGAGCTTTGCATCTAAATTCATCAGGGATATGGACCTGTACTTTTCTGTCTGGTTTTGATATTAAGCTGATACTAGCTTTATAACAGGAATTAGGGAGAATTTCCTGCTCTCTGAATATGTAAAACAATTTGAGGAAAAATTGGTTTCAGTTCTTCATGAAGGTTTGGTAGGATTTGGCTGAGAATCCATTTGGTCCTGGACTTTTCTTCATGGGGAGGTTTTTATTAGTTTTTCAAACTCAATGGATGTGATGTTTGTTTAGGATATTAATTTTCTCTGATTTTAGTTTTGTTAGGTGATATCCGGCTAGGAATTCATTCATTTCTTCCAGACTATCCAGTTTTGTAGAGTAGAGATTTCACAAGCATGTCCTGATTAGTTTTCCAATTTCATCCATGTCTCTTGTGACCTTTCCTTTTTCATTGCTGATATTGTTAATTTGAGACTTCTCTTTTTATTTATTTTTAATTTTTTGCATGATCAAATTGGGCAGTTTATCAATCTTGTTAATTTTTTTCAAAGGACCAGCTCTTTGTTTCATCTATAGTAATTGTATTTTTTTAGTTTAGTAGTTTCCAATTCATTAATTTTTAAAAAAATTTTTTGTTCATTTTTATTTATTTATTTGAAAGTGACAGAGAGAGAGAGGGAGAGAATGACAGATAGAGAGGGAATGGGCACGCCAGGGCTTCCAGCCACTGCAAACGAATTCCAGACACATGCGCCCCCTTGTGCATCTGGCTAACGTAGGTCCTGGGGAAACAAGCCTAGAACCAGAGTCCTTATGCTTCACAGACAAGTGCTTAACCACTAAGCCATCTCTCCAGCCCTAATTCATTAATTTCTGCTTGGATCTTCGTTATTACTTTCAATCTGGAGCTCTTAGGGTTGGATTCTTCTTGTTTTGCCAATGCCGTTAGGTGGATAGTTAGGTTATTAATTTGAGATCTCTCTTTGTTAAAAAGGAATTTAGCACTATGAATTTTCCTCTTAGGATTGCCTTTATATTGTCCCATAAGATTTTAGTAAGTTTTGTTTTCATTATCATTCAATTATAGAAATTTTAAAATCTCTTTTTTTATTTCTTTCACAACCTATTCATTGTTTAATCATGTGTATTTCATTCTCCAGAACAGGTGGAGTTCCTGATGTGTCTCTTGTTGCTTATTTCTAGCTTAAATCATTGTGATCTGATATGATGCAAGAAGCAACTTCAATTTCCTGAATTTATGGAGGCATGTTTTATAGCCTAATATATGGCTTATTTGGGAGAAGATTCCACTGGCTGCTGAGAAGAATGTGTATTCTTTAGAACTGGGGTGGAATGTTCTGTTGATAGCCATTAAGTCTCATTGATCTATGGTATTGTGAGTTCCATTATTTCCCTGTTGATTTTCTGATTTCAGATTGCCTATTGATGATAGTGTAGAATTGTAGTCCTCAACTGTGATTGCCGGAGCCTGCCGGCTGAAAGGGTTCAAGCCTGATGGGGAGTGAGGATTAAGGAAAGATAGAAGAAAGAGTGAAAGCATGGACTCCAGTCCAGGGCTGAAGCCAGGACTGAAGACATGGTTTATTTCACAGCATTCCTTTTTATATCTTTTTTACAAACAGTTTTTCCATGGACAAAGATTTTATGAGCTTTACAAGTTCCTATCAAAAAACCTTCCTGTTTCAGTTTTTGCATTTCAATCATTTCTCAGTACAAAGGACCAGCCAAATGGCTGAAGATACTAATCTTGCTTACAGGTAGGCTGCTATACTTTTGCTAATGCCTTGCTGCCAGACAGCTTCCTGACACTGAAGATACACAATCTTACTTGCAGGAAGGCTGCTATAGTTTTGCTAATGCCTTGCTGCCAGACAGCTTCCTGACACTGAAGATACACAATCTTACTTGCAGGAAGGCTGCTATAGTTTTGCTAATGTCTTGCTGCCAGAAGCCCAGAGCTATGGATACAAGTCCAGCCAGGATGGCTCCCAACAATTCCCCCTTTTTTATTTATTATTTTTATGAACTGGGCCCCATCGCACCTCGGTGCAGAAAGACTGTGTCTGTCTTAGGTCATCCTCTACGATATTTAGGCCTTACCCGTCATTGGTACATGAATTCCATCATTCATGCCCTTTCTTAGGTTGGCCTAACTAGAGAGAATCTTACCCATCTTTGACTACCAGCCTCTGCAGGGGCTTTAAGAAAATGTCTGAGGAAACTGAGGTCGGGTCTGTAGCTGTATCCTATGTATTTCTGCACTGATATCCATAATGGATCTCAATAGGCATTTAACGAGTATGGGCAGCAGACACAGAATAAGCAAAAGACAAACACCTGTAGCAGCAAAGCTTCCTATCCAAGAAGTGAGAGAATTCCATCCAGGCAAGGCAGACTTAAAAGCAGATATTAAGTCATCAGCCACTTTAGCTGCATCAAAAGTAACATGATTATTTTGCAAAGACAAAATCTGAATATAACTGAATCAGGTCTAAGGAAATATTATCATTATGCCAAATACCTCTTAGATGCATTTTTATCTTTTCCCAACACTGTTGACTGTCATTATATTTTTTAGAAGTAACACAGATCCATTGAAAATCTACATGACACTCCAAACGAGTTCTAACTTTCAACCCTAGTATCTCCTCACCCAAATATGTAACCTCATCATACAGAGCATCTATTGTTTTTTCCAGTTTTCTATCTATATCTACTTGAGTTCCCAGAGAAATAGAAACATTTTTGGATAAATCGTTAACAAGATGTGCAGTTTGAACTTCTTGTGACAAAGCAACAGCTGCAGTAGTAGCAGTAGCTAACAATGTAATGAAAGCTAGGATGCCTGCAATTACTAATCATATCACTCTTTTTGGTCTACTTAAAGTATTCTTTACTTCCTGTAACACCTGTATTCCCTTGTCAGAATACTAGGGCCTAGTTACATTAACAGGAATCATAACAAATGCTGGTTGCTTAAAAATCATAACTCTATCAGAGGACAATTCTGAAACACAATTAGACAAAGTACAATTGTTACATGTAACATTGAACATTTCCTCAGCCCATGTAATATTTATGTTTCCCATTAACATAGCAAAGGGTGGAGTAACACAAGCCATGACCCTTCCCTTTGGGAGGGAAGAACTGTCACTCCTGGGGGAGGTGACGCTCACTCCTCCCATGGCTGCAGCAACTTTCCATAAGTAAGTCTGTTGGAAGCCCTCATCAGACCACCAAAGTCCAGCAGAGAGTCCACCAGTCCAGTCATTGTTCCATTTACCACACAATTAGACAAAGTACAATTGTTACATGTAACATTGAACATTTCCTCAGCCCATGTAATATTTATGTTTCCCATTAACATAGCAAAGGGTGGAGTAACACAAGCCATGACCCTTCCCTTTGGGAGGGAAGAACTGTCACTCCTGGGGGAGGTGACACTCACTCCTCCCATGGCTGCAGCAACTTTCCATAAGTAAGTCTGTTGGAAGCCCTCATCAGACCACCAAAGTCCAGCAAAGAGTCCACCAGTCCAGTCATTGTTCCATTTACCACAACCTTCTGCTCCAGGATTTCCTGACCAGTCCTTAATATGCCTTTTAGTTCCAGAGATGTTACACTGAAAGGATAAAAGTTGCCCTATTTCTGCTTCCCTGTTTTCTAGCTGCTCTACTAACCTGCCTTTTTAAGCTTCTGTAATATGGCTTGCTTGCTGCTGCACTGAATCACAGAACTGCCATTTTGCAACTGCCTCCATTTTGTAAAAAGTATGCAACCACCTCCATTTTGTAAAAAGTTTACCATGAGGACCTGACCTTTTGTACGCCCTACCCAATTAGAGGGACCCACACGAGCCCACCCCATGGGCCCCACCCAATCAGAGGGAGCCACGGCTGAAAAGCCCCTATGGCTCTGCATACCTGTGGTTTTAGCCTTTATAAGCTGACCAAACTCCTGGCTAGGGGCTCTTCACCCCCCCCCCTCCTCTGAGAGGAATCTGTGTTGAGCCCCGATGCATCGGATTCAATAAACCTCGTGCAGTTTGCATTGAGAGCGTCCTGCATGAGTGTTCTTGGGGTTGCGTAGACAGCCCTGAGCAGGGACCCCTCTGGGGAACCCCACATTTGGTGCATTGGCCAGGAAACTCTACAATACCCCAGACCTCATCTAGGACCCCTCAGAGGTAAGAGGCGCCTCCTGTCTTGTCTGTGTACGTCTGTACTTTTATCTCTGTCCTCTGGAAAAATTCTCAATTTCAACCGGTTTCAGTATCTGGATGCCTTCCCTTTGGGTGCTCTGAGTCGGGGTTGACGGGCCTGAGAACCACCACCCAACAATCTGGAGGACGTTCCTGATTGCCCCCAGGAGACAGGTTTTTCTGTCTCCTATCTGAAGAACTCGGATCGAGTTCGCCTCTGTCGGGAAGCATCATCTGGGTCCCGCTCCCCGCCATCTGCTTCAGTTTCATTTTTACTCGAGCAGCAATTGGGCCGCCTTTGTCTCTTTGTTCTCGGTGTTCTCCAGATCCTTTTGTTCTCCTATCTCTTTTATTCCCCTCCTAACATGGGACAGACTATCTCAACCCCTTTGGACTTGACTTTAGCTCACTGGACTGACGTTAAGAGCCGAGCTCATACTTTATCTGTTGAAATAAAGAAGGGAAAATGGCAAACTCTATGTGAGGGAGAATGGACTATGTTTAATGTTGGATGGCCCTGAGGAGGGACCTTTAACCCAGATCTTATTCAGGCTGTTAAACGGAATATCTGGAGGCCACCCCGACCAGATGCCTTACATTTTTACTTGGCAGGATCTCATCCAAGACCCGCCTTCCTGGTTGAAGCCCTGGATTCCTCCCCAGCCCACTAACAGTAGCCCCTTGGGGACCTCAAAAGTTCTCATTGCAGGACCCCCTGGGAAGAAAAGAAGATTTACCCGGACATTCAGACAGAGCTCCTCCTCCTGGATTCACCACCACCCTACCCGCCAACCCACACACCCACAGCTCCTCCTCCTGCCCCCTCACCAGAGGAGGCACAGGGGGGCCCAGCCACGGGGACCCGAAGTAGGCGAGCGCTGTCTCCTGATACTACCATTGCCCTACCACTCAGGGCTATAGGACCCCCACCCCCTTTAGGACCAGGGGATGATCCAACTCAGAGACCTCTGCCACCCCTACAATATTGGCTTTTCTCCTCCGTAGACCTTTATAATTGGAAGGCCAACCACCCTCCCTTCTCGGAGGACCCCTCAAAATTAACTGCACTCATGGAATCCCTAGTTTTCTCCCACCAGCCCACATGGGACGATTGCCAGCAGTTACTCCAGACCCTCTTCACGACCGAGGAGAGGGAACGTACCCTGTTGGAAGCCAGAAAGAACGTCCCTGGTGACGATGGGCGCCCAACATGGCGGCTCGAGGTACGGACCCCTGCCGGATGGAAAGCCCCCAGCACATGAGCTCCAGAGTGTTCCTGAATGGTCACCGCTTCTCCGCCCAAGAAGACGGCAAAACCTGGTAAGTTTTCCCTCTTCATTCCGTCCCATCAAGATGGGCCATTCATTGTCTAAAGAGGCTTCTTTCATAAAGGATTTAAAAGCCTCTCTCAGAGAGCGAGGAATATGGGTAAAGAAAAAGGATCTTATACAGTTTTTTATTTTTGTTGATAAGACATGTCCATGGTTTATGATTGATGGACCTAACATTCATCCCAAGAAATGACAAAGGGTCAGTAAAGAATTAAATCAAAAACTTACTACTGAAGAAATGGCAAAGAGTCAACACCGCTGTCTCCTGCGTGAGATATGTGTCGACCCCAAAGCTCTGGTTTCCTGAATAAAGCCTCATGCTTTTGCAGCAAGTTGGGTCTCCTGTGTGTCTTTCGGTGCGTGCTATCTCAAGACTTGAGTGAAGGTCTCCCTCTGGGGGTCTTTCAATTGAGGACTCATCCAGGGATTTGCACATCTAGTCAGGACTCCGGAGACCCCCTTGGAGGTAAACAATGTAAATGTCTGCAGTGCTGCTTGTCTGAGTGTTTGTTTGAGTGTTTGAGTGATTTCTGTGATTTCTGTTGCTCTGATCTGTTTTTGTTGTTGTTGTTGTTGTTGTTGTTTTTTTTTTTCAGCTTTCACTCTTTCCTGATTTTTTTATTTTAATTTTTTATTTTAATTTTTATTAACATTTTCCATGATTATAAAATATATCCCATGGTAATTCCCTCCCTCCCCACCCCCACACTTTCCCGTTTGAAATTCCATTCTCCATCATATTACCTCCCCATTACAATCATTGTAATTACATATATACAATATCAACCTATTAAGTATCCTCCTCCCTTCCTTTCTCCACCCTTTATGTCTCCTTTTCAACTTACTGGCCTCTGCTACTAAGTATTTTCATTCTCACACAGAGGCCCAGTCATCTGTAGCTAGGATCCCCATATGAGAGAGAACATGTGGCGCTTGGCTTTCTGGGCCTGGGTTACCTGACTTAGTATAATACTTTCCAGGTCCATCCATTTTTCTGCAAATTTCATAACTTCATTTTTCTTTACCGCTGAGTAGAACTCCATTGTATAAATGTACCACATCTTCATTATCCACTCATCTGTTGAGGGACATCTAGGCTGGTTCCATTTCCCAGCTATTATAAATTGAGCAGCAATAAACATGGTTGAGCATGTACTTCTAAGGATATGAGATGAGTCCTTTGGATATATGCCTAGGAGTGCTATAGCTGGGTCATATGGTAGATCAATCTCTAGCTGCTTTAGGAACCTCCACACTGTTTTCCACAATGGCTGGACCAGATTGCATTCCCACCAGCAGTGCAGAAGGGTTCCTTTTTTTCCACATCCCCGCCAACATTTATGATCATTTGTTTTCATGATGGTGGCCAATCTGACAGGAGTGAGATGGAATCTCAATGTAGTTTTAATCTGCATTTCCCTGATGACTAGTGACGTAGAACATTTTTTTAGATGCTTATATGCCATTCGTATTTCTTCCTTTGAGAACTCTCTATTTAGCTCCTTAGCCCATTTTTTGATTGGCTTGTTTGATTCCTTATTGGTTAACTTTTTGAGTTCTTTGTATATCCTAGATATTAATCCTCTATCAGATATATAGCTGGCGAAGATTTTTTCCCATTCTGTAGGGTGCCTCTTTGCTTTTTTCACTGTGTCCTTTGCGGTGCAAAATCTTTGTAATTTCATTAGGTCCCAGTGGTTAATCTGTGGTTTTATTGCCTGAGCAATTGGGGTTGTATTCAGAAAGTCTTTGCCAAGACCAATATGTTGAAGGGTTTCCCCTACTTTTTCCTCTAGCAGTTTCAAAGTTTCCGGTCTGATGTTAAGGTCTTTAATCCATTTGGACTTAATTCTTGTGCATGGCGAGAGAGAAGAATCTATTTTCATCCTTCTGCAGATATTTATCCAGTTTTCAAAACACCATTTGCTGAAAAGGCTGTCTCTTCTCCAATGAGTATTTTTGGCGTTTTTATCGAATATCAGGTGGCTATAGCTACTTGGGCTTACATCTGGGTCCTCTATTCTGTTCCACTGATCTACATGTCTGTTTTTGTGCCAGTACCATGCTGTTTTTGTTACTATGGCTCTGTAGTATAGGTTAAAATCAGGTATGGTGATACCACCAGCCATTTTCTTGCTCAGTATTATTTTAGATATTCGAGGTTTTTTGTGATTCCAAATGAATTTTTGGATTGTTTTTTCTATTTCCATGAAGAATGCCTTTGAAATTTTGATAGGGATTGCATTAAATGTGTAGATTGCTTTAGGTAAGATTGCCATTTTCACGATATTGATTCTTCCAAGCCAGGAACAAGGGATGTTTCTCCACTTTCTAGTGTCTTCTGCAATTTCTCGCTTGAGTGTTTTAAAGTTCTCATTGTATAGATTCTTTACTTCCTTGGTTAGGTTTATTCCAAGGTATTTTATTTTTTTTGATGCAATTGTGAATGGGAGTGATTCTCTGATTTCATCCTCTGTGTGTTTGCTGTTAGCATATACGAAGGCTACTGATTTCTGTGTATTTATTTTGTATCCTGCTACATTGCTGTAGGTTTTGATCAGCTCTAACAGCTTGCTAGTAGAGTCTTTAGGGTCCTTTATGTATAGAATCATGTCATCTGCAAATAATGATAACTTGATTTCTTCCTTTCCAATTTGTATCCCTTTTATGTGTGTCTCTTGCCTTATTGCTATGGCTAAGACTTCCAAAACTATATTAAATAGAAGTGGAGACAGTGGACACCCTTGTCTTGTTCCTGATTTTAGTGGAAAAGCTTCCAGTATTTCCCCATTTAGTAATATGTTGGCTGTAGGCTTGTCATAAATAGCCTTTATTATATTGAGATATGTTCCTTCTATTCCCAGTCTCTGTAGGACTTTTATCATGAAGGGATGTTGGATTTTGTCAAATGCTTTCTCTGCATCTAATGAGATGATCATCTGATTTTTGTCCTTCAACCCATTTATGTAATGTATTACATTTATAGATTTGGGTATGTTGAACCATCCCTGCATCTCTGGGATAAAGCCTACTTGGTCAGGGTGAATGATCTTTTTGATATACTCTTGTATTCTGATTGCCAATATTTTGTTGAGAATGTTTGCATCTATGTTCATGAGGGAGATTGGTCTGTAATTTTCTTTTTTTGTTCTATCTTTGCCTGGTTTTGGTATCAGGGTGATGCTGGCCTCATAGAAGGAGTTTGGTAGGATTCCTTCTTTTTGTATTTCCTGGAAAAGCTTAAGAAGCAATGGTGTTAGCTCTTCCTTAAAAGTCTGGTAAAATTCAGCAGTGAATCCATCCAGGACTGGGCTTTTTTTAGTTGGGAGATTATTGATAACTGCTCGGATCTCCATGTTTGTTATAGGTCTATTTAAGTGATTAATCTCATTTTGATTTAATTTAGGTAGGTCATATAGATCAAGGAAATCATCCATTTCTTTCAGATTTTCATACTTTGTGGAGTATATGCTTTTATAGTATGTCCCTATAATTTTTTGAATTTCTCTGGAATCTGTTGTGATGTTACCTTGTTCATCTCTGATTTTATTAATTTGTGTCTCTTCTCTCTTTCTTTTGGTCAGATTTGCTAAGGGTTTATCAATCTTGTTTATCCTTTCAAAGAACCAACTCTGTGTTTCATTAATTCTTTGGATTGTTCTTTTTGTTTCTATTTCATTAATTTCTGCCCTATTCTTTATTATTTCTTCCCGTCTACTACTTTTTGGTTTGCCTTGTTCTTCTTTTTCCAAGGCTTTAAGGCAAAGCATTAGGTCATTTACTTGCGACCTTTCTAATTTCTTAATATAGGCACTCAAGGCTATAAATTTACCTCTTAGAACTGCCTTCATTGTGTCCCAGAGATTTTGGTATGTTGTGTTCTCATTATCATTTGACTCTATAAATTTTTTGATTTCCTTTTTGATTTCTTCATTGACCCACTCATCATTTAGTACTGTACTGTTTAGTTTCCATGATTTTGTGTATGCTCTATAGCCTTTCTTGCTACTGATTTGTAGTTTAATTCCATTGTGGTCAGATAGAATGCAAGGAATTATTTCAATTTTCCTGAATTTGTTAAGATTTGCTTTGTGTCCTAATATATGGTCTATTTTAGAGAATGTTCCATGTGCTGCTGAAAAGAATGTATATTCTGCAGCCTTTGGATGAAATGTCCTGTATATATCTGTTAGGTCCATTCCTTCTATGACCTCATTTAGTCCAGATACCTCTCTGTTTATTCTTTCCCTGGATGACCTGTCAATTGATGAGAGTGGGGTGTTAAAGTCACCCACCACCACTGTGTTTGGTGTTATCTGTGACCTTAGTTCTAATAGTGTTTGTTTGACGAATTTGGGAGCCCCCATGTTAGGTGCATATATGTTTAGGATTGTAATGTCCTCCTGTTGGAGTGTGCCCTTAATCAATATAAAGTGACCTTCCTTATCTTTTTTGACTAACGTCAGACTAAAGTCTACCCTGTCTGATATTAGGATAGCAACCCCTGCTTGTTTTCTAGCCCCATTTGCTTGAAACACCATCTTCCATCCTTTCACCCTAAGATAATATCTATCCTTTGTAGAAAGGTGAGTTTCTTGGAGACAACAAATTGTAGGATCCTGCTTTTTAACCCAGTCTGCAAATCTATGTCTTTTCGTTGGGGCATTGAGACCGTTGATATTAAGAGATATTATTGAAAGGTGTGTATTTATGTTTGCCATTTGTGTGTGTGTGTGTGTGTGTTACTTGTTCTACCTGTGCTCTCTTCTGTTAACTGGTATTTGAGTATAGCTGGTTTTTTCTAGGTTCCTTATATGTGTGCTTTTCCTTTTGTTCAGCATGGAGGATTCTATCAAGTATTTTCTGTAGAGCTGGTTTTGTCTTCAGATACTCCTTTAACCTGCTTTTGTCATGGAATGTCTTTATTTCTCCATCTATTTGGATGGATAACTTTGCAGGATAAAGTAACCTTGGTTGACAGTTGTTATCTTTCAGAACTTGGAATATATCACTCCAAGCCCTTCTGGCTTTAAAAGTTTGTGTTGAATAATCTGCTGTAATCCTGATGGGCTTGCTTTTGTAGGTAACTTGATTTATCCCTCTAACTGCTTTCAATATTTTTTCTTTGGTTTGTGTGTTTGGAAGTTTGAGTATAATGTGGCGAGGAGAGTTTCTTTCTGGGTTTTGTCTGGCTGGGGTTCTAAAGGCTTCCTGTATCTGCATTGGCACCTCTTTCCCAATTTGGCGAAAATTTTCCTCTATGATTTTGTTGAAGATGCCTACTATGCCTCTGGAGTGGAGTTCTTCTCCTTCTACTATGCCCTGAATTCTTATATTGGATCTTTTCATAGTGTCCCGAATATCTTGAAATTCCCACTCATACTTTTCTATAAGTTTGTCTTTCTCTTTGTTGGACTGCATTAGGTCTGCCACCTGATCTTCTAGCTTAGATATTCTGTCCTCTCCCTCATCCATCCTACTGGTGAGATTTTCTACTGAGTTTTTTATTTCATTAACTGTGTTCTTCATCGCTAGTAATTCTGACTGGTTTTTCTTTATTATTTCTATTTCCCTATTTATGTCTTGTATTGCCTTCTTTATTTCATTAAATTGGTGTCCTGCCTCTTCTTTGATTCCTTTGATTTCCTCTTTGATTTCTTCTTTGATTGTTTTCATGTGTTCTTTGACCTCTTTGAACATATTTATAATTATTCTTTTGAACTCTTTCTCAGGCATTTCCTCTAACTCTTTCTCACTGGAGGACATTTCTGATGCATTAATACTTTTAGGTGGATTTATATTGTCTTGCTTTTTAGTGTTTCTTGTGTTATAATGTATATATTTTTGCATCTTGGATTAAGTTAATTCTTGGATTTTCTAGCTAGCTGTGTATTCTTAGCTGTATCAATTGATTTGATGTAATATATTTTCAGGGTAGGACCTTAAGGTACTAGGTGTGGCTCTTAAGACTCTCAGAGTATCTACAAAGATGTTCTTAGGGGTTGAGTTTCCCTGCTATAGGAGTATTCAAGCAGGCTGAGTGGATTAAAATACAGGTAGATTCTAAAATTTAACTAAACACTGTACACATTCAATCAAAAACAGCCCCGAGTATGTATGCAAGAGTAGTTATTATAATGACCAGATCCTCTATCAACAAAGAGGTTTAGATTTCTGGTCTGTTGAGGTATCCAAGTCAGCTTGTGACCAAGTGAGACCCTTCCCTAGTGCAATCCCAGTTACCTTGGGTGATTTTGGTCTCAGTCAAGTTGCTGCCTGGGTCGTCGGGCTGCTGTTCTGATTTCTGGAGCTGGGCACTTGCTTTTCCTACGGGGCAAACTGAGCCACTGCTGCTGCCTCTGCTGCTGTTGTAGCTGCCACCCCCGGAGCCACCACCGCTGCTGAAGCTGCCGCTGCCGTGACCACCGCCGCTGCTCCCCCCGAAGCCGCTGCTGCGGGATCTGCCGCTGCTGCCGCTCCTGGGTCCGCTGCTGCTGGGGCCACTGGTACCGGTGCTGGAGCCGCTGAAGTTGCTGCCGAACTCTGCTCCTGCTTGGGTCCTGCTGTCAGCCCAAGTTGGCGTGGCCGGGTCCCGGGCCGCTGCTGTGTTCGCTGGAGCTGGGTTCAGGTGGTGGGGGAGGGGAGGGAGCCGCGGCTGCTCTGGTTGTATCGCTGTTCCACGTGTGCTTCTACCTCGCGGTCTGCTCTTCCCTCCGTTGCTCTCTGCCGCTCTCCCCTCATGTTTCCCGAGTTGCGGAGAGCGCGGTGTGAGGGGAAAGTCCCGCACCTGGCTTGTCCTGCGGCTCGAGCCGAGAGTCCGGCGGCTTTCTGCCGCTCCGCGGCTGCGGTGGGTGGCCGAGCCGCCCCAGAGCCGCTGTTCCCGCCTGTGCAGGCTCTGGATGCTCTGGAACTCTTCTACTTCTCCGCTGCCGCCTCAATTTCCTATACACCTCACTTTTTAGTAAAAGTGTGTGTTTTGCTGAGTTTTTTTGGTCTTTTTCCCCCCTAGGCTGCTTTGGCGTGGTACCTACGCCGCCATCTTAACCAGAAGTCTCTGATCTGTTTTCATTTCAGTTTGGGCAGCTGTTGTTCAGGACTGTGAGGACCTGACAATGGTGGTTGGCAGGACCACAGGCTGCAATTCTGGGGGACGCCCCAGGATCTGAGGAGAGTCAGGGTGGCTGACAGTCTCCTATCTGGTAAAGGAAGATTGTGTATTTCTCCTTCAGGAGAAACCACAGAGGCATCTTCCATCTGAAACTGCATTTGGTTTTCTGTTCTGGACACATCGGAGGTGTCACAGTTTTTGGTTTCTTTTTGTCAGTATATATTTTGTGTTTGTTTGTGGACTCTTGTTTCTAATTATGGGACAGACTATGATGACCCCCCTGACTCTGACGGTATCTCATTTCTCTGAAGTTAGAAGTAAGGCTCATGACTTATCTGTAAAAATTAAAAAAGGTAAATAACGGACTTTCTGCTCCTTTGAGTGGCTGCCAGAGGGAGCATTTGATCTAACCATTATTTCTGCTGTTAAGAATATTGTTTTTCAGAAGGGACCCATTCTCACCCAGATCAACAGCCATACATCCTGGTCTGGGAGAGCCTAGTGATGGATCCCCTGGCATGGGTCAAGCCCTGGATCCACCCCCACCACGGTCAGGCTCCCGAGTCCTGGCAGTGGCCCAACAAGCCACAAGAAAACCAAGCCAAATGGCCACAGACCCCTCGGCTCAGCCCAAAATATATCCTGAAATAGAGGACCCTCCCGAGTGGCCCTCTGCCCTGATTCCATCTCCCCCACCTTACCCCCCTGCTCTCCCCACTCCAGCTTTGGCTGAGGGAGGAGGAGATGGGCCCACTGCAGGGAATAGAAACTGAAGGACCTGATTCTACCGTATGAGCCTTTGTTCCTCCCCCTGACCCTAGTATGTCTCAGGCCCAATTGAGCAGCGTACCTAGCTCCCAAATGAGATTGATGTGGGATTCCCTCTCACCCGACCTGAATGGAATTACAACTCAGCAGAAGGTAGGGAGCAACTGACAGTCTACCGCCAGGCTCTGATGGCAGGTCTCAGGGGGGCTGCTCGCCGCCCCGTGAATCTGGCTAAGGTAACCTCCCTCTATTTTTTTAGAATGCTTGATGGAGGCTTCCCGGAGATATACTCCTTTTGGCCTTACTTCTCCGGGTCAACAGGCAGCGATAACAATGACATAGATAAGGCAGTCTGCTCCAGACATTAAAAAGAAATTACAACATCTGGAGGGTTTACAAGATCTAGCTTTGACAGACATAATTAAGGAAGCTGAAAAGGTTTATCATAAGAGAGAGAGAAAAAGAAAAAAAAAAGGAAGCAAAAGAGAGAAAAAATAATGGGAAAAGGAGACAAGAAAGGAACTTAAATAGGATATTGGCTGCAGTGATAAAAAAAAAAATTTTCAGGCTGAAGTATGTTGGGATAGTTTACTTGAGCTTTATCAAATTTAAGTCATGGGTAAAACATAAAATTGTTTTATGTTAATAAAAAATTTCTGTGGTGCATGAAATCAATAGTTATCAAGTTTAAGCCAAAATCATTGGTTGTCAAATAATGTTTTTTTCTTTCAAAAAGATTTATCAAGGGTTATATTAATATTTAGCTAGCTGTTTGGGCTCAGAAAAGACCAGATTCTACTCTGTTATATGTAAAGTAACTGTCTCAATTTTGGCATCTTAAGTCCAGTGCTTATAACAAAATTAACCCTTAAGACATATTCCCTACTTTAGGGCACAGCCTCATGCTCAAACAATGGTCCTCATATGAAAAAAAAAAAAAAAATCAAGCTCCATGTTTCTGTTTCCAATGTTCTCTGGGTAATTTGTACCCACACAGGTATCTGAACTAATCAAAGATGTTTTCACACAGGTGCTAAGACCTTATACTGTCTTACTTGTTTTCTAGGTTAAATAAGTTAAGTTTGTAAATCAACTGGTACTGTTTTCACGACTGGTAACAGGTTCTGCCTATACTTATAAATGTTGGATATTTAAAATGGGAGATGTGCCTACTTTCTATACCTCAGATATATGGCTTATGCTACCATAGTACAACAAAAATTTTAAAGATAGGACAAAATGATTTTAGAAGCCCTGTGCCATTCTTTAGTTAAGTTTATTTCAGTAATTAAATGTGCTCTATATGTATGTACATCTAAGCTGGTGTAACTTCCTTTCTAAGTGTGTTAATCACCTATGTAGAAGCCAAAGCCAATTGGAATCATCGGAGTAAAAAGTGTCAATATTTTGGCCTATGCTCCCATGTCATGAGGCCACTGGAGATGATGGGACACTTCTACACTGGCCCCCTGATAAGTCACCTGTCTTCCTGAGCAGGGAGGATATGGAGACCCAAACAAAAGTGGTGTACAATGTAAAACAGGAGAGTCACAATTGAGAAGCAATCAGTCCTCCTGACTTCCCAAAGAAGGGAAAACTACTTGGCCAGCATGGCCCTGACTCATCCTAACAGGCAAAAGACACCAGTAAGCTATGGGGCTACTCCTGTGTCCCTAAAGTCTCTTTGGAGAGCCATTAATGACCTTCAAAATTAATCCTTAATTAACTTTTGGCTATCTACAAGGTCTTAAACACTCAAAGAGAAATGTATAACCAAAGATAAAAAAATAGCTCTTTATTATTAAGATTAAATGTTATGTATATGTTCCTGATAACTCTGCTAGCATCTCATCTGTTTTACAAGCCATATTAAATACTACTGTGCCATTTAATGAACAGTTCTGAAAGAAAATCTCAGCCAGCTCATCCTCAGATGGTCCTGAGATGATCCAAGCCTGTCTACCTGGATTCCCTCGACCTACAAAAAGACCAGTTTGCTGTGTGTTCACTTCTCAGTAACTCCTTACTTTTATTCTTTCTTTCCAAAGTTATCTTTCAAGATTATCTTCCTACACTCTGGGGTACATTAAAATAGTTCCCCTCTCTAGGAGAGATTCTCTAACTGCAACAAGTCTCCACTTCGTGTCCTGTTCAGCAGGAAGTAGTAAATAATCTGATGTCTTCGACCCAGTCCCCTAAAGCAGTTAGAGTGTCTTCTCATGAGAGGGAGAAATAAAAGGGAAATAGACTGTCTATACCATACGTTCCTGTTGTCATAGATAAAGCTTACTTAAAATAAGTTTATTTAAAATTCCTCAAATAAAATTATAGAGCTTGGTTGAAATGCCATACAGATTAAAAGTTCTAGGACCTCCCTTTTATGAGGGAATTGCCATCCTTACATCTCCTGTGTCTACTAACAGTGCAGAGTGTTATGAGCATGTAAGGACCAGCATATGGTCCAGGGACAGTTTAGATAAATAAGTTTGTTTTTCTTTGTGTGTGAGAGTAAAATTGCAAAGTCAACCTTTGTAAGCAAAAATCTAAGAAAAAGCTGAGTACAATGACATAGTAAGTGATTACCAGAAGGTGTGTGTGCAACCCTAGGTAAGTAGTGGAAAATACAAAAAACCCAGCTGCTTAGCAGCCGTTGTCCCAGTCCTCCCGACACTATGACTGACTGAACGGCTGCTCAGCGGTCCGGACTGAGACCTCCTCGAGACGCATCACTGATCCGAATTCATCTGCCCGACACGCTGTCCGAACGACCGAGACGACTGAGACTCGCCTTGAAAACTGCGAACCGAGAAAAAGTCGGAGCACGGACCCCGCGTCGCCAGGTTGTGACGTCAGAAATATACTGCGTCCCAAGTCTCGCGATATCAGGTTGTATACATGTTAGACTCATTAGAAATATTCTTGTGTTAGTAGTGATGAATATAATTTGGATATATATTATATTAGCTATAATATTAGTTGTGATAGTTTGGACTTGCTTGTGTGTGACTTTCATCCCAGTAAACTCCTTTGCGAGTACACCAGCATCTGAGTATTATTGACCTTCGTGGGCGGAATCCTCTCAACCAATCATCTTTGAGAGTGCTCGCGACAGCTGGCATAGTCGGCAGGATACGCCATAATTAGAAGGTCAATTTCAAATTATAGCTTTTAGAAATCCTAGCTTTGAAATTGAAACTAAGTGTATGACTAAGTGACCGACGGGTTAGTACCAACCACCACGATGCCAACTCTGTAACAGGAGGAAGAGCGGGTATTGGTGCTGGAAAAAGCCCGGCCGAGAAAACACCACCCTCCCTAAGGGTGCGGAAGTACCGGTAACTTGACGCCACGATGCCAACTCTGTAACAGGAGGAAGAGCGGGTTGATGCGCATTGGAATTGTGTCACTAAGTCAGAACTTATGTGGAAATTTCTAAGCAATAGGATTGAAAGAAGAGCTGATTTAAAATTTGAACAGCTCATGAGACTAGAAAATCCATCGAATTTGACCTGGTATATTCGCAAACGAGAAGTTAAGTTTCTTTATTGGTTATCAGACCTATTGTGGAGATGAATTCCCTAATTAAAAAACTGAAGGGAATAAAGGTTTCTCCAGTTACAGGAGAACCTCCCTCCTCAGAAGAGGAAGACAAATGGAGAACTACTGCTGAAGCAGTACAGTCTAGGATAGGAATGGAGCCAATTAATATTGATTTGGATTTAATTAACCCAGAAAGAGTTAAACCCTTTGTGAAATCAGTTTCTAAAAAACAGGTGCCGGCAGTATTAATGAAAACTGTGCAAGATTTAGATAAGGACAGATTAATGGGCAAAAGGCTAGCCATGAATATTGTGAAGAAGCAGAAGGACCTGATCAACCCTTCTGGTGCTTCTTACTCCTTCCCGGTTACTACTACTACGAAAAGGACTCCCATGGGTAGAGCTATACAAAAATTAGCTCCCAATTGGTCTAAAGCCCCCGCCGAACCGGGAACTTGCATAGAGGAGTCCAGAACCTTTAGTCCCCAAGAATTGTCTGATTTAAGGAGGGATTATGCACAGAATGGACTAAAGGATGCCCAGTATTTAGTAAAATTATGGGAAAAGGGGGCAGACACAGTGATGCTTCATGAAACAGAAATGAGAAAAATTAGAGGTATTATTGAAAACCCCTCCATTCATGAAGCTTTAGAACATGTTTTAGAAACTTCAAAGGGTGACACCCATTCCCTGATAGACTGGCTGACTGCAGCTTGGAGATTAGCTTTCCCCTCTCTGGACTTAACTCAATTTGAAACTGCAGGAAGGTGGAATTCATATTCAGACGCAATACAAATTTGCAGAAAACTGGGAGTATTATATTATGTGTATAATCAGGTAGAGACACCACAAGCCTCACCTTTATTACCTGCTTTTAGAAGGCTCATCATTAAGGGCGCCCCACAACATCTAAAAATGAGTCTTGTAGGTAACTTACAAGGTGCAGAAACTATAGCTGATGCTATTCAGTTTTTTAAAGGATTCAGAGAACTTGAAGCAGAAAATGTAGTGTCTTTTCAAGTTAAGGCACGGACACTTCCCAGGAAGAGGTTTAATGGGAACAAGGACAGACCCAGACCTTATTTTAATATTAAAATAAGACCCTTTGGAAATAGAAATACAATGCCTATAAGGCCTAAGGGACCCACGGGCCCCTTTCGCCGTGTTTTTGGCCAAAGAAACTATCCCTTTGGTAGACCAAATTATTCCAGAGCTTTTTTAGGACGACGGGGCCCATCAGGGCCCCCTGCTGGGCGGAATACGCACAGACAGATAACAAACCGCGCGAATCTCCTCCCCCACCCACCAAGGTTTTCCAGATAAATCTAGGAAACTATGACAACAGACCGTTTGTAAATATTCCCATAAAATTAAAAAATAAACTAATACCTACCAAGTGGCTACTAGATACCGGTAGCCAGATAAGTATAATTACTACTCATCCTAATCAAGAAAAAGCTAAAAAATATATTTCTATACAAGGAATAAATTCTCATAGAGATGCGCCAGTAATAAATGTGTGTCTACAAGTTTATGATAAGCTTATAGATATAGAAGCCGCAAGCTTAACAGCGCCCTCTAACATTCTAGGAATTAATGAAATAAGGAAAATATTTCCAGAATTTTTAAATAATAAGGCTATTAAAAAGGTATTTGTTAATTTAGCAGAAGTAAAAATGGACCCAGTAAGATTACCAAAAATTCCCCCATCTTTTACCCCTCAATACCCTATAAAAGGAGGAATTGAGGATATTACCAATACATTGAAGGATTTGCTTAAGGAAGGCATAGTGGCACCAACTCAGAGTTTTAATTATAATTCACCCATCTGGCCGGTAATGAAACCCAATGGTAAATGGAGATTCACAGTAGATTACAGGAAAATTAATGAGAAAAGTCCAAAAATGCCTGGCTCATTACCTGATGTAGAGGACATTTTCCTCAGGATTAGGCAAGCATCCCCTAAATGGTTGGCAACTATAGATTTATCAGACATGTTCTTTGGTATTCCCTTGCACCCAGATTCCCAAGAAATTACTACTTTCACTTGGCAGAATAAACAATATAAATTTCTGAGACTGCCACAAGGCTATCTAAACAGTCCAGTAATAGCCCATACAACCCTAACTAGCACTTTAGAGGACTTTGAGTGCCAGGGGGTGGAAATTTTAACTTACATAGACGACCTATTGATTTTAGGTCAAGATAAAGAAACAGTGGCTACTGCAGCCCAAAAATTAATCCAACACTTAAGGGATCATGGTTGGACAATTAATCCATCCAAGATCCAGGGGCCAGCAGAACAAGTTAAGTTCCTAGGAGTACATTGGACAACTAGTGGACCAAAAATTCCAGATGAAGTGATAGAAAAATTAAATGCATTAGAGAGACCACAAAATAAAACACAGGTACAGCACTTAATTGGTATGTTCGGCTATTGGCGCCAACACATACCATATCTGCAACTGATACTCCAGCCATTATATAAAATAATAAAAAAGGCTGAGGATTTTGTATGGGAAACAGCCCAAGAACAAGCAGTTACCACTATATTAGAACTAATCAAACAATACAAGGACCTTGGCTACACACAACCAGGTGATATTATTATTATTGAAATATTATTTACTTCAGGTTATGGCAATTGGAATATTTTTGCAAAAGGAAATAGATTAACACCGATTGGATTTTATTGTAAAAGGTTTCCTTGGTCTGATAATAAGTTCTCATTATTTGAAAAAACCATATGGACAACCTATGAGGCATGCAGAACTACTCATTCTCTAATTAGAGGCCATAAGGTCATTCTGAGAACGGAAATACCAATCATGGATTGGATTAAGGCACCAGAGCAAGCCTGGGCTGGACTGCCCATGGAAGGAAAGGTGCTACAATGGAAATGGTATCTAAATGACTTTGTGAAGCACAATGAAGTGTCTACACAAGGCAAGATACCCCAGAACTCAGAGAACATACTGAGAACACAACCAGCACTAGAGGAATCAGAATGGCTAATAAGTCCAAAGGTGATACCTAAAATAAAGGAACCTGGCCCAGATCGGACCATTGGTCTGTGGGGCGTTAAGGAGTTCCAACAAGGCATCCCAAATGCTTGGTTCACTGATGGATCTTCAACAACCTCTAATAACAGAGTAAACTGGAAAGCTGCCGCCTATAGGCCAAGTGATGGTATGATTATTACAGACCAAGGAACTGATAAATCTGCACAACATGCTGAAGTAATTGCAGCACTTTTAGCTGCAAGACAAACTCAAAAAGAAAATAAAAAAGAGCTAAATTTATATACAGATTCCTGGTGTGTAGCCAATGGAATTGCAGTCTGGTCAGGTAAATGGCGTAGAGCAGACTGGAAAATAAATGGCAAACCACTATAGTCAGACAAAATATGGAAAGAACTAGATAAAATCTCAAAAACAGTTAAAATTATTGTACATCATGTAGATGCTCATACAGGAAAACAAGATGAAACCCATAAGAATAATGAGGTTGTGGACAGATTAGCAGCTCTATTAACCAATATTAAAATCAAAAAACAATATAAGGTAGAGGACATTGGTCCTCTGAAAAAGAAAATTGTAACAACTTATAAAATACACAACACAGAAAATACAGAACTGGGAACATTGGGTTCCTCTGAGACTATTAATATTCATAAACAGGAGATATTGAATCTCCACAATGCTATGGGACACATTGGTGCCCATGCCTTGAAACAGTGGTTTGATCAAAGGAATTTGAAAGTTACATGGCATACTATAAACCAAGCCTTAAAAATGTGTGTTAATTGTCCCAATAGCAAGTTGAGGTTCAATAAGAATTATCATGGAAAAGTTGGTTATAAAATGGGATTTAATACTCTGGTACAGATTGATTTTATTGGACCATTGCCAAGATTTAGAAATAAATATGCATGCACTATGGTTGATGTTACTACAGGACTAGCTATGACAAGACCAGGTAACCATCCAGACCAGCAAGCATGCATCATGACCTTGTTAATGTGGTGTGCCCAATATGGACCACCACAAGTCATTCAATCCGACCAGGGATCACACTTTACAGGAACACTTACACAAGGAATAGCAAAGAATTTAGGAATAATGTGGGACTTTCATAAAGCATACAACCCAACAAGTGCTGGAGCCATAGAACGTTTTAATGGATTGCTAAAAACACAATTAACACACAGAATAGGCGAACCATTAGAAAAAGCACTACTATATTCTACATTAGAATTAAATCAGAGACCTAGATTAAGTATACCAACAATTAATATTACAGAAACAATAACCAACATTTCTTATGTGTTACCATATAGTACTTATTACCTTAGAGTTGCAGGTAATAAATTGGTAGTTGCGGCAACAAAACTCTTTACACACTATACATCTAATGTATCAACATCTATCTTGTGGCTGCAATACATAAACGTAACATCATATAATGCACATACAACTATACACACAGGTCATCCCTACCATTTTTCAACATGGACCCTACACCCACGTAAACAAAATTGGATGCAAGCAGAATGGATCGCACATACACCCAAAGGCTTAAATAATTCTCTTATGATAGACTGGGATAAAATATATTACATCCCTCTAACACATAAACTTTGGGAAGGCATAACCCCATTACATGATGGTAAACTAATCTATAGAGGCACAATTAATCAAAACAAGGAAGAATTTCATTTATTCACAGCCCATTTTCCTCAAGGATATTTATGCCCACCACCCGGACCACCAAATATGGTATCGGCACCCATGATAATACCAGATATGACTACACCAGCAAAAATTATATTATATCCTAAAATAAGAAAAATCTCTATGATAGTCGACCTACAAGCTCTTAAAGCACCCTCCAAATATTGTCAGTCCATTACAGACAAACTACAACAATTACAATATACAACCCCAATAAAGGTGGGAAGGAAACCTTTACAGTTTATGGTATTAGGAGCAGTCCTTGCAGGAGCCATACTGGGAGGTATTATGGGTGGAGGTATATCCGCAGCTATGTTAGAACCCATAAAAGCTGAACTCACACATATAAATCAACTCAATAGACATACTTCAGAGGCCCTGGCAGCTATATCAGGATCTATTGATTCATTAAATATTCTACAACAACAAATGCGTGCTGAAATAGAAATTTTTAAAACAGAATATGAAAGAGACAAACTTTGGCACACAGAAGGAATGATAACCAATCATAATAACCTTATGTGCCTACAATATAAACTAGCAGCAGAAAGAATGACTAGAGAATTAGATACGCTATTCATTCAAGGCCTAGGAAGAAGGACTCCTGAATATCAAACTCTCCTAGACCCTAATGAGGATAGCGGATGTGATGAAGGCTTTTGCAAGATACATGTAATACAAGTTTTCTTAGATAATGCTTATAAAGGATTTCATACTAAATCTGTACCACAGAGGTGGGACCAGAAAACAGACCCATGGAAAACACTTACAGCACAATGGGTGACACCGATTGATCACTTTTTCTTTATAAACCTAAACAATACACCAGTATACATTCCAACAGATGATGTCTATAACTTAGGAGCTAATACATACATTTATCCACACCTACCAATAACAAATTTAGCAGAAACAAGGCTTACATCCTCAACCATGATTGATTCCATCACAGATTTAGGGGATTGGTCATTCTTAATCTGTACCACTAAAGATAATGTTAATGTCACATGTATCAACTACAATAGTACAACTCAAGAGGATGACATCTCATTTAATCCACAACCAGGATGCTGGGTTTTACACAATTGCTCAAAAGTAACACATAGTACTCTAAATAGGACACTGGTGACGTCCCTATCCTTACAAGAAAGTCATTTTTACTCTTCACCCAACATCTTTATACAACAACTAGAAAAGGAACACTTTGAACAGTTTGTAAAAACAGCACAAGAATTGGAAAAAGTAGCAGAATTTAATTCAAAACAATTAGACTCAATCCACAAGAAAATACAAGCACAATATTCTTTAACTCATAGTATTACTAAAACACATAATCTGGTCGGATTGATTAGAACAAATACTATGATACATAAGGACTGGATACAACAAATCAAAAAATGTAGCTTCTTTGATTATATGGCAAGATTGATACAACTCGACTTTATTTGCACCCCACTACATGGATGGTGGGAATGGTTTAAAGAGATCATGTATGTAATAATGATACTTGTTGCATGCATAATTTTGTCGAGATTACTAATATGTTGCAGAAGGAGAAAGAAATATGCCTCGCTCAAAGAAAAATCCCTCTGGAAGGAAATGTGATTTAATCCAGAAGAACGGTGTGATCATTACTCTGAGACATCACTACAACAGACACCTTAGACCCATTATGGACCTATTTTACCGCATGGGATTCAACTTTCGCCATAATGATATGCCAGATTGCCACTTTTGCCTCTCAAGATATTCTTCCAGATTCCTAAATGGTCCTAGATCTGATGATTCCTTATTGTTACTCTTTACTCATTTCATGTGTCACGGTACAGAATATGTTGAAAGACATCCAATTGACAAATTCCTACATATCTTAGCTAGCCTTTTTTCATGCTTTATTTGTAAAGGCAATCATGCCCATTATGAGCTTTGTAGAAATATGATTAGACATAAACCGGAGGAAACTGAGCAATTGTTATATGGAGATTGGCACTGTTGCACTGCAATCAGTGCACCTACAGAACTACAATCACTGCAATCATGGTCTATGAGAATAATATTACGCCCTCTCTTAAGAGATTTGCTTAAAGAATTTTCCGCTTATAAAACTTGGTATGAACTTCATAGAACTTATAGAAGAACAAAAATGCTTGCTTTACCAATAAAATTATGCAGACCCTTTGATAACATTACAAGCTCATCAGATAGGCGACCGTATGACTCTGTAAACCCCCGTCCTGTGAGACAACTCTGGTATCCTATGGGAAGCGGATAACCAGTACATGACACCTTTCATGCTGATTACATTTCAGGTGTCAGGGGGTGGAATGTTATGAGCATGTAAGGACCAGCATATGGTCCAGGGACAGTTTAGATAAATAAGTTTGTTTTTCTTTGTGTGTGAGAGTAAAATTGCAAAGTCAACCTTTGTAAGCAAAAATCTAAGAAAAAGCTGAGTACAATGACATAGTAAGAGATTACCAGAAGGTGTGTGTGCAACCCTAGATAAGTAGTGGAAAATACAAAAAACCCAGCTGCTTAGCAGCCGTTGTCCCAGTCCTCCCGACACTATGACTGACTGAACGGCTGCTCAGCGGTCCGGACTGAGACCTCCTCGAGACGCATCACTGATCCGAATTCATCTGCCCGACACGCTGTCCGAACGACCGAGACGACTGAGACTCGCCTTGAAAACTGCGAACCGAGAAAAAGTCGGAGCACGGACCCCGCGTCGCCAGGTTGTGACGTCAGAAATATACTGCGTCCCAAGTCTCGCGATATCAGGTTGTATACATGTTAGACTCATTAGAAATATTCTTGTGTTAGTAGTGATGAATATAATTTGGATATATATTATATTAGCTATAATATTAGTTGTGATAGTTTGGACTTGCTTGTGTGTGACTTTCATCCCAGTAAACTCCTTTGCGAGTACACCAGCATCTGAGTATTATTGACCTTCGTGGGCGGAATCCTCTCAACCAATCATCTTTGAGAGTGCTCGCGACACAGAGGGATTATTCTGGCACTCTGCCCCAGAGGGGGGTATTACTCTTGCATCCATTTCCGGCCTCGGACTGTGTCTATTAGGCCCTGATATGCTCCCTCCTCTGACTCTTGAACCGGTATGCAACCAAACTGCTATTATCAATGACTCCTTTATATATACTAAAGCCCCTAGTAACTCCTATCTTGCTTGTTCCACGGGGCTGACTCCCTTTATTGTCAACAAGGACTTTTTATAGACTAAGGACTATTGTGTTGTAGTTATACTTTTGCCACGATTTTTCATTCATGATTCTGAAAGTTTTACATCTACTATAGATCAAGGCATTGCCATTAAACCAAATAGAGAGCCTTTAACTGCCCTCACCCTGACTGTGCTCCTGGGACTTCGTGTTGCGGGAGCGGGAACAGGCATTGCCTCGCTGGTAACCTCCCAACAGCATTTTTCACAACTCAGTGCCTTAGTGGACAGAGATCTTAACCTCATACATGAGGGGATACAAGATCTCAAAGATTCTTTGGCCTCGCTCTCTGAGGTTGTACTTCAAAACCGGAGAGGGCTAGATTTGGTGTTCTTAAAGGAAGGGGGACTCTGTGTAGCCCTCAAAGAAGAATGTTGTTTTACTTAGATAAGACTGGGCTAATACAAAATAGCCTTGATAAAGTTAAAAAAAAAAATCTAGAGGATAGAAAAAGGACTCGAGAACAACAAAAATCTTGGTATAAAAATTGGTTTTCCACATCTCCCTGGCTAACTATTTTGCTTCCCAGTCTTTTAGGCCCTTTTGTTGGATTCCTTTTGCTTATCTCCTTTGGCCCCTGGGCCTGCAGATGACTAACCAGTTTCATTAAGAGTCAGGTAGATTCTGCAATCAAGCCGGTTACTACCATCGCCTCGCACAGAAGAAACATCTGCCGCTGACCTGCCAAAAGAACAAGACAACCCCCCATCTCGACCCTTAGACTTTACCTCCCTGCAAAAACCCACCCTGGGGTGGAAATTTTGGTCCCGCCCCTCCGAATAATAACTCAGGTCTCCGTGACCCCTCATACTAATTGGTTACCAAACATATTTCCTCCAGGAAGAGAGAGCCTATAACTACCCTTACATTAGCCTTAATAATGGGGTTGGGTGTTGCAGGAGCAGGCACCAGCATAGCTTCCTTTGTCACCTCCAACCACTCAGCTTAGCAATAGACAAGGATCTACAAGAGTTACAGTCAGGAATGCAGAACCGAAGGGACTCGGTTTCTTCACTTTCAGAGGTTGTGTTACAGAATAGAAGAGGCCTAGATTTATTATTTTTACAACAGGGGGGACTCTGTGCAGCTCTAAAAGAAGAGTGCTGCTTCTATGCAGACAAGACTGGATTAGTAGAAAACAGCTTGCAGAAAGTACGAGGAAGCCTAGAACAACGCAAACGGGAGAGACAACAGAACCAGTCTTGGTATGAATCTTGGTTCACTAGGTCCCCCTGGATGACTACTTTGATCTCCACCTTGCTAGGGCCACTTATCATCTTAATTATCCTCTTCACCGTTGGTCCATGCATAATAAATAGATTAGTTACCTTTATTAGAGAAAGGATCAGCACCGTCCAAGTCATGATACTTAAACAACAGTACCAGTCTCTTGCAGAAACTGAAATTCCATGATTGGAATTATGACAAAGAAAAGGGGGAAATGAAAGGATAAAAGTTGCCCTATTTCTGCTGCCCTGTTTTCTAGCTGCTCTGCTAACCTGCCTTTTTGAGCTTCTGTAATATGGCTTGCTTGCTGCTGCACTGAATCACAGAACTGCCATTTTGCAACTGCCTCCATTTTGTAAAAAGTATGCAACCGCCTCCATTTTGTAAAAAGTATACCATAAGGACCTGACCTTTTGTACGCCCTACCCAATTAGAGGGACCCACACGAGCCCACCCCGTGGGCCCCACCCAATCAGAGGGAGCCATGGCTGAAAAGCCCCTATGACTCTGCATACCTGTGGTTTTAGCCTTTATAAGCTGACCAAACTCCTGGCTAGGGGCTCTTCACCCCCCCCCCCCGCGAGAGGAATCTGTGTTGAGCCCCGATGCATCGGATTCAATAAACCTCATGCGGTTTGCATTGAGAGTGTCCTGCGTGAGTGTTCTTGGGGTCGTGTAGACAGCCCTGAGCGGGGACCCCTCTGGGGAACCCCACAACACATGATGTAAGCAGTCCCAACACACCTTTTCCAATGCAAAGACCTATTATACCAAGGTGATTGTCCCTCACAGGGGGCAAAAGCATCTGGTGACTCAGCTCCTCTGACTTGATTCCCTGAGGGGAGCCAAATAGAGACTTGTGAAATAGAAACTTGACTTGCCTTCTTCCCTTTATCTGTTGAATGTTTTACAATCACATTCCTTGGTTTTATTTTTAAACATCCAGTTACTTCTGTTTTAGTTAGGCATATAGGAATACCAGTGCCATGACCAGTATAATTGATTCCAAATTTCTGATGAGCCTGCATATTCCTACTGGATGGCGTGCCTAGTAAACGAGTATTGTTTATCAAGACTATAATTTCTCTATCTTCCCAAGTTGCTGGATGTAAGATGGGTGGGTCTGGAACATAAGCCCAATACAGCTCACTGTGGATCATTGGGAGTTGAATCCACATCATTAGGAGTAGAGGCATCATTCTTCTGATGTTCAGTCCCTGTGAACCGGACCAGCCTCTCTGGCAGCCACCTGGCATTGTCAGCATCCTGTGGGAAAACACAAACATACCCTCTTCCCCATATTAATACTGGGTCAGGTCCATGCCATTGTCCATCAATGGGGTCCTTCCATCTAACCTGAGCATAAGTGTCCAATGTCCTAGGATGCCATAATCTGTCGGCAGCAGAATGACCAGATGCATCCACTTTTAAGAAATTTAAAATAAAGAATACATGATTTAAAGCATTCTGTGGTGACCAAGGATATAACTCTCCCTTTTTTATTTTTTGTAATTGATTTTTTAAAGATCCATCAGCACGTTCAACAATTCCTTGTCCCTGAGGGTTATAAGGTATGCCTGTTTTATGAACAATAGATAATTGAGTACAAAAGCGCTGAAAAGATTGACTACTGTAGGGCTGGAGAGATGGCTTAGCGGTTAAGCGCTTGCCTGTGAAGCCTAAGGACCCCGGTTCGAGGCTCGGTTCCCCAGGTCCCACGTTAGCCAGATTCACAAGGGGGCGCACGCGTCTGGAGTTCGTTTGCAGAGGCTGGAAGCCCTGGCATGCCCATTCTCTCTCTCTTCCTCTATCTTCTTTCTCTCTGTGTCTGTTGCTCTCAAATACATAAATAAAAAAAATTAAAAAAAAAAAAAGATTGACTACTGTAACCTGTACCATTATCTGTATTTATAATTAATGGCATACCTGCTATAGCAAAACATTTGATGCGATGTGCTATGACATGTTTAGTAGCTTCCCCAGTCTGTGCTGTAGCCATCAGAAATCCTGAGTAAGTGTCAATGGATACATGAACATATTTTAATTTTCCAAATTCAGGAATATGAGTTACATCCATCTGCCACAGATGATTTGGTTTTAATCCTCTAGGGTTTATTCCATACTGAGGAACTGAGTGATATTCAGGACAGGTATTACATTGTCGCACAATTTGCCTAACAGCTTCTCTAGTAATTTGAAACTGCTTTCTTAAACTTTGACTA
Organism: Jaculus jaculus; assembly: GCF_020740685.1. Lineage (NCBI taxonomy): Eukaryota > Metazoa > Chordata > Mammalia > Rodentia > Dipodidae > Jaculus > Jaculus jaculus. Next base: position 70,554,419 of record NC_059104.1, read on the forward strand.
TTTTGATGATGTAAATTATGAGATCTTTGAGCTAATTCCAATTGAGAAATACCTATGATCTGTGTGGCTTTATCTGCCATATCATTTCCCAATGCTAAAGGACCTGGAAGGCCTGAATGAGCTCGTATGTGACCCACAAAGCAAGGATGAGAACGAGGATGTATGCATCTCTGTATTTGACTAAACAAATCTTGCACTTGAGTATTAGCAGTTTTAATACAAGACACAGTTTCAAGTACCTGTAAAGCTCTAGCAATATATTGAGTACCAGTATATCAGTATACAAATTAAATGGAGTTGCAGCTAAAACATTAAATACTATAGCTACAGCTCTAAGTTCCACTATTTGAGCTGCCGCTGGGGGAGTAGAAAATGAATAAGACTGTTCTTGAATAACATATGCTCCTTTGCCATTAGAGGATCCATCTGTAAACACAACTAAAGCATCTTCAATAGGCTCTGCCCTGACTGTGTGAGGGAAAATGAAGGAATGAGAATTTGCAAATTGCAACAACTTGTCTTTAGAGAAATGATTATCTATAATACCAGGAAAATTTGCAAAAGCAATAGCCCAAGAGTCCACATTTTGAAATAGTCAATCTACTTGTTGCTTTGTAATGTGGGGTTCCCCGGAGGGGTCCCCGCTCAGGGCTGTCTACGGGACCCCAAGAACACTCACGCAGGACGCTCTCAATGCAAACCGCACGAGGTTTATTGATTCCGATGCATCGGGGCTCAACACAGATTCCTCTCGCAGGAGGAAAGGTGAAGAGCCCCTAGCCACGTGTTTGGTCAGCTTATAAAGGCTGAAAACTATAGGTATGCAGAGTCATAGGGGCTTTTCAGCCGTGGGTTCCCCTGATTGGGTGGGGCCCACGAGGCGGGCTCGTGAGGGTCCCTCTGATTGGGTAGGGCGTACAAAGGGCCAGGTCCTTATGGTATACTTTTTACAAAATGGAGGTAGTTGCATACTTTTTACAAAATGGAGGCAGTTGCAAAATGGCAGTTCTGTGATTCAGTGCAATAGCAAGCAAGCCATATTACAGAAGCTTAAAAAGGCAAGTTAGCAAAGCAGCTAGAAAACAGAGCAGCAGAAATATGGCAACTTTTATCCTTTCAGTAAAAGGAACCCCTATAATAGCTGGTTCCTTACCAAAATATTTTCTAGAGTTTACTCGAGCCATTTGAATTAAACAAGCTACTGCTTCATAATAAGGAGTCAACACTCTAGCAGGAGAAACAGGTAAATGTAGCCACAATAGAGGTCCTTCTTGCCATAAAACTGCAGCTGCAGTATGTTCAGTGGCCAGTATACATCAAATCCCTGCATATCTTCTCTTTGTGCTGCTCCTGCAAGAGTTGCTTGCTGGGGCGAGACAGAAGGCTGAATCAAAGATACAGGATGAAATTCACCCTCAGGTTTTGACACTACTGCAATAGTGGGAGGTTTTGTTACAGCAGAAGGATTGGAAATGACTGTATTTCCTGGAATACACTTTCCCTGAAATTGCTGTACTTGTAAAGACAGTGATTTAGCCATACTTTGCAAACGTTGCATCCTCTAAATATTTTTCTTTCTGTTCATCCTCAGATTTAGTAAAAGTTAAAAAAGATGGAAAGTCTTCCTCTTGGTGACCTTCCGTCACCTCCTCCTCTACTTTTGCTTCCTTATCTGAATCTGAATGATCAAGGCAACATTCTTCTTTTCTAAATAATAGCTTAGATTTAGACTCTGGTTCCTCAGGTGAAAAGGAAGGCTTAATTTCATTTTCTAAGTCCACGCTGGGAAGCAGTCCTTTGTCTTTAATTGTACCTGATTTAACTTTATCTCTTTTATGTCTAGGATCTAAACTAAACAAGTTAAAAGTTTCCACTGGTACTTTACTTGGCCCGTGAATATTATAATAATCTCGAAGCTCAGTCCCTACCCTTTGCCAGATTTTTAAATCAATAGTTCCTCCTTCTGAGAACCAAGGACAGACTTTTTCTATAAATTCCAAAAGTTACTAAGTTGTTGTAGACTAACTTTAGTTTCCCGAGTATGCAACATATTTTTCAGCATATGAACAAAAAGCATACGACTACTACCTTGTCCCATTTTTACTTATATTACTCACCGCTCCCTTTTTTCTTTTTCCAAGCGTGCTCCTTTTCAATCCAGCAGTGTCCTTCACTGTATCCCCGTCTTCAGGCCACACCTTTGGGCGCCACTTGCTGGAGCCTGCTGGCTGAAAGGGTTCAAGCCTGATGGGGAGTGAGGATTAAGGAAAGATAGAAGAAAGAGTGAAAGCATGGACTCCAGTCCAGGGCTGAAGCCAGGACTGAAGACATGGTTTATTTCACAGCATTCCTTTTTATATCTTTTTTACAAACAGTTTTTCCATGGACAAAGATTTTATGAGCTTTACAAGTTCCTATCAAAAAACCTTCCTGTTTCAGAGTTTTTGCATTTCAATCATTTCTCAGTACAAAGGACCAGCCAAATGGCTGAAGATACTAATCTTGCTTACAGGTAGGCTGCTATAGTTTTGCTAATGCCTTGCTGCCAGACAGCTTCCTGACACTGAAGATACACAATCTTACTTGCAGGAAGGCTGCTATAGTTTTGCTAATGTCTTGCTGCCAGAAGCCCAGAGCTATGGATACAAGTCCAGCCAGAATGTCTCCGGACATGTGATGATGTTGGTGTTTATTCTGTTTTATTGTCAAGTAGGTTGTTTTATAAACTATGGTTGCATGTGTGTTTGGTGCATATAGCATTGTGAGTGTGATGTCCTCATGTAGGATTCTTCCCTTGATGAGTAAGAAGTGGCCTTTTTGATTACTTTTGGTTTGAAATCTATTTTATCAGCTATTAATATAGCAATGACTGCTTTTTTATTTCCATTTTCTTAGAATATAATTTTCCATCGTTTCACTCTGAGGAGTTATCTATCTTTAGTGGTGAGGTGGGTTTCTTGAAGACAGAAAATAGAAGAGTACATTTTTTTGATGCACCCTGATAGCCTGTACCACTTGAGATTGGCTGTTTGACTCTTCTGTGTAGAGTATTTCTTCAATTATTCTCTGTAGGTTTGGCTTTATGTTCATATAATCACATAGTTGATTTTTTAAAAATTTTTTGGTTTTTAGTCTTTTCCATGGTAGGGTCTCACTCTAGCCCAGGCTGACCTGGAATTCACTGCGTAATCTCAGGGTGGCTCAAACTCATGGCAATTCTCATACATCTGCCTCCTGTATGCTGGGATTAAAGGCGTGTGTCACCACACCTTATTAAGTTGATTTTTTTTAATGGAAAGTTTTCCTTTCACCATCTATTATGAGTGCTACTTTTGGTGGTTAGAGTAGCTTGGGCTGGAGGTCATAGGTTTTTAGAATTTGAAGTGATTCATTCCAGGCCCTTCTGGCTTTCAGGGTTTCCAATGAGAAATCTGATATAATTCTGATCAGATTACCTTTGTATGTTGTGATTGTTTCTCTGCCATTGATTTAAACTCTCTTTTTGTTTTAATTGCTAAGAGTTTCTTCTTTGGTCCTTTCTGTTTGATGTTCTGTGGGCTCCTTGAATCTGGGTGGGCCTCTCTTTTGATAGATTCAGAAAATGTTCTTCAATAAATTTGTTGAATATATTCTTTATGCCATTGGCCTGGATTTCTTTTTCTGGTATACCCATGATCTGGATGTTTGGTCCTTTTAGGGTATCCCACAGTTCCCTTGTATTCTGTTCATTTGATTTTTTTAGCTTAGCAAAGGTTGTCCTCCCAATCAATTTCTTCTGTTTTGTCTTCCAGGTCAGAGGTTCTGTCTTCCACATGAGTTACTCTGTTGGTGAGGGATTTTAGAGGGGATTTTGTAAGTTCTATTGTTTTTTGTTTGCTATTGTGTTATTTTGCATCATGTCCATCTCTTTTTTTGAGTTACAATTTCAGTTTGAGTTCTGACTTTATTGATGCTTCCTGGAATTTATTCTTGGATTTAATCAAGTTTAATCAATCAGTTGTTGCGATCTTCCACTTCTTGACTCACCTTCAATTCATTAATATCTGTTTTGAGGGTTCTAATAGTTTCTTCAATCAAGTTAAGCCTACTGTCAAAATCTGAACGCTCTAAGGTATGATTCTGATCAATTTCAATGACATGATTGTTGGTTCTTTGATAATTTGCTTCCACTTCAGTGATTCTTTTGATCAGGGACTCATTGTTTCTTGTGTTTTCATTTTGGGAATGAATTTCTGTTGATTTCTTTATGATCTCATTGGAGGTTTATGAGACATCCTTGGTGAATATGTCTGTTTTCTGACTTTTGTTGGCTTTTTTGCATTGTGGTCTACCCATTTTAGGGAGACTCTTTATGTTATTGAGGGGGAAGCAAGTTTTTGTCCTTTGGTTCATGTACCCTCTGGCTCAGGTGAACAAGGATGTTTGTACACAGTTGCCAGTCAGGCTACCAGAGCAAAAGGCCTGATTCCACAGCTCACATATGGACCAGGCCTCCCCAAGCCAGTCACATCTTCCAGTACCAGCGAACTAGAAGGAGTTAGGGAACAGGGATCTGGCCCACTCACTCTATACTGCCACATGCAGAGTACTCGGACTAGGGAACTGGGAGAAGCTGGGAAGCAGGTATCTGGCCTACTCACCCTCAGACCAGGGAAATGGGAGATGCTGGGAAGCAAGTATCTGGCCTACTTTCTCCATGCCATTCCTGCCTACACACCATCTAGCATGGGGAACCCAAGCCAGGCAGCTGGGAGGAGCTGGAAAGAAGGGGTCTGGCCTACTCATTCCGCACTACACCTGCCCACACACCATCTAGTGCAGGGAACCTGGATCAGGCTATGATTTTCTTTTTAGAATAAAAAGTACTGTTGCCTAGGACTTTAGTATTTCAAAAAAGTAAAATTATCAATAAACTCCAATTTAGTATTAAATGATCCCCACTATGGAAAATGTAAACTCAATTTATTTAAAATTAGGTTTCCCTATTTTCCCTATTTTTTTCTCAAATATTTGCAAGTTAAATTTACCACTGTTTTCATACAAGCTATAGTAACAAATAGCAGTTTTTCCCCAAACATTTTTTTCTTTCTTTGGAAGAATGGTAAGAGGAAAAGAACTGCTTAATGCTAGCAGAGATAAACCAAACAGAATACTCAGAAACCAAAATGCTCTCAAAGATCTACATGCAAACAACAAACTGAACATTCAAAATCAAAGTGCTTTCAAAGCAAACAAGCATTTAAACATCTTGAGAACATATAACAAACAATTTAAGAGCAAATCAAAAAAGTATCCAATAACAACACAACAAAAATAATCCTAAAAGAAGCTCGGAATAAATAAGTGGACCATCAGACAAATCAAGGGAGGTCTGAGCCCCAGTCTGAGCCCCAGAATGAACTCAACAACCTTTACTTAATGAGACAATGTCAGATGGTTGAGCACAAGGGGCCATGGTGGTACCTGGCTCCCACTGGGTGCAACCTAAGTAGAAGTGGCTTGTACTTGAGGCCCTGTGTTCTTTAGGGGTGTACCTCACCTACTCATGAGCCAAACTTTTTATCTCATCTTTAGGAGTCTGTTTAGCCTTAAGTCTTATTATACGCCTAGATTTGAAGATGAGTGGGTACTGAGGATTATCAGCACCTCCTGCAAGGAGGGTCATTGCCAGCTCCTCAGACAAAGAAGGATTAATTCCCTCAAGCATGAATGGAGAAGGCAATACTTCAGGATATGGGGCTTGGGTGGGTATGTTAAGGGATGGGAGGTCACATTCTCATGCAAAACAACTTCTTCAGAATCTGAGAGTTCAATGTCACCACATTCTTCAGGGTCTTCCTACACAGCCCCATCCTAAGTCATAGGATCCCACTCTTTTCTAATTAGTGTCCTCACTTTAACATCTAGCCTGTGAAGCTTGGATCTGAGTTTGTGTTTGCAAGTTAGCCAATTTTACAGTGAGAAGTTTGGTTTGGTTTTCTGCAATTTGAGCCCTGTGGCAACTAGAGAGAAGACTCTCCTCCAGGGCACCATTAGAAACCTTCAGATACTGTATGTGGTTCTTAAGCTTGGAATTTTCTTTTCTGAGCTTCTGCTTTTCCCTTAATAGATTATCCAAAGATACTAGAAGCAACCAACCAGCATCACCATTCATCTTACTTTTCCATAAATATTCAAAAGTTTTAGATACAGAGTGACGAAATCACTTGCACTTTACAAGACATGACTCAGGATCACCAAATACATCTATTTTTACAGGATTCTTTAGATAGTTAACACCATGGATTACCAGCACCCTCCTTATTTCCAGTAAAAGCACTTTCCTTATTCCTAGCAAAATCCATCTCCCTACCACCAGTAAAGCCTTTAGTTAGAGAACCAACTCCAGTATAGAAGTCCATTCTTACAATACAAGAACCACCCTTTGTACCACAGTCTGTACTAGTCAGGGTTCTCTAGAAGAAAGAACTGCTAGAATGAATTGAATTCTATTACAATGGAGTTTATTGGATTAGCTTATGGAAGCTAAGTAATAGCAGTTTTCAGGCCCAAGAGTCAAAGAACCTGGTAGCTTCTTAGTCCACAAAGCTGGATGCCTCAGCAGTCCTAATTCAGTACTGAAGTCCTGGAGGCTTCCTGGAAAGCTGCTGGTCTTCAGTCCACATTGGTCTTCAGTCCACACTGATTTTCAGTCCATGCTAGAAGGAAGCAAGCAGCGGAACCGGGAGGGGGGGCGGGGAAGGGATTCTTTTCTCCCAGATTCCTTAGATAAAGCCCCCACAAGCCCACTCTTGGAGAAGGGCTCACTCTAGGGGAAACACTTCCTCTTTCAGTTAATCCTTCCTGGAAGAAGCCTCAGACACCCACTAAAGAAGAGAATCTGTGGATTCCTAAACAGATAAATTGACGACAAAACTCAACCATCATACAAATGTTAAGAAAAATAAACATGGTCATAGTTTATTATATTACATGGTTATTAATACCATTTATATTTTAAAACTCATAAGTTTTAAAAATAAATCAAGCCAAAATAGTAAGTAATTGGCATTTGGAAGTAGATATGAGAAAGATGGACTTAAATATAGGAAACAAAAAGAAAAAAAAAGGCTATGTTCCAATCTTTCACATTGGGAAGTTAGTAGGGAGCTATTATTATTACTACCATTGGTGTGACTGTGTGTAGGTACGCGTGCACATGCCCTGGCATGAGTGGGCTGGTCAGAGGACAACTTTGAGTTTCAGTCCTCACCTTACACCTTTTTTGAACCAGTGTTCTCATTGTTCCTTACTGCATGAACCAGAGTAATTGGCCTGTGAGCTTCTGGAATTCTATATGCTTCCACCACAGTGTCATGTTTTACATGGATTCTGGGGATCTGAACTCAGCTACTCATGCCTGCACAGCAAATATTTTATCCACTGAACCATTTCTCCAGACCCCAGAATTCTTAAAACTGAAAACATAATACATAAAATCAAGTATTTTAATTAAAAATATGGAGATCAAATGCAAAATGATCCACTTTTAAGAAGGTGAAGGAGATTTTCCATGGGGAGATAAACTTTGTAGGATAGGGGTAAGGGAGTGGGCAGCAAATAAATTCTGTTTTTAAATGTGGTGAAACTATTTAACTGTGAAAGATCTGTGTGGTGGTTTGAATAAATACCTCCAATAGATTCTGTAAGGAAAGTGTAAGAGAAAAGCAAAAGAGAACATGGGACTTGATCTCTATAGACAGACTGTTTATTGACAGGAACAATGAGAGGCAGCAGCCTTGCTGCAGGATGAAGGCTGAAGCACTGAGGCAGGCTGGGGTGTAAGCTTTTGAGGAGGATCCTAAGAAAAACAGACTGGACTAGCTTCGTGTCCAAGGAAGTACATAAAGAACTATAGCTATTTGTGTCTTTGCTCAGAATAAGCTTTTTTTAGAAAAATCATCTAGGGAGGATATTGTACCAGACAGTTTCTATTCCCCTAAGGTTTCCTGAACTAAGGAAAGATTATCAATAAAGAGTAGAGATGCCTGCCAAGGCCATATGCCTTGGAGGCTTCTTTATGTCCTGCTAATCATAGGAATAGTTATTAGCTATTTAGTTCTCTCTAGTTTTCAGGGAAGTCTATTAATCCTTCAGTCTGGATTCTGGAAAGATATTAAAAACCTGGGGAAAACTGGGGGTGAGAGGGCTATTTATGGGAGGACTGTGTGGGCCACAATGGGGGCGACAAGCTCTTCTCCAACTACATCCTGCTGGGGGAGGGGGGAGTAGAACTCTCAAGGTGTTCTGTGCAGTACTGTGATAGTTGAATATTCAGGGGCTGATATTCAGTGGCCATGAGGAATTCAGTGGCTCATTGTGAAGTGAAGGCATGTATTCTGTCTTGGAGGAATTCAATGAGGCATCTGAGTGTGCAAAGACCAAAAGAGAGGATGAATGTTATCATAATCAGGGGAATAAAGTACATGTCAGAGACAGGAGGGGTTTAATTTGAAGGGAATGGAGCTCTGAAAGTTCTTAACTTATAGCAATAGATGTCTTAGGTGGTCACAGAGAGATGTCAGGTCATAGGCAGAGAGATAATATTATTGGCCATTATAAAGACTAATATAGCCCAAAATATTATTGGCTCTGGACTGGTAACATTTACTTATCCCCAATCAGTGTAGTCCCTCATTGAAGTTTTAGTCACACAGGTGTGGCTTTTGGAAGCTTCAGCTTTGAGTTTCCCATTTGCCAAACTTCATTTCTCTGTTTGTATACATAGTGGGCTATTCTCCCACTTTGATCTTATGAATAAGCAAGGAGGCAGCTCTTCAGCAGCATGATACTTATCAGAGCCAGTAGGAAAGAAACACCTAGATCATGTCAAATATATTAGCCATTATGATCTGGTTATTAGCCATGTTTGAGTTTTCTTGCAGGTGACATGACATTTAGAGGTGACATGAGCATTATATTTAACGTTGAATAATAATAATAATAATGTAGGTGATAGGTAAAGGAAAAGAAATTGTTAACTTGGATGGGAAGTTAACTGGAATTTGTGGAAATATAAAGATTTGGTTTAGGTAAGGTAGGAAGTATAAGGGATTTGTACTGAAGCAATATTTAAAATATCTTAAATTATTTTAAATTTAAACATGATAGAGATTAAGAAGTTAGCTAATTCTGAGGCTTAAGTTTAAAGGTTTTTGTGTGTAAGTCTTTAATATAGAAGGTTCATAGTCTTTACTTACTTGGTCCAAAGATCAAAAAATCTTATCTTTAGGAGAACTAATGAAAGTATGTTAAAATGAAAGGCAAAAAGTTTGATTAGTCTTGATAATTTGTTATTACCAATTATTTATTTTTAAACATAATGAAAATGTGTCTTATATAGTTATATTGGTTATATAATACAATAAAATATATTTTTATAATTAGGTCCCATTTCATTTATTAGAATAAGATTATAGCAAATAAATAAAAGTTTTATCCAATAGGAAAATATAAGAGTAGAACAATTAAGAAGTCTACGGTTGTAAACAGGTGTCCTATGTAATAAAATAAATGCTTAGGTGTGATTGTTTTTGTTAATTTAGATAGAGTTTTAATAAATGCACAAAACTAGTTAAAATATCTTAATCTTATTAACCTTGATATTGACATGGGACACTAAGGCTTAAAGGACCAGCATCAGAAATGGAGTACAGAATCAGTCTATTTTTACATCAGTGTGAGTCCACAGAAATCTCTTCCAAAGCCTGAAAAAAAAAAAATTAATTAGTAGAGAGATATCTGTAGCTATGTTATAGAGTTAAGAAGAAATACAAGATAATTTTCATACTGGCCAAATGCTGTACTACAAACTATGGCCTTGAAACAGTACAAAAACTACAGTGTTAGTGCAAAAGACTTTGTAGTATGTAACATAACATAACATTTAACATAATAAACATTACAGTTAATTACAGTAGAAGACATAACTTTGGGGCAGAGGCCTTGAGCTTTTATTTTATCATTATATCAGGTATGATATTATAAATAAATTTATCACCTTATCATAGAGAATGATTTAAACTATGTAAACAATTAAGGCAATAGAAATGCAGAGAAGTAGCTTTTTAGAAGGTAGGCACACCTTGTTCTTTAAATATCTTGGTGAACCTGATATCAGCACTAGGGTGAAGGAAATAAGACACCAAGGACACTCAACACCTACCAAACCAGAGATCTAGAGGTTTCTAAGAGCTCATGACTAAAGTAAACTTAAAATCAACCCAACATGGCTCAGGAAATTTCACAGGAGAGGAGGCAGAAAGATTGTTAGAGCCACAAATTGGGATGTTATACAGAGACATTTCCTCTTCCTCATAACTACAGCTGCCCCCACACTGTACAACCTACAATCCCCATAGGGATGACTGGCATCCCCAATGAGGAGGGTCCTTTGGGGGCCAGGGATAAGGGAAATGATGGTGCCAACATGTGCTGATTACATATTGAGAATTTCCATAACTAATAAGTAAAAAATATATCTAATGGTATAAGTACAGGCAGAACATATCAAGTAAGACAGCATAAACTTTTGACATTTTTTAACAAGTTTGATTAGCTTAGATATCTGTGTGGGTACCAATTACCCAGGAAAGGTAAAAAGCAGGGCCATAGAGTTTGAAATCATTTATGTTCGATGAAGACCATTGCATGGGACTGTACCCTGAGGTCGAGAAGGTGTCTTAAGAGTTGATTTACTTAAGAGCAATGAACTTGAGATACCAGAAATGAGACAGTTATTTACTTTTTTGATGATATATAAAAGAGCAGAATTTGGTTTTTATTGAGCTAAAACCAATGAGCTCTAATACAACCTTTTATACATCTGTATTTAAAGAGAAAACATTGTTGAATAATCAATGTCTTATATTAAGTAAAAGAGTTATTTTTAAAAAGTTTTAATGTTTTGAGAATGAGATCCTTATCTTGGGAAGGTAAACATGAGTAAGTGAACTTTTACTTTAAGATTTAGTTGCCCCAATAGAATTTTTTTTATCTGTCTCCTGAAAGGATAAAAGTTGCCTTATTTCTGCTGCCCTGTTTTCTAGCTGCTCTGCTAACCTGCCTTTTTAAGCTTCTGTAATATGGCTTGCTTGCTGCTGCACTGAATCACAGAATTGCCATTTTGCAACTGCCTCCATTTTGTAAAAAGTATACCATGAGGACCTGACCTTTGTATACCCTACCCATTCAGAGGGACCCACACGAGCCCACCCCGTGGGCCCCACCCAATCAGAGGGACCCACGGCTGGAAAGCCCCTATGACTCTGCATACCTGTGGTTTTAGCCTATATAAGCTGACCAAATCCGATGCTAGGGGCTCTTCACCCCTCCTGCGAGAGGAATCTGTGTTGAGCCCCGATGCATCGGATTCAATAAACCTCGTGCGGTTTGCATTGAGAGCGTCCTGCGTGAGTGTTCTTGGGGTCGCCTAGACAGCCCTGAGCGGGGACCCCTCTGCGGAACCCCACACTCCCTGTCAGCTAACAGTTTCTGGAAACTATCAGAGACTATGGGGAGAAGCTATAATCAGGAGTATCTAGGTTATCTGATATCTTGTCACTTTTTAGTTTGCCCAAAGACCACCTTTTTTTTTTTTTTTTTTTATCTGCAGGGATACCTTTAGTTGATCAAATCCAAGAATGTTTGTGCTTGGGTTTCTGAAAGCAGACTTTGTCTTACAGTGCACCACAGACTCTGGGAGGGCTAAGATGGTCCCACCAGCAGCTCTTAATTCCATCTACTGTGAAATGGGGGCTTAGGTCCACTTAGCTTAACTGATGATGTATTAACATCAAGTTATAAAGCAGGAAAACAACCTACAACTTACTTTAATTTGCTGTTTGTTGATCTCAATCCTAAAACATTGTTTCTTTATTCTGTGTGTCTGAACTGTATACATGTGTGCAACATATACATACTTTTCTTTTCCCTCGCAGAACTGGGGATCAAACCTTGGGCTTTGCACATGCTAGGCAAGCATTCTGCCATTGAAGCATGTCCCCAGACACGTTCTTCCCTAAAGGAAGATGTTTCTTAATTAGGCAGAAGGACTGGTAAGGGGTAGAAGTGGATGGCCAATGATGCAGTAAGGCACAGGGTCAAAGGTTCTAGTTTTAAACTGGGGAGCAAATCTTGACTTATGCACGTCCTCATAACTCATCAGCTTAGGCAGAGAGCTTCTCTAGTATCGTTGGCAGTGCTCAAGGCAACTCTGGAACTAGACACAGCCATACTAGATTCCCATGTTCGTTGAAGGGTAGGTGATCAAAGGATGATTACTATCTAAACAAAGAGCCTCAAAAGCCTTATCTAGGACACAGTAGCACCAACCAATCATTTTCCCTCTGGTCATAATGAACAGCAAAAATTGCAGAGAAAGTTGCATGTGGTGGCACATGCCTTTAATCCCAGCACTCGGGAGGCAGAGGTAGGAGGATCCTCATGAGTTTGAGGCCAGCTTGAGTCTACGTAGTGAATTCCAGGTCAGCCTGGACTAGAGTGAGACCCTACCTTGAAAACCAAAAAAAAGAGAGATTTTTTCCTCTCCCTACTGTTGCTAAGCACAGCCAATTCTTAACCCCAAATAATCTAAAACTACCTGACAGTGAGGTGTTAATAGAAACACCTGAAGGTAAGTTATTCCATTTCATCTGGGTACTTCAGTTCAAATGTCTTTCGGGTCAGCTCTACCCAGTGAAGGCTTGGCAGAAAGATTATACACACCTAAGCTCTGGGCTGGAGAGGTGGCTCAGCGGTTAAAGGTGCTTGCTTGCAAAGCCTGATGGCCTAGGTCCAATTCCCCAGTACTCATGTAAAGCCATATGCATGTGTCTGAAGCCTATTTGCAGTGGCTGGAGGCTCTGACATGCCCATACACAATTTCTCTTTGTCTGCCTCTTTCTGACTCTCTATCTCAAATAAAAAATAAGACAACAACAACAAAAACCCCTAAGCTTTAAGTGTCTAGAGGCCCCATACAAGACAGGAAGACTCTAGCTTTTATAGGTGGGTGACTTTTCTGCTAATGCTCAAGTATGCAGTGGGGAGAAGGGGGAGGATGACAGAGGCCAATTCAGAGGGTTGTTTTAAATTCTGCTGAGAGATGAACTGTTCAACTGAGCAATCAAGGCAAGCTTTCCAAAGGCTAGGTCAGTAAGGGTCTTCTTGGGGTGTTCCTCAGCAGTTCTGGGCTCTCTTATAATCCTGAGTTTCCATGTTAAATCCTCACTGGAGAGAATTAGAACATTGTTTCAGTGAACTTTAAGGAATGAATCAAACAGCCACGATGAGGAAGTCCAGCCAGCACCAGGCATTGGTGAAGAACTTGACGAAGCCATAGGCTGTCCACTTGAGCAACATCTCCAGGATGAAGACGTAGGTGAAGACTTTGTCAGCGTACTCCAGGATGGTTCGAATGGTCTTCCTCTGCTCAATATAGATGTCCTCAAAGGCCAGAGCACCACTGCTGAGCAGAATCATGAAGATGATGAAGGTCTCAAACCAATTGTGCTCCACGATGAGGAAGCAGGTTTTCCGCAGGATCCAAGACTTGCCTAGTCCTTCCTCAATGTTGACTTGGCAGCACTTGAACCTTTGGACACAACCAGGAAGTAGGGAGGGATGAGGAGGGCAGTCAGGAAGCGGGCACAGTGGGACAGAAGGAGACTTTCTAATGGCAATGTGGAGGCTGGTATCAAGAGACACTGGATGAAGAAAAATCGTAGAACAGAAACTTCTGTGTCAGAACTGAGGGGGGTGAAGGCCTCCATCAGAATGGCGGGGTGAGAACAATTTTCATGAAGACAGCCACCTCTCCCCACCCCCTCCGGCGTGGCTGACCACCTTTTGTTTTTTAATCTTACTGTTTACATCCTCATACCGTTTTATGCTTGCATTGACCATTTAAATATCTTTCTTAATAACATTTTGTGTATCTATTAGGATAAAAAAGTAGATGTTTTATCAAACAAAATAAAGACCTTATCCATTGGAAAACATGTAAATCATAACAACTTTTTTCTTAACTTCTGTTTTTATGATTTTTGTTCCCATGGTTAATTATAAGTAGACCATCTGGATTCAGACTGTGTGTCCTCTAATTTCCTTGGGTCTACAGTACTCCTATGCTCCTTTTTTTTTTTTAATACTCAGAAGGTAAGTTATATTAATTTCATATTTTTACGTTTTAAAACATATTTTATTTGTTTGTTTATTTATTTGAGAGTAGAAAGAGGGAGAGAGAGAGATAGAATGGGTGCACCAGTGCCTCCAGTCACTGCAAATGAACTCCAGATGCATGTGCCCCCTTGTGCATCTGGCTTACATGGGTCCTGGAGAGTTGAACTGGGATCCTTTGGCTTTGCAGGCAAATGCCTTAACTTTTAAGCCATCTCTCCAGCCCTCATGTTTTTTACTTTTATGTTACATTTAGATAAGGTTTAAATAAACAAGCAAAGCCTCATTAAAAATGAATCTTTTCATGGAAAATGTTAATAAAAATTTTAAAATTTTTTAAAAAAATAATCTTTTTACTTTATTTTTTAATTTATTTATTAAAGAGGTTGTGAAAAGAGAGAGAGAATGGGCATGCCAGGGCCTCCAGCTGCTATAAACACTCCAGAAACATGCACCTCCTGTGCATCTGGCTTATGTGGGTCCTGGAGAATTATACCTAGGTCCTTTGGTTTTTCAGGCAAGCACCTTAACTGTTAAGCCATCCCTTCAGCCCCTAAAAATGACTCAATTTTGTTAAGCATTTAGGTTTCTTTTTTTTTTTTTTTTCAGTAGTCAGAGTTTAACAGTAGGAAAATAAGTATAGCTCAATTTTAAATTTGATCTGAGACATGGAAATCTAAATAAATTTATTAACATTACAAATAGTAAAGAATTATATGAATAATTAAGGTAAAAAATGTGGAGAATGAAAATAATTAAATTGACACATTTTATCACAGGCAATTTAAGCCTTTTTCAGTTTAAGTCCCATACCCTTTTAATATCATTTTCATATCCTTTTAATATCATACCTTACAACAATATTTTACATATAAGTCTTTTCTGATCTAAAAATGTATCTCTTTCTGTAGAAGCAGGATTAGAAGTTGGTATACAAAGATGTCTATTGCTGTAGTAAGCGTGAAAAAAGTATGTTGTCAAAAACATAGAGGTTACTTATTTTAAATATATTGTAAACCAGGTTTCAATAATTTAACATCATCTTAACATATATGATCATCAGAACATTTAATGATCATAAGCATTATAGTAATTAATGACCACAAATTTAGTCATATGTAACAACAGACTACATGAAACAGAACACATGACATCACATGGCTGGCTAACATTAGACATGGCAGCATGAAACATGGAGAGACAACCCTTTCAAGATTTTAGTTATGTTTTAAATTGGTGAGGACTTAATCTTAACAAGGCAACAGCCAATGGTTTGTATTTAAAGTTGAAATTTTTGTTTGGTGGTTTGCAATGAAAAGAAGGGGAAAAGGGAAAAGAAAGGAAAAACTATATTGTGATTTTTAACTTTTTGCAAGGAAAGAAAATTTAGGTGTTGATAGGTAGAAGACAATAAGGAAGGCTAATAAAGGCAGGAGTTTCTTTAAGAAGGTAGAATTGTATTTCATTTAATGAGATGGCTTGAATTTGGTGTGAGAGGGAAAGATCCTGGCAAGTAATGGCAAGCTGACAGAACAGTGTGTGAGACATAGAATTTTAGAAGGGGCAAGAGCAAGGGAGGGAACCACACACCATTTACCATTGCATTTGTCATGCCATGTCATCAAAGTAAGTTAACAATGAGAATCTTGAAATCTAAACCACCAAATTCAGGCCAGCATTGGCCATTGTTTAGACAATATTGTGGCCAAGTTTGAATGGAGAGTTGGAGTAATTTGGTAGTCCAGAAGTCAGATAGTCTGAGTTTCTTTAAGTTAGTTTTGAGACATGGCAATGGAATGTGTTTTATAATAGATAATTTAGAGTCCATTTTGGAGGACAAGCACTGGAGTGTCCAATCATACCACAAGAGACATCTCCTAAGCTTAGGAAGGACAAAAAACCCAAGGATTATGAGGGAAAGTTCCAGCACTCACACTGCTTGGGTTGTCCAGTGGAGTAATATGTGGGGGGTTTCAGAGCCTCCAATCATCCATGGACCAGAAAGTGAGAAACTTCCAAAGTTTTGAAGGTCTGAGATGGGGCACCTCTTCCACAGACCAAGAGTGAGTACATTGTTGTGCTTGGGGTTCCTGAAGTGTGCTGTTTGGTTTTACTTTTGCCTTTGACTTTTTTCTCTCTGTGTCTGTTCCTTTAAGAGGAGGCCAACTTCTTCTACCATGGTGGAAACTCCCTTGGATCTGTAAGCTTCAATAAATATCCCTTCCTCCACATCTGTGCCTTGTTTGAAAGCTCATCCAGTGAGCCTGAAGCTGTCTCCCACAATCTGCAAATAAAATTATTTTTTAATGTTGAGTAAACTTAAAAATAAAAACTAACATATTTAAATAAGACACACTTTTTAGGGAATGAAAAATATGAAATCTTAAGTTTGTGAGAAACATGACTTTATCACTTACTCAAAAAGAACCCTTAGTACCTCTCCCATCACAAACACCCCACTCAGTACATCCAGTACCCTCCCTGTGACATCACAAATCAATAGCACCTGTTTTTAGAATTTGGATAAATGAAATCATATATGTTCACTCCTTGTAACTTTATCTCCTCTTTTCAAAAACCAACTATTTTTGAAACTTCACTGTGCCTAAGGCCTACAGTATTTATTTGTCTTTACACTTGTGCTTGCTTTTTGTTTTCAAGCTTGCTTTGTTTTTCAGTGCCTTGTTTGGCCAACATTTCACTGAATGTTGCAGAAATCAAACATAGTTTGCAGTCCATACTTTGGCCTACTTTCCTTGAGCAATGAATAATAGTTTGGTCCCTCCAAAATACTGAGCCAAGATTTGAACCAATTGCTATCATTAAATTAAAATCTTTTCCTGGACTAGTTTCATTTTATAATTTACACTATAATTGTAACATAAGCCTTTATAGTTAATTTTACTCATGTAACCCTCTACTTCTAAGAAACAGTGAATCGTTATCCTTAATTTGTCAAACATGCCTTATTTTTAAAGTTTTTTGTTTGTTTGCTTGTTTATTGAGGTAGAGTCTTACTCTGGCCCAGGCTGATCTGGAATTTATTACGTAGTCTCAGGCTGGCCTTGAACTCATGACGATCCTCCTACCTCTGCTTCCTGAGTGCTGGGTAAAGTTATTTTTATACAATTTTATACAAAATTAATTTATCTAAGTTCTTATAAAAACATACTTGCTAAAATAGGAACACAATTATCAAGTCCCAGGTCTTAGTATTGCATCATAGCCACTGTTCTAATAATGAAGTCACCCACCATTCATTCATCCATCTACCTATCCATCCTTATCTTCATTCAGAATAATTTTGTTATGCTATGCATTGCTAAATCCAATAAAGAAACAGTTTACTGCTTTCAGAGAGTTAACAGTTTGGTTGACAAATACAAGAAAACAGACAGTCTTTAGAAAAAGAATAATAAATGAATGATAAAAATGCTATGTTATATGAAAATGCATCCATAGCTTTTCTTAGAACTGGCAAACGTACATTTGGTGGGACCAGACTGCTCCTTCCCAGAGCTATCAATAATCTCAGGGAAGAACATTATCTGAGAGCAGTTCTAGGATTATTAAGTGGCAGTGGCTTTTGAAGTTTTACATTTTTGCTTTTAATTCAAGGAACTTGTCTTTAAAAGGAAATCTTATAGACCTATAAGCAAAACAAATAAAAATGAGCAACCTTAGATAAAAATAAAAGATTGAGGGGGCATGATAGTGCATGACTTTAATCCCAACACTTGGGATGCAGAGGTAGGAGGATCGCCACCCTGAGACTACACAGTGAATTCCAGGTCAGCCTCAGAAAACAAAAATAAATAAACAAATAAACTAAATTAAAAAATTGTCAAATCAATCAAAATTTGGTCATAGGTGGAAACTAAGTTACGGTTTAGTAACTGAATCAAATCTGGATGACATGAAAGTGACACACTAGTGTTCTCAGTAATGGGACTTCATTGTTGCTGCTGCTGTTAAGTTCAGAAATTTGGAGTAACTTTATCTCCTCTTTTCAAAAACCAACTATTTTTGAAACTTCACTGTGCCTAAGGCCTACAGACAGAGTGGTAGGCAAGACAGACATAGCCTATTGCCCAAAGGAAGCCACACACAGAAAAAAGCCTGGCTCACAGAAGATCCGTGAAGACCAGACAGGTACACATATGTCCATTACAGCCAGGCTTCATGATACTATCTCAAAATTTATGTCAGCAAGTGGCTGTTGTTACCTCCTTAGTGTCAAGCCCTATATTATACAGAAACAAAATAAATAAATAAAGTATTACCTTCACTGTTAGGAGGCTCACAATATATCGCGCAGTCAGGAAAAGGCAAGCCTCTAGATGCATACTATTAGATGTCAGAGTGGATTTCCATATGGCTCCTGAGAGGGTGTGGCTAGAATGCTCATTGCAGTTAGATGAGTAAAATCTTATCTGTAAGACCATTGAGATGATCGTTTTATTGTGGGGATCCCAAAGGATTTCCAAGTATTATCTATTGAGCGATAGAAGAGAGACAGCTGTCAGAAGTAGCTGATCACATTGCATCTGCAATCAGAAAGCAGAGAGAAATAAATGCTGATATTCAGCTTGCTCTCTGCTTGTGTGTGTGTGTGTGTGTGTGTGTGTGTGTGTGTACATGTATTTACCATGGCATGCATATGGGAGTCAGAGGACCACCATGGGTACTGGTCCTCACCTTCCTTTCCCCTCTTCCCCATGCATCCCTTCTTTCTCTGAGCACATATTCTGTTATACCCTCATCTATGTACTGAAAAGAAGAAAAGACAAAAGGACTCATTTAAGACAACAATGGTTTTTCCATTAAACTGCCTATGATTAGGTATAAAAACAGTCAAGAATGTATATGTATTTTTTCTAAATCACTATAAGACACTATCATCAGTTTACTATCAACTCCTGATAATGTCAAATGTACAAGTTTATTGTGTATTATGGTGTTAAGTTTAAAGATTAAACAATAAAGCCATATTTTCCTTTAAGAGTTGATATAATGCAACAATTAGAGCCCATATTCACATTTTTATACTTTTATACTTTTAATAAATCTTCTGGTTTTTCTATGCACATATAGCAGCTCAGTCTTCCCTACTATGACAGACCTGAGCCCCTCAAACTCTAATCCAAAATAAACCCTTTCTCTCTTAAATTACTTCTTGTAAAATTTTGGGGCTGGAGAGATGGCTTAGTGGTTAAGCGCTTGCCTATGAAGCCTAAGGACCCTGGTTTGAGGCTTGACTCCCCAGGACCCATGTTAGCCAGATGCACCAGGGGGCACCTGTGTCTAGAGTTCATTTGCAGTGGCTGGAAGCCCTGGCGTGCCCATTCTCTCTCTCTCTCCCCCCATCTTTCTCTCTGTGTCTGTCACTCTCAAATAAATAAACCAAAAAAAATTTTTTAATTACTTCTTGTAAAATTTCAACAATGAGAAAAGTAACAAGTTCACTATCCACAGCTTAATAGTATGGAGTCTGTCCCTAGAACATTTCCTGAAATTTTCCAGAATGCTATAACAGTGTTTCATCTATCTTTTTCCTTCTCTCTAGCAACACCAGCCTCTTTCCTCCTGTTTAAATGTGTACTCATTCCCACCTTTGCACTCACAGCTTCCTCTGCTTAGAATGTTCATACTGTTGACTTTTGTATGGCTTGAGGCCTTCTTTTCACTTAGATTTCAAATTAAATATCACTTCCTTAGAGGTATCTTCATGAACATTGTATTGAAAGCACCTGTCCAGACATTTACCATTCAACATGTCATTTTAACAATTCAAAAACATTTATCTAGTTAATATAAAATAATGCACATGTAGAAGTTACACAAGAAGGGATTTTAATGATTGTATTTTCTACTATATGGTTAGTGTCTAAGACTATAGAAGAAGCTCAAATATATTTATTGATGAAATGAGAAAATGTTAAAATGCCCATCAATACTGAAGCCCTCCAGATTATGGTTACATGATGTAGGTCCTCAGATTAATCTGACCTCAGCCATCTGGGTATCACCATTTTTATTCCTGGTGGCATTGATATGCATCTTAAACCCTATAGGATCAATAAACTATAGAAAAACACTTGGAAAATACATATGTTAATTTCATGTAAAGATGAATGTAATCTATCTTATGTGATAAATTATCAATTAACTACTAAAATTCTGATCTAATAAATTACACTAATCTCATATTTACAATGTTCCAGTATACACATGACAAAGTCACCTAAAAAAATAATGGCAAACATTTTCTTACATGTCAATTCCAGATGGTGGCAATAGTGTGAGAGGTGGTAGAAACTAACAAATGAGACCTAGTTGGTCAATAAAAGTGTGCCTTTGAACGGTATAACCTGTATTTTGCCCATGCCTAATCTCTCTACTTTTTGTTCACCATCAGATAAACTGATTTGTTGTACCACCTGCTCCCCACCATGATGTTCAGCCTTATCTCCATCCCATAGCAATGTAACCAGCTTACCATGGAACTATTAAGCCATAATCAATAACCTTTTTAAGTTGTTCCTCTCAGGTATTTGACATAGGAATAGAAAATCTGACTAAGTTGGGTAGTATGTTGAAGTCCACCTCTGGGAGTGACAAATGTCTATAGATTTCATGAGGATACTAACAAAAAGAAAAGAACAAAAACAGAATCAGGAAGTGGGGTGATGGTAGTTGAAGAAAATTCAGAGATGAAGCCACACTAACATGCCACTCTCCATCTTCATTCAGAGATGAAGCAATGCCGACATGCTGTTGGACCCTGAAATGCCCAGGTATGAGGCCTAGTGGAACTTCCTGAGCCTAGCTAAAGTTTGGTGACCAGTCTCTGGCCAGCTAGGACTCAGCAAGACGCCTAATGGCTTCATGCCTGCCACCTCTGCATGGCAGTTGAAAATACCATTTCAATAGTAACAGTTTACTATTGGCCCTTACCTCTCCACTCATCCTAAAATCCCCGCCTGCATCCCCAACATGATATAGGCAAATACTCATAGCAATAAAGCAAGTTCCTGTGAGTTCCTGCTTACACAAGAATCAGTGGTTTTTCTCCAGTGGCTAGGAGAGGTTTCTGAGTTGTCATATGCTCATCTTCCTCCTTAACCCCTTGGGAGAAACCAGCAGGCCTGGTCCTTCCACAGCTACCTGCCTGGGGAGGAGCCCAGCATTTGGTGCCCAACGTGGGGCTCTTGGAGTCTGGCAGACAAGTGCCCCATGAGAGGCAGTCTTTGAGGAGGTAAATGGTGTACATGTGCGGGTGAGCATACCCTCATAAGTTATAAGACAGTCTTCATACTTAATGTGCTAAACTTTGCTTCTATAACCTGTACTTGTTTGTCAACATCTCTTTGTTCCCTTTCTCTTTCCTTTCACTTTCGGTTCACCAGTGGCTTTTGTATTTCAGAATGGGTCATAGCAAGCTGCATCTTCAGCTGTTATATTTGTAAAGGCTTGTCTTTCTCTCTCTCTCTCTCTCTCTCTCTCTCTCTCTCTCTCTCTCTCTCTCTCTTCTTGGCCTGTGAAGACAAGCCAGCTTTTACTGCCATTATGGAACTTTCCCTGGATCTGTAAGCTTCAATAAATATCCCTTCATCCATAACTGTACCTGGTCTGGAAGTTTATCTCAGCAAACCTAAAGCTGTCTGATACAGACAGAGGAATGAGCTGAAATGAACCTGACCATGTGGATGTTAATCTTTTAAAACCTTTGTTTTGGAGAAATAGGCATGGACTTGGTGCTTACAACTGAAGGCGTCTTCTGGAGTGGTAAGCCAAATTTTATGGACTACTCAGATAAAAGTTTTAAAATACTAAGTACAGATAGCATTAAACTTCAAGGCTTGGCTTATAAGCTTTCTAAGAGGAAAGAAAGACTACAGGAGACTTTGTTGGAACTGGGCTACTGGCATAAGGGCTGGCTATGTCCTGCTGCCCAGGCCCAGAGAGTTTAATCAAGGTTAAATTTGTAATAGACTGATATGCTTAGCTAGAGATATTGGATTAAGAGATTTAAGATTTGTTTTTTTTGTTTTGGTTTCTTGAGGTAGGGTTTAACTCTAGCCCAGGCTGACCTGGAATTCCCTAAGGAGCCTCAGGGTGGCCTAAAACTCATGGTAATCCTCCTACCTCCACCTCCAGAGTTCTGGGATTAAAGGCATACACTACCATGCCTGGCTGAGACTTAAGATTTTGAGCTAGAAAACCTCAAGCAAGTTAAAATTACAGGTACTGAGACTAATTTTAGGTTATGGTGGTTCAATTTACATTGTTTTAGTCTCACCTTGCTATGCCTTATGCCAGTTAAAAAATGTTTACTCTGTGCCTTTATATGTTAGAAGTGTTTAACATGTTTAATTTTACAAGTCTTAATGTGTTAAATTGGTCAAGACTATGGGTATCTTACAATTTATAATATATGATAGTTATAAATCTATTGGGAGCCAGGGGCATAATTTGGTATTTTAAATAGATGGCCCCCCTCCTGGCAGCTTGTGCCTGACCCTCCCCTACTGGTAATTGAAGGGCAATCCACCTCCTGGGAGACTGCCACGTGACCCCCTTGGAGTGACCCAGGTGGGGACAGGGGAGAAGTCTTCACTCTCATGGTGACAGGGATTACTGACCTTTTCCCACACCTACTGGGCATTGGCACATGCCAGGGAAAATATATAAACATACCATTAGTCATATGCTTCAATGTTTCACCACTCTCGGGCTGCCTGATCAAATTAAAACAGATAATGGCCCCTACTTCATAAGCAAGGCCTTTGTAGATTTTCTCCAGACCTGAAAAAATTCACATTCCACAGACATCCCATACAACCCTGGGGGTCAAGCTATCGTTAAAAGATACAATCAGACTCTCAAGTCTCAATTACAAAAACAAAAGGGGGAATCCTTACCCCCACATGACCAACTAAAAAAGACATTTACCCTAAATATTCTAAATTTTTCTAACGATTTATAATGTGTGATAGTTATAAATCTATTGAGAGCTAAGGGCGGAATGTGGTAATTTAAATAAATGGCCCCCAATATATTCATTGTTTATCTTAAGGTGTGATGGTGGGTTTCAGATTTCAATCTAAAGATATACAAAGTGTGCCTAGCAGGAGTTCCTGAAGTGTGCTGTGGCTTTTGGCTTTACACTTGTACTTTTAATGTCTAACTATTCTTCATACTCACAGCTTTAAAGTAGCTCCTGAGAAAGTTCAAACTGTGCCTCCCTTTAAGATCTTGGGCTCAATCCTTACCCTAGATATAGTTTCACCTGTTAGACGGTCCATATACTAGGGTTAATAGTTAAAACTCATTTGGAGTGTCATGTAGATTTTCAATGGATTTATGTTACTTCTAAAAAATATAATAAAAGTCAACAGCATTGGGAAAATACATTTAAGAGATATTTGACACAATGATAATATTTCCTTAGATCTGATTCAGTTACATTCAGAGACTTTATCTTTGCAAAATAATCATCTTACTTTTGATGCAGCTAAAGATGCTGATGACTTAATATCTGCCTTTAAGTCTACCTTGCCTGGATGGAATTCTCTCACTTCTTGGATAGGAAGCTATACTGTTACAGGTGTTTGTCTTTTGCTCATTCTGTGTCTACTGCCCATACTTGTTAAGTGCCTTTGGAAATCCATTATAGATATCCATGCAAAAGTACATGGGATACAGCTATGGACCTGACCCCGGCTTCCTGAGACATTATCTTAAAGCCCCTGCAGAGGCTGGTAGTCAAAGACAGGTAAGATTCTCTTGAGTTAGCTCAACCTAACACTTGGCATGAATGATGGAATTCATGTACCAATGATGGGTAAGGCCTATATATCATAGAGGACAACCTAAGACAGATACAGTCTTTCTACACCGAAGCCAGAGGGGCCCGGTTTATAAAAAAAATTAATAAATAAAAATGGGAAGGAATTGTCTAAAGTCATTTGGCTGGCCTTGTATCCATAGCTCTGGGCCATTTGACAGCAAGACTTTAGCACCTACATGTAAGAAAGGTTATATACATTCAGTGTTACTGATAAGAGCTGGACATTCCTTAATAGTTATATTTACATTGCTGAGATCAAAGGGTTTGTTTCCCAACCTTTGTACTGAGAAGTAATTAAAGTACAAAAACTCTGTAACAAAAAGGAGTTTTTTGATAGAAACTTATGTGAAGCTCATAGAATTTTTGTCCATGGAAAAACTTTTTAAAAAGAAAATTACCCATTTGTGTACCAGTGAGAGACCTAAAATATTTGTCCCATCAAGGGGACACTGACAATCACTTCTCTAGGGAGTGTCCTGCCCCTGAGGACTGTTCCTAAAATGGTCCTTCACCCTGCTAAACTAAATAACTCCCTCCCTTGTGGAGGATTGCTGGCTTTGCCTCTGATCTGGGCCTCTCTGGCTGCTTGCAGTACAATTGCCCATATGACCTTAAAAAATTACTCAGCCACCTTCCCCATCCCTGTCCAGCTTTTCCCAATGTTTCCTCTGGGAATTTGGGCCCTGCCTTCCCCTAATAATTCCAGTATATTTTATGATAAGGCTATGTTTCAGGTTTTAAGGAAGAATGCCACAGAAGTCACATGTGCTGCTCACCACATCAAATCAGTCACATAAGAGGCACAGTGATTGTAACCTTCATCACCTGCTTGAGATAATGTTTTCTAGGCCTTTTCAGTATATAATTTCTTTTTCCTTATTCTTTTCCTTGGAAATGAGTCATTATGACTTGCCCACATTCAAATTACTCCCCACACAAACACCTCTTTTTAACCATCTAATGAGTTTGGCTGAAATTTGGGGAGAACTGTATAAGTTCTCCGTATTTTTCCCAAGATTTCTTCTTTCAAAAAGAAACAGTATTGTATGTGGTATCTCTTTATTCTGGCTACTACAACAAAGTATTGTAGATTACATGGCTAGTAAACAACAAACAGTTTGTGGAGCTGGAAGTTGAAGATCAGAGTGTCAGCATAATCAGTGACCCTCTTCCCAGCTTCAGACTAACGTTTTCATATATCTCCATATGCTAGGGAAAGAGCAAGAGCTCCTCAAGACCTCTTTAATGGGAACATTCATCCCATGCCTGAGGGTTGCTCCCTCATGATCTAATCACCTACCCCCCAAACTTCCACCTTAATACCTCAGTAGTTAGGATTTCAAGCTATGAATTGTGAAGGAGCACAAATATTTAGTCCAATACATGGGTTTTAACATCAAGATACACATCTTAAAATGTTTTGCACATTATACACTACTCAATAATTTTACCTTATTTCATAATTATGTTGTGACATTAGAATTGAATACTATTTATGAATCTGCCACTTTCAAAGTATGTTGAACATTATATAGAAACAAAATGATCCTAGACAGATCCTTTAAGGAAGTTTCAGAAAAAAAAAAAATAGCAATAGAAAAGACAGCTGTTTAAATACAAGACTGGCAGTATTTTCAGCAACTCTGATGCAATGGAAATATTAATATGGAATTTAGAGCTAATGGTAAGTGGTTTGAAGAAGGAGGACAAATAGCCTGAAGTGGAGGTGTATATGGCAGGGTGGCCACAGAGAAAGAAACGTTTGCAAAGGTGTTTCCTGCCTACAGTTACATAAATAAAAAGAAAGGTCAGCTGGTTTTGCAACTAGATTAACACTGGGTAGGATGAGAATGTTGGACAACATAACTAAGAACATAAACTAATTTTTTAATAATTTCATTCTCTACAGTTTCAAAAGTAATTGGAAATAGCCACATTTCTAATTCAGTTAATGCTGTGCACATCTGGCCCAGACCAGCTTCCTGGCATGTGCTACAGAACATGAACCCATAGAATTTTCCTGTACTCAACGCTCCTACATCAATGTATTTTGGCCACTTTGTATACTATTGACTGGGAATGTTAAGACTTTTTCTAGAAAGGGCCATATAGTAAATACTGTAGATGTTATGGTTATATATGGGCATTGCTGTATTGTCTCTTTCATCTCTTTCAATTACTTTTTTTTGTTGTTTGTTTGGTTTTTCAAGATAGGGTCTCACTCTAGCCCAGGATGACCTGGATTTCACTATGGAGGCTCAGGGTAGCCTCAAACTCATGGCAATCCTCCTACCACTTCCTCCTGAGTGCTGGGATTAAAGGTGTGTGCCACCATGCCCGGCTCAATTACATTTTTTTTTTTAAAGTAAGGAACATCATTAGCTTGAGGGCTCTATAAAACTAGTCATAGGCCCATAAGGACTGGTAATTCACCTATTTCTGCTATGGACTCAGCCTGAATATTAAAAATGTATATAATAATATTAAAATCTCCTAAAATATTGTAAAATAGCAATCTGTTTGCCATTATTTTAGCTAGAACTAGCCCAAATATATTTGAGCATGAAATTATTTTCTTCTCTTCTCCATTCAATGTCTCATCTCATATAATTAGTTTCCAGTGAAATATTCTGGCATTTTTCTTTAGGGTATTCTGAATTTAGTCAAAACTGGAGATGTTTACTCAACACACATATACAGAAACTTTCTAGATGGTTAAAAATAATGCTGTGTTGAATGCCATGATGGTGGATAAGGCATTCTGTAAGCCCACATTTGGTAGTTTTGGCAGAAGCACTATGTGCAGGAAAAGAAAATGTGTGCCCAGAATAAGTGTCTATTCCAGTAAGGACAAAATGTTGCCCTTTCCATGATGGAAGTGGTCCAATGTAGTCAATCTGCTACCAGGTTGCTGGCTCGCCACCCTGAGGAATACTACCATATCTAGGGCTTAGAGTTTGTCTCGGCTGCTGGAAAATTCAGTAGCCATAGCCAGGTCAGCCTTAGTTAGTGGAAGTCCATATTGTTGGGCCCATGCATAGCCTGCATCTCTACCACCATGGCCACTTTGTTCATGGGCCTACTTGAGCAATGACAGGGATGGCTGAGGAAAGAGGTTTACCACTATCCACAGAACAGGTCAGCTTATCTACTTGATGATTAAAGTCATCTTCTGATGAGGTCACTTTCTGATGAGCATTAACATGGGACACAAGTATCTTTACATGCTTTGCCAATTCAGAGAGTTCTGTCCACATAACCTTCCCCAAATGTCCTTCTCACCAGTTTTCCAACTGTGCTCATTCCAAGTCCTGGATGTTTTTCCAAACCATTGGCCACGGCCCATGAATCAGTGTATAACCACACATCTGGCCATTTCTCTTTCTAAGCAAAATGCACAATCATGTGCACTGCCTGAAGTTCTGCCCATTGTGAAAACTTCCCTTCACACCATCCTTAAGAGGTGTCCCAGAAAGATGCTGTAATGCTACCACTGTCCATTTCTGGGAAGTGCCTGCATAATGTGCTGAACCATCTATAAACCATGCCCTAGTCTTCTCCTCCTCAGTCAGTTGATCATAGGGCACACCCCATGATACCATAATTGCATGCTTGGGGACAGAAGGCATTGTAATAGGAGTAGCAATCATAGGTATTTGGGCAACTTCCTCATGTAACTTACTCATACTTTCAGGGCCTGCTCAAGCCCAATCACATATATACCACTTCCACTTAATGATGGATTGCTGCTGTGCACATCCAACTTTACAGCCTGGTGGGTCAGATAACACCCATCTCATAATAGGCAGCTCAGGTCACATAATAATTTGATGACTCATTGTCAAAAGTTCAGTTTCCACTAATGTCCAATAGCAGGCCAAGAGCTGTCTCTCAAATGAAAAATAATTGTCTGCAGATGATGGCAGGGCCTTGCTTCAAAATCCCAAGGGTCTCCACTGTGATTCACCTATGGGGGCCTGCCAAAGGCTCCAAAGAGCACCCCTATCTGTCACTGACACCTCAAGTAGCATCAGGCCTGTGGGATCATATGGCCTAAGGGGCAGAACAGCCTACACAGCAGCCTGGACCTGTTGAAGGGCCTTCTCTTGTTCTGGGCCCCACTGAAAACAGTAGCTTTCTGAGTCACTTTGTATATGGAAGGAGTAAAACACTCAAGTGAGGAATGTGCTGTCTCCAAAATCCAAATAGGCCCACTAGATTTTGTGCTTCTTTCTTTGTAGTAGGAGGGGCCAGGTGCAACAACTTATCCTTCACCTTAGAAGAAATACATGCCCCACACCACTTAACTCCTAGAAATTTCACTGAGGTGGAAGGTCCTTGAATTTTGGATGGATTTATTTCCCATCCCCTGATGCGCATATGCTATACCAACAACTCCAGAGTGGTTGCCACCTCCTGCTCAGTTGATCCAATCAGCATCATGTCATGAATATAATGGACCAATGTGACACTCTGTGGAAGGGACAGGTAATCAAGATCCCTGTGAACTAAGCTATGACACAAGGCTGGAGAGTTGATATAACCTTGAGGTAAAACAGAAAAGGTGTACTGCTGACCTTGCCAGCTGAAGGCAAATTGCTTCTGTGGTCCTTGTGGACAGGTATGGAGAAGAAAGCATTCGAATGATCAAGAGCAGTATACAGATGTCAGGAGATGTGTTAGTCAGCTCAAGAAAAGAAACCACATCTGGTACACCACCTAAGTTTCTGATAATCACTGTCATTCTCCATGATCCATCTGTCTTCTGAACAGGCCAAATAAGAGAGTTAAAGGGAGATCTGGTGGGAACCACTACCCCTGCATCCTTCAAGTCCTTTATAGTGGCACTAATTTCTTTCTCAAAAGGGACCTCCCCCTCTGGGGGAAGGGCTCGCTCACTCTGGGGAAAGGAATTCCTCCTTTAGTTGATCCTTCCTAGAAGCAACCTCAGAGACTCACCCAAAAGGGATTTCTGTGGATTACTGAACAGATCAAGTTGACAACACCTTAACTATCATACTAAGACTATCTCTGAACCTGGAGCATGAAACTTTTTAAGCAAAATTCCAAAAATATGAGTTACAAATTATATATTAGACTGTATCACAATTAAGGATTTCTAGTCAACAAACAGGGCAACAAATTTATAACTGAACAAAAGAGTGGGAGAATACATTTGCATTGTCAAAGCCTTCAAAAGAAAATATATTAAGGAATGTTTGCTAATAAAAATAAAAGATTGTAACTTCAATGCAAAACAGACAAATAATATAAACAATGCACAGAAGGGAAATCAAAATAACTAACAAGTATATGAAGATATTTGACCACATTATTAAAATCTCAATGAAAATTAAAGAGATTAAAGCACCTTTTGTATTATTGGCAAATAAATGGATAATCTCTAATGTTGGCAAGATTATGACGAAACAGGTTTTCTTATGCACTGCTGTGAAAGCATAAGACACACAACCACTCTAGAGATGTAATTGGCAAAACTGAATGAAATTCAGTATGTGCATACTCACTGTAGAGTATAAACTTGGACAGCAGTATCTTAAAATTAAAAGATGGCAAGTACAAAGCAATTCATTACAGAATTTTAATTTAATGCAGGTGAAAACAAAAGTAAAAATATTTCCCATTACTAGAGAAATAAAGTGACAGTATATAATATAAATTTATTATGGACTATTATTTATCAGTTGAACTCAAGACACTGGAGTACATTAAGAAGCATAAATATAGCTGGTCAAATTAAAAAATAAGCAAAATTATATCTATAGTAGAATTCCAATTATATAAACATGCAGAAAATTTAGATAAGGAAGATGAGACCATAGCTTTTAGAGAAAAAATTATTTAGTCACTGACATAGCTAATAAGAGATTAAAGGAAAAGAAAAAGTTAGGTTTGAGATATTTTTAAATAGAGTTCCATTAATGTAAATATTTCAAATTATTTATTGTTTATGTTTCTAAAATTTTATACTGATAGTTTACCCAAAAAATCCTAGAAATAAAAAAGGACTTCTGGTTAAAATGGTGGCATAGGTACCACACCAAAGAATTCTGGGGGGGGAAAAGACCAAAAGAAACTCAGCAAAACACACACTTTTACTAAACAGTGAGGAAATTGAAATAGCACACTTTTACTAAAAAGTGAGGAAATTGAAACAGCAGTGGAGAAGTAGGAGAGATCCAGAGCATCCAGAGCCCACACAGGCCAGCAGAAGCAGCCCTTGCAGGTCCGCCAACCACAGCGGTGCACCAGAAAGCCACCAGACTTGGCTCAAGCTGCAGGAAAAGCCAGGTGCAGGGGGCTTCCACTCACACCGGATCTCTCCATAACTCAAGAAACATGAAAGGAGAGTGGCAGTGAACAACAGAGGAGCAGATCACAAGGCAGAAGAGCACATGGAACAGCGAGAGGACTAGAGCAGCATTGGTTCCCTTCCCCCCCACCACCACCTGTGCCCAGCTCCAGTGAACAAAGCAGCAGTCCCAGGACCTGGCCATGCCAACTTGAGCTGACAGCGGGACCCAAGCAGGAGCAGAGTCCGGCAGCAACATCAGCGGCTCTGGCACCAGCAACAGTGGCCCCAGCAGTGGTGGATCCAGTTATGACAGCAGTGGCAGATCCAGCAGCAACAGCAGATCGGGAAGCAGCAGCTTCAGTGGCAGCAGTAGTGGCTCCAGCAGTGGCAGCTACAGCAGCAGCAGCAGCAACAGTGGTGGATCCAGCAGCAGCAGCTTCAGCAGCAGAACAAAGTATGAAAATGTGAAAGAAATGGATGATTTACTTGATTTATATGACCTACCTAAATTAAATCAAGATAAGATTAATCACTTAAATAGACCTATAACAAGCATGAAGATCCAAACAGTTATCAATAATCTCCCAACTAAAAAAAAATCACAGGCCCAGATGGATTCACTGCTGAATTTTACCAGACCTTCAAGGAAGAGCTAACACCATTGCTTCTTAAGCTCTTCCAGGTAATACAAAAAGAAGGAATTCTACCAAACTCCTTCTATGAGGCCAGCATCACCCTGATACCAAAACCAAGCAAAGATAGAACAAAAAAAGAAAATTACAGACCAATCTCCCTCATGAACATAGATGCCAAAATTCTCAACAAAATATTGGCAAACAGAATACAAGAGTATATCAAAAAGATCATTCACCCTGACCAAGTAGGCTTTATCCCAGAGATGCAGGGATGGTTCAATATACGCAAATCTATAAATGTAATACATTATATAAACGGGTTGAAGGACAAAAATCACGTGATCATCTCATTGGACACAGAGAAAGCATTTGACAAAATCCAAAATCCCTTCATGATAAAAGTACTACAGAGACTGGGAATAGAAGGAACATATCTCAATATAATAAAAGCTATTTATGACAAACCTACAGCCAACATATTACTAGATGGGGAAAAACTGGAAGCTTTTCCACTAAAATTAGGAACAGGACAAGGGTGTCCACTGTCCCCATTTTTATTTAATATAGTTGTGGAAGTCTTAGCCATAGCAATAAGGCAAGAGACACACATAAAAGGGATACAAATTGGAAAGGAAGAGATCAAGTTATCATTATTTGCAGATGACATGATTCTATACCTAAAGGACCCTAAAAACTCTACTAGCAAACTGTTAGAGCTGATCAAAACCTCCAGCCATGTAGCAGGATACAAAATAAATACACAGAAATCAGTAGCCTTCATATATGCTAACAACAAACACACAGAGGATGAAATCAGAGAATTGCTCCCATTCATAATTGCATCAAAAAAAAAAAAAAGTACCTTGGAATAAACCTAACCAAAGAAGTAAAGAACCTCTACAATGAGAACTTTAAAACACTCAAGCGAGAAATTGCAGAAAACACTAGAATGTGGAGAAACATCCCTTGTTCCTAGGTTGGAAGAATCAATATTGTGAAAATGGCAATCTTACTACAATGTAACTACAATGATTGAGATGGGAAGGTAATATGATGGAGAATGGAATTTCAAAGGGGAAAGTGCGGTGGGGGGGATGGAGGGTATTACCATGGGATATTTTTTATAATCTTGGAAAATGTTAATAAAAATTGTGAAAAGAAAATATAATAAAAATAAGTGTTATTATAAAGCAAAAAAGGAATTCATTATCCTAAATACCTGAAATGATAATTTTGTCAAATTGACTCTCGAGTTATTTATGTACATGTAAACAAATGCTCCCTTTTTAAAAATTATTCATGTTGAGATGAATTATACTATATACAAAAGTATATTGAGTGGGTGGAAATAATGTAGACTTATTTTTTTCCCCGAATGGAATAGCAAGATGGAAGCAAATATACTTAATACCTCTTCTTTATTCTAAATTTATACATTTCTTTTAATTTCAAGTGAGATCTCAAATCTACGCTGCCTGTTGTGGAATGCTGTAAAGTCAGAGCAAATTCTCTACTGAAAAATTAAAGGCAAAAAAAAAAAAAAAAAAAGAACAAAGAAGAAACGAGGGCTGGAGAGATGGCTTCAAATTTAAGCACTTGACTGTGAAGCCTATGGACCCTGGTTCAAGGCCCAATTGCCCAGTACCCACTTAAGCCAGATGCACAAGGTGGTGCATGCATATGGTGTTTGTAGTGGCTGGCGGCCCTGGTGCAGCCATCCATTCTCTCTCTCTCTTTCTCTGTCTGTTGCTGTAGAATAAATAAATACAATTTTAAAAAGAACAAATGAGCATATGAAAAACTCAGCAAAATGGATTGAATTTTAGAGCTATTCAACACATAACTCTGAAAAATATAAACACAAAGTAACTACAGGGAGGCTATGAATTATCCTCAGTTATACCATGTAATAAGACCAATGACCTGGAAATGTGAGCTGCCCGTGCTATGTGAGACTGATGGTCAGGTAACAGGACACGTCTCAGCTCTGACCTGCTCATTTAGTCCAGATTTGTTTTCCTTGCCATCTCAAAAATTAGAAGAGACCCATTCATTTCTGTTGTGCAATCATGTGAAAACTCATTCTTCTCACCATATGCCAGAATATACAAATATCATAGTTTTCCGTCATGTAACACATTTCCATGGGAGGCCATTAACACAGGCTCACAAAGCATTTCCTAAGATATGGCTCCCCAAACAAAGCACATGCCAAGGGTTCAATGAGAGATTAGAAAAAGAGATAAAGAGGAGGGAAAGAATAGGAGAACAAAACCATAAGTAAGCTACATAACTGAAGAGATAGAAGGGAAAATGAATTGAGCCTTTCTGAAAGATTCCATAGAGAGCTGGAGAGATGGCTTAGCAGTTAAGGCACTTGCCTGTGAAGCCTAAGGACTCAGGTTCAATTCCCTAGTACCCACATAAAGCCAGATACACAAGGTGGGTACATTCATATGGAATTCTTTTGCAGCAGCTAGAGACCCTGCAGTGCCCATTCTCTCTCCCTCTCTCTTTCTTTCTTAAATAAATAAAACATTTTTAGAAAAGATTTCATAGAAAAACTAAAAAGCAAACAATGATTTCCAGTGCACAGAGTAGACTATGTGTGGTATGATGTGTGATAATGCATAATCAATGGGAAAGTAGAGAATTTCATAACCAAAATTTAGAAGTGACCAGAAAACCAAACAAACATACTGATTTGGAAGAGCTCACTTTGAAATTTTTTGTAAATAACACAAAAATGATGATAGAAAGGATGAAGGCCAGTTGAGAATAGATGTCTGACCTATATCATGTTAGAGTCTGCTACATGAAATGCTAGGCTTAGAGTAGCCTTTTCAAAATATTCATTTTTGTAAACCTAAACTGTTCTCTTGTACAGAACTCTAGACCAATCTGACATGGACCTTTAAAATAAATTTGGAGTTGTCAATGTATGTGTTCTGTCTGATACCTGAACAGGGCTAGTTACAGAAAGCAATACTTAATACTTGTGAGTTTAAAGTTAAATTAGTTGATTTAATAAAAAATTCAAAATCTAGCTTAAGGCTTGTACTTCAATTTATTACACTACATATAAATCTACGAAATTTTTATTAAAAAAGAGTGCCTTTGGTACTTGACCCATTAAGAACAAATAATCTAGGTATTATTTGCAACAATTTACAAATTTAGTTAAAATAGTCTTTAAATTTTTTTATATTTTTATTACCACTTTCTATGATTATAAAAAAATCCTGTGTTAATTCCCTCCCTCCCCCCCCCCACTTTCTCCTTTGAAATTCCATTCTCCATCATATTACCTCCCCATAACAATCACTGTACTTACATATATACAATATCAACCTATAAAGTATCAACCTATAAAGTACCCTCCTCCCTTCCTTTCTCTTCCCTTTATGTCTCCTTTTTAACTTACTGGCTGCTGCTACTAAGTATTTTCATTCACACGCATAAGCCCAGTAATCTGTAGCTAGGATCCCCATATGAGAGAGAACATGTGGCGTTTGGCTTTCTGGGCTTGGGTTACCTCACTTAGTATAATACTTTCCAGGTCCATCCATTTTTCTGCAAATTTCATAACTTCATTTTTCTTTACCGCTGAGTAGAACTCCATTGTATAAATGTGCCACATCTTCATTATCCACTCATCAGTTGAGGGACATCTAGGCTGGTTCCATTTCCCTGATATTATAAGTTGAGCAGCAATAAACATGGTTGAGCACGTACTTCTAAAGAAATGAGATGAGTCCTTTGGATATATGCCTAGGAGTGCTATAGCTGGGTCATATGGTAGATCAATCTTTAGCTGTTTTAGGAAACTCCACACTGTTTTCCACAATGGCTGGACCAGATTGCATTCCCACCAGCAGTGCAGAGGGTTCCTTTCTTTCCACATCCCCGCCA
Source organism: Jaculus jaculus (assembly GCF_020740685.1). Lineage (NCBI taxonomy): Eukaryota > Metazoa > Chordata > Mammalia > Rodentia > Dipodidae > Jaculus > Jaculus jaculus. Next base: position 70,589,352 of record NC_059104.1, read on the forward strand.
ACATTTATGATGATTTGTTTTCATGATGGTGGCCAATCTAACAGGAGTGAGATGGAATCTCAATGTAGTTTTAATCTGCATTTCCCTGATGACTAGTGACGTAGAACATTTTTTTAGATGCTTATATGCCATTCGTATTTCTTCCTTTGAGAACTCTCTATTTAGCTCCATAGCCCATTTTTTGATTGGCTCATTTGATTCCTTATTATTTAACTTTTTGAGTTCTTTGTATATCCTAGATATTAATCCTTTACCAGATATATAGCTGGCGAAGATTTTTTTCCCATTCTGTAGGTTGCCTCTTTGCTTTTTTTCACTGTGTCCTTTGTGGTGCAAAATCGTTGTAATTTCATTAGGTCCCAGTGGTTAATCTGTGGTTTTATTGCCTGAGCAATTGGGGTTGTATTCAGAATGTCTTTGCCAAGACCAATATGTTGAAGGGATTACCCTACTCCTCTAGCAGTTTCAGAGTTTCAGGTCTGATGTTAAGGTCTTTAATCCATTTGGACTTAATTCTTGTGCATGGCAAGAGAGAAGAATCTATTTTCATCGTTCTGCAGATATATATCCAGTTTTCAAAACACCATTTGCTAAAGAGGCTGTCTCTTCTCCAATGAGTATTTTTGGCATTTTTATCAAATATCAGGTGGCTATAGCAACTTGGGCTTACATCTGGTTCCTCTATTCTGTTCCACTGATCTACATGTCTGTTTTTGTGCCAGTACCATGCTGTTTTTGTTACTATGGCTCTGTAGTATAGGTTAAAATCAGGTATGGTGATACCAACAGCCTCTTTTTTGTTGCTCAGTATTATTTTAGGTATTCGAGGTTTTTTGTGATTCCAAATGAATTTTTGGATTGTTTTTTCTATTTCCATGAAGAAAGCCTTTGGAATTTTGATAGGGATTGCATTAAATGTGTAGATCGCTTTAGGTAAGATTGCCATTTTCACAATATTGATTCTTCTAATCCAGGAACAAGGGATGTTTCTCCACTTTCTAGTGTCTTCTGCAATTTCTCACTTGAGTGTTTTAAAGTTCTCATTGTATAGATTCTTTATTTCCTTGGTTAGGTTTATTCCAAGGTACTTTATTTTTTTTGATGCAATTGTGAATGGGAGTGATTCTCTGATTTCATCCTCTGTGTGTTTGTTGGTAGCATATATGAAGGCTACTGGTTTCTGTGTATTTATTTTGTATCCTGCTACATTGATGTAGGTTTTGATCAGCTCTAACAGCTTGCTAGTAGAGTCTTTAGGGTCCTTTATGTATAGAATCATGTCATCTGCAAATAATGATAACTTGATCTCTTCCTTTCCAATTTGTATCGCTTTTATGTGTGTCCCTTGCCTTATTGCTGTGGCTAAGACTTCCACAACTATATTAAATAGAAGTGGGGACAGTGGACACCCTTGTCTTGTTCCTGATTTTAGTGGAAAAGCTTCCAGTTTTTCTCCATTTAGTAATATGTTGGCTGTAGTCTTGTCATAAATAGCTTTTATTATTTGAGATATGTTCCTTCCATTCCCAGTCTCTGTAGGACTTTTATCATGAAGGGATGTTGGATTTTGTCAAATGCTTTCTCTGCGTCTAATGAGATGATCATGTGATTTTTGTCCTTCAACCCATTTATATAATGTATTACTTTTATAGATCTGCGTATATCGAACCATCCCTGCATCTCCGGGATAAAGCCTACTTGGTCAGGGTGAATGATCTTTTTGATATACTCTTGTATACTGTTTGCCAATATTTTGTTCAGAATTTTGGCATCTATGTTCATGAGGGAGATTGGTCTGTAATTTTCTTTTTTTGTTCTATCTTTGCTTGGTTTTGGTATCAGGGTGATGCTGACCTCATAGAAGGAGTTTGGTAGAATTCCTTCTTTTTCTATTTTATGGAAGAGCTTAAGAAGCAATGGTGTTAGCTCTTCCTTAAAGTTCTGGTAAAATTCAACAGTGAATCCATCTGGACCTGGGCGTTTTTTAGTTGGGAGATTATTGATAACTCTTCGGATCTCCATGTTTGTTATAGGTCTATATAAGTGATATAATCTCATTTTGATTTAATTTCGGTAGGTCATATAAATCAAGGAAAGCATCCATTTTTTCAGATTTTCATACTTTGTGGAGTATATGCTTTTATAGTATGTCCTATAATTTTTTGAATTTCTCTGGTGTCTGTTGTGATGTTACGTTTTTCATCTCTGGTTTTATTAATTTGTGTCTCTTCTCTCCTTCTTTTGGTCAGATTTGCTAAGCGATTATCAATCTTGTTTATCCTTTCAATGAACCAACTCTTTGTTTCATTAATTCTTTGGATATTTTTTTTGTTTCTATTTCATTAATTTCTGCCCTAATATTTATTATTTCTTCCCCCTTACAGATTTTTGGTCTGCTTTGTTCTTCTTTTTCCAAGGCTTTAAGGTGAAGCATTAGGTTGTTTATTGTGACCTTTCTAATTTCTTAATATAGGCACTTAAGGCTATAAATTTACCACTTAGAACTGCCTTCATTGTGTCCCAGAGATTTTGATATGTGGTGTTATCATTATCATTTGACTGTATAAAATTTTTGATTTCCTTCTTGATTTCTCAATTGACCCATTCATCATTTAGTAGTGTTGTTTAGTTACCATGATTTTGTGTATGCTCTATAGCCTTTCTTGCTACTGATTTGTACTTTAATTCCATTGTGGTCAGATAGAATGCAAGGAATTATTTCAATTTTCCTGAATTTGTTTTGTGTCCTAATATATGGTCTATTTTAATTTTGTTCATTTTTATTTAGTTATTTGAGAGTAACAGAGAGAGAAAGAGGCAGATAGAGAGAGAATGAGAGCGCCAGGGCTTCCAGCCACTGCAAACGAACTCTAGATGTGTGCGACCCCTTGTGCATCGGACTAACGTGGGTCCTGAGGAGTCGAGCCTCGAACTGGGGTCCTTAGGCTTCACAGGCAAGCGGTTAACTGCTAAACCATCTCTCCAGTCCTATGGTCTATTTAAGAGAATGTTCCATGTGCTGCTGAGAAGAATGTATATTCTGCAGTATTTGGATGAAATGTCCTGTAGATATCTGTTAAGTCCATTCCTTCTGTGACCTCATTTAGTCCAGATGCCTCTCTGTTTATTTTTTCCCAGGATGACCTGTCAATTAATGAGAGTGGGGTGTTAAAGTCACCCACCACCACTGTGTTTGGTCTTATCTGCGACCTTAGTTCTAATAGTGTTTGTTTGATGAATTTGGGACCCCCATGTTAGGTGCATATATGTTTAGGATTGTAATGTCATCCTGTTGGAGTGTGCCCTTAATCAATATAAAGTGACCTTCCTTATCTTTCTTGAGTAACGTTGGACTAAAGTCTACCTTGTCAGATATTAGGATAGCAACCCCTGCTTGTTTTCTAGCCCCATTTGCTTTAAACACCATCTTCCAACCTTTCACCCTAAGATAATGTCTGTCCTTTGTAGAAAGGTGAGTTTCTTGGAGAAAACAAATTGTAGGATCCTGCTTTTTAACCCAGTCTGCAAACCTATGTCTCTTTGTTGAGGCTTTGATGCCATTGATATTAAGAGATATTATTGAAAGGTGTGTATTTATGTTTGCCTTTTTTTTTTTTTTGTGGTTCCAGTTCTACCTGTGCTCTCTTGTGTTAACTAGTATTTGAGTATTGCTTGTTTTTTCTAAGTTCCTTATATGTGTACTTTTCCTTTTCTTCAGCATCAGGATTCTATTAAGTATTTTCTGTAAAGCTGTTCTGTCTTCAAATACTCCTTTACCCTGCTTTTTTCATGGAATGTCCTTATTTCTCCCTCTCTTTGAATGAATAACTTTGCAGGATAAAGTAACCTTGGTTGACAGTTGTTATCTTTCAGAATTTGGAATACATTACTCCAAGCCCTTCTGGCTTTAAAAGTTTGTGTTGAATAATCTGCTGTAATCCTGATGGTCTTGCTTTTGTAGGTAACTTGATTTTTCTCTCTAACTGCTTTCAGTATTTTTTCCTTGGTTTGTGTGTTTGGTAGTTTGTTTATAATATGACAAGTTTAGGTTCTTTCCAGGTTTTGTCTGGCTGGGGTTCTAAAGGCTTCCTGTATCTGCATTGGCACCTCTTTCCCAATTTGGGGAAAATTTTCTTCTATGATTTTGTTGGAGACACCTACTATGCTTTTGGAGTGGAATTATCCTTCTACTATGCCCTGAATTCTTATATTTGATCTTTCTTAGTGTCCCAAATATCTTGAAATTCCCACTCATACTTTTCTATAAGTTTTTCTTTCTCTTTGTTGGACTGTATTAGATCTTCCACCTGGTCTTCTAGCTTAGATATTCTGTCCTCTCCTTCATCCATTCTACTGATGAGATTTTCTACAGTTTTTTATTTCATTAATTGTGTTCTTCATTGCTAGTAACTCTGACTTTTTTTTATTATTATTATTTCTATTTCCTTAACTATGTCTTGTATTCCCTCTTTATTTCATGAAATTGGTGTCCTGCATCTTCTTTGATTCCTTTGATTTCCTCTTTAAGTTCCTCTTTGACTCCTTTGATTTGTTCTCTGACTTCTTTGAACATATTTACAATCATTCTTTTGAAATCTTTCTCAGGCATTTCCTCTAACTCATTCTCACTGGAGGTCATTTCTGATGCATTAATACTTTTAGGTGGGTTTATATAATCTTGCTTTTTAGTGTTTCCTGTGTTATAATGTATATATTTTTGCATCTTGGATTAAGTTAATGCTTGGATTTTCTAACTATCTGGGTATTCTTAGCTGTATCAGTTGATTTGATGTTATATATTTTCAGTGTAGTAGCTTAAGGTGTTAGGTGTGGCTCTTAAGACTCACAGAGTATCTATAAATCTGCTCCTAGGGGTTGAGTTTCCCTGCTATAGGAGTATTCAAGTAGGCTGAGTGGAATAAAATACAGGTAGATTCTAAAAGTTAACTAAACACTGTACCCACTCAATCAAAAACAGCCCCAAGTATGTATGCCAGAGTAGTTATTATAACAACCAGATCCTCTATCAACAAAGAGGTTAAGATTTCTGTTCTGTTGAGGGATCCAAGTCAGCTTGTGACCAAGTGAGACCCTTCCGTGGTGCAATCCCATTTACCTTGGATGATTTTGGTCTCAGTCAAGTTGCTCTCTGGTCTTCGGGCTGCTGTTCTGATTTCTGGAGCTGGGCACTGGCTTTTCCTGCAGGCCAAACTGAGCCTGGCAACTATGGCCCTGCAGATCAGCACCCCTACTGCTGGAACTGCTGCTGCTAAAGCTGCCTCTGCTGGGTCCATAAGCAGCTGAAGCTGCTGCTGCTGGCCCCACTGCTGCTGCTGCTGCTGTAGCTGCCACTTCTGGAGCCACTGCTGCTGGTGAAGCTACTGCTGCTGGGTCCACTGCTGCTGTTGCTGCTGGGTCCACTGCTGTTGCTGCCACTGAATCTGCTGCTACTGGGTCTGCTGCAGCTACTGAAGCTGCTGCCGCTGGGTCTGCCACTGCTGTTGCTCCTGGGTCTGCTGCTGTTGGGGCCTCTGTTACCGGTGCTGGAGCCACTGGTTCTTGCTGTCAGCCCAAGTTGGCATGCCTGGATCCCGGGACTGCTGCTTAGTTCACTGGATCTGGGCTCAGGTGGTGGGGTAGGGCAGGGAGCCTCAGCTGCTCTGGTTCTCTCACTGTTCCCCATGTTCTTCTACCTCGTGGTCTGCTCCTCTGTTCCTCACTGCCGCTCTCCCTTCACGTTTCCTGAGTTGAGGAGAGCTCTGGTGTGAGTGGAAAATCCCCGCACCTGGCTTTTCTTGCAGCTGGAGCTGAGTCTGGCGGCTTTCTGGTGCACCCACCGCCACGGTTGGCAGAGCTGCCGGGGCTGCTTTTGCCGGCCTGTGCAGGCTCTGGATATTCTGGATCTCTTCTACTTCTCCGTTGCTGCTTCAATTTCCTATACACCTCACTTTTTAGTAAAAGTGTGTATTTTGCTGGGTTTTTTGATCTTTTTCCTCCCAGACTGCTTTGGCATGGTACCTACCCCACCATCTTAACCAGAAGTCTCTCTTTTAAAATTTTAAACATTATTAACAAAAATGTTGAATTCCATTTCTTTTTATCCTTTCAAATGCCTAAAAGGGACACTTTACAACCAAATTGATATTCTTCCCAAGTACTTAGAAACTTTTGTAATTCTAATAATTGTTTTTGAAGAACATTACTAACAACATTCATAAATATAGACAATATACCCTCTCACTACCCACTCTTCTCTCCTCCCCCTCCCAAATCTGTTCCCCATGAATTCTTTCTTCTTCTCAACTAGTCTTTCTTCTATTTTGAAGTCATCATTTTTTCCCTCCTATTATGTAGGTTTTGCACAAGTAACATCAGGTACTGTAAGGTCATGAATATCAAGGCTACATTGTGTCTGGAAAACAGTTTGTAGGCACTGTTCCCTTTCCTTTGGTTCTTAAATTCTTTTATTTATAATTTTTTGTTTATTTCATTTATTTATTTCACAGCAACAAAGAGATAAATAGGCAGAGAGAGAAAGAGAATGAGTGTGCCAGGGCCTCCAGCCACTGCAAACGAACTCTAGATGCATGTGCCCCCTGTGTATCTGGCTAACGTGGGTCCTGGGGAACTGAGTCTCAAACTGGGGTCCTTAGGTTTCACAGGCAAGTGATTAACCACTAAGCCATTTCTCCAGCCCACTGTTCTTACATTCTTTTTTTAAAAAAAATATTTTGTTTTTATTTATTTGTTTGAGAGAAGGAAAGAGACATACAGAGAGAGAGAGAATGGTTGCACCAGGGCTTCCAGCCACGGCAAAAGAACTCCAGATGCATGCGCCACCTTGTGCATCTGGCTTTTGTGGGTCCTGGAGAATCGAACCAAGGTTCTTTGGATTTGCAGGCAAGCACCTTAACCACTAAGCCATCTCTCCATCCCCAGTTCTTACACTCTTTATGCCACCTCTTCTGCAATGGTCTCTGGGCCATGACAGGTGTGATATTGATGTCTCAGTTAATGCTGAACACTCTACTGTCTCTCCTGAGCACCTTGATGAGTTTTCAGTCTCCTCAGTGGTCACCACATTCTGTAGAGAAGCTTCTCTAACAAAACGTTAGAGTAGCATTAACATATGGGCATAAACATAAGTATTTAGAGATCACTTTGGTGGACATAATATGTTGGACATGGGCAGCGCCCTGGGTTAAAACAAACCTAAGCTGTCTGATGTGAAGGCCCCAGGCTATGGAGAGGTCATAGCAACCTGAACAGCCAGTCATATCTCAGGGACCAGACCAGCAGGAGAGCTCCTCCTCACATTCTCAGGGGTTGGAGAGAGCCAGGATCCTCCCCCCATTCCCAGAGGTCACAGTGATCCTGGACCCCTGGACAAGATCTCATAACCTAAAATCAGCAGGAAGTGAGGCCACTCCCTCTCCAAGCATGAGATACCTGGACATTCAGATAAGACTTAGGCTTTGCCCATAATCCTGTAGCCTTTGGCCAGTTGCTTAGGAAACTCTTTAAATGGTATCAGCTAACACCTGTGCAAATTACATCCCCCTCTGTACCATTGTCTATATGCTATAATGTCCCCATATGCTAAATAGGCATCAGCAATCAACCTTGTACATCCAATCCCCTTAGGACCCTCAACTGCTTATAAACCCATTTCCCTAACAATAAACTGAGAGCTGCTCACCGAAACTGACTCCCAAGAGTGATTCTTTCTCTCATCATGTACACACAACCTTGGTCTCCATGGTTGCTTGGGACACCTTCAGGGGAACTGTGGTCAGGCCCTGGCGGACCCAGGAACCCACACTAATAGATCCATTTAATCAAACAATACTGGTAGTTTCCCCCATAGGGCTTATAACCTTGACTTCCATAAGCTTTTGACTAGGTTTTCAGTACCAGGGAGGAATTCATTGCCATGGAGCAGGCCTCAAATCCGATAGCAGTGCCAACATTGCACTAGTTGGCATCTTTAGCCTATCTGGACATCTATGAAGTGTGCAGGATCCATTGCTTGTTAAAACCATTGACGACTTTTCTGTCCCAACAGGCTACATAACTGGTTTCAGCATTCTGACAGCTAGTCAACTGTGCTTTTACCTCAGCTCCAACTTAATTTCTTAGTGACCTGAAGCCCAAGTATGTGGAGTCTTCAGCAATAGGGTCTTACCATCTAGTTACAGTGGTCAATCAAGACACTTGGCAATGGCCTGTAATGTTTTGGTCTCCCTGGCCAACAAGTCACTGGAAGGTATCCCACCTGGTACTGAAATTTTTCTAATAACAATCTATGGCATATGGGCACATTATTATCTTCCACAAGATACTTCTGCCAAAATGCACTCTTTTATAATTATTATTAGTTATGGACATACTCACTGTATAACAGCACATGTTGGTACCATCCTATTATCCCCCCCCCCCCCGAAGGGACCCTACTTGTTGGGGATGCTGATTATCCCCATGAGGATTGTGGGTCATTCATTGTGGGGGTAGCTATCAGTTATGGGGAAGAGGCAATGTCTCTGTGCATAATGTCCCAACATGTGGCTTTAACAATCTTTCTGCCCCCTCGTCTATGAATTTCCCTGAGCATGTGCATTTGTTTTAGGTCTACTTCAGTGGTGGGCTTTTGGGAGCCTCTGTGTCTCTGGATTTCTAATTTGGTAGGAGTTGAGTGTCCTCTTTGTCTATCTCCTTCACCCTTGTGCTGATATAAGGTTCACCAAGAAAGCAGCACTCTTGTTCATTTCCCCAATTACTCTACAGTTTCAGCCGGGGCCCTGGTAGAGTGCGATGGACTGATTCTTTCCTCAGGCTCTGCATCCATCTGAAAAAGAGAAGCAGATTCTCCAATGGAGAGTGAAGTCAGCACTGGTTAAATGGAATAACCAATGTTAGTTTAGGAATAATTTAATAGGTGTAGGCCCAGTTGTTTCCCAGTATTGGTGGGAGCTTGATATTGGAGAGTGAACTCATTATTTGGATATGATTCTGACTTATTTCCCATTTCTAGCTATGGGTTCCTTTCCACTGAGCATACTTTTAGCCAATCCAAGAGCAGTTGGTTACCCACCATGGCTGTGTGCCACTGTTGCACTTGGGTTAGCATAATGTCAGGTTGTTTCTTGCTGAGTAGGTTAGACCTCGAGTTGCTTGGACAAACTTTGGCTATGTTCCCCTAGTCACTTCTGGCACTAGATGAGCTAATTGGGAACTGTCTCTCTTCCAGATTCCAGCCATGTCTCTCCATGTTAACTGCATCCTGGTACTGGGAGTTACAGGCCAGCACCAAAGGAAAGGAAGAAGAAAAAGAGATAAAATTTAAAAACAGAGAAAGAGAAAAAAAAAAAAAACAGGAGAAAATTAAGGTTAGGCTTCATCTTACCCTCTCCAGGGTCCTTTGATTCAGGTGTTCCCTCTAAGGTCCTGATGAGGGTTCAACCTTTTAGGCCTTTTCTGCATCTATTAAAATGATCACGTGGTTTTTGCATTTAAGCTTATTTTTATGGTGTATTACATTGGCAGATTTCCATATGTTGGACCAACCCTGCCTTCCTGGGATAAAGCCTACTTAATCAAGGTGGATAATGCTTTTGAAGGGTTCTTTATTTTGGTCTGAAACACTCTCTTTGTTTAACACACATGATATATATATATGTGTGTGTGCATATATATGGCTTATTTATAAATTTTAAATTTTGATTCATCCTTCTCCCACCCTATTTTCTCTTCTATCACTTCCCCTGAAACCACTTAGACACTTCACTCTCAGTATTCTCTCTCCTTACTTAAATTTCTAAGTTCTTTAAAGCAGTGTAATGCTGCATGTAACCCAACTCCACTTTTATCATGACTTTTAAAAATAAGCTTGCATTCAAATAAATATCTTAAATTGAATGCTTAAAGTTCATTTTAGTATACATTAAACATTTTACAACTTATGAAACTTTACCATCATTGAATGTTCTTAGACTTACCACATAAATCATATACTGTGGTTTTCTATTACTTATAACCTCTCTTACCTCTGTATTAAATTCATATATTTCATATTTCATGTGGGCTGAGGTTTCTGGCTAACCAGTGACCATAATGGGATCATTTTCTCAGGCATTCCAAGACTCCTTATTGATCAGAAATTTTAGGCCAGGATACAGGCACTGGGAACAAATTAAATCCAAAAGGATTCTTTCTGGCTGAAAGGGACTTTGTGGTTGTGATGATGTTAAAATGAAGATTATCCTACATTATACAGTACAATCAACGTAATTATAGAAAATCCTTATAGGAAGGAGACAGTGGTAAGAGAGAGTTGAAGGAGATATAATAACAGAAGCAAGAGAGTGATGTGATTATAGGAAGAAGCCAAATCAAGGAAATACAGGTGGCCTCAGGAAGGTGAACTTAAAAAAAAAGAAAGAGTTTTCAGAAAGTTCTAGAAGAAACCAATTCAGTGACCCTGACTTTAGCCTAATGAAAATGACTATAGAATTCTGACCCCTAAAATTGTAGAATAAATCTGTTGTTTCAAGTCATAATATTTGTCATAATTTGTCACAGCAATAACAGGAAAATAATATGACCAGCACTTTGCAGCTATGTTTTTGGCCATGCTGTGCAATTCTTTCTCAGATCGTGTCTTTGAATATCACAGTGCCCTTGCTTGCTAGGTGGCCCTTCTGTCTCTACTCAGTGACACAATGCAGTGTTTTATTGGTTCCCATAGGTACCCCTGGTGAGGAAATTTTCTAGATCCCCATCTCCTGCTTTCCAATTAGGTCTACATATGATAGTGTAGGACAGAGTGAAAGAGAGTCACCGTTTTATATCACCTCGAGAAGCCACTGCATCTCCTCAACAGTTCTTCCTCCCACCAGTCATAAAACCCCTCTTTGGTCCCACAAGGCATTAGTTCCCTCCCCAGCTACCACTGTGGACTCACTGTCTTCTCCCTTGTCCCTCTCAACAGGGCTGGAGAAATAACACCTTTCTACATTTTATCTCTGTGCTGTCTTGATTTTCCTTACTTTTTAAATTCTCCTTAATTTGCTGAATTTTCAATATTAAATGTCCACTATTAAAAGCCTCAAGTTTGGGCTGGAGAGATGGCTCAGTGGTTAAATGTGCTTGCTTGTTAAAGCCTGACAGGCGTCATTCAATTGCCCACTATGCACATAAATCCAGGTGCACAACATGGTGAATGTGTCTGGAGTTCATTTGCAATGGCATAAGGCCCTGGCATGCTCATTCTCAATCTCTCTCTCTCTCTCTCCCCCCTTTCTCAAATAAATACATGTAACTTAAAAAAAAACACCCCTCAAGTCATTTTGTATTACTGCAACAATGATGCTGCTCCACTCTGCACTTTTGCTTCTGTTCTGAACAATTATGAACTCTACCCTGGAGCCTGAAAAGCCCTCTCAGCTCAGTTCTCTCTGCCCCTGAAATACTGACCCAGAAACACAGTCTAATTCTGGCCCAGACTTTTCCAAACTCTGCCTTTTTCTAAGCCTTTGCATAGATAGATAGATAGATAGATAGATAGATAGATAGATAGATAGATGGATGGATGGATGGATGGATGGATGGATGGATAGATAGATAGATAGATAGAGATAGATATAGATATAGATAGATAGATATAGATATTGATATAGATATAGATGATATATATATATATATATATATATATATATATATATATATATATATATTTTTTTTTTTTTTTTTTTTTTTTTAGGTAAAGTCTCTCTTTAGCCCAGGCTGACCTGGAATTCACTATGTAGTCTCAGGGTGGCCTCAAATTCATGGTGATCCTCTGATCTCTGTCTCCGGAGTCTAGAATTAAAGGCATGTGCCAACATGCCCAGCAAATACATTTTATTTTTATGCCATTCTAACAACTTTTTTCATATGAGCTTATCATTTGCAAAATAAGAATCATTCTGTCTGTCTTGAGTTAAAGGAATTTGTTGGAAGGGCTCAGATAATCACCAGTGAGCTGGAGTAAAAAGCTTAAACCAGTAAGATAAGCAGAAGCCAAGGGCACACAGCCATGAAGTAGAGTGGGCTGCCCAGCCACTGTCCCTGAATCTGAGATCAATGGCTTTTACTCATTTTCTTTGACCACTTAGTTGAGATTCAAATTCCAGGGATGGGAGCTGAGGATATTGCTCAGTGGTAGAGCACTTTGCATGTGCAAAGTTCTACAGTCAACCCACAGTACTGCAAACAAAACTAACAAAAAAAAATTAATTTCTGAGATCAGTGTGTTTGATGGGTTTTGCTAGTATCAGGTGCTCATTCCCAAGGGAAATGATTCCTTAGGAGACCTCTGGTCAAAATGGTGGACTCATAAACACTCTATAGCTCTGGGGTGAAAGCAGGTTTGAGACTCTAACACTAGTAGGTCCTAGTGGATCTCCAATGAGGGGCACTGAGTTTCACATTTGGGAACCCTGTACAACCCACATGCATTCCTCTTGGGTCCCTCCCAGCCCTTGGTGACCCAGTGAGGGCCCCGATTCCCCCATTCTGTGCCACCCTAGTGTGCCCCTTTGAATCCCCCACACCATGCACCAGACCTGTGCATTGGTTCCTCACACCCCACACACCATGCATGCACTCCTGCACCCATGAGTTCCTTAAACCCTGCACCATCAGCATGCACCTCTGTGAGTCTCCCACACCCCTCAGTGCTTCACTTTGCCCTGAGTCACTCCCCCACACCCCATTGTATGTATGATGCATCTAGTCCCCCACACCCAGTGACATCTGCTTGAGCCCCTGTGAGTCTACACACTCAGCACCATCCCACTGTATCAGTCTCTCACATCTCATACTGCCACTGCACATCCCTATGAGCCCCTCCCATCCTGCGTGGACCTCATATGTTGATCCCTCACAACACCACAGAGTCCCCACCTCATACAGGCATGGAGAATATATTCACAAAAATATTGAGGAACCCCCCCCACACACACACCTCAAAAGAGAAACCCATCCAGACACAAAAAGCTCACAAAACACCAAACTGACAGGACCAGAGAAGAAAATATCCAAGTCACATCATAGTTAAAACTCTAAACAATAAAAACAAAGAGATAGTACTAAAAGTAGCAAGAGAGGAACAACTCATTACATACAAAGGCAAGTCCACTAGAATTTCCTCAGATTTTTCAATGGAAACCCTGAAAATCAGAAGGGCTTGGAATGGACAAGTTTTACTTTGAAGTATAAAAACTATGGACTTCAACCCAAAGCACTGTATGCACTGAAAGTATTCCTCATAATAAATGGAGAATGGAAAATTTTCCATGACATAAGACAGCTCAATGATTATTTGAACACAAAGCCAAATCTACAAAAGATACTTCTGGGAACACTCACAGAGAAGAGTCAAAAAACAAACCTCAAGAGCCCACAAGAGGAAAATCACAATAAAAAGGTAATCAAAAACCTCACTAAAAGAAAAAGTCTAGGACTTGATAGATTCACAGCTGAATTCTACCAAACCTTCATTGAAGAATTTAAACCACTTTTTCACATAATTGGAAAACAGGGAAAACTCCCCAACTCCTTCTATGAAGCTATCATCACCCTAATACCAAAAACAGACAGAGATACACAAGAAAGAAAACTATAGACCTATATCCCTGATGAACTTAGATGCAAAAATCCTGAACAAAAGCTTCACAACTTGAATTCAACAACACATGAAAAGCATTATCCACATTGCTCAAGCAGACTTTATCCCAGGGATACAGGGATGGTTCAGCATATGGACATCAATTAATGTAATACAACTCCCATAGATGCAGAGAAACCTTTGATAAAATACAACATCACTTCATGTCAAAAAGCTGGAGAAACAAGGCATAGAGGGTTTATACATCAAACATAATAAAGGCTATATACAAAACACCTAAAGATAAATTAAGCAATTAAAAAATAATAATAAAACAAGCAGCAAAGCATGGTGACAGATGCCTTTAATCCCAGCACTTGGGAAGCAGAAGTAGGAGGATCTCTGTGAATTCAAGGCCACCCTGAGACTCCATAGTGAATTCCAGGTCAGCCTGGGATAGAGTGAGACCCTACCTTGAAAAACAAAAACAAAAACAAACACAAACAAAAAAACAAACCATTCAAAAAATGAGGCAAAGGACCAAATAGCAATTTCTCAAAGGAAGAAATACAAATGGCTAATACTCATCTAAGAAAATGTTGAGTATCCTTAATCATCAGAGAAATGCAAATTAAAACACATACGAGATTCCATTTTACTGTAGTCAGTATGACAATCATTTAAAAATTAAATAACAATAAATTTGGTGAGGGTTTGAAGAAAGAGGAACCCTCTTTCACTGTCAGTGAGAGTGTAAATGTGTATGACCACTATGGAAATAAATATGGAGATTCCTCAAAAAGATAAAAATAGAGCTAACAACTGACCCACCTATTCCTATACTGGGCATCTGTGGTGGTTTGATTCAGGTGTCCCCCATAAACTTAGGTGTTCTGAATGCTAGGTTCCCAGCTGAAGGATATTTGGGAATTAATGCCTCCTGGAGGGAGTGTATTGTTGGGGGAGGGCTTATGGGCTTTATAGCCAGTTTCCCCATGCCAGTGTTTGGACATACCCTCCTGTTGCTGTGGTCCATCTTCTGTTGGCCAGGGGATGATGTCCACCCTCTGTTCATGCCATTGTTTTCCCCTGCCATCATGGAGCTTCCCCTCAAGCTTGTAAGCCAAAATAAATCTCTTTTTCCCAGAAGCTGCTCTTGGATGGGTGATTTCTACCAGCAATGCAAACCGGACTGCAACAGTAAAGTGGTACCAGGAGCGGGGTTGCTGCTAGACAACTGACTGTGTGGCTTTGGCCTTTTGGAGCTGATTTTCAAGAGGAATGTGGCAGGATTTGAAACGTTGGCCTAAGAGATGTTTTGCAGTGCTGTAAGTACAGCTTGATGGACTATTCTGGTCTGAGCTGCAAGACCTGAATGTAATAAGAACTATGGACTGTGAGGTTTGGCTTATGAGGGTGAGAAAGAGCTTTGCTTGAACTGGACTAGCAGTTTGTGTGAGAAGCTTGCTCTTATGCCCATGTCCTGAGAAGTTGTGCAGGGTTGCTTTGCATAGAAATGAACTGATGTGAGCAGAGGAATATGGCACAGAAAGAAAAATCTTTGGGTGAACTGTTGCCCATTCAGCTGCAACTGAGAGATTACAACCTTTGAGACTGGGCTAGCTGACCTCCACTGGGGCAACAAGAAGAATGTATACTTTTTTGAAGGGGTCTGGGTGCTCAAGGAGTGTCCTGTTCTTCAAAGTCTGCTTTATTCCTCCCTGAATTAACAAATTGGCACCCTACCTGGTATTGTGGAGTATAAGAAATGCTGGAAAGAGGGTCATTGAGTTTGCAACACAGTCTTGTGTTTTGGAAATGGCCATGGGCAGTGTGAAGCAGGTTTGCTGGTTGCTTGCATAGAGACCCCAAGGGGCCATGAGGATGAACCATGGCTTGCAGTGGAGACCCAGTGGAGTTTCCAGGACCATGAGATGGCTGCTGAGGTGCTGCCGGCCCCGATGAAGTTTCCCAGGACTGTGAGTAGCCTAGCTGGAGGGGCGGAATTGGAATGCCAGAGACTTGTTGCTGGTTAGAATTATTGGACTTGAAGATTTGTCACTGGCTAGAGTTGCTGGACTCGAAGCTACAGAGTTTGATGTTTGCCCTGGTTGTTTTAAATCTTGTTTTGGTTGAATGTTTATTTGCTATGCCCAATGCCATCTTTTGCAGTATGAATATTTATTCTGTGCCATTATGGGTTTTTTGAGGTTATTTTTTGGTATTATGACTCAGTTAAAATATCTTGGACTATGGGGATGTATGAACATCATTGGGATTGATTAAAAACTATGGGGACTTTTAAAATGAGATGAATGCATTGTATTTTACATCATGTATGGATGTCAGTTTATGGGGGCCAGGGGCAGAATATGGTGGTTTGATTCAGGTGTCCCCCATAAACGTAGGTGTTCTGAATGCTAGGTTCCCAGCTGATGGATATTTGGGAATTAATGCCTCCTGGAGGGAGTGTATAGTTGGGGGAGGGCTTATGGGCTTTATAGCCAGTTTCCCCATGCCAGTGTTTGGGCATACCCTCCTGTTGCTGTGGTCCATCTTCTGTTGGCCAGGGGGTGATGTCTACCCTCTGCTCATGCCATCATTTGCCCCTGCCATCATGGAGCTTCCCCTCAAGCCTGTAAGCTAAAATAAATCTCTTTTTCCCAGAAGCTGCTCTTGGTTGGGTGATTTCTACGAGCAATGTGAACTGGACTGCAACAGCATGTATCTTCAAGGCTCCACTCTTCACTGCAGAGATATTTTCTCAACCACATTTATAGCTTCACAGTAGCTAAGATCTGGTATCAACCAAGATGTCTATCATTTGATGAATGGATAATGAAGATGTGGTATATATTCACAATGTAATTCTACTTTGTAGTGAGTAAAAATGATACAATGAAATTGTTAGGAAAATGAATGGACTAGGAACAGATCATACTAGCAAACTCACACAAGCACAGAAAGACAAATGCCACATGTTCTCTCTCATCTATGATTCCTCACCTGGAACAGACTGATTTGATAGCATACTGACAGGCAACTTAAAGGACAGATAATAGGGATGGAAGGGTTTGGAGGAAGATAATAGGAGGGCAGGCAGAGGCACACATAAATCTAAATCCAAAATGTATTGATACATTCAAAACCTTCTTCCTGGTTAGTAGACTAAAAGATATAACTCTCAACAGAAGTATTGGGGGATCATCTGGTAAGAAAGGCCCTGGACAGAGTGGGATGAAGCCTAACTCTAAAAACATTGGCTCTGGCTCATAACTCCCAGTACCAAAAATCGATGACAACACACATTGTACTATTGATTGAAGAGGCTTACAAGGTCCGCAATACAAGACAGGCTTGTGTCAAAGCACTTGATTACCTACTTGAGATAGAAGGTAACACCATATTGCTGAAGATACCACATGCTACCAACATAGAACATTGAGAAATCTGACTGGAATCTAGAAGTAAGAAAGTACATAACCTGTTGGGGGATAATTTCCAACAATGTTGTGTGCTAGCAGAGGACACTGCTACACAAAAGCAACCAGCCTGACAAGATTTACACACCTGTGCAATGGTGGCATCCAGCCTAGGTGGGTAGTCAATGGCTTTCTGATTGGCTGGAAGATCTACTCAGTAGAAATGAACACATAGCTGGCACTGGGAACCAAGTCAGAATCCTATGGTGACCAATATTAGGGTCTCTAACAATAAGCTCCCTCTAGTTTTTGACCAAAAAAGAGGTTACACCATCAAAATCTCTCTAAATTAGCAATGCTTATCCCCTTTAACATATGCTGGTCTCACTCCCCATTAGAAAATATGTTTTTATTTTTCAGAAAGTAGTGAGAACCAAGGACAACCAAAATCTATTACCAAGACAAGAATAGATAGCTGACTCCCAGGCAGGAGATGAACCACCCAGGGCACAGCAGCTAGGGCCCAGGTGAAACCACAGAGGAACTGGTAAGATGAGAAAGTGTGCTGATTCAATGACAAGCCTGAAAACCTGACCAGGGCAATGGAGACAGACACTGAGAATACTCAAAATGTACCAAAACAGATATCCAGAAGCTGCTGTGAGTTCAACAGTAATGTAGACACACCCACCAACGCTCAGCGAATTTACAGAAGAGGGTATGGAAAGATTGTAAGAGCCACAGGGTGGGAAGGAATACCCAATGACATTGCCTCCCCCACCCACCCACATAAACTGACTGACTACTGCTCTCACAACACATAACCCACAACTCCATGGTGAATAACAGCAATCCCACTGAGGAAGGACTTCAGCAGAATGGTGGCAGGAAGGAGGAAATCATGATGTATTCATACAAAGATTCTACTGAATAAAAATATAAAGTATCTGCTTCCTCTGACATCAAGACAAGTCCTGAGAAGAAAGTCTTATTAATCCAAATCAAAAAGAAAATAAGCTATGTAAAGTAAACATCACTGGACTGCCAAAAGTGACCACTGTCTTCTATTCATTATCCTTGACTAGCTAATGTTTTTGGTACTATTATTCTCATAACCTCACATTTTAATTGCCTCTTGTGAACTCTGCTTATTTTGGTCCACTTGTGAATTCATTTTACTTTTCCAATGCTAGCAATTGAATTTAGGGCCTTCAGTAGGCTAAGCAAGTAATCTACCAATGAACTTTATCCCAGCCCCATATAAATTTAAATCTTTTAAAATTATGTAAATATTTGTCTTAATCACCAGTGGTTTTGGATATTCTCAATTTCTTTTCAAATGATTTTTATAACCAATAAGATCTTTAATGAATGTGAAACATGAAGACTATGCACTGCATCTCTTTAAGGTGAGTTCAAATGAGAGACATTTTTGTTAGAAAGTGATTCCCCAGTTTAGGTCATTGGGTTTCTAGTAAACATCTTGTATAAACAAAAGATTTGGATTTTTCCTTAAACTTCTGCTTTCCAATCAAGAAAACAGTACGTTCTCCACAAATGTGCTTTTATACTGTATGGTATCCTCCAGTGAGGCACACAAAAATGCCATTAAAAGTCTCTAGGAACTTCCAGTTAATATGGTGGCATAGGAACCATGCCAAGCAGCCTAGGGGAGAAAAAGAAAGAAAAAAAAAAAAACCAGCAAAACACACTCTTCTACTATAAAGTGAGGTGTATAAGAAATTACCAAAGGCAGCATAGAAGTAAGAGAGATCCAGAGCATCTAGAGCTCACACAGGCAGGCAGAAGCAGCTCCAGCAGTGGTGGCACCAGGTCTGCAGGGCCACACCTGCAAGGCTCTGCCTGAGCCGCAGGAAAAGCCAGATGAGGAGATTCTGTATTCACACCAGAGCTCCTCACAAACTCAAGAAACATGAAAGCGAGGACCACAGAGGCCAACTGAGGAGCAGCTAATGAGGTACAGGATCATGTGGACCAGCGGAAGAACTAAACCCACCATCCATAGCCTCCCTTCCCCCACCACCAGTGCAAGGGCCAGGAAGCACCAGAGATCTGGGGAAGGGAGCTCACAGCACCCAGCACTGGCAACCAGAGCAGTGATCCAGTGACGCAGCTAGCTTACTTGAACCCACAGTGCACCAAAGAGAGACCCAAGTAGGAGCACAGCATAACTGAGACCAAAATCAACCCAAAAAGTACCTGGGATTATACCAAGTCAGTACTTGCCCAATAAGCCTGGTATATTGGCCTGAACGGAAGTGCTAATTGCACCTTCCATATCAGGATAAATTATATGTTAAATATGATGGATGGTCAAATTTGCCATCCTTAAATAAGCTATATTTTGGGCTTGTTATTTGTTGCTTCCTGGCTTGTAGTGGCTTTGTTTCCTCTTCAGTCATTCATTAGGAAAAGGTCTCACTTGGTTACAAGCTGACTTGGAACCCTCAACAGACCACAAATGTTGACGTCCTAGTTGACAGGATTAAGAGCATGGGGCAATACACACCCTAAGGGATAGTGACTTTGCTAGAGGATCTGGTTTGTCATAATACCTACTCTTGTATAAATACTCTGTGCTGTTTTTCATTGAATGTGTACATTGTTTCATTAAATTTTAGAATCTTTATGTATTTTATTCCACTTAGCCTACTTGAATACTCTCATAGCAGGCAAACCCAAAATCAAGGTCACTTTTGTAGATACTCTGAGAGTCTTGACAGTCATATGTAGCACCTTAAGCTTCTACCCTGAAGATATATAACATCAGATTGATTGGTACATCTAATAATACTGCAACTAACTAGAAAATCCAAGCAATAAATTAATCCAAGATGCAAAAATATGTGAATTATAACATGACAAACACCAAAAACCAAGACAATATAAGTCCACCAGCAATCCCACTGAGGAGGGCCCTCAGTGGAATGGGGGCAGGGAGATGTATCCATACAAAGTTTCTACTTAATAATAATAATAAACTTTCAGTTTGCTTGAGTGATTGCATCACTCTTTTTCTCATAAAAAGAATGGACTCAGGCTAGACAGATGGTTTAGCAGTTAAATGCTTGCCTGTGAAGCCTACGGACCTCTGTCCAAGGCTTTATTCCCAAGAATCCATGTTAGCTAGATGCACAAGGGAGCACAGGCGTCTGGAATTCATTTGCAGTGGCTGGAGGCCCTGGCGTGCCCATTCTCTCCCTATTTGCCTCTTTCTCTCCCTGTTGCTCTCAAATAAATAAATAAAAATAAACAAAAAATTTAAAAAAAATAAGAATGGACTTAGGACTCATCATGTGAATACAGAAAACTAGGAGGGGAACTTTAAAATTCAATCCCATACATATCTGAGACAGTTAAGTATAATTAACTTGAGGCATTCAATTAAAAAAAATATAACAAGGTACAAGAAAATAAGATGAACTAAAGACACCAATAATTGTGTGAGGCTTCAAAGTGCCCTTCTAGTTCTTATGTGTCTGGGGGGTCTACAGTAGCCTGTGGTTTGTCAGAGTGAGAAATCACTTAAGTATGAAAAATCCCTGAACCACAGGGTATTTATTCTCCCACCCTATCTGAGGCCAACAATCCTGCCACTCAACAGTGATCATTGACCAGGCCTCAAGTCCCACTTCAGAGTGATGAAATCATTGCTGGATTATGTTTAGCAATTCTATGTGCATGTTGCCGTGGTGGCTACAGATGGGATTCTGCATTTATGAATCACACAATTGATGAGTCCTTAAGCTCATTTTAAAGCCATAACAGAGCCATTATCTAAGACAGAGAGCAGAGGAAGAGAATTAGATTAGATGCTACAGTGATCAAAAGAAAAAAAATTATTTTTGTTTATTTTGGTATGGGAATTGAACCCAAAGCCAAACAAGCTCTCTATCACTAATTCATACTCCAAGTTTCAAGAAAAAACTTTCAAGGACCAATCAGCTTTGTGCTTGGGAGGACCTGACATTTATGCCATTTACAGAGAGAAGACTATGAGAACTAAGCTGGACCCATGAACAAAGACACAGTTTCAGTGGAAGCCAGTGGACACTTTTATTTTCCATCCACTTGCCCGGCCAGTGGGGAGTTGAACAAGGACCAGAGGAGAAGTTAACCTGAGTGGGAAAAGGCAAACAGACACAAGAAGGAGACCATGCTAGTTGTTTGTCAAGGCCTCGAGATTTTATTTTTTCCACGTAGGTTTATACAGGGTTGTAGGGGGAAGGGAACGTGGTCCAAGCAAGGAGTTGTTGAGGGAAGAGGATGTGGTTAGGGCAAAGATCACATAGTTACTGGTTAAGCCGCAATGCCTTTGTTTCTTCATCAGTTACTGGAAGGATGGGGGAGTGTTCAGCCAGGCATACGATCCCTTTGTTTCTGGTAGTTGAATATTAGGTGAGGAAGTAGAAACTTAACTTGCAATATGGCAGTCTTTGTTTCTGGTAGTTGGATGTTAGGTGAGGAAGTAGAAACTTAACTTGCTATATGGTGGTTTCTGTTAACATGGCTGAGGTTTGGTTCATTGCTCCCAACATCTCCTCCCTTCTTTTATACAAAAAGGGGGAGGCCTGCTTTGCAGCAGTGGGTATTAACCAACTGGGGGAATAGGGATCAGACTCCTCCCATGGGGATGTCTTTTTCCCACAATCTTTGGCCCTTGGTACCTTTTGGGGAGGGGAGGCAGAGCCTATGTGACCAGAGAGCAAGGCACGGCCTTAGTGATAACAGTTATGGTACCAACCTACATGTAAGTCTGGTTTTTCTCTCAAGGAATTTAGAAGCGGTCAGAAAGGGACCTTCCCTTGTGGTGCTTTGCCTCGCATCCATGTTGGTGCCCATATCACACTCACTTTATTGTGAGCTGATATGCATAGGTCTGAATCCTATGCAGCTCCCTTAGGAGGGATAGCCATTTGGCCAAGACAGGTAGACTGCAGCGATAGCAGAGGTGTAGAGGACAGCAGTATAGTAAATAAGTACAGAATGTATATAGTATAGTAAATGAGTACAGAATGTAAGATCAAGGGAGAGTGATAGCTGTAGGTGGTAGGTCTTCAGTAGCAATGCCTCAATCTGCCAGCTCCAGTCTGTGATAATGGAGCTGTAAAGGCTGCATCTTAATGGCTTCAATCTATCAAGTACAAAAGACATGATTTTATTTATAATAACGGGCCCAATTGTGAGTAATAGGATCAAGATAAGTAGAGGTCCTTCCAGCTTTGGCCTGTTAGGATAAAAGGGAGACTTTCTCAGGTAAGTGTTTTTTCCCTGGATATGTGAGATGTCATTGGAGGATCATTAGCCTGTTTTACAAGTCTCTCTGGTAGCCATCTCACAGCATTTTCTTTGGTGTCAAAGAAGCATACTGATCCTTGGCCCCAAATGAGTACTGGTTCTGGGCCATACCATTTTAAGGTTAAAGGATCTTTCCACATGGCTTTGGCAAAGGTATTTTTTGTATTTGCATGCCAAAAGCGATCAGCAGCTGAATTTCCCTGAGTATCAAGGGTTAAAAAGTTTAGGACAAACAAGGCATGATGAAGGATATTTCTTGGAGAGCCTTTTATGGTATATAAATTCCCCATTTTTAACTTTTGGAGAGTATGTTTAATAGTATATATATACATATATATTTTAGATGAGGACCATTGTTTGAGCATGAGGCTGTACCCTAAAGTAGTGGATATGTCTTAAGAGTTAATTTTGTTATAAGCACTGGACTTAAGATGTAAAAATTGAGACAGTTACTTTACATACAATAGAGTAGAATCTGGTCTTTTTTGAGCCAAAATAGTTAACTAACTATTAATATAACCCTTGATAAAAATTTTTTGAAAGAAAAAGTATCATTTGACATACAATGATTTTGGCTTAAACTTGATAGCTATTGATTTTATGTACCACAGAAGTTTTTATAAACATAAAACAATTTTATGTTTTACCCATGACTTAAATTTGATAAAACTTAAGCAAGCTATCCCAACATATTTTAGCCTGAAAATTAATTTTTTTGTTTCTTAAAGTTTGGAAACAGTTTAAAAACCTTTTTTTTTTTTTACTAGCTCACATAACTATATTTATCTTTTTTGTCTTTCTTTCTTTATTTATTTATTTTTTCTTTTCACAATTTTTATTAACATTTTCCATGATTATAAAAAATATCCCATGGTAATACCCTCCTTCCTCCCCTCCCTCCCCAGTTTAAAAACCTTTAACTTTAGGCATGGTGTTTAGGTTTAGCCTGAAAATTTTTTTCCTTTTCTTTTTTGTTTTCTTTTTTTTTAAATTCCCCCGAGGGGGTGCACCATTCCTAGAGGTACTGTAATACCAGGTTGATGCATGGAGTGGACACAGAACTCTGAGCTATAAAAATCTATTTAATATATTGTCCTCGGATAGAGGACGTATCAGATATTAAACTGATAAGAACAGATACTACTTGATCTTAGCCAAAAGGCTGAGAAGCGATTATCTTTCTTATAAGGCTATTAAAAATTACACCAAATTGATTAATCATATTACTAACAATAAAGTAGTCTTAATATAATTTTATGTCATTAATACCAATAACACACTGGGAAATTATTTTATTAGAAGTAACTAAGGCAAATTGTATTTTCTTGAGGCAGGCTGGCCTAGAAGTCAGGTCAGTTGTCTCTTCCTTTTAAGTACATTACAATTTTTTTTTAATACCTGACAAATTATAAGTTGCCACTTTAGAGAGAATTCTGTTGTTTTTAATAATTTTTTATGAAAGTTGAAGTTGACCTTAAATTTAGTAATTATATTTATGATATCATGTAACAAAGTTGATATATATATATACATATATATATGTATGTATGTATGTATGTATGTTTGTTTGTTTGTTTTGTTTTTCGAGGTAGGGTCTCACTCTGGTCCAGGCTGACCTGGAATTAACTCTGTAGTCTCAGGGTGGCCTTGAACTCACGGCGATCCTCCTACCTCTGCCTCCTGAGTGCTGGGATTAAAGACATGCGCCACAGTGCCAAGCTTGATATATTTTTTTATATAAAACTTTAGTTCTTTATAGGCTGTAGTTAAATGTGACCTCTTTTTTGCCGCTTTTTGGTGTACTTTTGTGGCTGGGTGGGGGCTGTATCACCTTAGATCAGCCCTGCCTTACTTCCAGCACTCCCCAGGGGTCCAGTCTAGTACATGTGGAGGTAATGGCCAAGAAGACAGCTGGGAGGCCAAGGATTCTGACTACCTGAAGGGGAAAGGGGGGGGGGGGGCTCCAGGATTGCCAGGAGGCCTCTGAAGAAGGTGGCCTTTTCTTTTTTAACTGCAAGGAGAGATTTTAGTGATTGGGCTTTCTGGGAAAGTTGGCGAGTTGCCTGTCGAATGACTGTTTCTAAATCACAACCAAGGGTTACAGGGGCACAGAAGTGACATGGTTTAGGATTCTAAAGATAAGGTGGAGGTTCTGCTATGGTCACCATAGGAGACGACCATTCAGGTTTATGATATCTGGCAGCCTCACCCTCTAACCCTGATTCCTCATCTGGGGAAAGAGGAGAATTAGGGGGAGGGCTAACTATAGATTTGGAGAGAATAGGATAAATAGATTTAAGGGCAGGTGGGTCAAGTGGGTCATCTTTGGGGATAGGAACAATGACAGAAGGGCACGGCAAAAGGGGACCATTTGTCCCACCCAGTGCCTTTGCCTCAGGCCACCACAATGTCTGCCTGGAGGGTGGGGCGATTTGGGGGAGGTTGCTGCAGCCCCTGCGGCTACTGCCATGCAGGGATCCTGATGGCTGGGAGTTAGTTTGAATAGAAGGGGTCTGGTTAGGTTTAAGGTCATTTTTAAGAAAGAATTCTCCATCCCTAACAACTTTTGGAATGTCCAGTTCGCACTGGTGAATCTGTAGGACATCATTTATTAAATTCCAATAGGAGAAGATCTGAACCGGGACTTTCTCAGGGCCAAAAGTCTTATAATAGTTTTTTATACAATCACCCACTCTCCCCCATCTTTTTTCATTAATGATACCTTCCTGGGGAAACCATGCACATAAATCTTCGAAGAAGAGAAAAAAGTTAACAAGATCTTTTTTTTAAACTCTTGTCCCACAAATCTTGAGGGAGTCTTTAAGTCCCTGGATAAAAAGTTTCTGCTTACTGGGCTGGAGAGATGGCTTAGTGGTTAAGCACTTGCCTATGAAGCTTAAGGACCCCGGATCGAGGCTCAGTTCCCCAGGTCCCACGTTAGCCAGATGCACAAGGGGGTGCATGTGTCTGGAGTTCGTTTGCAGAGGCTGGAAGCCCTGGCGCACCCATTCTCTCTCTCTCCTTCTATCTGTCTTTCTCTCTGTGTCTGTCACTCTCAAATAAATAAATAAAAAGTTTTAAAAAAAAAAGTTCCTGCTTACTGAGGGTCTGTCCCATGATAGAAAAGGAAAGCGGAGAGACAGCAAGACCAAAGGGCAATGTTCCTAGTCAGAGAACTGGCATGGGGGATTTCCCAGTGAGCTTGATGTAAGCCTGTCTGCAAATTTAAGAACTGGCAGCTGCTCTAAGGGCATTCACTGGCTGTTGCATAACCAGGTTGGTTGGTAGGAAGAGAGGCTAGATAGGAGGTCTTTGCCAATGCCCGAATTGTCTATTGGGATTCACACAGTGAGCTAGGGGCCTTCAGCCAATGCCAGATGGTAGCCTTGGCAAGAGGCTTCAGTTGCCCTGTCGTTATGTTGCACCAACTGAAAGTAAAAGGAGGAAAAGAAGTGCAAAAGGAAATCCCGAAGTTCTTGTGTCATGCAAATCTGACTAAATAGTCTTTAATAGTTTGCCTAGAAGTCTGCATTGCTTGTCTTACCTTAGCGGATCTGTATCACAGGTGGGTTTTTCTGTGGTGATCACAAAGCAGTTCTGTATTACAGGTGCATTGCCTGTAGTGATCTATGTGAACCTTTACTCACCCCCTGGTGGGGTGGTGGTCCAATGGCGAGGATGGCTGTCCACTCAAGTGATGTCCAGGTCACACTTCCTACCTTGAGCCCCACATTTGGGTGCCACTTGCCCCAGCAAGCAGGGAGTTGAACAAGGACCAGAAGAGAAGTTAATCTGAGTGGAAAAAGGCAAACAGACACAAGAAGGAGACCATGCTAGGTGTTTGTCAAGGCCTCAAGGTTTTATTTTTTCCACGTAGGTTTATACAGGATTGTCAGGGGAAGGGAACATGGTCAGGGCAAGGAGTTGTAGAGGGAAGGGGGCATGGTTAGGGCAAAGATCACAGAGTTACTGGTTAAGTCGTAATGCCTTTGTTTCTTCATCAGCTACCGGCAGATGGGGGAGTATTCAGTCAGGTGTATGATCCCATTGTTTCTGGTAGTTGAATATTAGGTGAGGAAGTAGAAACTTAACTTGCTATATGGCGGTTTCTGTTAACATGGCTGAGGTTTGGTTCATAGCTCCCAACACACTTTTATTACTACAGGATAAAATATATACCAAGTCTTCAGATAAGTGTGGGAGAGACACTTTGATGGAAAGAATTTTCCAACAATTCATCATTAACCATAAAGCTTTGCTCAGCAGCCAAGTAAGTCACAGAAATGAGAAAACTCTATGGACAACAGCTTGTTTTCAGGGGCATTGCTTCACAGAACACCAAACTACTCCAGGGATGGTCGATGAGGGTTTTATTTTGTGGGAATGTACCAAATTCTTCCAACATCTCGGGGGTCCATTACATTTCCAGTCTTTGGTGACACTGTTAACTTCAAACCAAACATGGGCCATTAGACTGTCTAAAGGCTCTATGCTTTTGATCCAGCAAATGTGTATTAACTGTTCCTCTGAAGACTCTCTTGCTTAGGTTGGCAAAGGCTGGCTAACCTGGTCTATCCAGTTGGAAACTTTCTAGTGAACTCAAAGAATTCAAAGCACAATGATAAAACTTAAAAGAAAGAGAAGGAAGGGATACTGCAGAAGAAGAAGGGAGTGCATCAGGGACTGCTCAAGGTGGAGATTCAAGGGGGAACTGATATGGAAGCTTGCTTGTCTTTCCTTTAATAGTCCCAGCTGGTATTCTAGGTTGGCAGATGGCTCTGTTCCAAGAGGTCATTCAGGGAAATGCATTTCTTCCATTGTCATACCCCCAGTATCCACTCCATTGTTCAGTCTGCACTAATACTACGTTTGACAATAGAAAAATGCAGAAGCTTAAGGTAATTAGAGGATGACAATACCGATTTTTAGCAAGTATTATCAGTCCCTTTGTGTCTGCTAAAATTAAGTTAAGCCATTTTGATTCTGCAAATGTTCTTTGGTTAGTTTTTAGAAACCAAAACAACTTTTCTTGATGTGTAGTTCATATTTAGTTACTCTGTTAGTCTGCTATATTAGTGTGCCCATTTGCAGATGACATATCACCAAAACAATACTATATTTGCTTGTGATGTACTGATAAGATGCATATGTACAAATGGGAAGGAATAAAGAGAACTTACTGTGAAGCAGAAAGACATTTTAGGTTTTTCCTACTTAGACAACAGTAAAATCCCATGGGTGGATCAGGTTTTGGTGTAGACCACAAAATACCAAACATAGGTGCTGGGCACATTAGTAAAATTACACTGTTCATTGCAATGTTCAACGTTGGGAACAGGCCTCTATTAATTCCATGACAGGGACCACAGTGATACTGTTTGGCTGCACATGAGGACTCTAGGATCATTTTAGCAAATAATAATAATAATAATAATAATAATTAATAATAATAAAAATAGATAGATAGATAGATAGATAGATAGATAAATAGATGGCATTTTAATCTTTTATATAAGCATCAAAAGATGACATTAAGCTAAAATGAAGTTATCAGTGACATTATACTCAAAAGTAAGGATCACAGGAATTTGGAAGGTGCATCCAAGAAAGTAAATTACAGAATTAGAAAACAAAAGCAACTTAGAAAACTATGATAGATTAATTGGTCATTAAGCCTATCAAGGTGATATTTAATAAAGACAAATAAAATGAATTTCCCTTGCATTCTGAATCCAATTTTTTAAGTAGAGTTTGGAGAACATATAGTTTAGTAACAGCATGGGTAAAGGGCTTTAGGTTTTATTATTATTTTTTGACACAAAGATGAAAGCTTTTATTTGGAAAAACAAAAGCTTCCAGGACTGGCTCACAAGAGAGGAGCACAGCCAACCTGAGTTTCCAGATAGTAGACTTTATAGGGCTTCAGTTGGGTGAAGGTGAGGAAGAGAAAAGCTTAATAAGAAAGGCTCCTTCAGGGCTGGAGAGATGGCATAGCGGTTAAGCGCTTGCCTGTGAAGCCTAAGGACCTCAGTTTGAGGCTCAGTTCCCCAGGTCCCATGTTAGATGCACAAGGGGGTGCATGCATCTGGAGTTCGTTTGCAGTGGCTGGAAGCCCTGGCGCGCCCATTCTCTCTCTCTCACTCTATCTGTCTTTCTCCCTGTGTCTGTCACTCTCAAATAAATAAATAAATAATGAACAAAACATTAAAAAAAAAAAAAGAAAGGCTCCTTCAGGGGAGATCTAAGATAGCCAGGGTGTGATACCAGAACAGTGACCAGGTGACTTATGAGATAAGGGGGCAGGAAATCATGACCTGGGGCATTTTTAGGCAAGGAAGGGATAATGGCTGGGCAGTTTCTTGGGGAATGTGGATAACATACTTCCTTATGTCTCTGTCACCCTTCTGCTGTCCTAGGCCCATCCCAACTTAACATATTAGCCTTTTGTTAATGATAAGAGATGAAGGTTAATTTCTCTTCTGTAATATATTCATGCTGACTATAGGGGCAATGAGTTCTCATGGGAGAGGCTGGATAATGCCTCCCTTCAGAGCAGGTGATGAAGAGGCAGTTTCATGGTGGCCAGAGGTGACAGAGTGGTGAGATTGATAGTGAGCACCCTCTGACAGTGCCAGGATAGCATGCTGTTATGACTTCATCCTGAATACAACAGAGACTTTTCTCATACCATCCTTGTATTGAGCTGGCTTTGGGGCAGTTGCTGGTGACATTCGTTATAGAGAAGGTGAGGGAGATGGGCTCTGCACAACTGCAAAGGAGGGAGAAGACAAAGGAAAGAATAGCAAGGCTGAATTGTGGTGGGTATGGAAGCTGGTACCAGGCAGAGATGGTCTGAAGCCTTCATAGGGTCAATGGTAGCTTGGTGGTCTGGTCAGGGGAAAGGAGGTCTGGTCACCCAAGAGGGCAAACGGAAGCCTCCAAGCACCAGTTGTGAGGTGTGGGAATAATCAAGACCATGCAAACCACTCTGAGGCAAAAATGAAAGCTTTTATTCAGGAAAAACATGAGCTGTGACTGCATAGTGAATTCCAAGTCAGCCTCCAGTTTTATTGTTTTATTATTATTATTATTATTATTGAGGTAGAGTCTCACTCTAGCCCAGGCTGACCTGAAATTCATTATGTAGTCTCAGGATGGCCTCAAACTTGCAGCGATTCTCCTACCTCTGCCTCTGAATTCTGAGATTAAAGGCATACACTGCCACACCTAGCCAGTTTTAGTGTTTTAGGTTGCTTAAAGAAAAAATGTGCATAACTAGAAAAGAATACTTAGTCTTGGATTCCATTTATAAAACATGACAGTATTCAGCAAAACAGAGGTAAATGTTCTGTTGGAATATGACACCACACAATGTGAGCATTGTGCCTGATTCTGAGGCACAACTTAGCAGGACCTCTTTAGTTAGGCTGTCTGGGTTGTGATACAATGAAATTCTTAGGCACTACTTTCACCTTCAGAGTGAAGCTGTGCTGATCATTTTCAATCAGTCAGCTTCTCTCTTGTGTGATAGTCTCGCACGATGTTCTAGGCTGGCATGTGGTGCTGTCCCATGAGGCTGTTCCATCTTCATTGCCTTGTCACCTATCACAGGGCTGAAATGGAGATGTTGTGCCCAGTTTACTATTGTGCTGACTGAGGGCATGTTCATTGCTTTCTGATGCTGGCCACTCAGCACCCCTGCTCACAACCCACTGTCATCTGTAATTATTCACCCCCATAACTGCTCTGGGGACTGAGGAGTTACTGCATATATATTAGTATACAACTATAGTTTCATAATATAAAAGACAGTCAAAGCTTGCCCAGATACTCTGAAAAAGCAGGAAGATGGCAAGTTCAAACCCAACTACAATGTGAGTTCAGGACAAGTATAGACAAGTATACAGTGAGGTTTTATCTGAAAATATAAAGTAAAAATGGGATGTGAATATAGCGCAGGTGGTAGAATGCCTGCCTAGTATGAACTTCCTCAAGGTTCAACCCACACTATTGCAAATAAATAATAAAGAGACAGGAGAAGGAGCATGAAGGACAGTGGATGATTTTTGTTCTAGAGCACAATGTGCTCCAACCTTTTGGAGAAACAGTGAGTTTCTAAAATCGTAGGTAAAGAAAGAACTTCAAAAATTGAATGTTTCTCTCAAAAGCTATTACCTTAATATTGTGGGGACTTGAGATCTTAGTTTAAAGCAAATAAGTAAAGGTCCTTTTGAAATAGTGGTCAGAAAATAAGAGAGTTTCCTTTCTGAGTAAACATTCCCTCTTATTACAAATTCTAGAGTACCTTTGGACGTCGGGCCTGTAGTATTTCTTGAAGTGTTCTAATTGTCCAAGTTAGATCATTCAGCTCCTTCAAGTGGAGGCTTCCAGGTAGATTTTATGATTCTATCTAAACCTGTGATTATAGATGATAGGGTAAGAGAAAGGAATACCATTTATTGGGGTTTTGGTATGAGAAAATTCTATCAGCAGTCCTGTGAGATAGGAGTTACCCAGATATTACTGGTGCTCAGAAAGATCAGTGTACATTGTCTCTGACTAAACTTTTGGGTGTCCTTGTTGGGATTGCAAAACACATTGGTCTGACTGCTATTCCCATAATGTTTTTACTATGTTGTTGCTGCCACCCAGAGAGAAGGTCAAAACTAGATCAAATGTCCTTTGTTATTTCCTTCCCTCTCCCAGTGCATTAGCTCCTCCAAATCCTTTATCTTATTAAGGATTATTGCATGGATGGCATTGGCTGTTCTGTAAAACTGAACACAACAGCAAGATACAACCACTATAACATCCTGTCCCTCCTTCAGCACGTTCTCCTGAGCCCAATGACTGATTTGTCACCCATGTTTTCTCTACCTAGAGGCAGAGTGGGCATGCATTTGAAAGCTTCTACCTCTCTCCCTCCCTCCCTAGGCAAGCAGTGAATGGATTCTCCTATGAGCCCAATGCACACACTAAGAAAATGAATCATCTTCTGCAGTAACCTGCCTGTTTGCTGCTGAAATATTTTCCTTTATTATTTTGAGTGTTGTGGAAAATGTAAAGTTTAACTTGAAGTTAATTCTTTTTCCCTTGTGCATTGGAATGGATGTCAAAATTGAATTAATCACCATTGAAGCTTTGACCATAGAAAATTTACCCATTTCCTCCAGAGAGGATTATACACACAACACCTTTTTGGTCTCCTTAGTAACTGGCCTCTGAGATTTCCCTTATGTATTTGCATGCAGGCAAGCACAGTGAGTAATGGGAAAAGGGAAATGGTTCACAGCATGTAAGAGTATACTCTGAGTTGGATATTACCTGTAACTCTGTTCACTAGTCATCTCCTGTTATACATATTCACTTGATGACTCTGTTGTAACCTAAGCATTGATTCAACTGCAGATGTTGGGCCCTGAAAGGCCCGGGCATGAGGCCTAGTGGAACTTCCTGAGCCTAGCTAGAGTTTGGTGACCTGTCTCTGGCCAGCTAGAACTCAGCAAGACACCTAATGGCTTCTTGCCTGTCACCTATGCATTGGAGTTGGAATTATCATTTCAATAGTCACAGTTTACTGTTGGCCCTTACCTCTCCCTCACATCCTCAAATCCCCACCTTCGTCCCCAACATTATATAGTCAACTGCTTACAACAATAAAGCAAATTCCTGTGAGTTCCTGCTTCCACAAGACTCTCGACTCAGGGTGGTTTTTCTCTGGGGAATAGGAGAGGTTTCTGAGTCATTCAATGTCCACCCTTCTCCTCAACCCCTTGGTGGGAACCAGCTTGCCTGGTCCCTCCTCAGCACTACCTGCCAGCCAGGGAGGAGCCCAGCATGCAGGGTTAGTGTGGGGATAAATATGAACAATTACTAGTGACCTCAGGGAAAGTTTGCTGCTATATAATAGATGCTGATACTGGTGGTAACCCTGTATTGTGAAATGTATTCTTTCTTGTGTTTTTCTTGACATTAGCCTTGGTTGCAATTAGTGCTAGACACACAACTCTGTAAAGACAATGGTGGACTGGACAGAGGAAGAAGATAAATAAAGTACTTGTTCAGCTTTACCATAGGATATTATATTGTAAGAGTTGGTTTAGGTAGTTCTATGTGATTTTATTTACCTTATTCGCAAAAGTTTACTTTTCTGAAAAAATTAAAAATAAAACAACAATGAACAACTTTTAGATCAAGACTTAGAGACCCATGTTCTAGGTATTGTCAGCATCACCCAACTGGGGCCTGCTTAGTTTCTTTGAGTTTCCTCCTGGAAACTGAAGGATCCAAACAGATGATACTATTAACCCTTCCAGTTATCAAATCTGGACTCTAATTTGTAGGATCAAATTGAGATTTAAAGTTGAACTACTCAGCTTTTATACTTAATTCTTAATGGTCAGAAGCCATCCAAACTGAAAAATTAGCCTGTTTTCCTCTTCATGATGTTTCCAGAGGTAAGTAATTTGTCCTAGATGACATAAAGTACAAGTACCTTTCCTTCCCTTCTGCTTTCTCTTCCTTCTCTTTTTACTATTTTCTCCTCCTTCCTTTTCCTTTTTCTCCCTCTCTCTCTTTCCTTCTTTGTTTTTTTTTAAATTTTTTTTTAAATTTATTTGAGAGAGACAGAGAGGGACAGAAAGAGACAGATAGAGAGAGAGAGAATCTGCACGCCAGAGCCACCATCCACTGCAAATGAACTCCAGATGCATGCGCCCCCTTGTACATCTGGCTGGCTAACGTGGGTCCTGGGGAGTTGAGCCTTGAACCAGGGTCCTTAGGCTTCACAGGCAAGCGCTTAACCACTAAGCCATCTCTCCAGCCTCTCTTTCTTTCTCTCAAGAAATCCTTTCTTTTTTGACAGGATTCCACTATATGACCTTTGTAGCCCTAGCTGAATTTGAATTCTTAATCCTCCCATCTCAGTCCCACAAGTACCAGGATCACAGGCATGAGCCACCATATCCATCCTTGATTTTTTTTTAATTTTACCACAAGTCAATATGCTATTGTCATCAAAATGACAATATGCTATTGTCATCAAGGCTTGTTAGAGAAACACTATCATCTGTACCTGCTCTTCTTTTTCCACTTACCAAAAGCAGATATTTAAAAAAATATTTTGAGCCAATTTTTTGGTCATTTTTCTCATTATATCTAAATAATATTTTGTTCCAGCTTTAGATACTACCTGTGGTGGTTTGATTCAGGTGTCCCCCATAAACTTAGGTGTTCTGAATGCTAGGTTCCCAGCTGATGGATATTTGGGAATTAATGCCTCCTGGAGGGAGTGTATTGTTGGGGGCGGGCTTATGGGTATTAAAGCCAGTTTCCCCTTGCCAGTGTTTGGTACACTCTCCTGTTGCTATGGTCCACCTTATGTTGGCCAGGGGGTGATGTCCACCCTCTGCTCATGCCATCATTTTCCCCTGCCATCGTGGAGCTTCCCCTCAAGCCTGTAAGCCAAAATAAAACTCTTTTTCCCAGAAGCTGCTCTTGGTTGGGTAATTTCTACCAGCAATGCAAACCCGACTGCAACACTGCCTGTGGTGGTTTGATTCAGGCGTCCCCCATAAACTTAGGTGTCCTGAATGCTAGGTTCCCAGCTGATGGATATTTGGGAATTAATGCCTCCTGGAGGGAGTGTATTGTTGGGGGTGGGCTTATGGGCTTTATAGCCAGTTTCCCCATGCCAGTGTTTGGACATACCCTCCTGTTGCTGTGGTTCCCCTTATGTTGGCCAGGGGTGATGTCCACCTCTGCTCATGCCATTGTTTTCCCCTGCCATCATGGAGCTTCCCTTCAAGCCTGTAAGCCAAAATAAATCTCTTTTTTTCCAGAAGCTGCTCTTGGTTGGGTGATTTCTACCAGCAATGTGAACCGGACTGCAACAGTAAAGTGGTACCAAGGAGTGGGATTGCTGCTAGACATCTGACTGTGTGGCTTTGGTCTTTTGGAGCTGATTTCCAAGAGGAATGTGGCAGGATTTGAAACCTTGGCCTAAGAGATACTTTGCAGTGCTGTAAGTACAGCTTGATGGTCTATCCTGGTCAGAGCTGAAAGACCTGAAGGCAGTAAGAACTATCGACTGTGAGGTTTGGCTTATGAGGGCAAGAAAGAGCTTTCCTTGGACTGGGCTAGCAGTTTGTATGAGAAGCTTGCTCTTATGCCCATGTCCTGAGAAGTTGTGCAGGGTTGCTTTGTGTAGAAATGAACTGGTGTGAGCAGAGGAATATGGCACAGAAAGGAAAATCTTTGGGTGAACTGCTGCCCGTTCAGCTGCAACTGAGAGATTACAATTTTTGAGACTGGGCTAGCTGACCTGCGCTGGGGCAACAAGAATATAGACTCTTTAGAAGGGGCCTGAGTGCTCAAGGAGTGTCCTGTTCTTCAAAGTCTGCTTTATACCCCCTGGATTAACAAATTGGCACCCTACCTGGTATCATGGAGTATAAGAAATGCTGGAAAGAGGGTCATTGAGTTTGCAACACGGTCTTGTGTTTTGGAAATGGCCATGGGCAGTGTGAAGCAGGTTTGCTGGTTGCCTGCATGGAGACCCCATGGGGCCATGAGGATGAACCGTGGCTTGCAGTGGAGACCCAGTGGAGTTTCCGGGACCATGAGATGGCTGCCAAGGAGCTGCCAGCCCTGATGAAGTTTCATAGGACTGTGAGTAGCCTAGCTGGAGGGGTGGAATTGGAATGCCAGAGAATTGTTGCTGGTTAGAATTATTGGACTTGAAGATTTGTCACTGGCTAGAGTTGCTGAACTTGAAGCTACAGAGTTTGATGTTTGCCCTGGTTGTTTTAAATCTTGTATTGGTTGAATGTTTCTTTACTATGCCCAATGCCATCTTTTGCAGTGTGAATATTTATTCTGTGCCATTATGGGTTTTTTGAGGTTATATTTTGGTATTACGGCTCAGTTAAAAGATCTTGAACTGCCAAGCATAGTGGCACGCCTTTAATCCCAGCACTTGGGAGGCAGAGGTAGGAGGATTGCCATGAGTTCAAGGCCACCCTGAGATGACAGAGTTAAGTCCAGGTCAGCCTGGACCAGAGTGAGACCCTACCTCGAAAAACCAAAATAAAATAAAATAAAATATCTTGAACTATGAGGATGTATGAACACCATTGGAATTAATAAAAACTATGGGGACTTTTAAAGTCAGACTGAATGCATTGTATTTTACATCATGTATGGATATCAGTTTATGGGGCCCAGGGGCGGAATGTGGTGGTTTGATTCAGGTGTCCCCCATAAACTTAGGTGTTCTGAATGCTAAGTTCCCAGCTGATGGATATTTGGGAATTAATGCCTCCTGGAGGGAGTGTATTGTTGGGGGTAGGCTTATGGGCTTTATAGCCAGTTTCCCCATGCCAGTGTTTGGCACACCCTCCTGTTGCTGTGGTCCACCTTATGTTGGCCAGGGGTGATGTCCACTTCTGCTCATGCCATCATTTTCCCCTGCCATCATGGAGCTTCCCCTCAAGCCTGTAAGCCAAAATAAATCTATTTCTTCCTGAAGCTGCTCTTGTTTGGGTGATTTCTACCAGCAGTGTGAACCATACTGCAACACTGCCTAAACCAAAAAAGACACATTTTCATCCACTTTCACTCTGTGGAATTACACAATAAATTTGCATAAATTAATAAATAGTATTTACTAAACAATAACATTCAGAGAGAGAGAGACAAAGGAGAAGTAATGTGCTGCATCTGGCTTCTGTGACCTTGCTTAGTGGCTGGACAGTGGTGCTGCCATTTTAAATCAGACAGCCATTTTGAGTAAATAAAGAGCCCAGGTCCGGCTCAGATGAGGAACTAGCTGACTAATGTGCTATTTTTGCTTCTGTATTCATGCTTGCTTAGCTATAGCATCCTCCCCTCAATATCTGGGAAGCCTCCACCCAAGAATATTCCAGAGATACCTAGCCATGGAGTCCCCGGCCTCTTGCAAAAGATAAATTCTGCAAACAGCCCTTGCAAAAGATAGGTTCTGCAAACAAGTTACTGACCTAAGATAAGTAGGCTGGAGTTCCCACAGGCGCAGTCTCTGAAATTCCTGCATGCACCCTCTTAGAACCAATCATTTTAAAAGTCGCAATATGATGTAACCTCAGTAATCTTTTTTTCTTTATAAACCCCTTCCCTCTGAGGGTCTAGGCTCTCTCCCTCACTCCACTGTGCCAGACTGTGCTGATGGAGCCCAGGCCTAGGCTTGCAATAAAGAAACCTGCTGCTTTTACATTCGAGTCTTGATTTCTGGGGCGGTTCTCTGGGTGACTCCTGGGAGACCGGGGGTCTTGGCTCCTGGTCAGCGGTCTTGACACAACAGTAGTTGAGCTGTATATCATATTATAATTGTTTTCATTTCCCAGAATTAATAATTGTCATGTTTTGATTTTGCTCCCTACACAGAAGTCAGATTCACTCTCCACTGGCCATTTTCTTAGAGCTACCCTTCTTATCCTTCTTGTGTCTCAGCTTCCATATTTTTGGATCCTACCTCATCTTTTTTGGCTTAATCCCTGCTTTCGCAGAATGCTAGGAAATAGGAGGTAAGTTGTTTGAGTGTCAGAAATGTTTTGATTGTATCCTCCTCAATGGTTGGTAATTCTCACTACAGATTTCTACATAAATAATTTTTATTATTTTTAATTATGAAAACATTTTGAAGAAAGCTCTCCAATTTTACAGCCAACATAGAGACTGCTTTTGAAGGAATGTACTCCAACTTTATGCAAAGGTTCACAGGATAGTCAGTAAACCATCTGAGGTCTGTGTATGTCACTCTAACTTTTCTGCATCTTTTCCTCTACTGCCACTACCTGCTGTTACTCTGAGAAACCTCAATTTACATGTTATTTTCAGCTTTACTTATAATGGAAAAATGATAACACACTTGCTGCTATCTAAGTGATATGTGTTTGAATAAGATTGCATGTGTACCTTATGGAAGCATTTGCTTAACAAATGGTATCTGGACACTTACAAAAACCTGCCAGGATGTTTTCCCCTGAATTTCTACTAGTTTCATTTACATGACCTTTAAATACAAAACAATAATAGCCAGTATAATGATTTCCAGAGTTTTCATTGATCTGCCAATAGCACTAATGTGTTGTTGATTAATACCACTACCCACCCTTTTTAAAATATTTTGGATAGGGTCTCATGTAGCCAAACCTGAGCTTACTGTGCTGCTGAGGGTCACATTGAAGTTCTGACCTTCCTGCCTGTATCTCCCAAGTATTGGAATTAGAAGCTCACCCACCATTGTGCTTGATTTTATGCCCTGAGGCATGGAACCCCGGGTCTCGTGCATACTAGGCAGTCATTCTTCCACCTAGACTATATTCCCACCCAGGGTAATGTCTTTTACATCATTTCTGTATAATAACAAATACACAAGATGAGAGGATTTTCAATAAAATGCAAAACATCTTTCTACCTTTCTTTCCTAAACCACTTCAAGTTGTTTTTAAAGGCTTTTAAGTGGATAAAAGAATAAAGTTATATCATTTGCACATAGAAAATGAGTAACAACAGTGGCCTAGAATATTAAGGAATTCTTAGAGGAGAAAAATCAGGTGGACATTGCAGCTACAAGAGAGACATTAAAATTCTTTAGAAGTAACTAATTCATGCAGCTACAATTGAAACCACTACCTTTTGCAAATTAAAATTTACATATGAAAAAAGTAAGCCTGACCAAACAATTTAAAGAAATTGAATTGGGAATATGTTGTAGATAGTTTTAGGCTGCTGGGATGAACATCCAAACGAGATACAGTTTGTGGGAAGAAGGGGTTTATTTCAGGATTACAGATCCATCTGTGAGTTCCATCAATGGCAAAGAAGCTGCTTCCATATATCCAAGCAGAGAAAAATCACCAGCAGCCAGCAAACACCAAAAGAAGCAGCAAGTGTTACTCCACAATGCAAAACCCATATACTTCAACATGGAGGGGCTAATGGGGAGGTGGTAGGTCATGGATGAGCCTAATAATGGTACCAAACTGACTGTATTTGCTGAATACAAAACTACCTAATAAAAAAATAAAAAATTTAAAAAATTTTTCCAGAACTCAGAACTTTCTGCATACCTTTGGGCTGGAATTCATATCTGCCCCCAAACACACCTGTGGGCTAGACCCCTCTTCAGCCAGGCAGCTGGAGACCCAAGTAACAAGCTTTAATTAAAAAAATCTGGGTCTCTGGGAGACATATATTCAAACCACCACATAATCAGTAATTCTCATCCACTGCCTCCTTTACTTTGAGATTTTTTGCTTACCTGTATATTTGTGATACTTATCCATGATGCAACAATAACCAATTTTATTTTGATTACTGTATGTTACCCATTTTATTAATATGCTCATACTTCTTTGTCTGTGGTATAAGTGAGGGCATTAGGCTGACTATAGATGGAAACTATCCTAAATATTTGTGAAATGAATATTTTTTCATCAAAATCCAGCATCTTAAAGAATTACATTTGCATTTCAAGTGGGTATGTATAAAGTTGTAAGACTGCTAAGTTCAATAATGGAACTACCATTTATATCAATTTGAGTAGATAGCAGTTAACAGTTTTTAAAATTTGTACTTTTATCAGCACTGTGTGTGATTCTAGTTCTATATCATCATCAACACTAAGTATTGCTGGGTTTTAAGTTTTCAGGTATTCTGGTAAGTATGGAATATTGAGAGAGGTGTACAGTTATGGTGACTGGACCCCTGGAGGTAAAAATGGCAGAAGAGTTTGTACTTGTTAGAAAGAAAAGATTATATAACTTCTTATCTCTTGCCTAGTTCCTTGCACCTGTTTTTCCACAAACAATCAGACCGCTCCTGGGAGGGAGGTCTTTAATAGGGAATGTTGTGGTTAATCAAGTTCAGCCCCCAGAACTTGTGTCAGGACTAGCCTCTTCCTGAGACACGCCCTAGCCTTAATCAATCACTTGCCCCTGTGGTTCATCTGAGCTGGAAGAGAGCCCACCACTAAAAGGTTATAAATACCTTTGCAAGGGGAAGGCAGGCTCTCTGACCACTTGGCCCCTTCCAGCAGTGGGTGAGTTTTTCCCTCTCCTGGGCCTGGGCCCTGGTCCAGGCACAGCCTGGTTGAGCTTATGGGAGGGTCCCTTAGTCCTTACTCTCCACATGGGTTCTTTGTCTCCTTCAACTCCCCACATGGCAGGAGCTTCTTGAACTTTCTTTTCTCTCTTTTCTTTCTGAGGTTTTTCCTGACCCTCCACATGGGACCTCTAGCCATGTGGGTCTCTTTCCTTGACTTTGTACTTTCCTCAATAAATATATCAATTTAATGATTATCCTTCCCAGCCTTCATTTTTTATTCAAGTCTTTTATTAAAATTAAAAACAAAGCCGGGCGTGGTGGCGCATGCCTTTAATCCCAGCAGTCGGGAGGCAGAAGTAGGAGGATCGCTGTGAGTTCAAGGCCACCCTGAGACTACAGAGTTAATTCCAGGTCAGCCTGGGCTAGAGTGAGACCCTATCTCGAAAAAACCAAAAAAAAAAAAAAAAAAAATTAAAAACAAACTAGGGCTGGGGGGTCAAGGACTTTCCTGGACCCCCAAAAGTCTCATTACAGTTGTTGACTGCAGGAAGGACAATGTTGAGAAGGAAAAATATGATTATTATATTATGGGAGAAAATGAGAAGCACATTTTCCAGCTGTGAGCATGACTTGGGGTATTTTTATTGCTACTCTCTACTTGCAGGAAACTGGCTTGCTTTATCTTCTTGCTGGAGGCTATGATCACCACCTCTAGTTAAGCTGAGGGAAATGAATGGTGTGTGGCATTGGAGATGACCAGATAGGCCTCCCTTGAGACTGGAATACTCTGTCACCTACTTGTCACTGCACATCCATGAGCTGCTCTGCCTGGCTTGCTCCACCCACTGGGACCTATTGAAATGCACACAAACCAAGATGGCTCTTAGTTGGATGCTTTCAAAAAGGTAATAACTTTTGAAGGTAGATGCACTTGGTTGAGCTTCTCCAACCTGCAGCCATGCTTAACAAGGCTGAACTTCACCAGTGCTTGGAAGCTGGTTCTGATGAGCTGAGGGGGAGGGGCTCATGGCCACATGAAGGTTCAGGAACCAAAGATGGCAAGCTTCTAAGACAAATGGTTTCTAAGTTTTTTTTTTTTTCATTTTAAATTTTTCCATTAAAAGCCACTATGCCATAAGACACATAGTTGCCCATGGGGGATGGAAGGATGGCACACTGACTCTTGCTCTGTTCTCCACCCCTCCTGCAGCACTGGCCTCTGCCCAATTCAATTGGAGACTTGAGACTGCTTCTCCTGAGTAAAGCCCTCTGCTGACCTGAGCCCATTGGTCTCTGGCTGCCTAAAGGAGGGGGAGACTGAAACTGCCCCAGTCAAGTTCAAGCCTGGATGCTTCACTGTAAAGATTTCTTCAGCAGGCCCGGGTCCCAGCCACATGCCTCCTCCTCCCCCCCCCCCCCCATACAGCTGAGGTCTATGTCTATGTCAACTGTGTGGGGAAAGTAACCACAATGACTCTCAGAAAATACAGAGACACAATAGGGAAGTCTTGCCTGATGGTGCTTGCTAACTGCTGAGAATTTCTGGCAGTGTTCTATGACATATAATGTGTTTACATAACTGCAAATAATTTATTCATACAGGTATTATAAAAAGCAAAATGAGCTAGGCCTGATGGCACAGACCTATTATCCTAGCTACTTGGGAAGCAGAGACAGAAGGATCACCAATTCAAGGCTCCAATGTGATAGCTGACTCCTTATTTAAAAACCACATGGCTTTTAAATTGCTTGGCAAAAATAAGTACAAAATTGTAATTTGAACTGTGCCTGATACTTTCCCTTTTGTTTAGGCTTTAAACTAATAAATTATTGTTTATAGACACCTTTTAATTATTTTATTAATCCAAACAGTCCAACAGATCTCTTCTAAAGTTTTTGTTGACATTTAATTTATTTCAAGGTTTTTTGGGGGTGGGAGTTGTCTTTAAAAGTCAGATTTAACTAAAGCCTTCATTGAGCTAAAATTTTATATAAATAAGGCCATAATTTGTTACATGATATAAATATAATTACTGAGTTTGTGTTCTAGGGCAATTTGAACTTACATAAAGTTTTATTAAAAACAACAAAATTCTCCCTGAGGTGGTAGGTCATAATTTGCCAGGTACTTTAATAAAAGATTGTAGTGTCCTGTTACTTAAAAAAAGGAAGAAACTGGCCTGAGATCCTGGCCAGCCTACCTCAAGACAAAAACAAAACAAATTACCTTAGTTACTTTCTCTTGTTGTTGTTTTGTTTGTTTGTTTGGTTGGTTTTGGTTTTTCAAGGTAGGGTCTCACTCTGGTCCAGGCTGACCTGAAATTAACTATGTAGTCTCATGGTGGCCTCCAACTCACGACTATCCTACTACCTCTGCCTCCCAAGTACTGGGATGAAAGGCATGTGCCACCATGCCCACATTACCTTAGTTACTCTTAAAAACATTTCCAAGTGTGTAAGATGTATTGATAAAGATTATCCCCAAAATAGCTGTCATGTTTGCCTGTATACGGAAGCTTATAACTTTTTAAAATGTATTTGTATTTCATGGAGATATCTCAAATCAATGGGTTATATGAAATTTATAGGTATATATACTGGTATTATAAGACAAGTCTGATTATCAGGTAGAGATTTTTGGTGACATAAGTACTAATAAGATTGTAAGTTTCAGGCTGGAGGGATGGATTAGTGGTTAAGGCACTTCCCTGCAAAGCCAAAGGACCAATATTTGATTCCCTAGGGCCCATGTAAGCCAGATGCACAAGGTGGAGCATGCATCTGGAGTTTGTTTGCAACAACTAGAGGCACTGGAGCATCCATTCTTTCTCTCCCTCCCCCATTTCTGTCAAATAATTTAATTGAAAAAAAAAGATTGTAAGTTTTTCCGCTAAGGCTGTTTCTCTACACATTATGAATAATAAGATGGTTTATTACCTCTTTGAATCTAGACTACTTGTTCCTTTGTCAATGAGTAATCAATTTAGTATAGTTTCTCTTAATAGTATTATATTATTATAAAAAATATAGTTAATTACGTGTTGAGATGAGATGATTATAGGAACTGAGAAGGAATTATTCAATGTTGTACATAAAGTCCTTGCTAAAATTGTTTTTCTTTTTTTTTTTTTGTCATTGTTTTGTTTTGTTTTTCAAGGTAGGCTTTCACTCTAGCCCAGGTTGACCTGGAATTCACTATGGAGTCTCAACCACATCAATTCTCCTACCTCTGCCTCCTGAGTGCTGGGATTAAAGGTGTGCACCACTACTCCTGGCTTTTTTTTTTTTTTTTTTTTTGGAGTAGAATTTAGGTTAAAATGTTAAAATATGTAGATAAAGGAGATTTCAAAGACCAATTTTTGTCTAAAATTCATTTCCTTTTATAGGGAAAAAAGAAACTAAGTTTCAGGCTAAACAAAGATAAACACCATGCTTACAATT
Source organism: Jaculus jaculus (assembly GCF_020740685.1). NCBI lineage: Eukaryota > Metazoa > Chordata > Mammalia > Rodentia > Dipodidae > Jaculus > Jaculus jaculus. Next base: position 70,632,264 of record NC_059104.1, read on the forward strand.
AAGGATTTTTCAACTGTTTACAGACTCTTTAAGATGCCCTAAAAGTTTTATGTAGAGACCCAGACTTAATGTAAATTCAGCTTACTTTAGATACAGGTGATGTCTTATGCTAGATGGGTCACAAATTCATAAGCACAAATGTAACTCACATTCTTTGGAGCTCTAACCAGGATAGACAAGACCCTATCACTCTGTGTATTACAAATGGGTAAAATAAATTTCCTAGGTAAAAACAAACAACTTTAAAATAGGACAAGAAATAGCAAGATGCTTAGCGCTTTGCTCTGTCATTTTCTTTTGCTCTTGCTTACTGTTATATGCTGTTTAAAGTCATGGCAAATTAGACTCTGAAAAAGGGGAGGGCACCCCCTTTATCTCAGGACCCATACAAGCCATGTATACCCCAGACCCTGTTCAGAGACAAAATGGCCAATCATCTCTGATAAGAAAAAGGGAGTGTCAAACAGCATGTAACTTTGGTTCTTTTTATAGTTCCTCTCTTTTGAACACCTAAAGTCACCTATTGGATGGAATTTCTCACTAGAAAAGAAGGTCGAATAGGTAAACTGAGTCATGATATTTGATCAGGTTACAAACTCCCTACTTAAGACAAACATCAGACTTACTAATATGTGTGTCAGGGTAGAAACAGATATGATAAAAAGACAAGTAAGTGATCTCTTATCTACCTCTCTTAAATATTAACAAAGAGTAGGATCCCTATATTTAAGGTAATAGAACCAGAGATTACCTTCAAAGCAGTTACAACAACCCTTTAATCCCAAACATTCTTGGACCAGCAAGGGAGCCATATCCCAGGTTCCCACAGAAGGAAGAAGGAAAAGTAGTCCCAAGAACCCCTCCCCCATAGGAGGACATCTAAGCTACAAAAGTCTTCACACTTGGGCTTAAAATGGCCAGTGGCATGCCTTACATGCCATGGTGTAAGGCATGTGCAAGAGACCTGGGTTCTAGAGGAACCTGAGCTTGGAAGCTGACTTTATGGGGTGAATCTAGATATATTATCTTGGACCTTCCTTGCTCCAGGAGGCACATAAATATAATAAATTCCTTTTTAATACAATTCATTGTGTCAGGTCTGTTCCTCTAGAAAACATGAATAATATAGAATTAGTACCAGAAGGGGTTCTAGAGAAACAGAATTATAAGAATGGATTTCTCTAGTGGGTGTGGCATATCTGGATTTACTTTTCCAACTTCAAATAATTGTCCTACATTAACTGATGACCTTTTTTCTCTTCCCTCCCTCCCTCCCTTTCTTCTTTTCTTCTTCCTTTATTTTCTTTTATTCTTTCTTTTGGTAGTACTGGAGATTTAACACAGGGTCATATGTATGCTACATCTACAGCCATATCCTGCACTGATTAAGATATTCACATAAATTTTCATTATTATTGTGGTTAGATAGGAATTATACTGATTAGTGTTTCTAATATTAAACAACTATGTGTTCTTGGAATAAATTTATCTTGGTCATGAGGTATCACTTATGGAAATGCTTAATTCTTTGTGTTATTTTATGTGTGATTTTTGCACCTGTGCTCAAGCATATGAGTTGTTTATAATATTCTTTTCTTGCTCAATTCTTATCAGTATTGTACATCAAGGGTTATATCTAGATTCTGAGCTGTTATAGTCCTGGCTGCCTGGATTGTTCTATAATATGTTAAAATAACTGTATTTTAAAATATGCTATACAGCTTTTATACTTATTATCATGGGAGGATTTGTGTGATACAAGCTATCTATTCATAGTTGAAAGCAATATATTTGTCTTTCACAAACCTGGTGAACAAAATGAAACATCATTATAATCTTTAGTTAACCTTCTGTTCTGTTTCAGTTCCTGAAAAATTCTGAGGTTACTAATGTATAGTTTGTTTGTTTGTTTGTTTTTCCAATGTATAGTTTTGACTTTCAGTGTTGTTTTGTTCCTTCATCTTTAAAAAAAAAAAAAAAGAGTTGTGGAAAAATAAATTAATTTAAATTCAATAGAATATTTCATTTCTTTAAAGTAATGGGGAAGGAATTGTGCTAAAAAACTTCATCAACTAAAAGAAAGAATTTACAACAATGATAAATTGATGATTCACATTCTATTATAATTCTTAGTAGGAAAAGGACAATCTTTGGGCAGAAGGATAGTCAAGTTCTCAGCATTAATTTTAAATGCTCATTAAGTTAATTTCCTGCATATGGGTGAAGAATATGACATCCACTCTATTGTAATGAATGGTAAGGTCAATTTAAAATTGATATAAACATTAAAAGGGAAGGGGAAGTGAGAAAAGACAAGTTGAGATAACACTGCTTGGGGTTTAATCTCTGCAAACATGAGATGTTTTTATCCTATTTTACAAGAGAAGAGCACAGAAACTCAGTAAAACTAAACAACTAACTTCCTAAACATCATGTAGCACTCAAACCTAACTGTTTTCCTCTTGAGCTCAAGCTCTTTTGACTAAGCCAGACTGAAATGAGAGAGAATAGTCACCAGGTGTTCTTATCAGTAAGACCTAAATCCTTTGTTGGTAAGCCCTCTAAAAGGGGTACTGAAAAGAGTGGAGTTGCATGTTTATGGCTTGTTGGCACGGATTTTATTTTGTGTGTGTAGTTCCTTTGTGTCTGAAGTTCTTGGTATATTCTCAAACAAAAACATTTCCTGTTTGATACTTACTGGGATAACCTCCAATAATCAAGCAAGATTTACAAATTCCAACATTTCTGCCTTATGTAAGGTTAGAGTTTGTATATCTATGGTTGACCTCAGTGATTTAGAAAATAGTGACAATTTAAAGGCCAAATTGTGGGATAGATCTACATTTCCTGAATGAGATTTATAGCACATGCTAATTAAACATGATAATTAAATAGGAAAATTCTAGAGATGGTTCATGGTCAAATATATTTAATTTACTATGAATTAAACCAATTTTTACTAATTTTTAGACTTTTCTAAACCCCAAATATTTACATGTAGCAGAACTCTTTAAGAAGTGTTTTCCAAATTTGTTTGGCTGCAAAGCATATTGCTTAAGGATCATCTCTTAAATTGGGTGTTAGGCAATATTTTGGGAAAAGATGGTTTAGATGCTTTTTAAACCAGTTGGTTTTACAGCAGCACACTAAATCACTAGTCTCAATTGAGAAGATATAAATGTGTGAGCAAAGCAGTATCATAGACTGGGACTCCAAGTGCATATTTTCCTGAAGAGATATTGTAGAAGTGGTTCCAGCATGGAAGTTGGGCAGTATAGTAGCTACCTTCTTGTTGCTGAGACAGTACACTTGACCAGAAGCAGTTTATGGAAGAAAATGGTTTATTTCTGTATTACAGTTGCAAGGGGAACTTTATCATGACTAGGAAAGTAGGGCAAAAGCAGAGACCTGGCATCAATATTTACCTCAGCAGATAGAAAGTAGCAAGAGCAAGCTAAGAGTGGCAAGCAAGGCTGAGCTATATCATTCTAAAGCCCACTCCCATACCTCCAGCAGAGCTCTACCTCCCACCAGCTATGGATTAACTAAAAGGCTTAATCATAAACACATGAGGCTATGGGGGACATTTTATGTCCTTAAACTTTTTTCACATTCTAAGGTTCTTTGCATCTATAAAAACTATCATTCTTTAAGAATAATAAACAATAAGAAAGATATGTGGCTGGGCACTTGGCTCAGTGAGTAAAGCACTTGCCATACGAGCACGAGCACGAGTTTGGGTTCCCAGGTTCCATGTAAGCTGACAGCTGTCATGATGCAGGTCTGTGATACCAGTACTGGGGAGGCAGAGACAGGGGATCTCTGGGGCTCACTGGCCAGAAAGTCTAACTAAATTGGTGAGCTCTAGGTTCAGCGAAAGTTACTCAGAGTCAAAGAATAAAAGTGAAGTTGACACCTGATTTCTGCATCTAGTACATGCACATATAACACATGGACATGCACCTGCACACATGTGTGGCCACACACACAGACATGCTTATACATGCATGTGCACACCACACATACATATGCAAACGAAAAAGTATTGTGATTCTGTGATTTATAATAAGGAATAAATATGTAAACTTCATTCTGTTTCCTGGTCACAGCTCCTATAATACTTTGAATCTTCAAAGTGATAGTTGTTTTGTATGGTAATGACAGTGATGAGGACTCCTAGATAGTCTCTCAAGATAGGTGGTTGGTTGCTAGGGAAAACAACAACACTTAGTGTATTGAAGTTTTAGTTCTATAGTTGGATCTCTTGGGTATCAGTGAATTTTCTATTGTTATAACAAAATATCTGGCTGGAGAGATGGTTTAGTGGTTAAGCCCTTGCCTGTGAAGCCTAAGGACCCCAGTTCGAGGCTTGACTCCCCAGGACCCACGTTAGCCAGATGCACAAGGGGGCGCATGCGTCTGGAGTTCGTTTGCAGTGGCTGGAGGCCCTGGCATGCCCATTCTCTCTCCCTCTCTCTATCTGCCTCTTTCTGTCCCTCTCTGTCTCTCTCAAATAAATAAACAAAAATAACAACAACAAAAAATTTATAACAAAATATCCAAGGCCAGTTAAATATATATATAATTTTTAGTTCACAGTTTTGAAGGCAAAGCAGTGTGGGGTTCCCCGGAGGGGTCCCTGCTCAGGGCTGTCTACGGGACCCCAAGAACACTCACGCAGGACGCTCTCAATGCAAACCGCACGAGGTTTATTGATTCCGATGCATCGGGGCTCAACACAGATTCCTCTCGCAGGAGGAAAGGTGAAGAGCCCCTAGCCACGTGTTTGGTCAGCTTATAAAGGCTGAAAACTATAGGTATGCAGAGTCATAGGGGCTTTTCAGCCGTGGGTTCCCCTGATTGGGTGGGGCCCACGAGGCGGGCTCGTGAGGGTCCCTCTGATTGGGTAGGGCGTACAAAGGGCCAGGTCCTCATGGTATACTTTTTACAAAATGGAGGTAGTTGCATACTTTTTACAAAATGGAGGCAGTTGCAAAATGGCAGTTCTGTGATTCAGTGCAGTAGCAAGCAAGCCATATTACAGAAGCTTAAAAAGGCAAGTTAGCAAAGCAGCTAGAAAACAGAGCAGCAGAAATAGGGCAACTTTTATCCTTTCATTTCCCCCTTTTCTTTGTCATAATTCCAATCATGGAATTTCAGTTTCTGCAAGAGACTGGTACTGTTGTTTAAGTATCATGACTTGGACAGTGCTGATCCTTTCTCTAATAAAGGTAACTAATCTATTTATTATTCATGGACCAAAGGTGAAGAGGAGAATTAAGATGATAAGTGGCCCTAGCAAGGTGGAGATCAAAGTAGTCATCCAGGGGGACCTGGTGAACCAAGATTCATACCAAGACTGGTTCTGTTGTCTCTCCCGTTTGCGTTGTTCTAGGCTTCCTCGTACTTTCTGCAAGCTGTTTTCTACTAATCCAGACTTGTCTGCATAGAAGCAGCACTCTTCTTTTAGAGCTGCACAGAGTCCCCCCTGTTGTAAAAATAATAAATCTAGGCCTCTTCTATTCTGTAACACAACCTCTGAAAGTGAAGAAACCGAGTCCTTTAGGTTCCGCACTCCTGACTGTAACTCTTGTAGATCCTTGTCTATTGCTAAGCTGAGTGGTTGGAGGTGACAAGGGAAGCTATGCCGGTGCCTGCTCCTGCAACACCCAACCCCATTATTAAGGGTCGAGATGGGGGGTTGTCTTGTTCTTTTGGCAGGTCAGCGGCAGATGTTTCTTCTGTGCGAGGCGATGGTAGTAACCAGCTTGATTGCAGAATCTACCTGACTCTTAATGAAACTGGTTAGTCATCTGAAGTCCCAGGGGCCAAAGGAGATAAGCAAAAGGAATCCAACAAAAGGGCCTAAAAGACTGGGAAGCAAAGTAGTTAGCCAGGGAGATGTGGAAAACCAATTTTTCCTCTAAATTTTTTTTTTTTTTAACTTTATCAAGGCTATTTTGTATTAGCCCAGTCTTATCTAAGTAAAACAACATTCTTCTTTGAGGGCTACACAGAGTCCCCCTTCCTTTAAGAATACCAAATTTAGCCCTCTCCGGTTTTGAAGTACAACCTCAGAGAGCGAGGCCAAAGAATCTTTGAGATCTTGTATCCCCTCATGTATGAGGTTAAGATCTCTGTCCACTAAGGCACTGAGTTGTGAAAAATGCTGTTGGGAGGTTACCAGCGAGGCAATGCCTGTTCTTGCTCCCATAACACCAAGTCCCAGGAGCACAGTCTGGGTGAGGGCAGTTAAAGGCTCTCTATTTTGTTTAATGGCAATGCCTTAATCTATAGTAGATGTAAAACTTTCAGAATCATGAATGAAAAATCGTGGCAAAACTATAACTACAACACAATAGTCCTTAGTCTGTAAAAAGTCCTTGTTGACAATAAAGGGAGTCAGCCCCATGGAACAAGCAAGATAGGAGTTACTAGGGGCTTTAGTATATATAAAGGAGTCATTGATAATAGCAGTTTGGTTGCATACCGGTTCAAGAGTCAGAGGAGGGAGCATATCAGGGCCTAATAGTCCTAACAGTCCGAGGCCGGAAATGGATGCAAGAGTAATACCCCCCTCTGGGGCAGAGTGCCAGAATAATCCCTCTGCACTGTTAGTAGACACAGGAGATGTAAGGATGGCAATTCCCTCATAAAAGGGAGGTCCTAGAACTTTTAATCTGTATGGCATTTTAACCAAGCTCTATAATTTTATTTGAGGAACTTTAAATAAACTTATTTTAAGTAAACTTTATCTATGACAACAGGAACGTATGATATAGACAGTCTATTTCCCTTTTATTTCTCCCTCTCATGAGAAGACACTCTAACTGCTTTAGGGGACTGGGTCAAAGACATCAGATCATTTACTACTTCCTGCTGAACGGGACACGAAGTGGAGACTTGTTGCAGTTAGAGAATCTCTCCTAGAGAGGGGAACTATTTTAATGTACCCCAGAGTGTAGGAAGATAATCTTGAAAGATAACTTTGGAAAGAAAGAATAAAAGTAAGGAGTTACTGAGAAGTGAACACACAGCAAACTGGTCTTTTTGTAGGTCGAGGGAATCCAGGTAGACAGGCTTGGATCATCTCAGGACCATCTGAGGATGAGCTGGCTGAGATATTCTTTCAGAACTGTTCATTAAATGGCACAGTAGTATTTAACATGGCTTGTAAAACAGATGAGATGCTAGCAGAGTGATCAGAAACATATACATAACATTTAATCTTAATAATAAAGAGCTATTTTTTTTTTATCTTTGGTTATACATTTCTCTCTGAGTGTTTAAGACCTTGTAGATAGCCAAAAGTTAATTAAGGATTAATTTTGGAGGTCATTAATGGCTCTCCAAAGAGACTTTAGGGACACAGGAGTAGCCCCATAGCTTACTGGTGTCTTTTGCCTGTTAGGATGAGTCAGCGCCATGCTGGCCAAGTAGTTTTCCCTTCTTTGGGAAGTCAGGAGGACTGATTGCTCCTCAATTGTGACTCTCCTGTTTTACATTGTACACCACTTTTGTTTGGGTCTCCATATCCTCCCTGCTCAGGAAGACAGGTGACTTACCAGGGGGCCAGTGTAGAAGTGTCCCATCATCTCCAGTGGCCTCATGACATGGGAGCACAGGCCAAAATATTGACACTTTTTACTCCGATGATTCCAATTGGCTTTGGCTTCTACATAGGTGATTAACACACTTAGAAAGGAAGTTACACCAGCTTGGATGTACATACATATAGAGCACATTTAATTACTGAAATAGACTTAACTAAAGAATGGCACAGGGCTTCTAAAATCATTTTGTCCTATCTTTAAAATTTTTGTTGTACTGTGGTAGCATAAGCCATATATCTGAGGTATAGAAAGTAGGCACATCTCCCATTTTAAATATCCAACATTTATAAGTATAGGCAGAACCTGTTACCAGTCTTGAAAACAGTACCAGTTGATTTACAAACTTAATTCATTTAACGTAGAAAACAAGTAAGACAATATAAGATCTTAGCACCTGTGTGAAAACATCTTTGATTAGTTTAGATACCTGTGTGGGTACAAATTACCCAGAGAACATTGGAAACAGAACCGTGGAGTTTGATTTTTTTTTTTTTTTTTTCTCAGATGAGGACCATTGTTTGAGCATGAGGCTGTGCCCTAAAGTAGGGAATATGTCTTAAGGGTTAATTTTGTTATAAGCACTGGACTTAAGATGCCAAAATTGAGACAGTTACTTTACATACAACAAAGTAGAATCTGGTCTTTTCTGAGCCCAAACAGCTAGCTAAATATTAATATAACCCTTGATAAATCTTTTTGAAAGAAAAAAAAACATTATTTGACAACCAATGATTTTGGCTTACACTTGATAACTATTGATTTCATGCACCACAGAAATTTTTATTAACATAAAACAATTTTATGTTTTACCCATGACTTAAATTTGATAAAGCTCAAGCAAACTATCCCAACATACTTCAGCCTGAAAATATATTTTTTATATCCACATATATATATATTATATCCACACATCTTCATCTACATACTTTAACATTCTGATCTAAGTACCATTCAAACGACATTTTTAATAAGCACTCTATGTCCCAACACTGAAAAATTCCTTCCCAGTTTTTTTCTTTTTGGGGCATTCATGAACCTAAGATCCTCTTTCCTTGTAATACATACATTGATCCTTCTCAAGGGGCTTCCTAAAGCCCTCAGGTTTTTTTTTTTTTTTTCTTTTTTTTAATCACTGTAGCCAATATCCTATATAAGTTCCTTTCTTGTCTTGCTTTTAATGTCTGGAGTGGACTGCCTTATCTATGTCATTGTTATCACTGCCTGTTGACCGGGAGAAGTAAGGTCAAAAGGAGTATATCTCTGGGAAGCCTCCATCAAGCATTCTAAAAAGATAGAGGGAGGTTACTTTAGCCAGATTCGTGGGACGGCGAGCAGCCCCCCTGAGACCTGCCATCAGAGCCTGGTGGTAGACTGTCAGTTGCTCCCTACCTTCTGCTGAGTTGTAATTGCATTCAGGTCGGGTGAGAGGGAATCCCACATCAATCTCATTTGGGAGCTAGGTAGGCTGCTCATTTGGGCCTGAGACATGCTAGGTCAGGGGGAGGACCAAAGGCTCATACGGTAGAATCAGGTCCTTCAGTTTCTAGTCCCTGCAGTGGGCCCATCTCCTCCTCCCTCAGCCAAAGCTGGAGCGGGGAGAGCAGGGGGCTAAGGTGGGGGAGATGGAATCGGGGCAGAGGGCCACTCGGGAGGGTCCTCTATTTCAGGATATATTTTGGGCTGAGCCGAGGGGTCTGTGGCCATTCGGCTTGGTTGTTGGGCCACTGCCAGGACTTGGGAGCCTGACCGTGGCGGGGGTGGATCCAGGGCTTGACCCATGCCGGGGATCCATCATTAGGCTCTCCCAGACCAGGATGTATGGCTGTTGATCTGGGTGAGAATGGGTCCCTTCTGAAAAACAATATTCTTAACAGCAGAAATAATGGTTAGATCAAATGCTCCCTCTGGCAGCCACTCAAAGGAGCAGAAAGTCTGTTATTTACCTTTTTTTTTTTAATTTTTACAGATAAGTCATGAGACTTACTTCTAACTTCAGAGAAATGAGATACCGTCAGAGTCAGGGGGGTCGTCATAGTCTGTCCCATAATTAGAAACAAGAGTCCACAAACAAACACAAAATAGATACTGACAAAAAGAAACCAAAAACCGTGACACCTCCGATGTGTCCAGAACAGAAAACCAAATGCAGTTTCAGATGGAAGATGCCTCTGTGGTTTCTCCTGAAGGAGAAATACACAATCTTCCTTTACCAGATAGGAGACTGTCAGCCACCCTGACTCTCCTCAGATCCTGGGGCGTCCCCCAGGATTGCAGCCTGTGGTCCTGCCAACCACCATTGTCAGGTCCTCACGGTCCTGAACAACAGCTGCCCAAACCGAAATTAAAACAGATCAGAGCAACAGAAATCACTCAGGCAAACACTCAGACAAACACTCAGACAAGCAGCGCTGCAGACATTTACATTGTTTACCTCCAAGGGGTTCTCCGGAGTCCTGGGTGGACGTGCAAATCCCTGGACGAGTCCTCAATTGAAAGACCCCCAGAGGGAGACCTTCACTCAAGTCTCGAGATAGCATGCACCCAAAGACACACAGGAGACCCAACTTGCTGCAAAAGCATGAGGCTTTATTCAGGAAACCAGAGCTCTGGGGTCGACACATATCTCACACAGGAGACAGAGGTGTTGACTCTTTGCCATTTTTTTCAGTAGTAAGTTTTTGATTTAATTCTTTACTAACCCTTTGTCATTTCTTGGGATGAATGTTAGGTCCATCAATCATAAACCATGGACATGTCTTATCAACAAAAATAAAAAACTGTATAAGATCCTTTTTCTTTACCCATATTCTTCGCTCTCTGAGAGAGGTTTTTAAATCCTTTATGAAAGAAGCCTCTTTAGACAATGAATGGCCCATCTTGATGGGATGGAATGAAGAGGGAAAACTTACCAGGTCTTGCCGTCTTCTTGGGCGGAGAAGCGGTGACCATTCAGGAACACTCTGGAGCTCATGTGCTGGGGGCTCTCCGTCCAGCAGGGGTCCGTGCCTCGAGCCGCCACGTTGGGCGCCCATCGTCACCAGGGACGTTCTTTCTGGCTTCCAACAGGATACGTTCCCTCTCCTCAGTCATGAAGAGGGTCTGGAGTAACTGCTGGCAATCGTCCCATGTGGGCTGGTGGGAGAAAACTAGGGATTCCATGAGTGCAGTTAATTTTGAGGGGTCCTCCGAGAAGGGAGGGTGGTTGGCCTTCCAATTATAAAGGTCTGCAGAGGAGAAAGGCCAATATTGTAGGGGTGGCAGAGGTCTCTGAGATGGGTCCTAAAGGGGGTGGGGGTCCTATAGCCCTGAGTGGTAGGGCAACGGTAGTATCAGGAGACAGAGCTTGCCTACTCCGGGTCCCCGTGGCTGGGCCCCCCTGTGTCCCTTCTTGTGAGGGGGCAAGAAGAGGAGCTGTGGGGGCGTGGATTGGTGGGTAGGGAGGTGGTGAATCCAGGAGGAGCTCCGTCTGAATGTCCGGGTAAATCTTCTTTTCCTTCTGGGAAGGTCCTGCAACGAGAACTTTTGAATACCCCGAGGGGCTACTGTTAGTGGGCTGGGGAGGAATCCAGGGCTTCAACCAGGAAGGCGGGTCTTGGATAAGATCCTGCCAAGTAAAAATGTAAGGCATCTGGTCGGGGTGGCCTCCGGGCTCCTGCAAGGTGATCGTTTAACAGCCTGAATAAGATCTGGGTTAAAGGTCCCTCCTCGGGGCCATCCAACATTAAACATAGTCCCTTCTCCCTCACATAGAGTTTGCCATTTTCCTTTCTTTATTTCAACAGATAAATTATGAGCTCAGTTCTTAACGTCAGTCCAGTGAGCTAAAGTCAAGTCCAAAGGGGTTGAGATAGTCTGTCCCATGTTGGAAGGGGAATAAAAGAGATAGGAGAACAAAAGGATCTGGAGAACACCGAGAACAAAGAGACAAAGGCGGCCCGATCGCTGCTCGAGTAAAAACGAAACTGAAGCAGATGGCGGGGAGCGGGACCCAGATGATGCTTCCCGACAGAGGCGAACTCGATCCGAGTTCTTCAGATAGGAGACAGAAAAACCTGTCTCCTGGGGGCAATCAGGAGCGTCCTCCAGATTGCTGGGTGGTGGTTCTCAGGCCCGTCAGCCCCAACTCAGAGCACCCAAAGGGAAGGCATCCAGATACTGAAACCGGTTGAAATCGAGAATTTTTCCAGAGGACAGATATAAAAGTACAGACATACACAGACAAGACGGGAGGCGCCTCTTACCTCTGAGGGGTCCTAGATGAGGTCTGGGGTCCTGTAGAGACTCCTGGCTGGCTCGCCAAATGTGGGGTTCCCCGGAGGGGTCCCTGCTCAGGGCTGTCTACGGGACCCCAAGAACACTCACGCAGGACGCTCTCAATGCAAACCGCACGAGGTTTATTGATTCCGATGCATCGGGGCTCAACACAGATTCCTCTCGCAGGAGGAAAGGTGAAGAGCCCCTAGCCACGTGTTTGGTCAGCTTATAAAGGCTGAAAACTATAGGTATGCAGAGTCATAGGGGCTTTTCAGCCGTGGGTTCCCCTGATTGGGTGGGGCCCACGAGGCGGGCTCGTGAGGGTCCCTCTGATTGGGTAGGGCGTACAAAGGGCCAGGTCCTTATGGTATACTTTTTACAAAATGGAGGTAGTTGCATACTTTTTACAAAATGGAGGCAGTTGCAAAATGGCAGTTCTGTGATTCAGTGCAGTAGCAAGCAAGCCATATTACAGAAGCTTAAAAAGGCAAGTTAGCAAAGCAGCTAGAAAACAGAGCAGCAGAAATAGGGCAACTTTTATCCTTTCATTAGCCCCACTGGCCTCTGCAATAACAGGGGTATGTGAAAATGATATGACAGGAAACAGAAAGTTAGAGAGAGGGAGAGAGAGAGAGAGAGAACAAGCCTTGCTTGTTCTTGAGGGAATTAACTGGATTCTCAAAGGAAGTATCCCCAGTGACTAATTACTTTGTACTAAGTCCTGTCTTTTAGAGATTCTACCACTTCTCAATCCCTACCACATAAGGGATTAAGCTTCCAACACATAAACCTTTGAGAAACACCATCCCAACCATAGCAGACTCTGAAGGTTGAGCTGTTATCAGCAATGGCCAATGATTAAATTTAATCAATCATGCCTACATAACAAAGCCTCCCCAAAACCCAGTCAAGGTTTAGAGAGTTTCCGAGTGCACTAAAAAGCACAAGGAGATAAACAGTGCAGGAGGGCATTGAGTCACTCCACCTCCTTCCCCCAACCCTTTGCCTCATGAATCTCTTCCTCCCAGCCTTTCATCTGTGTCCTTTGTAACAAAATGAATAAACATGTCGCCCTGAATCCTAAGAGCCACTCTAACACATGCTTGATCTGAAAAGGTTACTGAAAGCTTCTAATTTATAGCCAGTTGGGAAGAAGCACAGATAACAACCAGGGGCTATGACTGGCATATAAAGGGGATGGGAAGTCTTTTTTAAAATTTTTTTTAATTTTATTTATTTTTATTTCTTTCTCAATTTTTATTAACATTTTCCATGATTATAAAAAAATCCCATGGTAATACCCTCCCTCCCCCTCATTTTCCCCTTTGAAATTCCATTCACCATCATATCCCCTTCCATCTAAATCAGTCTCTCTTTTATTTTGATGTCATGATCTTTTCCTCCTCTTATAATGGTCTTGTGTAGGTAGTGTCAGGCACTATGAGGTCATGGATATCCAGGCCATTTTGTGTCTGGAGGAGCATGTTGTAAGGAGTCCCACCCTTCCTTTGGCTCTTACATTCTTTCTGCCACCTCTTCCACATTAGACCCAGAGCCTTGGAAAGTGTGATCGAGATGTTACTCAGTACTCCAGTCATTTCTTTCCAGCACTATGATACCTTCTGAGTCGTCCCAAGGTCACTGCCATCTGAAAAGAGAAGATTCTCTACCCAAAGTGAGAGTAGCATTAATATAAGGGTATAAATATTAAGAGAAGTGCTTACTGGGCAGTTTGATAAGCATAGTATACACATTTATCCAGACATCAGCAGATGTTACACCCCTAGGGCTCATGACTACCCCTGTTTTAAGTTTTCAGTATCTGGGATGTATTCCCTCCAATGGAGCTGGCCTCCAGTCCAATTGGAGTGGGGATGGGAAGTCTTAAGGGCCTGAGCCCACAACTTGTGGGATCTGTCCTAAATGTAGTTACTTTCAGAATTGTGTTGTATTGTAGGACTCCCCTGTGCTATCCTGTGTAGAAATCTGACATCTAGTGTCAGAAGTCTATTGTCTTTGAAAATATACCTTATTTGCTTGCTGTCTCATACAAATGGCATCTTGTAACTATTGGCTATATATATGTATATATATTAGCTAGGTTAAGTTTCAGTGGCTACACAGAGACCACAATACAGTTATTTAAATAAAGGTGAAACTTACTTCTTACACAACAGCCCCAAGGAAAGCATTTCACGTTGGCGGCTTCATCATATGAGATTCCACAGGGTCCCAGGTTCTCTCCAACTCATTGCTCTGCTTTGCAGAGGCATGAACCTCTTCTATATGATTCAGCTGGCTCAAAAGAATGCTTGCTTTCCACTTCACAGTAAAAGGGAGACTCAGACAAAACAATTCACTTCAATTAGGTAGGGGGAAAGTATATCAATTTACTCACATTTTTATTGGGAACAATTTAATCTCAGGGTGACACCCCTCTACAAAGTTGGTTGGGAAGTTGATACTCTAATAAGCCCAAGAAGAAGCAGAGATGAGATTTTAGAATCTAAATTAAGACTATCACACTTTTGTTTGGCCAACATGAGTTGGTAAATGTTATTTACTGACATTGCTAATGAACAACCTATACAGACTGATCAAATCCTTCCAAGAAAAAATACTGTGTTCCTGTCAGTGTGATGCTCAGTTACTCCAATTTATGAAGCATGGAACTTATCATAAGAGCTCTGATTTTCTGTCAAGACCAGAGGATCAGGAAAGCAAGTCTGAGGAAGGTGTGAAGGTCAATAAACAATTTAAATTCAATACACTTTTTAGACTTATTCCTTATTGATATAAACTCAAAAGACAAGAGTTCTTTAGACTTCTTTTTTTTAAAATTTTAATTTATTAGTTTTCTTTTCAGTAAATACAGGCAGTTTGGTACCATTGTTTAGGCTCATCTATGATCTACCCCCTCCCATTGGACCCTCCTTGTTGATGTAAATGGTTCGTGCATTGTGGAGTTAGCCACCAGTTATTGGTATGATAAATGTCTCTGCAAATCATGACCCAACATGTGACTCTGACATTCTTTCTGCCTCCTTTTCCACAAAATTTCCCTGAGCCGTGTTGGGTTCATTTTTGGTCTGCTTCAGGGCTGAGGTGTTGGGGGTCTCTGAGGCTCTGGCTGTCTGATTTGGTAGTTGTTGATTTTTCTCTGTGTTGGTCTCCTACACCTTTGTGCTGGTATCTGGTTCACAGGAAAACATCACCCTTGCTTGTTTCGCCAATTGTCCTTAGTTTCAGTTGGGCCCCTTTTGAGGTATGTTGGGGCAGCTCACTCCTTAGGATCTGCATCTATCTGAAAAAGAGAAGCAGATTCTCCAACGGAGAGTAAGTTAGCACCCGGAAAATTGAGATAACATTTACTTTTTTGATAGACGGTTTGATAGGTGTAGGCCCTCTTATACCCCATGATTGATGGTAGCTTGCTATTGTAGAGTGGGCTTATGTTTGGGTATGGTTATTACTTGTTTCCCAGCTCCAGCTATGGGTCTAGTACCAATGAGTGGATCAGTTAGCCAAATCAAGAGCAATTGGTTCCTCACCATGGCTGTGTACCACTATTGCACTTTTGTGGGCATCACCTCAGGTTATTTGTTGCTAATTAGGTTGAACAATGAGTTGCTTGGACAGATATTGGTCATTTCCCCCAGTCGCCTATGTAGCACCTTCTGGAACTAGACACGCTGACTGTCTGGTGACTGACTTTCTCCTGGCTTCCAGCCATGTCATTCCATTTTACGTGTCAGCTGCATATGGAGTCTTCAGCAATAGGGTGTTAACACTGGCCTTTGGTGGGTCATCAAGTACTCTGACAGAAGTCTGTCATTGTTTTGGGAAACCTTGTAGGATTCTCTGATCAAAAGCTCATTGTGGTTGGTAGGCCCAAGCTGGAAGTGGGGGTTAGAGGTCAGAGTCCACTAAGAAATTGAGGAAGAACATAACCAATATACAAGAGTTAGAGAGGAGAGAGATAGAAGGGAGAGAGGAAGAGGGAGGGAGGAAAGATGTAGGAGATTTAGGTTAGCCTTGATCCTACCCTC
This sequence comes from Jaculus jaculus, assembly GCF_020740685.1. Classification (NCBI taxonomy): domain Eukaryota; kingdom Metazoa; phylum Chordata; class Mammalia; order Rodentia; family Dipodidae; genus Jaculus; species Jaculus jaculus. The sequence goes on from NC_059104.1 coordinate 70,648,180, forward strand.
TCCAGTGTCTTGTGGTTCAGGTGTTTCCTGTAAGGGTCTAGTGAAGGTTCAGCCATTTGGTCTGTCTTTTAGGAAGTAGAATTTTATGGTACCATTGCCGTTTGGGTCCGGATTACTGCTTTCCACCCTTCAATGCCCTCCCTGCCCTCCCATCCATCCTATTGTCTAGTCCATGAGGTGCTTGCTGGGTATGTAAGGTATCCTGGGTAGATTCAGGTTAGGTGTTGTAGATGAGTGAGACTATGTGTCGATTTTTTTTCTGTGATTGGGTAAGTTCACTGAGAATGATCTGTTCCAGGTTCAACCATTTTTCCTCAAATTTCTTTGTGTCATTTTTTCTTACTGCTGTATAGAATTCCATTGTGTAGATATACCACATCTTTGTTATCCATTCTTCTAATGATGGACATCTGGGTTGATTCCAGCTTTTAGCTATTACGAATTGAGCCGCTACAAACATGGTTGAGCAAATCTCTCTGGCCTTTGGTTTGAAGGTTTTAGGGTAGATGCCCAGTAAGGGTATAATTGGGTCTGTTGGTATTTCTATAGTCAGCTTATTCAGGAGTCTCCATATTGCTTTCCAAAGTGGTTGTACCATCCTGCATTCCCACCAACAGTGAATGAGTGTCCCTGCTTCTCCACATCCTTGCCAGCATTTATTTTCATTTGACTTTTTGATGTTGGCTATCCTTATTGGGGTAAGGTGGAATCTCATACTTGTTTTAACTTGCATTTCTCTGATGATTAGGGATGATGAACATTTTCTTAAGTGTGTGTTTGCCATTTGTATCTCTTCCTCTGTCAATTGCCTATTCAACTCTGTGCCCCATTTTGTGAGTGGGGTATTTGTCTTCTTATTGTTTAGACTTTTGAGTTCTTTGTAAATTCGAGAGATAAGGCCTCTATCAGTTGGATAACCTGCAAATATTTTCTCCCATTCTGTGGGTATTCTCTTGGCTTTGCTTATTATATGCTTGTCTGTAAAGAAACTCTTCAGCTTCATCTGATCCCAATGGTTGAGTGACTGTTTAAGAACTTGAGCTACTGGGGTTTTGTTCAGGAAGTCTTTTTCCATTCCTATATCATGGAAAGTACTTCCTAAATTTTCTTGCAGTAGTATTCAAGTTTCTGGTCTTATGTTGAGGTCTTTGATCCATTTGGATTTGAGCGTAGTTCATGGTGAAATGTGTGGATCAAGTTTTAGTTTCCTGCATGTGGTTATCCAGTTTGTCCAGCACCATTTGTTGAAGATGTTATCTTTTTTCCAGTCTATATTGTTCGGACCTTTGTCGAATATCAAGTAGCTATAGTTGCTTGACCCAAAATCCGAGTCCCCAGCTATGATGGTGTTGGTGGTTATTTCTGTTTTATTGTCAAGTAGGTTTTGTTTTATGAACTGTGGTGCTCCTGTGTTTGGTGCATACAGATTTATGATTGTAATATCCTCTTGATGGATTGTTCCCTTTATAAGTAGGAAGTAGCCTTCTTTGTCTCTTTTGATTGTTTTTGGTTTGAAGTCAATTTTATCTGATATTAATATAGCTACACCTGCTTGTTTCTTATTCCCATTTGCTTGGAATATTGTTTTCCCCCCTTTCACCCTGAGGAAGTTTCTGTCTTTAGTGGTAAGGTGGGTTTCTTGAAGGCAGCAGATTGAGGGGCCTAATTTTTTGATCCACCCTGTTAGTTTGTGTCTCTTGATGGGTGAATTAAGGCCATTAATATTTAGGGTGATGACTGTACGATTTGATTTGATCCCTGTCATGTTGTGGTGGTAGAGGTGTGTTGGTATTTCCATGGAATTTAAGGGTTTTTTTTTCTGTCTCCTCTGGGTTTGGTTGCTGTGATCTGCTTCTTGTAGGCATTTGTGTTTGGTTATTTGTTTCTCCTCTGTGGAGAATTTCCTGGAGTACTTTCTGTAGGTTTGGTTTTGTGTTCATATAATTGTAAAGCTGGGTTTTGTCATGGAAAGTTTTCCTTTCACCATCTATTATAAGGGAGACTTTTGCTGGGTAAAGGAGTTTGGGTTGGAAGCCATACTTTCTTAGAGTTTGGAGAGTTTCATTCCAGGCCCTTCTAGCTTTCAGTGTTTTCATTGAGAAGTCTGAAGTAATTCTGATGGGGTTTCTTTTGAAAGTGGTGTGCTGTTTTTCCCTAGCTGCTTTTAGGATATTTTCTTTGGTGTTAATGTTTAGAGTCTTAATGATAATATGACTTGGGGAGTTTCTCCATTGGTCTAGTCAGTTAGGAGTTCTGTTTGCTTCTTCTATTTTGATGAGCCTTTCTTTTAAGAGATGGGGGAAGTTTTCTTCAATTATTGTGTTAAATAAGTTCTCCATGCCTTTGGACTGAAATTCTTCTTTTTCTGGTATTCCAATGATTCTGATATTAGGACGTTTAAGTGTATCCCACAATTCTCTCATGTTCTGTTCACAGGAACTTTTGAACTTACTGAAAGTTTTGGAGTCTCGAACTGTTTCTTCCATCCTGTCTTCCAGATCCTAATTTCTATCTTCCACTTCGCTGACTCTATTCTTGAGAGCCTCTAGCGAGTTTTGGACTTGTTCAATTAAGTTTGCATTTTCTACTATTTTCCTATATATCACTTCCATCACTCTGTCCAGCTCCCTTTTTGTCTCATTTTCTGATTTTCTTGCTGATTCTTGGAAATCATCCTTGCATTTCTTTATGTTTTCATTTAGTGTGGCCAGCTGATTTTTAAGGTCCTCTTTTTATTCACTCTCCCTCAACTCTCTTAACTGTCTTTGAATTCCTTCCAGTGTCTTATCATATTGCTCTAGCTTAGTGATGGTAGCATCCACACGATTATCTGTCCTTTGTAGCTTTCCTGCCAGTTCTAGCAGTAGGTTGGTCAGGGTTGCATTGTTCATTGCTTCCAGTTGATGTTCTGATCCTAAACACTCTTCTATGTTTTGGTTAGATGTAATCTTTGTTGGACTGGGTGATCTGTCTGGATTTTCTTGCATTTTATTTTTCACATTATTTCTTTTGTGCTGTGGTCTGCCCATGTCAGTGTATGGGCAGGTAGGTGGGTGGAGCAGCCTGGGATCTAGCTCAATGAGAATCCAAGGCAGCCTGAGGCAGTTCCAAGCAGCCTGGGTTTTTGCTCTCTCTTGCCAAAGCTGCCTATCTATTGCCTGCCAGGGGCGCCAAAGTTGCCTGAATTCTCACCCAGTAATGCACCAAAGCTGCCTGCCTTCAAGTTTGAAAGGGGACTGAGGTAGCAAGCCCTGAAGTTGCCCAAACTCTGGCTGGGAGCACTGGGACCTGCAAACAGTCTGCGCTCTCCCACCTCAGGGGAGTGGAGGATGGGTGGTGACAGACAGGTAGGGGATGGCACCTGAGCTTGCGCTAGTGACTCAGTGTGGTCTTGTGTGGCCCTTGCTGTGGGACTGGGCCTGCTGCAAGTGCAGTTGTAGTGCAGAGGCAGCTGATTGGGGTACGGGATCAGGACACAGCAGAGGCTGACCAGCGGCAAGTGATGTGAGTACAGCAGCAGGGGATCTGGCAGCCACCTACTCATGGCAGAGGTGGCCCCCGCGGGCCTGTGAACCGAGCACCAAGTGGCTGGATAACTCACAGGGTCAGTGAACAAGGGCAGAGGTAGGAGGTCGCAGCTTCAGTGCAGCAGGCTGGCAGGCGTGGCTGGTGGGTGCCCGATCAAAGCACAGCCTCGCAGGGCCGCCAGGGCAGAGGGGTTGCGGGGCACGGGGTTGTGTGCTTCCCTGTTTTTCCCCAATCTGTGCCCTCCCTCTTGCAAAAAGATCCTATTTGCCTTTTTTTCCCCCTGGTATCTGGAGTGCAGCTAGGCGTTCGCCATCTTGGCCAGAAGTCTCTAGACTTCTTAATTAATTAAAATACAGCTCAAGAGAGGAAGAAAGCTGGAAAAAGTACTTTTTATATGTAACTTTAATCTCAACAATGTATCCTATGGGGACAAACCCATGGAATATAGTAGGGAAATATATGTAGATAATAAATCAATTTTCACATAGAAAAATTTTAATTTAAATGCTTCTCTTTCTAATTTTCAAATAGAAAGCAGCTCACACACACACACACGCACACACACACACAAAACAGCTAACTCTGCAAGCAGATGTGCTAGTCTTCAGCCTTGCATTGCCCCTTATCCTCTCCTGAGGATGCTGCTACATGTGTCTACAATTTGAGACTCTACTCTTTTCCAGAGTTCCTCTCATGCAATGGAAAAACTTCCCTTCTAAACACAAGGACATTATCCAGTCTGAAAAATGGGTGGAGTCCATAAGGAATAGTTTGGGAGATAAGACTTCCAAATTATTTCTCTTCCCATCTACATTAGAAATTCTATCATTTTACATAAAATGTGTAGGGACTCTGTAAGTTCAGGAGTCTTCAAAAGGTCCCTATTAGAATGAAAATGCTTTAAGGAAAAAGTTCAATAAGCTAATTATCTTAACCCCAGGCATTCATTGGAATCACCTGAAGTACTTTTTCAAAATTACAAATGCTTAGGCCCCACTCTACCAACTAAGGCAGAATCTCTGAACATGGACCCACTTTCTAGATAATTCTATATCTGAGCTTGGTTATTATGTACTCATACCATTCTCAGTTAATAATTCAGGAACTGAGAGTTGAGTTGAGGCTGATGACTAGAGAGGAGGAGAAAGAGAATAAGAACGCTCTGGATACTAAAAGTGTCAAAAGATGAGTTTTGTTTAGTTTTGACTAAATAATAGCCATCTTTGAGAGGTGTAGCTCAATGATAGAACACTTTCCTAGCATGTACAAGCTACTGAGTTTAATTTCCAGCTCTTTAAAATAAAATAACTTTGCATACCAAAAAATAGCCATAGGTAAAAAAACATACACACTTTATCAGATCTTGACTTACAGAAATACCTACTCTCATTCTAATATTGTGTCATACTCAACTTGCATCTATTTATTTTCCCCTAATTTATAAGATAAATGGTACATGGGTGTTGGGGTTGAACTAATCTGTGTTGCTTTTTCACTTCCTAGCAGTTGAAGGGAAAGACACTTTCTGCTTCTTTCTCTTTAAGAACCAGAACTTCAGATGACAAACATTTACCTTACATCAATTTCATCCTTTTGACTTGCTGTTCAAGACTATTTTCTCTGAGTTTTTGCCTTCTGGGAGATAAAAAGCAGCTGCTTGGGACACCCTATCTTTGATGCCAAAGAGTTTTTCCATTGACATGCCTTTTACAGACTTTCATGTATATAACCTTACTATGGTCTCCTTTCTTAGTCCTTTATTTTCATAGCTCTCCTTTGGATGTTGTTCTTCCAACAAGAACTTAACTGAAGCTGGGTGTTGCTGTGTATATCTGGAGTCCCAGCAACATAGGCACTGAGGAAGAAGACAATACTGGGCTACATGGTGAGCACTAGACTAGCCTGTAAATAGAGTGAGAGATCATGTCTCATAAGAAACAAGCCAAAAGGAAAACATAGAATTCATGCCAGTTGTGTAAGTATTTCTTCTGAATATAAATATTCTTTCAAGAAGGGGGAAGGGAGGCCCAGTGAGCTATGTATGATAGTGACAAGATTCACAGGGCCCTTCCTCAAAGCTTTAAAAGCTACAAGGAATCTCTGGGAAGAATACATGTTCTGGTAGAGCTGACTGCAAGTCATGCAGGGAAGTCTAGGTTGCAACTGTCCTGAGTCATCACTTATGCTGCTGGGTGGGCTTTCTGGTGATGCCTTTGAGTCATCAATACTCCTGTAAGTAACCTCTATCCATATTCCTGGAAGTCACCCCAATACATTCATTGGTTGACCCACATAGACATGGATGGAGTCATTTCCTCAGTCTGTCTTTGGTATCCTATTTGGGATGAACAGACCCTTAGTGGCACACACCTTTAATCTCAGCACTTGGGAGGCAGAGATAGCAGAATTGCCATGATTTCGAGGCCACCCTGAAACTACATAGTGAATTCCAAGTCAGCCTGGGCTAGAGTAAGACCCTACCTAAAAAAAAAAAAAAAAAAAAAAAAAAAAAAAAAAAAAAAATTAAAAAGGCAGTCATTAAAAAAAGTATTTATTTGTTTATTTGCAAGCAGAGAGAAGAGAGACAAAGAATGGGCATTCCATGGCCTCCAGCTACAAACAAACTCAAGATGCATGTGTTGGTGAGCCACTATGCATCTAGCTTTACATAGGTACTGGGAGATCAAACTTGTGTCATAAGTCTTTGCAGGCAAATGCCTTAACCAATGAGTTATCTTCCTAGTCCAAATGTGGTCATTTTAAGAGGCTCCTGCTGTCCAAGACCAGGGCCAAGCAGGAAAGCAATAACAAACCCTTGTTACCAGGGAAATCCAAAGATCACCTGGGTTTTGGCCTTTGTCCTATATAACAGCAAGGTAGCAATAGAACAACCCCTCCTCCTTAGAGACATTGAAAGACTAGAGACCTTCTCTATATCTCTCCTCCATTTCATTTTCTCAGGTAGTCTGTGAGTGACTACAGTGTGACTTCTGTCATGTAGTCTGTGCTCAGATACACCCTTCCCCCCTCAAATCTTATAAAAAAGACCACCTTTCTTTGTTCATGGGATTTCCAGAGCCTCTGTCTCTCTCTGGCTTTCAAGCCGACTATGTCACTTAACATTGCTTCTAACTCTCCTAATACAAGCTTTAACTCCAAAAGCTACAAGGTAATGTTAGCTTATCCAACCAGTCTGTTATGCCAGCTTTCATTACCTACTACCTTCATGTCTTAAGGCTGCACTATGTTCTTTGCTATCTTAACCTTAAGTATAATACTATCATTTTGTGTTACATGTAACATTATGTCAGATACAGACAACAGAATAGAAATTATATCCAAATTATTATGACTAATATAATAATGTGATCCAGGAGTCGCTTTCCTAATGGCTGTGTAAATCATTTCTCTCTCCAAGATCTGCCTTTCTTCCTACTAAGGTCAATCTACATCATACTTTAGGAATAAACTTCCTAGTGACATGGGGTAATGATGAAGTTGTCAAAAATACAAGATGTGAAAATTGACCAACACAGAACCTCAGTTCCCAGAATAAGCCACATTTGTATTATTAGAACTTCAATAACTAACTCCAGTAACTGTGCAGAGTTAAAATGTTATAGGTCCTGAGGCTTTCTTCATCTTTTAAAAATATTCAAACCTCTATATGTGACTTAATATCTCTATAATAACACCCCCAGTTCTGAACTATCATTCTTCAAAAAGCTTGCTTACTTCCTTCAAGGTAAAAAAATTCCTCTAACTGCTAAATCTCACCTTAGCCAAGCCTTCCTTCACCTTTCAATGTCATTAATATATTAAACGAATCTTCCCTTCAAAACTAAAAAATACAAATGGTTCCAAAACTCATCCTGGACCTACTGGATCATTTTTATTATTCCTTAATAACCATTTTTAATTCATATACCCATAGATCTCCCTCTTGTCCATCTTCTAATCCAAGCTACCATCTAGCATGTTATGTGAACCCAAATGGACAATATACTCCTGATAGATACCAGCTTCTGACCTACAAGGAGGCTACACTCTAATCCAAGGATGCCCTAATTCAGCTCTAAGAAGCCAGTAACAATTCAATCCCCCTCATCCTAGAGACCTTCTTCTTCTCTTTCTTCTTTTCCTATAAAACAATACCTCTATTCCATTTTTTAATTTACTTCTATGTAAACAAAAAGTCTGAAGGTTAGAACACATGCAGTCACTTTAAATATTTTATTTTTATTTATTTACTTGACAGAGAATGTGGGGGAAAGAGAATGGGTATGCTAGGGCCTCCAGCCACTGAAGATGAACTCCAGACATGTGTGCAACCTTGTGTATCTGGTAATGTGGGTCCTGGGTAATCAAACCTGGGTCCTTTCGCTTTTCAGTCAAAATGCCTTAAGCTATCCCTCCAGCTCGCATGTGGTCACTTTAAAAGCTTCCTGTTGCCCAAGCTGAGACAACCTTGACTTAAAAGTTATCCTTTCCTAGCTGTCATCCCTGAAGCAGCGGAACAACCCCTTGTTGCCAAGGGAACCTTAGTCTTCCTAGATTATGGCCTTGGTTCCTATGCAGTGCCTTGGTGTCTACATGGAAATGAGTCATGTGCAGTAAAACTTTGCTTATCCTCCCAGAAGTTATAAAAGCAAGAAGTTTCCTATGCCCTTTAGAAACTGAAGCCCTTCTCTGACTTTGGAACTCCATCATGCTATGGGTTAACATTTAATAAACATTTTCCCCACCAAGTAAGAGAAAGAGATCTGTCTCAGTGTTCTCTCTACTGAAGTGGTCCTTGTTTTTAGTCAATCCTTTTAATTACTTTTCCAATTTATGTCTCCTCAGGAAAAGTCACACAATATAGAATAGAAATAAAGAATTATTTCCTGTGTTTTCTATGGCATTTTCCAATTAATAAGGCCATCTTAGTTTTTTAAAACACAGTTTTGCTGGCCACTGCTAATTTATATTCAATATGTGGTCACCATGGCTTGAGTAATTGGGGAAAGTTACTTGTATAGAGAAAATAATTCTAGGGTAGAAATCTAGAGACTTGTGCTCCAGTCTCAGTTCAGTCACAGCTAAATGGTATAGCTTTATGTTTATTCATTTGTAATTTTGTTTTTTTTATTTTCCAAGGTAGGGTCTCACTGTAGCTCAGGCTGATCTGTAATTCCCTCTGTAGTCACACGGTAGCCTCGAATCCACAGTGATTCTCCAACCCTTGCCTCCCAAGTGCTGGGATTTAAAGTGTGCATCACCATGCCCAGCCCATTTGTCTGTTTAAAACTTACTTGAACATACTTATTTCATCTCTGAGGTGAATAAGATGGATTAGTTGACCTTTAAATTCACTTTATTATAATATTTTTATTCCTACTTATTTTAGTTTGATTTGCATTGAATTTCTCCATAACAAAGAAATCTGAATGCCCACTGCAATTCAACTTATTTCTATATTTCTTACACCTGTATCACTTTCTTACTTGCACCATGATCATTTATATTATGTACCTTGCTATGGATTTCCTACTATACCAAAATTCCTTACAGACAGAACCCAAAAAACTGTATAGCTGACATTAGCATGTCAACTAGTAAGCATTTCTTAAATAAATCTCAGCATGAATGTATAATATTCCTTTGCCAAGTCAAAAGTTTTGGAGTAGGAAAAATATTGCTGGACATTTGGCTTTTGTATCCCTATAGCTCTGTCTGTGACTACTATTTGTATTGGTCTTGTATAGATAATCTATTGGCTGTAGAAAAGCTGTTGATGAGACAGATAGAGCTATATAAGAAAGTTTGTTTTCCTGAAGAAGAATTAAGAGATGCTAAAAGATCACAGTATAAAAATAACAAAGATGAGACAGTGACTCTAGAAAAACAAAGGGGTTTGGGGGGAGGGGGGCATTGTGTGTGTGCATGTGCACAGCTCATTACATCCTATGTGCACAGATACAGAGGCCAGAGGACAAAATCAGTTGTCCTCCACTTCTATCATTATTCTGCTTTATTTCCTTGAGACAGAGTTTCTCACTGAACCTGAAGTTTGTGCCTCTCTTCAAGCAGACTGGCTATCTAGCAACCACAATAATTGTCCTATCTCTGCTCTCCTAACTGTGAGGCATACAGGTATGTATGGCCATTCTCACCTTGCAAAAAAGAGTTTGAGTTGAGAAAGATGTATCTGAAAGTAGAGAGGAAATATTTCCTCTGAGCATTCCAAATCTAAGAGATTAAACTCCAATAAGGCTAAAGATAGGACTGCAACCCCCTACCAGTTCTATACACCTGTTTCCTACCATGTAGATAGTCTAATGTTCAACTTATTCACTGTGTGAGAGTGCTTACAATACTAAAGACCAGCAGATTCAAAGAGCATGGGTCACTATTATTTTTGGCTTTTTTATTGTTGTTTTCTTTTGTTGTTATAACAAATTTACCATAAAATGGGCAAAAATTGGATTAGGAGATTCATGTGAAAGATGGAAGGGCTTAGTCTAGGTTGAAAGAACATCTAAGAGACTCATACTCTGCAGGGGTATGGGTATTATTGATGAGCACAATGCTGTCCCACGTCCAGCCCAGCAGGCCATTGCCACTGTTGACCATTCCTTGTCTCTGGGAGAAATATGGTAGGCATAATAAGACAGTTTGTGATTTACTATAATCTATTATTTTTTGATTCAGTAGAGTATAGACCAAAGACAAGAATTCAATAGCAATAACATATTTGTGTTCATGCAAAGATTGCTTCTTATTGCTGTCCAAAACCAGGGATTCTTGGGGGTATATTCTAGGTATCAGTCACACTCCATTTCCTGTTATTTCTCTTCCCATTAAAAAATGGATGCTAATTCTGGATTAATTGAAGGCTAAAAATTCTACAGGACAGAAAAAAAGCATTCACTTATTTGAAGTGCTTTTTAAATGGATTTCCAAGAAAATTATTCTATGCTCTGGCTCTTTCCAGAAAGAACAGTCATAAGGTAACCAAGGTCACCATTTCTGGCAACTTTATCCCAGTGTCCCGTCCTGCGGGACCTAGTTATTCATGGGGGCGAGGAGGACCCTAACCTGAAATAAGATGGGCGAGAGAGAGAAAGAGACTCAAGCAAATGTACACTTGTCAAGAGTCCAATTTTATTGAGCCAGAGCGGTCTTTTAAAGGGTTAGGGTTAGGGTTAGGGTTTTGGGTGAGGAGGGGGCTGGAGGAGGCAGGTGGCGGAAAGTTACAGAATCTTCTTGGCCTTTGGCCTAGGACAGTTTGCGGTTATTCCAAGAATTCACGGTACAGTTCTCACGTCTCTGCAGTTGCCAGGCAGGGTGTTAATTAGGTGTGGCGGGGTGGGGGGATGAGGAAAGGTCAGAAGTTGCTCGGGGTGGAAGTTGCTCAGGGCTTGTCTCTAACATCTCCCCCTCTTCTGTATACAAGGACTAGGATAGGGAGGTTACCGCGACCCCCTGATGATGTCCCAAAGAAGGGCTTGTTTTGGTGGCCGATTATTTTTGTTTAAGAGTAAAAATGGATCCAGAGGAGCAACCTGACAGCAACCTGACATCAGAGAGGCGAGTGAGCGTTCCCCAGAGTAGGTTGAGCGCTGTTACTTATAGGTCATTGATTTTGATAAAGTCATTTGGATTGACCTTAGAACAAGGGGCACAAATGGGGTCTGAGCCTGTTAGAAGGGCGGTGCTGGACCCTTACCTGTCATTGGATCGGCCACCTCTCGGCAAGGTCGTCCTGTCTTAGGCAGGTTGAGACTTAGCCACCCGTTCCGTCACTGACTTACCAGACCACTCACTTTGTGAAGATGTAACGCATTTTGCTCTCAACAAGACCATCAAAGCCCCATAAGGATCCTGGAGGAAATATGTTTGGTAGCCAATTAGTATGAGGGGTCGCGGAGACCTGAGTTATTATTCGGAGGGGTGGCGCCAAAATTTCCACCCCAGGGTGGATTTGTGCAGGGAGGTAAAGTCTGAGGGTCGAGATGGGGGTTTGTCTTATTCTTTTGGCAGGTCAGCGGCAGATGTTTCTTCTGTGGCGAGGCAATGGTAGTGGACTTCCACCAGCTTGATTGCAGAGTCTTCCTGACTCTTAATGAAACTGGTTAGTCGTCTGAAAGCCCAGGGGCCAAAGGAGATAAGCAAAAGGAATCCAACAAAAGGGCCTAAAAGACTGGGAAGCAAAGTAGTTAGCCAGGGAGATGTGGAAAACCAATTTTTATACCAAGATTCTTGTTGTTCTCGAGTCCTTTTTCTATCCTCTAGATTTCTTTTAACTTTATCAAGGCTATTTTGTACTAGCCCAGTCTTATCTGAGTAGAAACAGCATTCTTCTTTGATGGCTACACAGAGTCCCCCTTCTTTAAGGAAGACTAGATCTAATCCTCTCCGATTTTGAAGAACTACCTCAGAAAGGGAAGCTAATGAATCTTTAAGATCTTGTATTCCGTCCTGTATGAGGCTGAGATCTCTATCCACTAAGGCACTGAGATGTGAAAAATGTTGTTGGGAGGTAACCATTGAGGCAATACCTGTCCCGGCCCCTGCAGCACTAAGCCCCAGGAGCACAGTCAGGGTAATAACAGTTAAAGGCTCTTTTGCTTTTGTCTGATGGAGATACCCTGATCCGGAGTGGATAAAAATTCTTCTGGATTATGGACAAGGGATCGCGGTAGCACAATAACTACAATGCAGTAATCTTTATTATTAATAAAATCCTTATTGACTATAAAAGGATCCAGACCCAAGGAGCAAGCAAAGTAGGTGCTATTAGGGGCTTTAGTATAGGTGGAAGTTTCATTGACAATAGCAGTCTGATTACAGACCGATATGAGTGAATGGGGGGGCAACATTTTAGGGCCAACAAGACAGAGTCCAATACCTGAAATGGAACTAAGAGTAAAGCCTCCATCTGGGGCAGCATGCCAGGATAGGCCATCTGTATCGTTGGTGAATATAGGGGCCATAAGCATCGCAACACCCTCATAAAAGGGAGGTGTAGAAGAAAAGCAAATCCAGCATTCTTGATAATCGGGATTGCTAGTATTATGAATAGCTTCTAGGGAGGCGTTTACTAAAGAAACAATGAGATCAGCTGAACTTGGGGGTCCCTCAAGGATGGTGGGTTGGAACAAGGTATATTTTTGAGATAACTGAGTAACAATAGGGGGTGTGGTAGACCTTGAGACAACAGTTAATTTGGGTCTGGCTGGTTTGAGTAAGACAGGGCTTGGTCCCATGGCTGCAGAATTTTTATTGGGAATAGCCTTGAGTAATTTGATTTTAAAAGTGAGCCCAAAGTCTTTTTTTTTTCTCTATAGATTCGGAGTCCCCATTCAAATCCTTGGCCGGTCCAATCATGTTGTCTGGCTTGGGAATTGAATTGGATCAATAGGGGACTACACCAGCCACCTGTAGGGGACTGGTTGGGATCACAGAGTCTTACTAAGTCCTGAGGGGAGTGGTTGGGTGTTGCTTTAGGGTGTACCCATTTTCTTTTTACCGAGATATAATCCCAGGAGGAGGAGGGCTTCCAAGAGGTGTCCCCAGTAGTTTCGCAACCCCAGGAGGCACAAAAATAATCATTAGCCCATCCGCACTTATAATTGAGGGATTTATCCCGGTGGGCTCCCGGGCAGACATAAATACCCTCCAGGCCATGAAGAAGACTTTTTTCAACATCGTTTCTACAGCCAGGGAAACTGGGATTGTGTGTGGGAAGTTCAGGTGCTAAACCTTTGGGCCGAGGCCAGAATACCTCCTCTAGACCCCAATCAGGGTGTGCTCCAAGGGCAAGGGCACAGAGATCTATTTCTAGATCAGGCCATTGGGGCTGGGGTCCGACCGAAGAGCTAGAGTTAACAATATCTCCAGCCTGGTTTTCAATGATCCAAGTGTAGTTATAAATTTGATAAGGGGAAGGGGCACTTACCACCAGCCAGGCTACAAGTAGAAATGAGAGAATGGCAAGGCCGAGCATCTTTCTGTAATTAAGCACAATTAAAATCTTTCTCAGGGGTTTCCCTGGGAGAATTAATCAATTTTATTAACCTCTCTGGGAGCCATCTAGCATTTTGTTCTTTAGAGTCATATATGCAAGCATGTCCTTTCCCCAGATTAACACAGGATCTGGGCCGGACCACTTGTGAGTTAATGGATCCTTCCATAATGCTTGAGCATAATTATTTGATGTAGAAGGATGCCAAAATCTATCAGCCGCGGATTTACCATCTTTATCAAGGGTCAGGAAATTTAAAACAAACAAAGCATGGTTTAATAATGTTTTGGGATTTGCTGCCTGGGAGTATAATATTCCTCCTGAGTATTGTAGCTTGGAGAGCATATTTTTAAGAGTTTGATGTGCTCTTTCTACTATACCTTGTCCCTGTGGATTATAGGGAATACCAGTAAGATGTTTTATTTTTAATTGAGCACAGAATTGTTTAAAGCTAGTGCTGGTATACCCAGGCCCATTGTCTGTTTTGATGACTTTTGGCAATGGCATAAAGGCAGAGCAGGCCAATATATGATTAATAACATTTTTAGTAGCTTCCCCCGTCTGAAGGGAAGCACAAATAAATCCACTAAAGGTATCTATACACACATGGATATATTTTAATTTGCCAAAGGGAGAATGATGGGTGACATCCATTTGCCATAATCCCCCTGGTGTAAGACCACGAGGATTAATTCCCAAGTGTGGCTCAGGCAAAAATGTTATACAGCTCTGGCACTGGCGGACTATCTGTCGGGCCTGTTCTCGGGTGATAGAAAACATCTGTCAGAGAGTTTGGGCATTAAGATGGTGTAACCGATGTGTCTCTTGTGCCTGAGATATGGGGTCAGGTGGGGCGACCATTCCCGTTAGGATAACAGAACTATTTTGAGATGCCTGATCCACAAGGTCATTTCCTTTACTTAAGGTCCAGGAAGACCAGAATGTGTTCGAATATGTCCAACAAAGAAAGAGTGAGTTCTGGCCAGGATTATTTGTTGAAGTTTAGCAAAAAGAGGGGAAGCATTGGTAGAGGGACAGATGTAAGGGACTGTCTCAAGCAAAGGGACTGAGCTGGCTACATAGGCGCTGTCAGTATAGAGGTTAAATGGGTGATTGGAGAGAGTCTCAAAGACCTGTATAACAGCAACCAATTCCACAAGCTGTGCTTAAAAAAGTTTAGTTTGGACTTTGGAGATTTTTCCATTGATGTTAAAGGCTGCAATTCCAGATGAAGAACCATCAGTAAAAACTAACATGGCTCCAGGAATGGGAGAGCTTTTAGTCTGTTTGGGGAAAACAATGGACTGTCTATAAAGGAATTGAATTAGTCTGTCTGAAGGATAATGATTATCTATTTTGCCTTGGAAGGAAACACAATCAACAGCCCATTCATCAGAAACAGTACTAGCCATTGAACCTGGGAGGCGCTATAAGGCACACTAATGGTGTCTGGGTTTTTTCCAAAAAGTTTAAGAGAACTTTCTCTCCCAAGTTTTAAAACCTGGGCAACCAGGGAGGGGTAGGTAGGCAGAATTTGGGGGGGGGGGAGTAGCAGGCAAATGGATCCAATATAAAGGCTTAGTTTGCCATAAATGGGTCCAATATAATATAAAGGCTTAGTTTGCCATAAAGAACTGGTGGGTGTAAAAGTTGTAGGGAGAATAAGTAACCATAACAGGGAGGTGAGAGAGAAGTATCCAATCTTTTGTGCCTGAATGGCCTTTTCAACAATTTGTAAGGAACTTTTAGCCTCTGTAGTAAGCTCTTGAGCAGAGGAGGGGTCAGAATCCCCTCGCAAAATATCAAACAAGGGTTTAAGTTCTCCAGTAGTTAATTTTAAGTAAGGTTGTAACCAATTAATGTCCCCCAAGAGCCGTTGGAAATCATTAAGTGTTTTTAAAGAATCTTTTCTTAACTGGATTTTTTGAGATAGGATTTTATTGGAGTGTATTCAAATCCAAGGAAAAGGTGGGGAGGATGGACCTGAACCTTCTCTGGGGCTATTTGTAGTCCGAATTTTTGGAGTACAAGGATTAATTCTTGTCCCACCTCATGTAATTTTGTTATCTCTGGGCCTGCTAATAAAATATCATCCATGTAATGAATGATATATAAATTAGGATATTTAAGCCGAAAGGGATCTACTGCTTGGGCGACTAATTTTTGACAGAGGGTAGGGCTATTGGCCATCCCCTGTGGCAAAACTTTCCATTGGAAGCAGGGCGATGGACCGATACAATTAACAATAGGGAGGCTGAAGGCAAAATATTTGCAATCCTCTGGGTGGAGGGGAATGCAAAAGAAGCAATCTTTAAGGTCAATGGTTAATTTAGCATAACCCTGCAGATGGCTACCGGTGACGGGAGACCAGGCTGAAGGGCTCCCATCGGAACCATGGTCTTAGTGGAGGGTAAAGTTGGGGAAGATTCGAAGGGTCAGAAGTATGAGAGTCAGAAACATCAATGAGAGAAAAGGAGTCTGAAGCTCGAGAGGGGGGACGCGAAGGGCAGTGGGAGCCAGGCTGTGAAGACGAGAGACAATGTTCAGCCACAGAGAGAAGGTGGCGTTTACCAGAGTCATTATTCGCTTCCTCAACAATGTCTCGAATTAAGCCCCAGAAAGAGAAAATAGTTGGGGATAGTGAGTCATTGCCTTCCTCAGTGAGCTTCTGATTTAATTCTCTACCTACTCTTTGCCACTTTTCGGGATGAATATTAGGTCCATCAATCATCAACCATGGACATGTCTTGTCAACAAAAATAAAAAACTGTATAAGATCCTTTTTCTTTACCCATATTCCTCGCTCTCTGAGAGAGGCTTTTAAATCCTTTATGAAAGAAGCCTCTTTAGATAATGAATGGCCCATCTCGATGGGACTGAATGAAGAGGGAAAACTTACCAGGTCTTGCCGTCTTCTTGGGCGGAGAAGCAGTGACCATTCAGGAACACTCCGGAGATTGTGTGCTGGGGGGTCTCCATCCGGCAGGGATCTGTGCCTTGAGTCCCACGTTGGGCGCCACGTGTCCCGTCCCGTGGGACCTAGTTATTCATGGGGGCGAGGAGGACCCTAACCTGAAATAAGATGGGTGAGAGAGAGAAAGAGACTCAAGCAAATGTACACTTGTCAAGAGTCCAATTTTATTGAGCCGGAGCAGTCTTTTAAAAGGTTAGGGTTAGGGTTAGGGTTTTGGGAGGGGGGGGCTGGAGGAGGCAGGTGGCGGAAAGTTACAGAATCTTCTTGGCCTTTGGCCTAGGACTGTTTGCGGTTATTCTGAGAATTCACGGTACAGTTCTCACATCTCTGCAGTTGCCAGGCAGGGTGTTAATTAGGTGTGGCGGGGTGGGGGGATGGAATCAGTTAGGTGTGGCGGGGTGGGGGGATGAGGAAAGGTCAGAAGTTGCTCAGGGCAGAAGTTGCTCAGGGCAGAAGTTGCTCAGGGCTTGTCTCTAACATCCCAGCATCCTTCCAGGTGTGGGCTCAGACGAACATCTTACTATAAGCATGGTCTCTGAGTTCTACTACTTAGTGATATTTATCAAACAACTTTTAGCCTCCACATTTTCTTACAAAGTGTATTTTAATAATAGCTCTATAATATAAGCTTGTTGTGAGGATCAAACATGTTCATATTATTCCATATAAAATTTCACATGACTACTAACACTGCCTTCCAGATGATGCCATCCATTTGTAAAATGTAATCTTTCCGGAAATCTGAGAATGTTCAATTACATAATGGTAAGCATTATCACCATGTTTCCTGGAGGTTTTGGTTGTTGTTTAATGGTCAAGAAGAATACTTGGTTGCATCTACATAAAATTCTTCCCAAGTTAGAATTATTCTGCCATGTGTTCAACAACATACAACTTTAGAATTTCTAGTATCTATTTGTTTGTGGATTAGTGAACACCCAAAATAATTTCTAAGGATTCTTTTAGTCATGTTCTCCCTCAATTTAACTTGGAGGGAAAGTAGAACAGCTTCTTTTTAGGCATTCCCTTTGCATAGTTCTCAAATTTTTATAATGGTTTGCCAATTCTATCTGAATCAGACTAGCTACAACAATAAATTTATATCAGTTTTAGTCTAAGTAAGACTGAATTTTTTTTTAGATTTTTAAAATTTTTATTTATTACAGACAGAGTGAAGGAAGAAGAGAGACAGAGTGAGAGAAAGAGAGAGAAAGAGAGAGAGAGAGAGAGAGAGAGAGAGAGAGAGAGAATGAGTATACCAGGTCCTCTAGCCACTGCAAATGAACTCCTGATGCATGTGCCATCTTGCCCATCTGGATTACTTGGGACCTTTGGATCTGCAGGCAAGCACCTTAACCTCTAAGCCATCTCTCCAGCCCATATTGAATAATTTTTAAAACAGTTTTGTATTAAACTTGCCACAGAGAAGAATTAGATTTCAGATATTTGTAAGAGGGCATAATTTCTAACATATTTCTGCAAGGCATAAAAATATCAAAGGCCTTCTGAAAATACCAGCACAGAAATATCCAAGATAATATTTGACTAAATATCTGGTTCCATTGCTCAGCCAAGGTAACTCATGAGCCTAACCATTAAGTGCCTATCAGTTTAAATTCAGAATCAAATCCAGGCGTGGTGGCGCACACCTTTAATCCCAGCACTCAGGAGGCAGAGGTAGGAGGATTGCCGTGAGTTTGAGGACACCCTGAGACTCCATAGTGAATTCCAGGTCAGCCTCGGCTAGACTGAGAGCCTACCTTGAAAATGAAAAAAATAAATAAATAAATAAAATAAATTCCAAATCAAGAGATATAAAGATTTTGTCCAAACTACCCAATATATTATAGTCACATTATAATCCAAATATATTACAAAGCCATATGGTTTCTGTGCCAGTGTGTGCTGGAGCTGGCTGCTTGCTGATTGTTCCTATCTGTTCTGAAGCCCATGCCCAGGGGCATACTACTGGTGGCCCATGAGGGAGAGTTTATACCACAGAGACATAAATCAAGGATATGTAGTCTTTCA
Organism: Jaculus jaculus; assembly: GCF_020740685.1. Taxonomy (NCBI): domain Eukaryota; kingdom Metazoa; phylum Chordata; class Mammalia; order Rodentia; family Dipodidae; genus Jaculus; species Jaculus jaculus. The sequence goes on from NC_059104.1 coordinate 70,666,722, forward strand.
AAGAGCTAGCTTACCATTTTACCACTAGGTGTATCAGCTTTATATTAATGCCTTTAGTAGGCATGATATTAAGTCTGGAAATGGAATACAATCATACCTCAGTATCCTGGAGATTAATTTCAGGATCCCCATGGATACCAAAATCCTACAATGTTCAGGTCCTTTATATAAAGATGGTGTAGTATTTGCACATAACTTATGTCTAGATTATTTATAACTAGTACATAGTAAACCTTATTAAACCTGTGTTATACTCCATTATACAATAAATGATAACAATGAAAACAGTCCTTATATGTTGAGTACAGATACAATTTTTTTTCAAATGGTTCTGAGCCATGGTTGACTACACAGATACATAACCTGAAAATAAAAAGAAAAGACTGAGTTTCAATTCCAGTAACAAAATAAAATGGATGGAAAATTGTTAGAGCTACATGTTGGGATGTTATGCACAAAGAGTGTAAAGGGAGAAAAATGTTCTATTTCTCTACATTTCTTTATACCTATCCTAGAGAAGTATAGAAGTCAGTTCCTTATAGGAAGCAAATGGCAGATAAACAGGAGGCTCTGCTGGTCTGAATAGCATTATCTGGGACCTGCATTGTTAAGCAGACTCCTTAGGGGCTGATGAGCTGGGTATGGAGAGCTACTGCTGGTGACAGACCTACCTCACACCCCCCAGGTGCCTCCAGTAACTGACAAACACAGCTGTGTACAAGTCCCTTTTTCTTTCTTCCTTATCATCTTCTAAGATGCACCAATTTCCCCACTATGTTTAAAATTACTTTTATGGCTATTACTGTCACATGTGAATTGTGATTTATGGTTTAATCTCCATGCTGTTTTTGAAATAAACATTTTGCAAATTTTTTTTCAATAAAAGCTGACACTTCAAGCAGTTTGGAGCTGCTCTCAGAGATTTTGCACTCTGATGTGCAGCCTTGGCATGTCTGTTCACTCCAAGCACTTTATGAATCAGTGGTCTTACTTGTGTGACACAAACCCCACCACAAGACATTGCCTCTCCTCCCCATAACTGATGGCTAACCCTACAATTCACGACCTACATTCCCCAACAAGGAGGGTCCCTTTTGGGCTGGAGAGATGGATTAGCAGTCAAGCACTTGCCTGTGAAGCCTAAGGACCCCCGTTCAAGGCTCGATTCTCCAGGACCCACGTTAGCCAGATGCACAAGGGGACGCATGCATCTGGAGTTCATTTGCAGTGGCCAGAGGCCCTGGTGTGCCCATTCTGTCTCCCTCTCTATCTGCCTCTTTCTCTCTCTGTGTCCCTCACTTTCAAATAAATAAAAATTAACAAAAAAATTAAAAAAAAGAATAGGTGAAGGAGAGAACAGAATATCTATACTAGAAGACCAGGTGGCAGACCTAATATAATCCAACAAAGAGAAAGATAAGCTATTAGCAATGAATGGGAATTTCAAGATATATGGGACACTATGAAAAGATCAAACATAAAAATTCAGAGTATAGGGCTGGAGAGATGGCTTAGCGGTTAAGCACTTGCCTCTGATGCCTAAGGACCCCGGTTCGAGGCTCCATTCTCCAGAACCCATGTTATCCAGATGCACAAGGGGGTGCATGTGTCTGGAGTTAGTTTGCAGTGGCTTGAAGCCCTGGCATGCCCATTCTCTCTCTCTCTATCTGCCTCTTTCTCTCTCTGTCACTTTCAAATAAATAAATAAAAATAAACCAAAAAAATTTAAAAAAAAAAAATTCAGGGTATAATGGGGAAGATCTCAAGCAGCCAGAGGAAAAGAAAAGGAAAAAGATGGAACCACAGATTTTAGGATCAAGCTAGAACCCATACCAAGACTGCCAGGAGCTCTTCCTCCTCCTCCTCCTGCAGCAGAAGCTTCTGCCAACTACTTCAACCTGCCCCCAAGTGGTCCTCCAGCTGTAGTGAACATTGCCCTCCCCTCTCCCTCTGGGATCTCCCCACCCCTGCCTCCAGGCTTTGGGCCACACTTGTTCCACCCATTAGGACCACCCGCTCCTTTCATGCAAGCTCCAGCACTAAACCACTATCCTTCTCAGGACCCCCAGAGGATGAGGGCCCATGTGGGAAAACACAGCAGCCCCTAGCATAGCATCACCACTCAGGTTCTGTGGAAAAAAAGGTGCTCTAAAATCCCAGTAAATGAATCTTGGAATAGACATATTTTTCCTTCTTTGTAGTTTCCATGGTATCTGAATGTGTTCAGGCATTGGCAGCCAGAGGATGACAGCCATGCTTCCCAACAGATATTCAAAGGATCAGTAGACCTCAAATAAACTGCCATGAACACCTCTAGTTACTGCTATAATATTACTAAGAAAACCTAATGTCTGTTCCCTTGAACCTTGTGTGGAAACAAGCAGATGGGCGAATTCACACTTCTGGTAGAGTTACCATCCCCATGTGTTCATTTTGTATTTGGGAGTAGGAGGCAAAAATTGACCTGTGGTTTTAAAACAAAAGCAGCTTTTGACCTTTTCAAATGGCTATTTGGTATTTTCTTTTTTATCATCTAAAAAACAATTAGTACTAATCATTGTAGTCACATAAGTGTGATTTGACTTCTTTGAAGTTACATCCTCAGAGGTAAGCAGAAACCAACACCCAGCACAGCCCAGACATCCTACTTATTTATTTATAATTTTGCTACTAAATGAAGCTGATGAATTTTACATCTGTACACCATCAGAAAAAGACAAAAGTAAAAAATTACTTTTTATTCCTGTCAGAGGGAATCTGGTTATTTGGAGCTGTGTATCATTGATAAAACCTCGTGTATGAGATGAAATTGATTAAAGTCTAAGAAACATGTGCTTCCACAAACTGAAAGGAACAGCACTGGAGTGTTTGATTGGAAGAGTTGCAGCTCATGGCAGGAACTCCAATCATCAGCATTCACCCCATGTGTCTTCAGATCTTGCTGTAGTTCCCTGCTGCTGTTCAGGAGACTCTGGTTTGGATATAATTAAATTGTAATTATGATGGAAATTTGATGTGTTTTTTTTCTTTTATGTTTTAAAATAATTAAAATGGGTCAATTAAAAAAAAAAAAGAGTTCAGAGTATAACAGAAGGAGAAGAATTTCAATCCAGGGGCTAAATAGGTATTTTCAACAAAATCATAGAAGAAAATTTTCCACAAATAGGGAAAGAAATGTCAATGCAGATACAAGAAACTTCTAGAACACCAAACAGACAAAATATGGAAAGAACCTCTCCTTGCCATGTTATAATTAAACTACTAAACACGAAAACCAAAGAATATATATTGAAAGCAGTTAGAGAGAAGAAACAGCTCACCTTCAAAGGCAAGGCCATCAGAATAACTGCAGATTACTCAACACAAACTTTAAAAGACAAAAGGGCTTGGAATGACGTATTCTAAGTTCAGAAAGATAACAACTGTCAACCAAGATTACTATATCCTGAAAAGCGTTTTACCCAAATAGATGGAGAAATAAGAATATTCCACAACAAAATCAAGGAATTTATGACAATTAAACCAGTTCTTTAAAAATATTTGTTTATTATTTATTTGCATATGGGTGTATGAATATAAATGCACATGAACATATACGAGGGTCTCTTGCCCCTGCAAAAAAATACCAGACACTTCCACTATTTTTTGCATCTTGCTTGAAAATTGAGCCCATGACTGCAATTTTTTTTTCTATTTTCTTTTTTTTATTTATTTATTTTCACAATTTTTATTAACATTTTCCATAATTATAAAAAATATCCCATGGTAATACCTCCCCTCCTGCACTTTCCCCTTTGAAATTCCATTCTACATCATACCGCCCCATTTCAATCATTGTAGTTACATATATACAATACCAACCTAATAAGTACCCTCCTCCCTTCCTTTCTCTTCCCTTTATATCTCCTTTTTAACTTACTGGCTTCTGCTACTAAGTATTTTCCTTCTCATGCAGAAGCCCAATCATCTGTAGCTAGGATCCACATATGAGGGAGAACATGTGGCAGTTGGCTTTCTGGGCCTGTGTTACCTCACTAAGTATAATGCATTCCAGATCCATCCATATTTCTGCAAATTTCGTAACTTCATTTTTCTTTACCACTAAGTAGAACTCCATTGTATAAATGTGCCAAATCTTCATTATCCACTCATCATTTGAGGGACATCTAGGCTGGTTGCATGTCCCAGCTACTATACATTGAGCAGCAATAAACATGGTTGAGCATGTACTTCTAAGGAAATGAGATGAGTCCTTTGGATATATGCCTAGGAGTGCTATAGCTGGGTCATATGGAAGATCAAGCTTTAGCTGTTTTAGGAACCTCCACAATGATTTCCACAATGGCTGGACTAGATTGCATTCCCACCAGCAGTGTAGAAGGGTTCCTCTTTTTCCACATCCCCACAAATATTTATGATCATTTGTTTTCATGATGGTGGCCAATCTGACAGGAGTGAGATGGAATCTCAATGTAGTTTTAATCTTCATTTCCCTGATGACTAGTAATGTAGAACATTTTTTTAGATGCTTATATGCCATTTGTATTTTTTCCATTGAGAATGCTCTATTTAGCTCCATAGCCCATTTTTTGATTGGCTTGTTTGATTCCTTATTATTTACCTTTTTGAGTTCTTTGTATATCCTAGATATTGATCCTCTAGAAGATATATAGCTGGCAAAGACTTTTTCCCATTCTGTAGGTTGCCTCTTTGCTCTTTTCAGTGTCCTTTGAAATGCAAAATCTTTGTAATTTCATGAGGTCCCAGAGATTAATCTGTGGTTCTATTGCCTGAGCAATTGGGATTGTATTCAGAAGGTCTTTGCCAAGACCAATATGTTGAAGGGTTTCCCCTCCTTTTTCCTCTAGCAGTTTCAGAGTTTCAGGTATGATGTTAAGGTCTTTAATCCATTTGGACTTAATTCTTGTGCAGGGAGAGAGAAAAGAATCTATTTTCATCCTTCTACAGATATATATCCAGTTTTCCCAATACCATTTGCTGAAGAGGCTGTCTTTTCTGCAATGAGTATTTTTGGCATTTTTATCAAATATCAGGTGGCTATAGCTACCTGGACTTACATCTGGGTCCTCTATTCTGTTCCTGATCTACATGTCTGTTTTTGTGCCAGTACCATGGTGTTTTTGTTTCTATGGCTCTGTAGTATAGGTTAAAATCAGGTATGGTGATACCACCAGCCTTACTTTTATTGCTCAGTATTATTTTAGATATTCTAGGTTTTTGTGATTAAAAAGGAATTTTTGGATTTTTTTTTTTTCTATTTCCATGAAGAATGCCTTTGGAATTTTGATAGGGACTGCAGTAAATGTGTAGATTGCTTTTGGTAAGATTGCCATTTTCACAATATTGATTCTTCCAATCCAGGAACAAGGGATGTTTCTCCACTTTCTAGTGTCTTCTGAAATTTCTCACTTGAGTGTTTTAAAGTTCTCATTGTAGAGATTCTTTACTTCATTGTTTAGGTTTATTCTAATGTACTTTATTTGTTTTGATGCAACTGTGAATGGGAGTGATTCTTTGATTTCATCCTTTGTGTGTTTGTTGTTAGCATATATGAAGGCTACTGATTTCTGTGTATTTATTTTATATCCTGCTACATGGCTGTAGGTTTTTATCAGCTCTAACAGTTTGCTAGTAGAGTCATTAAGGTCCCCTATGTATAGAATCATGTCATCGGCAAATAATGATAACTTCATCTCTTCCTTTCCAATTTGTATCCCTTTTATGTGTGTCTCTTGCATAATTTCTATAGCTAAGACTTCCAAAACAATATTAAACAAAAGGGGCAACAGTGGACACCCTTGTCTTGTTCCTGATTTTAGTGGAAAAGCTTCCAGTTTTTCCCCATTTAGTAATATGTTGGCTGTAGGCTTGTCAAAAATAGCCTTTATTATATTGAAATATATTCCTTCTATTCCCAGTCACTGTAAGACTTTTATCATAAGGGATGTTGGATTTTGTCAAATACTTTCACTGTGTCCAATGAGATGAATATGTGATTTTTGTCCTTCAACCCATTTATATAATGTATTACATTTTAAAATTGCATATATTGAACCATCCCTGCATCTCTGGGATAAAGCCTACTTGGCCAGGGTGAATGATCTTTCTGATATATTCTTGTATACTGTTTGGCAATATTTTGTTGAGAATTGTTGCATCTATGTTCATGAGGGAGATTAGTCTGTAATTTTCTTTTTTTGTTCTATCTTTGCCTGGTTTTGGTATCAGGGTGATGCTGGCCTCATAGAAGGAGTTTGGTAGAATTACTTCTTTTTCTATTTCATGGAAAAGCTTAAGAAGCAATGGTGTTGGCTCTTCCTTAAAGGTCTGGTAAAATTCAGCAGTGAATCCATCGGGGCCTGTGCTTTTTTTGGTTGGGAGTTTATTGATACCTGTTCGGATCTCCATGCTTGTTATAGGTCTATTTAAGTGATTAATCTCATCTTGATTTAATTTAGGTCGGTCATATAAATCATGGAAATCATCCATTTCTTTCAGATTTTCATACTTTGTAGAGTATATGCTTTTGTAGTAAGTCCATATAATTTTTTGAATTTCTCTGGAATCTGTTGTGATGTTACCTTTTTCACCTGTGATTTTATTAATTTTTGTCTCTTCTCTTTTTCTTTTGATCAGATTTGCTAAGGGTTTATCCATCTTGTATATCCTTTCAAAGAACCAACTCTTTGTTTCATTAATTCTTTGGATTTTTTTTGTTTGTTTCTATTTCATTAATTTCTGCCCTAATCTTTATTATTTCTTCCCATCTACTGAGTTTTGGTTTGCTGTTTTCTTCTTTTTCCAAGGCTTTTAGGTGAAGCATTAGATCTTTTACTTGCAACCTTTCTAGTTTCTTAATATAGGCACTTAAGGCTATAAATTTACCTCTTAGAACTGTCTTCATTGTGTCCCAGAGATTTTGATACGTTGTCTTCTCATTATCATTCGACTCTATAAATTTTTTTATTTACTTCTTGATTTCTTCCTTGACCCATTCATCATTTAGTAATGTATTGTTTAGTTTCCATGATTTTGTGTATGCTCTATAGCCTTTCTTGCTACTGATTTGTAGTTTAATTCCATTGTGGTCAGATAGAATGCAAGGAATTATTTCAATTTTCCTGAATTTGTTAAGATTTGCTTTGTGTCCTAATATATGGTCTATTTTAGAGAATGTTCCATGTGCTGCTGAAAAGAATGTATATTCTGCAGCCTTTGGATGAAATGTCCTGTATATATCTGTTAGGTCCATTCCTTCTATGACCTCATTTAGTCCAGATGCCTCTCTGTTTATTTTTTCCAGGGATGACCTGTCAATTGATGAGAGTGGGGTTTTAAAGTCACCCACTAACACTGTGTTTGGTGTTATCTGTGACCTTAGTTCTAATAGTGTTTGTTTGATGAATTTGGGAGCCCCCATGTTAGGTGCATATATGTTTAGTATTATAATATCCTCCTCTTGGAGTGTGCCCTTAATCAATATAAAGTGACCTTCCTTATCTTTTTGACTAACGTTGAACTGAAGTGTACCTTTTCAGATATTTGGATAGCAACCCCTGATTGTTTTCTAGGCCCATTTGCTTGAAACAACTTTTTCCACCCTTTGACCCTAAGATAATGTCCATTGTTTGTAGAAAGGTGAGTTTTTTGGAGACAACTAATTATAGGATCCTGCTTTTTAACCCAGTCTGCAAACCTATGTCTTTTGGTGGGGCATTGAGGCCATTGATATGAAGAGACATTATTGAAAGGTGTGTATTTATGTTTGCCTTTTTTTGTGTTTGTGTGGTTCCGGTCTACCTTTGCTCTCTTGTGTTAACTAGTATTTGAGTATTGCTTGTTTTTTCCAGGTTTCTTATATGTGTGCTTTCCTGTTTTTTTATTAATGGAGGATTCTATCAAGTATTTTCTATAGAGTTGGTTTTGTCTTAAAATACTCCTTTAACCTGCTTTTGTCATGGAATGTCTTTATTTCTCTATCTATTTGAATGGATAGCTTTGTAGGATAAAGTAACCTTGGTTGACAGTCATTATCTTTCAGAACCTGGAATATATCACTCAAGCCCTTCTGGCTTTTAAAATTTGTGTTGAATAATCTTCTGTAATCCTGATGGGCTTGCCCTTGTAGGTAACTTAATTTTTCTCTCTAACTGCTTTCAATATTTTTTCTTTCGTTTGTGTGTTTGGTAGTTTGATTATAATATGGCAAGGAGAGATTCTTTCCAGGTTTTGTCTGGCTGGTGTTCTAAACGCTTCCTGTATCTGCCTTTGCACCTCTTTCCCAATTTGGGGGAAGTTTTCTTCTATGATTTTGTTGAAAACTCCTACTATGCCTTTGGAATGGAATTCTTCTCCTTCTACTATTCCCTGAATTCTTATATTTGATCTTTTCATAGTGTTCCAAATATCTTGAAATTCCTACTCATACTTTTCTAGAAGTTTGTCTTTCTCTTTCTTGGCCTGTATTAGATCTGCCACCTGGTCTTCTAGCTTAGATATTCTGTCCTCTCCTTCATCCATTCTACTGGTGAGATTTTTTACAGTTTTTTATTTCATTAACTCTGTTCTTCATTGCTAGTAATTCTGACAGGTTTTTCTTTATTATTTCTATTTCCTTATTTATGTCTTCCACTGTCTTTTTTATTTCATTAAATTGGTATCCTGTGTCTTCTTTGATTCCTTTGATTTCTTCTTTGACTCCTTTGATTTGTTCTCTGACTTCTTTGAACATATTTACAATCATTCTTTTGAAATCTTTTATTTGCCTCTAACTCGTTCTTACTGGAGGTCATTTCTGATGCATTAATACTGTTAGGTGGATTTATATTGTCTTGCTTTTTAGTGTTTCTTGTATTATAATGTATATATTTTTGCATCTTGGATTAAATTAATGCTTGTATTTTCTAGCTAGCCAGGTATTCTGATCTATATCAATTGATTTGATGTCATATATCTTCAGGGTAGGAGCTTAACGTGTTAGATACAGCTCTTAAGGCTCTCAGGGTATCTACAAAGGTGGTCCTAGGGGTTGAGTTTCCCTGATATGGGAGTATTCAAGTAGGCTGAGTGGAATAAAATATGGTATATTCTAAAATTGAACTAAACACTGTACACATTCAGTCAAAATCAGCATGGAATATTTATGCAAGAGTAGTTATTATAACAATGAGATCCTCTATCAACAAAGAGGCTAAGATTTCTGGTCTGTTGAGAGATCCAAGTCAGCTGTGACCAAGTGAGACCCTTTCCTGGTGCAATCAATCCCAGTTACCATTTTGGATGATTTTGGTGTCAGTCAAGTTGCTGGCTGGGTTGTTGGGCTGATGTCCTGATTATTGGAGCTGGGCACTGGCTTTTGCTGTGGGTCAAACCGAGGCTGGCAACTGTGGCCCTGCAGATTGGCACCCCCACTACTGGAACTGCTACTGCTGCTTCTGAAGCTGCTGCTGCTGTATCTGTCGCCACTGCTGCTAACACTGCCACTGCTGGGTCTGTCACCGCTGCTGCTGAAGGTGCTGCTGCTGGATCTGCCACTGCTGCCACTGTAGCTGCTGCTGCTGGATCTGCTGTTGCTGCCTCTGAAGCTGCCACTACTGGATCTGCCACTGCTGGGGCCACTCTTACCAGTGCCGGAGCCGCTGATGTTGCTGCTGGACTCTGCTCCTGCTTGGGTCCTGCTGTTGGCTCACGTTGGTGTGGCCAGGTCTCAGGACCACTGCTCTGTTCACTGGAGCTGGGCTCAGATGGTGGGGGAGGGGAGGAAGCCACAGCTGCTCTAGTTTTCTCGCTGTTCCACATGTTCTTCTACCTTGTGGTCTGTTCCTCTGTTGTTCACTGCTGCTCACCCTTCATGTTTCTTGAGTTGTGGAGAGCTCTGGTGTGAGTGGAAGCTCCCTTCACCTGGCTTTTCCTGTAGTTCGAGCCGAGCCTGGTGGCTTTCTAGTACACTGCCACCGCCATGGTTGGCGGACCTGCTGGGGCCACTTTTGCTGGCCTGTGCAGGCTCTGGATCTCTTCTACTTCTCCCCTGCTGTTTTAATTTCCTATACACCTCACTTTTTAATAATAGTTTGTATTTGCTGAGATTATTTGGTCTTTTTACCCCCTAGGCTGCTTTGGTGTGGTACCTATGCCACCATCTTAACTGGAAGTCAATTGAAGGAATTCTTAATGCTGAAGAAAAACAAAACATGCACAGGAGGAAATAGGAAAAAATAAAACACACTCAAATAACAGTTAAAAGAAGCAAGTACAGGGAAAACAGGAAATACTACAAAATAAGAAGAATAGCAAGAATAAGTGCATACCTTTCAATAATAACTCTTAATACCAATGGCCTCAATACACCATCCAAAAAACACAGGTTTGCAAAATGGATTAAAAGGCGGGATCCTGTCATTTGTTGACTCCAGGAAACTCATCTCTGAATAAAAGATAGACACAGCCTTAGGGTGAAAGCATGGAAAATGGTATTTCAAGTAAGCAGGCCTAGGAAACAAGCAGGAGTTGCTATCCTAATATCTGACAGGATAGACTTCAAACCAACATTAGTAAGAAAAGATAAATAGGGTCATTTTATACTGATTAAAGGAACATATATATATAGTTATATATATGTCATATATATATATATATATATATATATATATATGTTATAGTTATATATATAGTTAGCAGGAGGACATTACACTCCTAAGCATACATGCACCTAACATAGGGGCTCCCAGTTTCATCAAACAATCACTATTAGACTTAAAGTCACAGATAACATCAAATGCAACTGTAGTGGGAGACTTCAGTACCCCACTCTTATCAATAGACAGGTCATCCTAGCAAAAAATGAACAGAGAGACATCTGAATTAAATGATGTCATGGAACAAATGGACCTAACAGATATCTACAGAACATTTCATCTAAATGCTGAAGAATATACATTTTTCTCAGCAACACATGGAACAGTCTCTAAAATAGACCATATATTAGGACACAAAGCAAATCCCCACAAATACAGAAAAATTGAAATAAGAAGAGATCAAATTATCACTATTTTCAGATGATATGATTCTATACATAAAAGACTCTAAAAACAGCAAATAGTAGAGCTGATAAACACTTTTAGCAATGTAACAGGATACAAAATAAATACACAGACATCAGTAGCTTTCCTATATACTAACAACAAATGTGCAGTGAATGAAATCAAGAAATCTCTCCCATTCACAATTGCCTCCAAAAAGAAAAGTACCTTGGAATAAACTTAACTGAGGAAGTGAAGGAGCTCTATAATGAGAACTTTAAAACACTCAAGTGAGAAATTGTAGAAGACACAAGGAAATGGAAAGATATCCCATGTTCTTGAGTTGGAAGAATCAATATTGGGAAAATGTCAAACTTACACATTTAATACAATCCCCATTAAAATTCCAATGGCATTCCTCACAGGACTACAAATAATAATAGTAATAATAATAATAATAATCCCAAATTTCATTTGGAAGCACAAAAAACCTAGAGTAGCCAAAACAATTTTGAGCAACAAAAATAAGACTGGTGGTATCACCATACCAGTTTTTAAGCTATATTACAAAGCCATAGTAACAAAAATAGCATGATATTGGCACAAATACAGACATGTAGATCAACGGAACAGAATAGAGGACCCAGACATTAATCCAGGCAGCTACAGCTGTCTGAATTTGACAAAAATGGCAAAAATATTCATTAGAGAAAAGATAGCCTCTTCAATAATTGGTACTGGGAAAACTGGATATCTATATGCAGAAAGATGAAAATATATTCTTTTCTCTGTCCATGCACAAGAATCAAATCTAAGTGGATCAGGGACCTTAATATCAGACCTGAAACTCTGAAACTGCTAGAGGAAAAGGTAGGGAAACCCTTCAACATATTGGCATAGGTAATGACTTTCTGAATATAACCCATATTGCTCAGAAAATAAAACTATTAATCAACTACTGGGATCTCATAAAATTACAAAGCTTTTTTTCAGCAAAGAGACAACTACAGAATGGGAGAAAGCGTTTGCCAGTTACACATCTGACAGAGGATTAATATCCAGAATATACAAAGAACTCAAAAAAAAAAAAAAAAAAAAGAACAATAAGAAATCAAACAACCCAATCAAAAAATGGACTATGGAACTAAACAGAGACTTCTCACTGGAAGAAATACAGATAGCATATAAACATCTAAAACAAAGTTCTGTATCCTTAGCCATCAGGGAAATGCAAATTAAAACTACCTTGAGATTCCATCTCTCTCCTGTCAGAATGGCTACCATCAAGAAAACAAATGACAATAAATGTTGGTGAGGATGTGGTAAAAGGTAAAAATGTTGGTGAGAATGTAATCTGGTAGAGCCATTGTGGAAATCAGTGTGGAGGTTCTTGAGACAGCTAAAAGTAGATTTGCCATATGATCCAGCTATAGCACTCCTAGGCTTATATCCTAATGACTCTTCTGAGTACCTTAGAGATACTTGCACAACCAAGTTTATTGCTGCTCTATTCACATTAGTTAGGAAATGGAACCAGCCTAGATGTCCATCCACAGAGGAATGGATAATAAAGATGTGGTACATCTATGCAATGGAGTTCTATTTAGCGGTAAACAAAAATGAAATTTTGAAATTTGCAGGGAAATAAATGGGTCTGCAAAGAATTATACTAGGGGAGGTAACCCAAGCCCAGAAAGCCAACTGTCACATGTTCTCTCTTATATGTGGACCCTAGCTACAAATGTGTAGGTAGACTTGTGTGTGTTCTGGAACCAAAAATCTGTAGCAGAGGTCTATAAACTAGAGAAAGGCTATAAATGGGGGAGGAAAGGGAAGGTCTTAAGAGGATGGTATTTTATAGATGTAAGTAGAAGAACAGATTACAGGCCTAAGTGAGGTCAGGGCAAGAGATTGTATGAAAGAAAGGGGGGAGGGTCAATCAAAATTCAAGATATTCTGAATAAAACATATGAAAATCTTTCTTAAGTAATGGCACATCCAGAAGTCATAGATTGTTACTAGAAAATTTTCAGTGCCTGGGATGAGATTCCTTCCTGTTAGTCATTGACCTGGGAGGTCCCTATTGCCTCCAAAACATTACATGCTATTGCAAGGCCCTTGGTTCCCCATGAGAAAGAGATAGTAAGACCCTGTTGCTGAAGACTTCACATGCCTGAGCAGCAAAATCACTAAGAAATCAAGATGGTGCTGAGCAGAAAACCTTCTCCATGTAGCCTAGCCAACTGAAAGCTGGAAAAAGTTGCACTGTATGTAGTCATATGGGAGACAGAACTCATCAGCAGTGAAGACAGTGGACATTAGAAACCTCAAGTATGGTCATTTTGCAATAGTGGCATGTCTGCTCTGGGGAAAATTAACTGCTCTCTAATTGGACTGAAGGCCCACTCTATGGGAGGGAATACATTCCTGGTACTGAAAACCTCATCAAAAGCTTATGGCAGGGAGTTCATGAGCCTTAGGGGTATAAAGCCTGCTTTTGTCTGGATAAATGCATATATTACTCTCACCTAATTTCCCTGAAAGCACTACACTTAATGTTCATATGCCTATATTAATGCTACTCTCATTCGGGTTAAAGAAGCTTCTCTTTTCAGATGGTGATGACCACTGGGTGAACCAAAAGGCAACATATTGCTGAGAAGAAGGGACAGAGGAGTTTCCATCATTGAAAGATCTCACACCCTCTAAGGCTTAGGGTCCATTGCAGAAGAGGTGGCAGAAAGAATGTAAGAGCCAAAGAAAAGTTACCACTCCTTACATACAACTGTCCAGATAGAATTTGGCCTTGGTATCCAAGACCTTGCAGTGCCCAGTAATACCCACACAAGACCCTCATAATAGGAGAAAAAGGTGATGACATCAAATTAAAAGAGAGACTAATGGAGAGAGGGAGGGGATATGACAGAGAGCAGAGTTATGAAGGAGAAAGTGGGGGAGGGGAAAGGAGGGAAGTACCATGGTTTATTGTTTGTAAGTATAAAAGCTGTCAATAAAAAAAGTTTTGTTTTGTTTTTTTTTAAAAAAAGGATTTATTAGAAAAATTAAAACAAAATTAAAGGCTGACCCACAATGGCTGTCTTAAGGCAGGAAACTAGTAGCTGCTCAGTCTAAGCATGCCATTCTTGAGGTTAACTGTTTTGTAACCTTTGACCTGGATGTTTTGGGGATTCTGAAATTTACAAAAGTATGAAACTGTAAAATAAGTACTCAAGATTATTTTGATAATTTTTTAAATAATTTTTTTATTTATTTGAGAGAAACAGACACAGAAAGAGAGAGAGAGAGAGAGAGAGAGAGAATGGGTGCTCCAGGGCCTCCAGCCACTGCAAACGGACTCCAGACGCGTGAGCCCCCTTGTACATCTGGCTAATGTGGGTCCTGGGAAATCAAGCCTCGAACTGAGGTCCTTAGGCTTCACAGGCAAGCATTCAACTGCTAAGCCATCTCTCCAGCCCCTAGTTTGAATTAATGTTACTTCAAAGTTAAGGTATAAGGATTAAGGTATAACAAAACAATATATTATGAAATCTAATTATTGTAAATTCCATTTTCAACAAAAATATTCTTAAATAACAATGTTATAATAAGAAGAATTAAAATGTCCTCAGTTATATATTTATTTTTCTTTTTAATTTTAAAGTGGATAGTGTTCTGCCCAGTTCTTGGCACCCCCAGTGACCACCAAGGAGAACCAGACACGAACGCAAAGGCAAGGAGCTTTTATTTCAGGCTTAAGCTCAGACTCAATGCAATGGGTCTATACAAGAGCCTCGAGTAGCAGGAGCATAGGGTTTATATAGGAATTCAAAGAAGAAGGTAGGGGATAGATGCATGATTGGTTGATTTAAACAGTAAATGCACTGTACTCTTCTGATTGGCTTGGGATTTTGGTGGGCAAAGTTGGGGGCAGGATGGAGGCAGGAGTTAGGGGAACCCCAAGCAGATGAGGTAGTCTTCTTTGTGATTGGTTGGGGCAGAAAATCAGAAAGGACAGGCCTCAGGCATGTCCTGGGCATGTCCAGGCTAGGGGTGACTCTAGCCTTTGGGTGGACATCTTCCCTAACCATATGTCAGGGCAGTTGCCTTCTGCCTAAACAGAAAACCTGAAAGTTAGGCCTAGCCAAGGCAGCACCTTACTAAATCCCTTCATGGCATTAATTTAGTTTTCTGGGTGTCGCGAGCACTCTCAAAGGTGATTGGTTGAGAGGATTCTGCCCATGAAGGTCAATAATACTCAGACGCTGGTGTACTCGCAAAGGAGTTTACTGGGATGAAAGTCACACACAAGCAAGTCCAAACTATCACAACTAATATTATAGCTAATATAATATATATCCAAATTATATTCATCACTACTAACACAATATTTCTAGTGAGTCTAAAATGTATACAACCTGATATCGCGAGACTTGGTCTCAACGTGAGACTCGGTCTGTGAGATTTCTGACATCACAACCTGGCGACGCGGGGTCCGTGCTCCGACTTTCTCTCGGTTCGCAGTTTTCAAGGCGAGTCTCAGTCGTCTTGGTCGTTCGGACAGCGTGTCGGGCAGATGAATTCGGATCAGCGATGCGTCTCGCGGAGGTCTCAGTCCGGACCGCTGAGCAGCCGTTCAGTCAGTCATAGTGTCGGGAGGACTGGGACAACGGCTGCTAAGCAGCTGGGTTTTTTGTATTTTCCACTACTTATCTAGGGTTGCACACACCTTCTGGTAATCTCTTACTATGTCATTGTACTCAGTTTTTTTCTTAGATTTTTGCTTACAAAGGTTGACTTTGCAATTTTACTCTCACACACAAAGAAAAACAAACTTATTTATCTAAACTGTCCCTGGACCATATGCTGGTCCTTACATGCTCATAACACTGGGTCTTTCATTCCCCCCTCTACTTGTAACTTCAGGAGACCCAAACTTGGGTCTTTACTAGGGAAGAGGTTGTAGGGACGGTACTGAGTTCTCAGCACATTGAGTGGCACTGCATTAATTCATTCCCTGACAAAAGAGACCAGCCTATTGATTATATAGGGCCCAAGGACTTGTAATAACAATAATAGAATCAGGGGTCCAGCTAGGGTTGAAAGTAAGGTTGTTAGCCATGGGGACCAATCAAGCAAAGATTCATACCAATTTTGATTCTGTTGTTGAGCTTTAGCCCTTTCTTCTAGCTTCTTGCAGACCATGGCTAAGCTGTCTCTAACAACTCCTGAGTTGTTGGTATAAAAACAACATTGTTCTTCCAGTGCTTGACATGGTCCTCCTTGTTGCAGGAAGAGTAAATCTAGCCCCCTTCTATTTTGGAGTACCACTTCAGCTAGTGAGTCTACTGACTGTTCTAAGTGATGAATAGACTTTTCTAATTGAAAAAGATCTGACTCTATGAGGTTACTTAGGGCCTGAAAATTCTGATTTGCTCTAATTAAGGCCATAGTTCCAGAGCCAATTCCTGCAGCTATGTCAGATCCAATTAACATTGAAAGAAGGATTCCTGAAGCCCCCAAATCTCGTTTTTTTCTATAATGTTCCAGAGCTGTTTCCATATACAACCTGAAAGGTAATAAACCTGAGGTGTTGGGAGCTATGAACCAAACCTCAGCCATGTTGACAGAAACCGCCATATAGCAAGTTAAGTTTCTATTTCCTCATCTAATAATCTATTACCAGAAATGAACAAGCCATTATGCCTGGGTTATAGCCTCTCCTGGTGCTGTCAGTAATTGATGAAGAAACAAAGAAATTGCATTTAGCCAGTAACCCTGTGATCTCTAGCCTGATTATGACCCCTTCCCCCTACAACCCTATAAAAACCTATGTGTAAAAATAAACTTTGAGACCTTGACAAATACCTAGTTTGGTCTCCTTCTTGTGTCTGTTTGCCTTCCCCCATTCAGGTCAAATTCCCCTCGAGTCCTTGTTCAACTCCCCGCTGGCTGGGGCACTGAGGGAATAGAGTAACTAGAACGCATATACTGGA
Organism: Jaculus jaculus; assembly: GCF_020740685.1. Taxonomy (NCBI): domain Eukaryota; kingdom Metazoa; phylum Chordata; class Mammalia; order Rodentia; family Dipodidae; genus Jaculus; species Jaculus jaculus. The sequence goes on from NC_059104.1 coordinate 70,683,754, forward strand.
GTCCTGAAGGACTTGTGGGTGTACACAGGGGGTCAAGCCTGTGATGCAAGCAAACCATGTTCCATTTGGAGGCACTAGATAGGAATTACTATCATCTGTAACTATAGTGTGGTCACAGAGGTGAAGGAAATTAGTTAGACTTTCCCTTTTCCCTACTGCACAAAGTCCTTTCCCTGTTACAGCCTAAAGTGTAAGGACTGGGGATTTTCCCCAAGAACATCTCAATGGGCTTTCTTGGTGGGATGATAAGTTTCCTACAGTAGCCCAGCTGATATAGTAGGGAGGCCTGGGATTGGATCTAAACAAAGCCAACAGTCTTCTCTGGTGTGGTTGGTAGTAGATCTAAGGAAGTTAAAAGTGAGATTGAGTAATCCAAATAAATTGGACGTATCTGGGACACTAAAAGGATGCATAATTGCTGAGGTTGTAACCTGATTCATAGGGTGGGCAGTGGTCAAGACTGGGGTTGGTCCTACAGGCTTTAGAATAGGCAAGGCAGGAGCTACTAGTCCTATAGCTACAGGGGGAGGTCCTGTTAGAATAACCTGTCTCTGAATCTGAAAGAGAAGCTCCCTATCCAGGCCAAATGTTTTTTCATATATCCTCAGATCCCATATTTTTCTGGCCTCCCATCCTCTGCTTGTTCGTCCCTTTTTCATTATGGAAATAGGTATAGGGTTTCTCCTTTTTAGTGATATCTGGTTGTTTGTCCTACTAATCAATATAAGATCTTGACCTTTATCTTTTACCCAGGGAGAATTGGTTTCACAATCCCATTTATGACAAAAGAAACTTTCTGATCCACCACAAGTCCCAAAATTATTTGTCCCTGGGCAAACATAAAACTTTAAGTTAGCAAGTTTTTGTTCCTGGCAATTGTTACCACAATTAACATCACTCTTGCTAACCCAGTGTGATGGGCAATTCCTATTCTGGTACCAGTTAGTAACTGGGTCTGGCCCCACCAATATGAAGCCAGCTAAGGCATAAAAATCTAGGTGAAAGACTGGGGAAGTGGTACTCATCAGGCCACTTAGTACTTTTGTCTGTACTTCTCTCCCTAAGTCCTGTGGGAAGGTCTTAGGACCTTGGAGTATCCATTTGGTGGTGACAGCCTGGTGCGGGTTGGAAGTACATACAGTTAAGAGCATGGTTAGGATCAGGAATGTTTGAGTTTGAGCTTGAGTGGGGTGCTGCATTCCTGGTCTATTTTCTATTGTGGCTGGTAGTCCTCAGGTGCAGTTATTGGTTCTGCTGGTTGGACAAGGGTGTGATGAATCCAATTAGCAATTCCATCCACCTTCACAGCAGTAGGTGTGGTCAGAATGATGATGTAGGGTCCTTTCCAGTGGGGCTCCAATGTCTCACGGCAATGGCAGCAAAAACACACCCAGTCACCCAGATTATAAACATGTGTTGGGGTGGGTGGGGGTTCCAGTCTCATATATGGCCTTTAATCTTGGCCACACCTCTTTATAAGTTCTAGCAAGAGATTGAAGAGACTCATGCAATTGTTGATTATTAAATTCAGCAATTAACTCTGCCTTCAAATCCAGGAGAATTGGGGGTGGCCTCCCAAACATTATTTCATAGGGTATTAAGCCTGTCATGTAGGGCATGTTTCACACCCGATAGAGGGCAAAGGGAAGGAGAGATATCCACTCCCCACCGGTCTCCATGGTTAATTTAGTAAGGGTCTCCTTTAGAGTCCTGTTCATTCTTTCTGTCCTGAGCTTTTGGGCCTATAAGCACAATGTAATTTCCAATTCACCCCCAAAATCTTAACAACTTCCTGTGTTACCTGAGAGATAAAAGCTGGTCCATTGTCTGAGCTCAAAAGAGCAGGCATTCCTCACTTGGGAAGGATGTCCTCTAGGATTTTCTTAGTTACCACTTGAGCTGTTTCATGCTTGGTGGGGAAAGCCTCGGTCTATCCTGAAAAAGTATCTACAAAAACTAACAGATATCTGGAACCATTTTTACCAGGTTTTACCTCAGTAAAGTCCAATTCCCAGTGTGCTCTGGGCTTGGGGCCTCACTGGCTTGTCCCATTCCCTTTAGGATAATTGTCTGCATTAGTCATCTTACAACTTAGGCATTTGTTAGCAATTTCTTCAATGTGAGTTCTTAAACTGAGTATTTTGAGGTGACTGTGCCTTACAAGCTCTTCACTCTGCTTTGTGCCCAGATGTGTAGACTGGTGAAAATGTTGGAGAAGCTGCTGACCCAGGTGTGTGGGAAGGATCAACTTATCATCCCTGCTTTTGGTCCAACCACCAGCACCCTCTTGTGTTAAAGGCAACTTGCTAATCTGTTTGGCATCCTCCTCTGAATACCCTGGAGTGTGAGGTAAAGTTGGAGGTCCTGGGTCTGGGAGTAGAGTCAACATCAGTTCAGCATCTAGGGAAGCCCTCTTAGTGACTTCATCTGCCCTTATATTTCCCCTGGCCACCGGAGTATCATTTCTTTGGTGGCCAAGGCAATGCATAATGGCCAGTTTAGTGGGCAACCATAAGGTAGCTAACAAGTCCAAAATTCGCTCTTTGTTTTTGATTGTGTTTCCTTCTGCTGTGAGGAGGCCTCTCTCTTGATAGATAGCCCCATGTATATGGGCAGTCGCAAAGGCATAACGGCTGTCTGTATAGACATTCAATTTCTTGCCTTTTCCTAGTTGCAAAGCCTTTGTCAGAGCAATAAGTTCCGCCCACTGTGCAGAAGTCCCTCTAGGTAATGCTGCCGCCGAGACAGTCTCTGTCTCACTCACCACAGCAGGGCCTGCATACCTTTGTCCATTTTACATGAAGCTTCTGCCATCAGTATACCAAATAACTTTAGCATCTGGCAGGGGCTGGTCAGTCAAGTCTTCTCTGATGCTGTAAACCCGACTCAGGCTCTCTGCGCAATCATGGAGGGGTCCCTCCAGGTCCGGGTCTGGCAGCAGGGTGACGGAGTTTAAGGCTGTGCTGGGAAAGAATTGTATATGTAGCAGGTTCAAAAGTAGGCTTGATAATGGGTTATACTAGCATTGCTCATCCACTGGTCGGGAGGTTGTTTGAGAACTCTCTCTGTGGCATGGGGAGTGACCACCTGAAATTCCTGCCCTAATGTTAATTTGTTGGCATTGTTTACCAAAAGGGCTGTAGCTGCTATTATTCGTTGGCATGGTGGCCATCCTTCACTACAGAATCCAGTTTCTTTGACAAGTAAGCAACCGGCCGATTCCAAGGTCCCAATGTCTGAGTTAACACTCCTTTAGCTATTACATTTTTTTTCATCTACATAGAGGTGGAAGGCCTTGTTAATGTCAGGCAATACTAGTGCAGGTGCAGTCAGTAGGGCCTGTTTTATTTCATTAAATGCCTGATCCTGGGCTGAAGTCCACTGGAAGGGACTCCTTTCTTTGGTCAATTCATATAAGGGCCTGGCTTTCTCAGCAAACCCAGAGATCCATAAACATCAAAACCCAGTTGATCTCAGGAACTCATGCACTGCTCTGTGGGTGGTGGGAGTTGGTATACTTAACACAGTCTCTTTTCTGGCCTGTGATAGCTCTCTCTGTCCATCCTTAAGAATGTAACCCAGATATGTTACTTCTCTTAAACAAATTTGGGCCTTTATGGCAGAAGCACGATACCCCAAGTCTCCTAAAATCATTAGCAAATCTTCTAAGCCTGCTTGGCAAGCCTGAGCAGTATCAGCAGCTATCAGAATGTCATCAACATATTTAAATAAAGTCAAATGTGGGTGCAGTTTCTGGTACTCACCCAGATCCTCATGCAATGCCTCGTCAAACAGGGTAGGTGGGTTTTCGAATCCTTGGGGTAGCCATGTCCAGGTCAATTGTCCATTAAACCCTTGTCGTGGGTCATGCAATTTGAAGGCAAATAGTGGCTGGCTCTGTGCTGCCAGTGGCAGGCTAAAGAGGGCATCTTTTAAATCCAAAACAGTATACCACACTCTGGAGGAAGGCAAGGAGCTCAAGAGGATACAGGAGTTTGGCACTGTTGGGTGGATATCCATCACCTATTTGTTAACTTCCCATAGGTCCTGAACTGGCCTATAATCCCCGGTGTGTGGCTTCTTTACTGGTAGGAATGGAGTATTCCATGCAGAGTGGCAGAGAACAAGCACCCCAAGGTCTTGGAGTCACCTAATATAGGGGGTTATTCCCATATGGGCTTCTCCCAACATGGGGTATTGCCTCACCCTGATGGGAGTTGCTCTGGGCTTTAATTCCACCCAAATTGGTGGCCAATGGGAGTCCAGTCCCATCCCTCCTGTTTCTGACCAAGCTTCAAGGCACTTTTGCAACCATTCAGCAATGTCCATTATGGGACTTGGTTGTTGGTGGAGTCTATATTCATTTTCTAACTGCATGGTCAATATTTGTTCTGGGTGCCCATTTCTATTGGTGAGATGAGGCCCATCCAGGTCAAAAGAAATTTGAGCTCCTATTTTGGTTAGTAAGTCTCTCCCCAGTAATGGGTAGGGGCATGCAGGTATGACCATGAAAGAGTGGGAAACCTGGCCCATTCCAAGGTCCACTGTTCTTCAGGTAGTCCATGAATATTGGTTCATACCAGTGGCTCCTGTACCCAGGACTTTTTATCTGACAGTTTTCCTTGGGGTGTTATTAGCACCAAATGTTGTGCCCCAGTGTCCACTAGAAAAGTGATAGGTAACTCTTAAGGTTACCCTAGATTCAGGAAGGGGTCCAAACCCTGTCTTCTTCAGTCATCAAGCCCTTCTAACTCCAGGACACACACTTGTTCTGTGCGGCTGGTTTTCTGAGGTTTCTTAGGGCATTCTTTCATCCAGTGCCCTATCTACTTACAGTAGGCACACTGGTCACATTGAAATTTGAGCCTCTCCCATGAAGGTGCCTTCTTATCTTGCTCTCCTACAAGTTTCTTATATTGTTGGCGTTGGGTGTCAGGGGACTTCGTGGTGGCCACCAGGAGAATCTTAGCCAAATTGCAGGTACTCCTTTCATTTGCTGAGGCAATGGCTTGGGCTTGGTGTTCCTCAGGACTCTCTCTGTTATTATACACCTGTTCTGCCAGTGCCACTAACTCCCATAAACTCTTATCTGCTAGTCTGTCTAGTTTCTGAATTTTTCTCCTCATGTCTGGGGCTGTCTGGTTAACAAACTGAGAATAACTGCTGTCTTATTTTCTAGAAGCTCTGGATCCATAAGGGTGTATGTAAGATATGCCTCCATGAGTCTTTCCGGAAAAGTGGTAGGAGGCTCATCTTTACCCTGCTGTACATCATTGACCTTAGCCAAATTAGTGGGGTACCTAGAAGAAGCCCTGAGACCCCCCCATTAGAATCTGGCAGTACACCTGGAGTCTCTCCTTACCTGCTGCCATGTTGAAATCCCAGTCAGGTCTAGTCAAGGGCAAGAAGGTGTCAATGATAGCTTGATTATTGGTGGGATTCCCATTTGCACCCAGAACCAATTTCCAGGCTTCACTCTGGATTCTCTCTCTTTCCTCTGTGGTGAAGAGAATCTGTAACAATTGTTGACAATCATCCCAAGTTGGTAGGTGGGTAAAGATAATGGAATCCAGAAGATCAATAAGCCCCTGTGGTTTCTTAGAGAATTTAGGAGTCTGCATTTTCCAATCATGTAGATCACTGGTGGTGAACGGCCAGTAGTGATGTGGCTGGTTACCATCCTGGTCTGGGGGTCCCATAACCCAGAGGGGAAGCCTTGCGACCTCTGGGTCTGGGGGTAGACTCCAGGGGGCCCTATTAAGGGTGTGGGGAGGACTAGGTACAGGTGGGGGTTGGGCTGTTGGTGGTGGGTCCTGAGATTGTGGATCTGTAGGTGGAGGTGGGTTTATAGGTGGAGCAGGGTAAGGAGGAGGAAAGATTAACTCTTTTTCCTGGGAATTTGGAAGCATGGGATAGAAAGGAGCAGAGGGAGGAAAGGAAGGGAGGTCATCTGATTCATTATTTTTCTTCTTCACCGTCAAAACAGTAGTGGACTCCTGCAGAGGGGGAAAAAAAGGTTTACCCAAGGAGCGGGGGTGGAGGTCTTCCACCAGGTCTTGCCAAACCAGGATATAAAGAATCTGGTCTGGATGGCTGGGAGGTCCTTGGAAGATGTTTATCTGGACTTTCTGTATGATTGGTAGGTAGAAGGTGCCCTCTAGTAGCCAACCCACATTATAGGTGGGCCATTCCTTTCTGCGGAGAACAATGAGTTTATTTTTCTTTATCTCTGTGATAAGGCAAGAGTTCTAACTTTAATGTCCTGAAAATGGTTCAATCAGTAAAGAAAGCAGGGCAGTCTGTGTCTGGCCCACCAGTCCAATCACACAAACAGTAAATCCAACAAAGAACAGAAAAAAGAGACAGCAAAAGAGTTCAGCTGGCCAGCAACTACAAAACCAAAATTGAGACAATGGGCTCTCCCTGTTCCGTGGTAGCAATCTGTGTTGTCTCTGCAAATATACCAAAGGGATAGACTCCCCTTCAGGTGGGCCTGGGGCACCCAGAATTCATCGTGCAAATGAAGTGACCTCCAGGGGCACATCCCCCAACCACAACTTTTCTAATAAACAGAAAGACAGAGAACAGATATCCAGAGGAGGCAAAACACAAAGACCCACTTACCAGCTGGTGACCTGGGCTCCACGTGTTGGGGGTCCTCAGGGTCTCTGGGTGGGGAGGGAATCCTGGGTAAGCCCCCAAGTGTTCTGCCCAGCTCTCAGCACCCCCAGTGACCACCAAGGAGAACCAGACACATATGCAGAGGCAAGGAGCTTTTATTTCGGGCTTAAGCTCAGACTCTTGACTTCACCAATGCAGCGGTTCTGTACAAGAGCCTCGAGTAGCAGGAGCGTAGGGTTTATATAGGAATTCAAACAAGAAGGTAGGGGATAGATACATGATTGGTTGATTTAAACAGTAAATGCACTTGTACTCTTCTGATTGGCTTGGGATTTTGGCGGGCAAAGCTGGGGGCAGGATGGAGGCAGGAGCTAGGGGAACCCCAGGCAGATGAGGTAGTCTTCATTGTGATTGGCTGGGGCAGAAAGAGCAGAGAGGACAGGCCTCAGGCATGTTCTGGGCATGTCAAGGCAGTTGCCTTCTGCCTAAACGGAAAACCTGAAAGTTAGGCCTAGCCAGGGAAGCACCTTATTGAATCCCTTCATGGCATTAATTTAGTTTTCTGGGTCTTTCAGATAGTATAGTTATAAGAGTGTCATTTTGGATATAACTGGGAAGAAAAACCTTAAAAATGGCAAATATTTTATTTTTTTAATTTTTATTAGCATTTTCCATGATTATAAAAAAAATCCCGTGTTAATTCTCTCCCTCCCCCCCCACACTTTCTTCTTTGAAATCCCATTCTCCATCATATTACCTCCCCATAATAATCATTGTACTTACATATATACAATATCAATCTATTAAGTACCCTCCTCCTTCCTTTCTCTTCCCTTTACAAATATTAATTGTAAAACATCATGCAAATTAAGCTTGCTGTCTGGTGATGGTGTAATCAAAATCAATATTTAGTCCTAACTTGGGAAAGTGCATGTCAGGGGTTCTGGAATGTGTCTTCAACCAACAATTTTATTTATTTAAATATGTTTACAACTTATATAAAATTAAAAATTGAATGTGTAACTATAACAACATATTATTGAATGTTTAACAAAAGAAGAATAAATGGATTAATGATAAATGAAAATGATAAATGGATTAATGCAGATAAAAAAAAATCTGGAAGCCTAAGAATGAATAAAACTAAAACAGAGCATTTAAGTGGAATGTGTCCACGTCAAGGAGTGAATAAAGATAGGTTAGTCCCTTTACACAGTTTCCAGTTCTAAGGCTAAAATACATATGCATGTAAAATACACATTGTATGCCTGTGATACCATCAATCACTCTTACATTTATATTAAAACTTGATACTGCACAAAATACAGATAAATGGTAAGTATATGCTAATTAAAATTTTTAATTTGTCTTTAGAGATGTATTAAGTAGCAAATTTTAGAAACCACTATAATAAGTTGAGAGATTGTAGAGAAAGAAAACAATGACCTATTAAAAACAATAATAATATTTTTTTTCTTTTTTTTGTTTTTTTGAGGTAGGGTCTCACTCTGGCCCAGGGTGACCTGGAATTCACTGTGTACTCTCAGCGTGGCCTCAAACTCATGGCTATCCTCCTACCTCTGCCTCTCAAGTGCTGGGATTAAAAGCATGCACCACTACACCTGGCAATAATAGTTCTCTTGCATTTCGAGCAAGGGGCATCCCATTTTCATTTGTAATTATGAAACTAGCCTTTTAAAATATAACCAACTATTCAAACTCCTTGCTGTATGTACAGTGAAACAAGCTGAGACTACAGACTTGTTCAAGATGACAGCTGGAAGCAGACCTGGCACTACAGGTCAGTGCCCACCTCTGAGACCTTTCTATCATTCTTAAAGCTGTCAACAAGCAAAAAACAAACATCAAACAGAAAAAATATCAAGTTGGCATAAAAGTAGGCATGCCTATTTCAAAGCAGCACATTCAAAGTATGACCAAATTAAATACATTTGTTGCAAACTTCTCTCAGAGACTTTTAGAAGATGGTATTTTGACATTTTGTTTTTAGGAAGTAAATATATTTTTTGAGCTTACAATTTCCATTCCACACTAGAGAGCTTAAACAGAAGATAAGTACAATACAGAGTATTCATGTAAAACCATTACAACTAAATTCCTTTTTTTAAATCCAGCTGGTTTCCAGTTAAAAATATTTAAAAGAAGAAAAACAAATGTGCTTTTAAAAAATATTACGGGGGAGGGGAGCTGTGCTGTGGGCTGTGTTCCTTTCCTGAGGGCTTAACACTCTGTGATCATAGATGACAAGAGATCAGATGACCACATGGACAGCAGGAGACAAAGATTAGCCCCTCCTTTGATGTGAGCAACAATTGCAATAATTGGTGGCATAAAAATAAATACAACCTGTCCTCTAGGTTTTTAATTCCCAAGGAGTAATTATCATAAGAAAGCTCTTAACCACCATCAGAGAAATCTGTCTGTAAAATCACAAGATGTGGCATACAAAGCAAACAAAACCAAAACCTAGATGACTCCACTTCGGATTATAAAGAATATTCTCCCTTCAATGTCTGCTGCTGATTATCATCTCTTGTGGCCCTCAATGCTTCATGTCCTGTCCATGTATGGATATTCATGACACATGCTCCAATTTCCCCTTTCCTGGAAGCACTCCCCTCCTGCAGGATCACAGCAGTCACCATCTGTTCCTAAGTGACAAACATAACAAGTATAGCTAACATTTATTAAGCCCTTACTATCTACCATGAGCTGTGCAGAGCTCTTCATGCTCACTAAGTCAGGAAGTCTCATGATTCTCTGAAGTAGGATTATTCTACTTGAAGATCAAGATACAGAATCACAAGGAAGTAAAGAAACTGCACCACCCCACCCCCAGGTTCATATCAAGTCTAGAATTCAAAGCCACTCTGGCATCAGTAGTTGTACACTATGAGCTTAAGGAATAAACTCGTTTTTTTTTTTTTTTTTCTTTCATCCTCCTACTGCTTTGTAGGTTTCTTGGAACCCATAATCAACATCTAGCATGAAGATCCAACCTTCCCACATGACAGAGCACTCCTTTGAGCATCAGGTTTCCATGCTCCATCCAGGTTGGTCCTGGACCTTTCTTCATTTTTCCCCCACACCTCCCCTGTACTTTCCCTTATGCAATTGCCTGCTTTACTTTGGTTAAATTCCAAGAAAAATATGGGATTTCAGGTTTAGAATTGTAAACTGAAATTCTCAACAAGATTCCTAGGCTAAAGGTAAAAAAGGAACAGATAGTAAGGAGAGAAAACTCAGTACCTTTGGTTCTGGATCCTGAGGAGTCTTGAGAATAAGAGATTGAAAAGGCCACAATAGAGACAGAACTAGACCATTCACACAACCAGGCAAGCCAATAATCATAATAAATACAATACTATTTTTTATTATCCATCAAAAACAATAATATCTACTTGAAGCCATGTGTGCTGGCACACATTTTAAATCCTAGCATGCGGAGGCAGAGATAAGGAGGATTGCTGTGAGATCAAGGCCAGCCTAGGACTACAGAATGAGTTCCAAGTCATCCTGGGCTAGAGTGAGACCCTACCTCAAAAAGAACAACAACAACAAAATAATGTCTACTAAATATTGGAGATAATTCTAAGGTCAAGAAGAATACTTTTATATTTTCTAGGTAAATCTCTACCAACTCTCTTGATAGTACATACAGTTACTTTCACACGAGGACATTTTCTTCTCCCCATGCTTAGAAATAAAAGGCTTAAAAATATAAGCACTTATGAAATAGGACACATTGGTGAATATTTGTTTCAGTTAAAATACTGGAAGCTTTCTCCAATCCCTACTTCTCCCTACCTCATAAAACAAGAATTTAGCATTAAGCACAGGAGAATATTAGAAGCCCAGTTCCAAATGTTAATTAGACATCTAAGTGCAGACATTGAATAGCTGTTGTAGTTTTGGGAATACGTCAAGACTATTATTCAAAGTCATAATATTAGAGTAAAATTAACATGGGTATAAGCATACATTAAAGAAGAAGACAAGAGAACCAAGGGTTGGTTTTTGGAACTTTGTAATAGACTGATTCAAAAGAAGAGATCAATCATATGGATCAAATACCAATAACTGACTATCATGGGAAATAAGGACTGTTCATTGACCATGAATTTAGCCATATAAAAACCTTTGATGACCTCATCAGGGAAGTAAGCTTCAAAAGAATAGTGACAATATCCCTACTTGCCACCATCTCTTGCTGGATTTGATTCAGGAAAGAATGACAGTTAAGAAATGAGAGACAACAAATAAGAAAATTCCCTCAAGATGTTTCACTGAGAATGGAAGAGAAGAAACAGGCAATGGTTTGAGAGTGAGAAGTGAGTTTAGGATTTTATGTTCATTAATTTGTTTTTAAAATGGATATCTAGCAGAAAGGGCAGGGGGAATCTTAATAGGATAAAAGAGAGTGGCTGAAGCAGTGTCCTTGAGTAGACAGGGCTATAAGGGAAGGGAAGTAACTGGCCTCAGCTAAGAATACCAATAAAAATATTTCCTTTGCCTTGGCTTATACCCCTCCACCTTTCCCAGCATCTTTTTCACAAAACTATATGAAATGAACTGAATGGTTTGTCTCTCAAAGTTCATATGGTGAAGCTCATCCTTAATGTGGTGGCATTTGGAGGCAGAACCTTATAGGATTATTATGGAATCATATTAATACTTTCATAAAAGGTACAGCAGAGAAATCCCTCCTCCCTCTACCTTGTAAGAACAAAGCAAAAAAAAAAAAAAAAAGCCATATAGAAACCAGGAAATTGGTATTCATCAAATGCTGTCTGCAGGGCCCATTACCTTGGACTTCTTAGACTCCACAATAGTGAGAATTTTGAGCAATAAGCACCAATTATTAGCCTATTAAGAAGGGGCACAACTGTAATCTCAACATTTAGACAGCTGTCATAAATATATATATTTCTGTTGTTTATAATCTGTGCAGTAGATATTTTATATTTTATGATAGCAGTGTGAACAGACCAAGCCAACAGTTGTACTCTATTTCTCTCCTTTCTTCCTGCAATGAACTGGTGTATTTTGCACATTCTGTACATTTGTCCTATCCCTTGATTTTTTTTTCACTCACTTCTGTCCATTAGTGGTCTTAAATTGCCTATTTCAAGAGACCATTTTCTTTTTACTTCTTGAAGTATTCTGACAGTGACTGTTTCCTCTTCTAGAAATGTTCACCCTTTACCGTTCTGGCCTGTTGGCCCTCTCCCTATATTCTGTTCCTTTCCCAATACTTTAAGTGTTGGTACCTTGGTGGGTTTTCTCAGCCATCTTCTTATCTGAAATCGACTATCACTCAAGACTTCAGAATTTCACTATAGGAAAGCTTGGTAGCCCTTGGAACTGAGTCTGCAAACAGGCTTACTAGTTTAAGTAAAATTTACACAAATAGCATTGTTTATTTGGGGTGCTTTGTTGGGAGCTAGTGTGGCTTGTGGAGTGAATTAAAACTTTCCTATCTCTCGTTACTTCTTATTTATCTGCTGTCAAAGGCTTTAACTACCACTGATACATGAAGCTCTCATATCCAAAAATGCTAAAGGTACAACATCTTTTCAAGGATCAAAGAAAGAATTTGAGAAAGATAAGAAAAATGAGTGACAGATATAGGCAATATGCAACAAAACTGAAAAATTATATAAGCAAATCTTTAATCAGGTGTACAAATCATGCCAAATGTGAACTAAAATTTAACAAAATATGATTAGTAGGTGAATTACATATAAAGTCTTTTAATACAACCTGGAGAGGAGCCTCTAAACTTAAGTATGTTTAGAGTCTACCAAATAGAGTTATTTACTGAAAATGTGACTCAGAACTTCCAGAACTCCATGCTTGCCTTTGCAATTGCCTACTGTATACAGTTTCCTCAAAGGCATCTCAAATGTAACACATGCCAAGATTAAATCTTACCTTTTGAATGTGTTTCCAAGGTTGATGTGGCAGAAATACCATGGGAATGAGTGTTCAGATTTCCATTGTTTGAGTTATTCATTATGTGGAAAATGAGAATTTGCAGCATGATTTTGTCCTTGTTGTTTGACTTTTTCTGGGATTATGTGAAGAAAGCATCCATTCCCCAGAAGGAGCAATGATAACAGACTAAAGAAATGATTCCCCTCAAGCCTATGCTGATAAATTAACTACTTTTTTGGAGTTACATGGTGACACGTTACCTACAGGAGCATGGGTGACTCAAAGGCACCTGCATCCCAGAAAAGCCCACCCCAGCATGAGTGATGACTCACAGAAACTGCATCCCTGGAACTCCCTACCCAACTTTCAGGAAGCTCCATCTAAGAGATTCTTCTTTTTACTGCTTATAAAACTTGGGAGAGAGTTTTGTGAATCTTGGAACATTTTGAGCTACCTGAACTTTGTATGTTTCTTTTACTTTCTGAGTCTTATGAGTCAAATTTATCCTTCTAGGATGGAAGGTTTCAATTTGGAGACAGCTACACTGTAGTCCTTTACTAAAAATTGTATTGTAGGAGCTGGGGAGATGGCTTAGCAGTTAAGGTGCTTGCCTAGAAAGCCTAAGGACCCAGGTTCAATTCCCCAGTAACCAAGTATACCAGATGCACAAGTTGGCATATGCATCCGGGGTTTGTTTGCAGTGGCTAGAGACCCTGGCAGCCTGTTCTATCTATCTGCCTCCCTCTTTCTCTCTCTCTAAACAAGTAAATAAATAATTTTTTTTTAAAGTGTATCACTGTGGTGGTTTGATTCAGGTGTCCCCCATAAACTTAGGTGTTCTGAATGCCAGGTTCCCAGCTGATGGATATTTGGGAATTAATGCCTCCTGGAGGGAGTGTATTGTTGGGGGCAGGCTTATGGGCTTTATAGCCAGTTTCCCCATGCCAGGGTCGGGCACACCCTCCTGTTGCTGTGTTCCATCTTCTGTTGGCCAGGGGGTGATGTCCACCCTCTGCTCATGCCATCGTTTTCCCCTGCCATCATGGAGCTTCCCCTCGAGCCTGTAAGCCAAAATAAATCTCTTTTTCTCAGAAGCTGCTCTTGGTTGGGTGATTTCTACCAGCAATGCGAACTGGACTGCAACAACCACAAAGGGAGTCTACTCTGATGTGGGCTATGATAGACGGTTGTTAGATGTAGTAAAAAATAGTAAAGGGTAGATGAGAGATGGAGAATCTTCTTGGTGAAGAAACTGGAAGGAATTCTCAGGGAAGAGCATCCTGGAGCTGCATCAAGAACAAGAATGACTGGTAATACCCATACCATGGACAGGAAGGGGAAAAGGGGGGGAACAGTATAAGCTTGAGTTAGTAATTGTTTTCCAGCACTACCAGCAGATTTCTGGGCACAATAGAGGTGCTTGAATCTGGGCAAGGATTATGAGGGACCTTATTTATGAGAACCCAGAGTTTCAATTTTATCCTAAAGCTAAAAGTAAGTCATAGAAGACATTTGAGAATGGATTTGCATTTGAGAAATTAATTGGTAGTCACAAGGGTGATAAGTTAAAGCTAGATTGGAGATTGAGAGAATTCTAATGGGCTATTGCAAATAGCAGAGCTGACAGTAATAAAACTGAATTAAGACATAAGCAGTGAGAATAAAAAGTCAAGAAGGCTTTAAAGGGATGGTCTACAGGGACACAGGATAATATGGAGTTAAAGAACAAGATTCATTGGTATCCATGGCTCAGGGGCTCATTTGATAATTGAGAGGACAAAAAGAAATAATGTGTGCCTAGCATGTGATAGAGAGCCAATAAATATTCTATCCCTGCTTGTTTCTCTTATTACTTGCACTGTAACTTACTTGTAACTGAAGCCAGAAATGTGGGAGTAATTCTAGCCTCCTCTGTTCTTTGTCATGATGTTCTGAACCCCAGAGTTGATGCTACTGAAGAGAAACCCAGGAAGGGAAACATTCTTCAGAAGTGTGTGGTTTGCCTTTAGCCTCAATTTAGTTTTATGGAGGAGTGGTCAAACAGGAGCCATATTCCAAAGCACTTTGTGGCCTATACCATTCAGGGTTCACATAGTGGTGAGTGCTAGATGAACCATGGTCACACCAATATAATGGTGGCTCCTTGCTCGTCACTCTGATTTCTCCTTCCTCTTTATTTTATTTAATTTATTTTTTATTGACAACTTCCATAATTATAGACAATAATCCATGGTAATTCCTTCCATACCCCTGCTTTCCCCTTTGCAACTCCACTCTCCATCATACCCCTTCCCCTTCTCAATCAGTCTCTCTTTTATCATGATGTCATCATTTTTTCCTCCCATTATGATGGTTTTGTGTAGGTAGTGTCAGGCACTACAAGGTCATAGGTATCCAGGCCATTTTGTGTCTGGAGGAGCACATTGTAAGGATTCCTACCCTTCCTTGGCTCTCGTCTCTTTTTATCTAGCTCCATTAGTTACAAAGTGCTGTACAGATTGGAAATTGTCAATCACTTAGATCCTAAACAGAGCTGAGCACAGTTCGGGCCTCTTTTAGAGGACATAACACTTTTTCTTATAAGTAGTAAAGACTAGGGAAGGTAAAAGTATCTGAACAGAACAAAAATCCATTGTTAGGCTGGAGAGCTGGCTTAGTGGTTAAGGTGCTTGCCAGCAAAGCCTAAGGACATAGGTTTGATTCTCCAGATCCCATGTAAGCCAGATGCACATGGTGGCACAATGTGTCTAGAGTTTATTTCCAGTAGCTAGAGGCCCTGGCATGCCTGTTCTCTCTCTCTCTCTCTCTCTCTCTCTCTCTCCCTCTCCCCTTCCATGTAATAAATAAATAAAAATAATATATATATTTTTAAAAAATTCATTGTTAACAAGGATGGGGTAAAAGGAAAAGATGCGAGGAAACTCTGAGGGAGACACAGATGTTCCCTAGCTGGATTGTGGATTGATGCCACATAGCTTCCTTCTTTCAAATGACCTGGTACTGATTGTACACAAAAAAAGCATGAATTTGACAGAAACTATACCTCATTATAACTGGTTTTATATCGATGACCAAAAAATAAATACACATATATGTAGATAGTAAAGATTAATGTAATGGTGATTGTGGTAGTTTGAATAGATGCCCCCTAGTAGATCCAGGAGTTTATTAAAACTTCTTGGATTTCCAGCCACCTGGCTATGGGAGGTGTCACTGGGCAGATCTTAGTGTCCAGACCTAAGGTGTGGTGGTGGATTTGAAATTCCAGTCTAAAGATATGTAAAGTACCTAGTTCCACCTGGAGTTCCTGAAGTATGCTGTGTGGTTTTTGGGTTTTGGCTTTTTGGCTTGTTGTCTCTCTCTCCCTCTCTCTCTCTCTCTCTCTCTCTCTCTGCTTGGACCTGTGAAAGCAGCATAAGCTTCATTATGGAACTGTAATCTGTAAGTTTACAGTTATCTGGATCTGTAAACTTCAATAAATATCCCTTCTTCCATAACTGTGCCTGGTCTGGAAGCTCATCTTGGTGAACCTGAAGCTGTCTGCTACAGTGATGGATGTAAATAAGATATCAATTATCACTTCACTCCTTCCTGGAATATTTGCCTTTTTGCCTCTCTCTGTCTGTATGTCTTTCTTTCTCTCTCTTGGTGTGTGTGTGTGTGTGTGTGTGTGTGTGTGTGTGTGTGTTGAGGGAGTTTTTGGATATAGTCTCTATGTAGTGCAGGCTGGCTTGGAATTCAGAGCAATCCTCTTGTCTCAGCCTCCTGAGTGTTGAGTGTATAGACATGGGCCACCACCACACCTGAAAACACTTATATTTCAATAGACAATTCCTAAGACTAAAGATGCTTTTGGGGCTGAAAGAAATTAATCTGCAATAGGATGAGTTTTACTCAAATGCAAAGCATTTTGTTACAATTCAGAGGGGAATTCTACATGAAGGAAAAAGCCAGCAGAAGAGCTGAGAATCTGAAAGAAAGGACATTTTACCCGTCTCTAAATTTACAAATGACAAAAAATATTGCTTTGACCTTTATTACTAGCATATATTGATTGTGCAAAATAGTTTGATTGTAACATGTCCATGCATGTATATAATATATTTTGGCCACATTCCCCCCTTACCTATCCCCTTGCCACTAAGGCCCTTCTTCTCCAATAGTCTCCCTTCTAATTTTGTATCTTTTCTCCACCTCTGGATTCCACTTATGAAAGAAAACAAGCCATACTTGTCCTTCTAAATTTGGCTTATTTTGTTGAACATGTTGATCAAGGAGACAGTAGTTTAAGTCAAGCCCTCCTCTTCCATTTCCCTACCATATCCATCCATCCATTTTTCCTGAGTTGCTGTCCTGGTCCCACCATATTCATCCATCCATTTTTCCTGAGTTGCTGCCCCGGCCCATGGTATAGGAGCACTAATGAAGAAATAATTGTGCTTACTGGAAGTAGAAATACACTACATATAAGTTCATTTTGCACAATGAGGATGGTGTCTACAGCCAGAATTAGAACTGATGTTCAGGCAGGCCGTCCCTGACCTACGCCATGAGGACCAAGTCCTTTGTCAGCTTTGACTTGACAACCTTTCTCCTGTCATGTTGGATCTGCCAAGTCAGGTTTAAAGCTGACTTTAGATTCCTTCTGACACTTAGGTCTGCCAAAAGGAATATACTGTGCTCTGTTTTTCTAAATATCTCTCTTTGGTCTCACAATACTAAAACATCTTGATTTCCTTTGTTAATTCCAATCTCCTGTTAGACAAGATAAAGTTGTTTTTTTTTTTTTATAGGCACTAATTTCTTTCTAAGCAACTCAACAAAGTGTTGATGTTTCTTCTGTTACCCTGAACATTTTTTCATTTCTCCAGACTGCATGCGAACACCATATGAACTAATGAAATGACGTATGTTACCCATGACAGCAGAATGTGGAGTGTTTGAGTAAGAGAAGAGTCACTTGCTACTTTGTGGCCCTGACATGCCATCAAACAAGGGGGCACCTAAGTGATTGCTTGTTACTCCAGCTGAGTTGAACAGCACAGCCAGAATTGCCCATGCTTCATTCACCCTGCACTGTACTTCAGGAAAAGGAGGCAGCTGACTGTTGCATGGGCAGGATGTAACAAGCAATAGGCAGAGCACTGGCCTCCTCTCCTTACCCAACAACTGAGAAGTTCAAAAACAGAAGCAGAAGCCATCAGGTATCCCTACAATCACAGTATCTGAGCTCTTTCTGCCTCTGCCTCCAAACTTTATAACTGAACCCCTCCTTCATTATCCTAAGTGTTGGCTCCAACTCCCTATATCCCTCAAACAGCCCTTCAGGGGCTTTACGACTTCCTTCTTCTCCCTATTCTCACCAACAATGCAACACAAGACAGATTATTCATGTCTTCCTTCTTACTAAAAGGTAGCTTGTTGACTACACCTGCTAAGATGGTTCTAACTTTTATCTGCAAAGTTGATAAAAGGATGCTATTCTTTTTGAAATTAAGTAAGAGCTTTCACTACAGGCTTATTGTAGGGTCAGGCATTATGCTCACCTCAATTAGGTCAGTTAATTCATACTGGAAACTAAGAGACAGAGCAGTAGCAGCTAGTAAGAGATCCACTGTCATTGAAACCCAAGTCTCACTTTTACCTATGACCATACTGAACTCTGCCCTAAACTGTGTCCAACCCTCCCTACCTACTCTTCCAACCTGTTTTGTTTAGAAATATGAAAGGCTCAATGAGAAGGGACATCAAAAGGTGTTTTACTAAGTTGAAGGCTTGAGGAACTTACTTTGAGAGCCCAATTTTCTACCTAGTCAGATGGATCTATGATATAAAGAAAATATACAAAAATTTATTGGGAAATATCTGGGGTAGGTGACAGATGGTTGGGCTGTATTGCTGCAGTCATTCATTTTTATTCTTGAGGTGGATAGGATATATTACTTTCAATGTTTCATAATAATGTAAAACATTGCTAGTTTAGCAACTAATGTTGTGTCAAGCATGTTTAATATACTAGCTTTTTATTCTAAAATTTAAACATCACAGAACATTTGGAAAATTTAGAAAAAAAACATAAAAACAGAAATAGATGCTATATAAACTTTCACTGCCTGCAAGTGACCTCAGTTAATACTTTGCTAGGATTCTCTCCAGGCTTTTCTATATAAATTTGTATATATTTCCTAAGTCAGATACCTGGATTTTCATGAAAAATTAAATAACATATTTTTGTAAGATGGATTTTTTGAAAATGTTTTTTCAAATTTTAATTTATATTTTATGCACATATATTGTGCTCTCTCAGTTTTTCTCTCCTATCTTCCCTCCCACTTCCTGCTGGTCCCCTTCCTCTTCATAAATAGTACACGCTCTGCCTTCAGAAAGTATTATTTTTAATGGCTTCAAATCAATGAATACACAATCATTTGCTTAACCATTTCTTCAAAGATAGGCCTTTGTGGTTTTCCCATTCTTTTGCAGTTACAAGAAATGCATACTCTCAATTATCTCTCCAAGATGGTTTACCAGGAATGGATATACTGGGTCAAAAAGAACTCTAAAAGAAACTTTAAATAGATTTCACTATATGAAATTTAATCATTCTAAGTATTATTGTAGTTCAAAATATGGTTGACAGAATAAGATGGTGAGCATATTAAATATGTCCATGTTAGTTTTTGTGCTAAAGCTCTATTACTAAGATTATCATATTGACTTGAATGGATAAATCTTTTTTTAAAAAAAATGAGAAGAAAAATAGCTGGAAAGTATATGCACCTTCATCTGGTCTTTGAAGGCTTCATAAAACCTTCAGAGAAGGCTGGGGAAATAGTAGGTAAAGCACTTGATATGAAAGCCTGCTTACCTGAATTTGTATACCCAGAACACATGTAAAGTGGAAATGAGGGCTGGAGAAATGACTTAGCAGTTAAGGTGCATGCCTGGGAACCCTAAGGACTATGTTCTCCCTTCTAGACCCCACGTTAGCCAGAGAGACAAAGTTGAGGCAAGGGCAAGGTCACACACGACCACTAAATGGTGCAAGCATCAGGAGTTCATTTGCAGTGGCTGAAGGCCTGGTGCACCAATTCATCATTTCTCTCTCTCTCTCTCCCCATCTCTCTCTCTTTAAAAAAAAAAGGTGACCCAGCTATAGCACTCCTAGGCATATATCCAAAGGACTCATCTCATTTCCTTAGAAGTACATGCTCAACCATGTTTATTGCTGCTCAATTTATAATAGCTGGGAAATGGAACCAGCCTAGATGTCCCTCAACAGATGAGTGGATAATGAAGATGTGGTACATTTATACAATGGAGTTCTACTCAGCGGTAAAGAAAAATGAAGTTATGAAATTTGCAGAAAAATGGATGGACCTGGAAAGTATTATACTAAGTCAGGTAACCCAGGCCCAGAAAGCCAAGCGCCACATGTTCTCCCTCATATGGGGATCCTAGCTACAGATGACTGGGCTTCTGTGTGAGAATGAAAATACTTAGTAGCAGAGGCCAGTAAGTTGAAAAGGAGACATAAAGGGTGGAGAAAGGAAGGGAGGAGGATACTTAATAGGTTGATATTGTATATATGTAATTACAATGATTGTAATGGGGAGGTAATATGATTGAGAATGGAATTTCAAACGGGAAAGTGTGGGGGTGGGGAGGGAGGGAATTACCATGGGATATATTTTATAATCATGGAAAATGTTAATAAAAATTAAAAAAAAAAAAAAAACATAACCACAGGTTTGACTCTGTGGCAATAGGAAAAAAAAAAAAGAAGAAATAAATAAAATATTTTTAAATAGAAAAAAAAAAAAAAAGGTGGAAATGAGAATTCTGGAAGCTTGCAGACCAGCTAGCCTGGCAAACAGTGGTGAATAACAAAGAGAATCTGCTTCAAAACAAGGTGGAATATGAAGAAGAACACCTGGGGTTGTCCATATCCTCCATGCACAAGCCATGGAATGTGTACACATTCACACACACACACACACACACACACACACACACACACACACACACTTTTATGCACAACAGTCACAAAGGTTTCACCTTCAGAGAATTTGTTGTGATTGAAAATAAAGTCTTCAGAAATCGAAAAAGAATTCTCCCTGAAATAACAAAGCTTATAATAATTATAAAAATCCCTGAGAATGTTGAATTTGAAGTGAATGTGAAGAAATTCTTAAAGCCTTGACTGATTACTTTCTAAAAGCCTTTTGGATGTCAGCTTTCTGAGGACTTTCTGTTCTCAGCTGCATTTAGCTAACAGGTTAAAAGTGAATGATGGAGACTGCTAGGAGGAACAGTGCTTTGATGAGTCACTATACTTAACCATAAATAGAGGGAGAACCAATTATCTGCCACTTGAGCTCTGTAGACCCTTACTTTCTTTCCCCTTCCTAATAGTTAACAAAATTTATGCTCAGTTAACATCCCCTCAAGACATAGAGCAAATGTGGCAAGAAGGCATGAAAGAATATAAAAACTTGATGTAAAATGAAGCAGATTGTCTGTGTGGCATGGGCATGACTGATTAGTGGCACCTACTATTCAGAAAGAACACATCTTGATGCTGGGGAAACTAATCAGCTTTGACATCTGCCACTTGGGCCCAGGATGCTTCAAGACATGGCACAGAATCAGTACCTGGCATCCAAAATTGTTGAAATACAATATATCTCAAATTTAGTGAATGATTCTATAAATTTCAAAAGGTGTTCACATGCATGTGGTTATTAGACTGTCTAACACTATGAAGAAATAATAAAGCAGGTTCTGCAGACTGTCAGAGATTACATACTTCACCTTGTTTCACAAACCCTATGAGATGTTCTCACAGCAGTAACTGTAAATTCCTTGCATTGCCTCCTAATAATCAAATTGAGTTGAGTACTGTGTGTGCTGGGCCCTCCACTAGATAATAGAGCATAAAAAAGAAACAAAGAGCTAGAGATATAGCAACAGGAAAAGATAGAAACTGAAGCTCTAATACTGAATAATGGAAGTCACCAGGTAGTTTCATGGTACAGGGCTGGACATTGTAAACAGGTATGGAGTAAATGGCTTAGAGGAAAGAAAACTATGAGAGAGGAAAGATGAGATAGAGATGATGACAGGAACTATTCTTGATCAGATTTAGTAATCCTATCCTAAGCCTACTTGTTGACCATACTTCAAACTTTGAAATTTTGTACCTATCTTCACAATGCCCAGTTTTAGCAATATTTCTGCCAAATTGCATAATAAAAATTTTCACTTGCCAAATGTGGTGGGTCATGCTTATAATTTCAGCACTGTAAGGCCAACACAGGAGGATTAGGAATTTCTAGACAACTTTCAGCTATACAGCAAAAAAAAAAAAAAAAAAGTAAAATCTACTTTAGGGACTTCAGTAAGATGGCAGCATAGGAGCCACACCAAACAAGCCTAGTGAGAGACATAAGCAAAACCCCAGAAAAATACACTCTTCTGAAAAGTAAAGGTATATAGATTTATATTAGTCACAGCAAAGAAGCAGGAGAGACCCAGATCCACCAGAAAAGAAAAAACAACCAGAATCCCACTGAGGTGCTTGCAGCCCCAATCCATGATCTGCACAATCTTCACATCTGCCTGGCACCACCTGCCCAGTGCCAAGCTGCAGGAGCAGAGACCAAACATGGGAATTTTCCAACCTCATCAGCCTCCTTGCAATGTCAAGAAATCTGGAGGGAGACAGCAGAGATCAGCTAAGAATATGAGTGGGACCAGCTGAGCAGTTCCAGTACAACTCCAGGCTTACTGCACTCTCCCATCCCTCAGCCATTAGAACCATGAACCTACAGAGAACACATTCAGCCCCCTGCAGCAGGACATCTAGCACACCTTATCTGTACACCAGCTCCACAGCACAACATGAAGGACACACAGCATTGATAAGATTGGAAGCCACCCCAAAAAGTAACAAGGCTTGGTGACAAAAAAGCAGGTACATAGGCCTGCACTGGAAGTGCTAATCTCTCTTTCCATGTCAGGAAAGGTTATGGGTTACATATTCTTGGTTGACTTTACCATTCTCAATTAAGCTGTATTTGGGGGTTCACTGTTGTTGGCCTTTGATGCTTTCAGATTTATATGGCCTTTGTTTTCTGCTTCTGTGATTACTGGAGAAAGGGTCTGATTCAGATCCATGCTGACCTAGAACCCAATTCAGAACAGAAATCTTAACTTTTCAGCTGACAGGAATAGGGATTTTTGTTTTATTCCCCACAATTGCATATTCTGTGCTGGCTTTTATTGAATGTGTATTTTGCTCAGTTGAAGTTTAGAATTCAACAGTACATTGTTCCACCCAGCCCACTACAATACTTGAATAGCAGGCAAACTCAACAACTAGGATTACTTCTGTGGTTAGACTGAGGTACAAGAGCTACACTTGAAATTTTAAACTCATATACTGATGGTATATAAAGTTGAATCTTCGCATCTAAGAACACTGCCGATAAGTAGAAATTCAAGCATCAAAACTAAGGATGCAAAAGTCAGTACATTATAATACAAGAAACACAAAGAATCAAGACAATACAATCCCACCAAAATTATAAACCCATCAGAAATGACCCCCAAGGAGACTGTTTTAGATGAAATGTCTGACAAAGATTTCAAAATATGATTTTATCTATACTCAAAAAAAGCAAAGGAATTAGAAGAAAACAAAGGAATTAAAGAAAAAAAACAAACTCCTGAAAAAGAACACAGGAAACACGCTTAATGAAATAAGGAGGTCATTACAAGACATGAGTAAGGAAATAGAAATACTGAAGCAAAACAAGGCAGAAATTTTAGCACTGGAAAACTCAGTCAGTCAAGTAAAATCTCTGTGAAAAGTCTCATCAGTAGAATAGATGATGAAGAGAACAGAATATTTAAAGTATAAGACAAGGTGGCACACCTAACATAGTCCAACAAACAGAAAGACAAGTTAATAGGAAGGTATGAATGGGAATTTCAAGATATCTGGGACAGTATGAAAAGATCAAACATAAGAATTTAGGTTATAGTAGAAGGAACAGAACTTCACTGCGAGGGTATAGTAGGCATTTTCAAGCAAATTATAGAAGAAAATTTCCCCAAATTGGGAAAGAAATGTCAATGCAGATACAGAAAGCATTTAGAACACCAAACAGACAAAACCTGGAAAGAACCTCTCCTCACCATGTTATAATTAAACTACTAAACGCACAAGTGAAGGAAAATATATTGAAAGCAGTTAGAGAGAAAAAGCAAGTCACCTACTAAAGGCAAGCTCATCAGAATAACAGCAGATTACTCAACACAAATTTTAAAAGTCAGAAGGGTTTGGAAGGATGTATGCCAAGTTCTGAAAGATAACAACTGTCAACCAAGAATACTTTATCCCGCAAAGTTATTTATCCAATTGATGGAGAAATAGGACATTCCACAACATAAACAGGCTAAAGGAATTTATAACAACTAAGCCAGCTCTACAGAAAATACTTGAAGGAATTCTTCACACTGAAGAGAAAGCAAAACACACACAGGAAGAAAGAGGAAAAAATAAACCACACTCAAATAACAGTTAAAACAAGTAAGTAAAGGGAAAACAGTAAGCACTACAAAACAGCAAATATGGTAAGAATAAACATATACCTTTCAATAAGAACTCTTAATATCAATGGCCTCAATGCCCCAACCAAAAGACATATGCTTGCAGACTGGATTAAAAGGCAGGATCCTTTGCCTCCAGGAAACTCATCTTTCAATAAAAGGTAGACCTGTTTTAGGATGAAAGGATGGAAAATGGGTATTTCAAGCAAATGGGCCTAGGAAAAAAGCAGGGGTTGCTATCCTAATATCTGAAAGGATAGACTTTAAACCAACATTGGTGAGGAAAGGTAAAGAAAGTCACTTTATACTATTTAAAGGAACACTCCGACAGGAGGACATTACAATCCTAAACATATTTGCATATAACTTGGGAGCTCCAAATTTCATCAAACAAGCACTATTAGACTTAAGGTCAAAGATAACACCAAATACAATTGCACTGGGTAATTTAAATATCTCCTTCTCATTAATTGACAGGGCATTCTGGCAAAATATAAACAGAAAGACTTTTGGATTAAATGATGCTATGGAACAAATAGACCTAACAGATATCTACAGAACATTCCATCCAAATGCTGCATAATATACATTTTTTTCAGCAGCACATGAAACATTCTCTAAAGTAGACTATATATCAGGACACAAAGCAAATCTTGACAAACATAGGAAAATTGAAATAACAAACATATCTCAACATAACAAAAGATATTTATGACAAACCTACAACAAACATAGTACTAAATGGGGAAAAACTTGAAGTTTTCCTGCTAAATTCAGGAACAATACAAGGGTGTCTACTGTCCCCACTTTTATTTAATATAGTACTGGAAGTCTTAGCTATAGCAATAAGGCAAGATGCTTTTATGAAATGGATACAAATTGGAAAGGAGGAGATCAAATTACTGTTATTTGTAGATGATAAGATTCTATATATAAAGGACCCTAAAGACTGCATCAGCAAACTGTTAGAGCTGATAAACACTTTTAACAACATATCAGGGTACAAAATAAACACACAGAAAACTGTAGCTTTCCTATATACTGATAAAAACATGTGGAGAATGAAATCACGGAATCTCTCATTTTCACAATTTCCTCAAATAAATAAATAACTAAATTGCAGAAGACACTATGAAATGGAAATATATCCCATGTTCTTGGATTGGAAGGATCAATATTGTGTAAATGTCAATCTCACCAAAAGCAATCTACACATTTAATACAATCCCCATTAAAATTCAAGTGGAATTTTTCACAGAAATAGAAAAAAATACTAAAATTCATTTGGAAGCACAAAAAAATCTTTAAAAGCCAAAACAATTTTAAGCAACAAAAATAAGGCTTGTGATATCAACATGCCAAATTTTAAGGTACATGACAAAGCCATAGTAACAAAAACAGCATGGTACTGGAACAAAGACACATAGATCAATGGAACAGAATAAAGGACCCAAATGTAATTCTAGATATCTACAGCCATCTGATTTTTAACAAAAATGCCCAGCCTCTTCAACAGGTGTTAATGGGGAAACTGGATATCTATATGTAGAAGGATAAAAAGAGACCCTGGCTTTTTTCCAAGCACAAGAATCAAGTCAAAATGAATCAGAGACCTTACTATCAGACCTTAAACTCTGAAATTGTTAGAAGAAAAAGTAGAGGAAACTCTTCAAAATATTGGCATAGGCAATGACTTTCTGAATATAACTCCAATTACATAGGAAATAAAACCACTGGCAACTCATAAAATTACAAAGCTTCTGTACAGCAAGGAAGCAACCTACAGAATGGTAGAAAATCTTTTCCAGGTATACATCTGACAAAACAATAAGAAATCAAGCAACCAAATTTTTAACAATGGGCTATGGAACTAAATAGAGAGTTCTCAAAGGAATAAATACAGATGACATATACACTTCTAAAACAAATATTCTCCATCATTGCCATCAAGGAAATGAAAATTAAAACTATTTTGACATTCCATCTCACTCCTGTCAGATGACTATCATCAAGAAAACAAATGGCAATAAGTGTTGGTGAGGATGCAGAAAACGGGAACCTTCTACACTGTTGGGAATGTAATCTGGTACAGCCATTATGGAAATCACTGTGGAGGTTCTTGAGACAGCTAAAAATAGATTTACCACATTACCCACCTATACCACCCCTAGGCATATACCCTAATGACTCTTCTCACTAACTTACATATACTTGCGCAACAATTTTTGTGGTTGCTCTATTCACAATAGCTAGGACATGGAACCAGCCTAGATGTCCCTTAACAGATAAATGGATAGTAAATATGTGGTACACTTACACAATGGAGTTCTATTCATAAGTAAAGAATAATCAAAGTATGAAGTTTACAGGGAAATGGATGGATCTGGAAAGGATGATATTAAGTGAGATAACCTAGGCCTAGAAAGCCAAACATCACATGCTCTCTCTCATGTTTAGACTTGTGTGTGACCTGGAACCAAAAACCTAGTAGCACAGGCTAGTAAGCTAGAAAATTACTATAAGTGAGGGAGCAGGAAGGACTTTAGGGGATGGTATTGTATATATGTAAGTAGAAGAACAGATTATAGGTAATGGAATGACCTAAGTGAGGCCAGGGGAAGAGATTGAGTAAGAGAAGTGTCGGGGGAGAGTCAATCAATATTCAATATATTCTGAATAAGACATATGAAAGCCTACTTTTTTGGATAATGACACATCAAGAAGCCATAGATTGCTAGTATGAAATTTTCAGTCCCAGGAATGGCATTGAAATACCTTCCAGTGAGTATTGGCCAGGGAGGTCCCTGTTGCCTCCAAAACATTACAGAAAATTGCAGCGGCCCTTGGTTTCCCATGACCAACAGATGGTAAGACTTTATTGCTGAAGACTTCACATGCATGGGCAGCAAGGTCACAGAAAAATCAATCTGATACTGAACTGAAATCCTTCTCCCTGTAGACCAGTCAACTGAAAGCTGGAAAAAGCTGCACTACATACAGCCCTATGGAAGACAGAAGTCATAAACAGTGAAAACAATGGACACTGTAACCCTCAAGTTTGACCAGACAGACAAGTGACTGAATGGGTGCAATAGTGGCATGTCTGCTGTGTTGGAAACCAACTGCTCTCTAATTGGACAGGAGAGCTGCTCTATGGGACTAAATACATACCTGGAACTGAAAATCTAAGCAAAAGAATATGGAAGAGGGCTGGAGGTATGGCTTAGCAGTTAAGGCATTTGCCTACAAAACCACAGAACCCAGGTTCGATTCCCCAGGACCCATATTAGCCAGATGTACAAGGTGGCGCAAGCATCTGGAATTTGCTTGAAGTGGCTGGAGGCCATGGTGCACCCATTCTCTTTCTATCTCCCTCTTTCTCTATTAAATAAATAAAAGAATATGGCATGGGAAGGTCATGAGAAAGCCTGCCCTTGTCTGGCTGAATGCATATATTATCTTCAACAATCTTCCCTGCAAGCACAACATTTAATGTTCATGTTCATGTATTACTGCTACTCTCACTTTTGGTTAGAGAAGCTTTTCTTTTCTTTTCTTTTAATTATTAGATATGGGCATATTTTGTATGTAAACATGTTTAATTTGCATCTTTTCCCTCTTCTCTGCCCTTTTTCTGAAAAAGTCTTCCAAATTGGGGATGCAGGTCAATCCCATGGGGATTATGAGTCATTCATTATGGGGGCAGCAGTCAGTTATTGGGGAGAGGTAATATCTCTGTGCAAAATGTCCCAACTGTGGCTCTAACAATGTTTCCACCTACACTTCTGAAAATTTCCCTGAGCCATGCTGGGAGTATTTTAAGTCTACTTCACTGATGGGCACTTAGGAGCATCTAGATGTCTGGGGTTTGGTAGGTGTTGAGTGTCTTCAGTATCTTTCTCCATCACCCTTGTGCTGATATCAGCTTAACTAAGACAACAACATTCTTGCTCATTTTCCCAATTCCTTTGTGGTTTCAGCTAGAGCCAGGGTGGAGTGCTCTAGGTCATTTATCTCCTCAAGTCCAGTTCCCATCTGAAAAAGAGAAGCATTCTCCAATGGAGAGCGAAGTCAGCACCCATTAAATGGGCTAACCATTCTTAATTTCGAGATAATTAAAAGGGTTTAGACACTTTTATAGTCTAATGTTAGTGGAGCTTGACAATGAAAAGCAAATCATTATCTGGATATAATTCTGACTTGTTTCCCAGTTCTAGATATGTCTTCTTTTCCACTGATTGGATCTGTTAGCCAATCCAAGAACCATTGGTTACCCACCATGGCTGTGTGCCACTTTTGCACTTGTGCAAGCATCATGTCAGGTTGTTTGCTTCTGAGTCACATAGATTTTGAGTTTCTTGGAGAGATGTTGGTCACTTTCCCCTCATAGCTCATGTAGTGCCTTCCAGCACTAGATCGACTAACTGTGTGGAGACTGAAACTCTTCTGGATTCCAACTAATCTCTCCATGGTCCATGCCAACAGTGTATGGTATCTTTAGCAGTAGGGTCTTACCATTAACCTTTAGGGGTAATCAAGTGCTCTGACAGAGTCTGTCTTGTTTTGGGGGGGGAGATCTAGTAGGTCTCTTTGATCAACAACTTGTTATGGATGTAGATCACCTACTGGTATTAGAAATTTCAGGCCTGTGCCAAGGTAAGAGAAAAAGAAAAAGCCAAAGAAGAAAGAGAAACAGGAGAAATTTGAGATTAGATTTTATCTCACTTTCTCCAGGTCTTTTCCATTCAGATGCTTGAGGTCTGCTTGAGGGTTTCACCTTTTAGTCTGTTTTCCAGGATAGAGGATTCTATATTACCAGTTCAATTTAGGTTCAGATTTTGTGTACACCTCACCCTTTCCCTTCCCCCAAGCCCTACCCTCCCTATTGTCCAAGCCTGAACATGCTATTCATTTATGTCAGCAGCTAAGGTTGATCCAGATTAGGAAACGCAAATGAGTGAGATCATTTGACGCTTGTCCATCTGTGATAGTGTGAGTTCACTTAAAATGATCTGTTCCAAGTTTGACCTTTTTTCTACAAATTCATTGTGTCTTTTTTTCTTACTGCTGAGTAGAATTTCATTGTGTAAATATACATCATCTTGGTTATCCATTCATTCAATGATGGGCATCTGTGTTGATTCCAGTTTTTAGCTATTATGACTTAAGCAGCTATAAACATGGTTGAGCAAATATTTATGAACTGAGATGTGGAGCTTTTAGGGTAAATGCTCAGTAAGTGAATAACTGAGACTGCTGATAACTCATTCATCCTTTTCAGGAGTCTCCAAATTATTTCCACAGTGGTTATACAAGCTTATAACAGTGAATGAGGGTTCCTATTTCTTTACAGCCTCACGAACATTTGTTTACAAGTGATTTTTTAAAGTTTACTATCCTTACTGGGGTAATATGGAGTCTCATAGTTGTTTTAATTTGCATTTCCTTAATGGTTAGGGATGTTGGACATTTTCTTAAGTGTGTCTTAGCCATTTCTAATTCTTCCTCGGAGAACTCCCTACTTAGTTCTCTGCCTCACTTTTGGAGTGAGTTGTTTGATTTTTCTATTGTTTAGTTTTTTGAGTTCTTTGTAGATTATATTAGGCTTCTGTCAGTGGTATAGCTGGAAAAGATTTTCTCCCATTTAGTGGGTAATCTATTGGCTCTGCTTATGGTATGTTTGTCTATGCAAAACTTTTTAGTATAATGACATGCCATTGGTTGAGTGTTGGTTTCATTTCCTTGGCCAGTAGGGTTTTGTTCAGGAACTCTTTTCCTAGTCCTATCATGGCGAGTGCTTCCTAATTTTTTCTTTCAGTAGTTGAAGAGTTGCAGGTCTTATATTGAGGTCTTTAATCCATTTGGACTTGATTGTTGTGTATGGTGAAATGAGTGGGTCTAATTTCATTTTTCTACATATGGTCATCCAATGTGTCTAACATCATTTGTTAACAATGCTGTCTTTTCTCCAGTTTACATCATTGGCACCTTTGTCAAAGATCAAGCAGCTGCAGTTGCTTGCCCTAAAGTCTGGGTCTTCAATTCTGTTCCATTGGTTTATGTTTCTGTTTTAATTCTAGTACCATGCTGTTTTGGTCACTATGGCATTATAATATAGCTTTAGATAAAGTATGGTGATACCACCAGAGGTGTTTTTTTTTTTTTTTTTTTTTTTTTTTTTTTTTTGCTGAGGATATGTTTGGATATCTGAGGCTTTCAGCCATTCCATATGAATTTTGAGCTCATTTTCCAGTTTCATTGAAGAACGATGGTGGGATTTTTTATTGGTATTTTATTGTTATATTGCTTTGGTAGAATTGTCATTTTCACAATATTAATTATACCTATCCAGGAACATGGGAGGTCCTACCATTTTCTTAAGTCATCCTCTATTTCTTTCTTGAGTATTTTTATGTTTTCATTGTATAGTTCCTGCATATCCTCTGTTAGTGTTATTCCAAAGTATTTAATTTTGTTGTTGCTATTGTAAATGAAACAGTCTCACTGATTTCTCTCTTTATATATTTTCCCATTCCATATGGAAAAGCTACTGATTTTTGTGTATTGATTTTGTATCCTGCCACTTTGCTGAAGGAATTTATCACCTTAAGAAGTTTTGGGATAGAGACTTTGGGTCACTTATATATAGGATCATGTCATCTGCAAAAAGGGCTAACTTGACTTCTTCCTTTCCAATTTGAATCCTTTTCATTTCTTTCTCCTGTCTTATTGCTTGGGCTAGTTCTTCTGGTACTATATTTAAAAGCAGTGTCTTTTTCCCAAACTCAGTGGGATCTCCTTGCATTTTTCCCCATTAAGAATTATCTGGGCTTTAGGAGCTTTATATATAGCCTTTATTGTGATGAGATATAAAACCTCCTTGCTTATTTGTTCCAGTGTTTAGATCATGAAGTGGTGTATTTTGTCAAAGACTTTCTCTGCATCAGTTGAGATTATCATGTGGTTCTTATGGTTCAGTTTATTTATGTGGTATATTACATTAACTGATTTCCATATGTTAAACCATCCCTGCATCTCTGAGATGAAGCCTACTTGATTAAGGTGTATAATGCTTTCAATGTGTTGTTGAATTTGGTTTGGAAGGATTTTTTCAGGATCTTTGCATCTAAGTTAATTATGGAGATAGACCTCTAATTTTCTTTCCTTGTTGAATCTCTGTCTGATTTTGTTATTAGGGTGGTGCTAGCTTCATAAAAGGAGTCAGACATTTCCCTGGTCTCCAGTTATGCAGAATACTTTGAGAAAAAATGTTTTCAGTTCTTCTATGAAGGTTTGATAGAATTCAGCTGAGAAGCTATCCAGTATGAGACTTTTCTTTTTGGGGAGGTTTTTGATTAGCTTCTCAATCTCCATGGATGTGATAGATTTGTTTAGGAGATTAATCTGCTCTGGGTTTAGTTTTTGTAGGTGATATGGGTCAAGTTATTCATCCATTTCTTCCATATTATTTAATTTTTTTCAGTTAAAGGTTTTGGAAGCAAGCCCTGATGATTCTTCTGATTTCACCAATGTCTGTTGTCCTTTCTCCTTTTTCATTTCTGATTTTGTTAATTTGAGACTTCTCTCATTTTTTAAAAAATATTTTATTTTAATTTACTGATTTGACAGAAAGAGAGAGAGGTGGGGGAGAGAGAGTATGGGTGCACCAGGGCCTCCAGCCACTGCAAACAAACTCCAGATGCATGTGCCCCCTTGTCCATCTGGGTATGTGGGTCCTAGGGAACCGAACCTGGGTCCTTTGGCTTTGCAGGCCGATGCCTTAATTGCTAAGCCATTCCTCCAGCCCGACTTCTCTCATTTTTGCTTGATCACTTTGGCCAGGGGTTTGTCAATCTTGTTTATTTTTTCAAAGAACCAGCTTTTGATTTCATTGATTTTTTAAAATTGTTTTCCTATTTTCCAATTCATTAGTTTCTGCTCTAATCTTGATTATTTCTTCCTGCCTGGAGCTATTTTTGGATACTTCTTGTTTCACCAGGGCCTTCAGGTGGACCATCAGGTTATTGATTTGTGATCTCTCTGTCTTTGTAATGAAGGCATTTAGGGCTATGTATTTGTCCCTAATGACTGCCTTCATTGAGACCTATAAGTAGGATGTGTTTTCATTATCATTCAAATCTAAGAATTTTACAATTTCTTTTATTGATTTCTTCCACAACACATTCATTGTTTAAAAGTGTGTTGTTTAGGGCTGGAGAGATGGCTTAGTGGTTAAGATGCATGCCTGCGAAGCCTAAGGATCCAGGTTTGATTCTCCAGATCCCACATAAGCCAGTTGCATATGGTGGCACATGCATCTGGTGTTCATTTACAGGAGCTAGAAGCCTTGGCATGCCCATACTCTCTATCTCTATTTCTCCCTCTCTTTCCCTAATAAATAAATAATTTAAAATAAATCTTAAGAAAGTATATATGTATATTCTTAGCTACATTAAACATTTTTTTTAAAGTGTGTTGTTTAGTCTCCAGCTTCTGGTGGAGTTCTTGATGTGTCTCTTGCTAATTTCTAGTTTAAAGCATTGTGATGTGACATGATGCAAGAAGTTACTTCAGTTTTCCTGACTTTATGGAGGCACGTTTTATGGCCCAATATATGGTCAATTTTGGAGAAGTTTCTATTGGCTATTGAGAAGAATGTGTACTCTGTAGAGTTCAGGTGGAAAGTTCTGTAGATATCTATTAGGTCTAGTTGATCTATTATGTTGTTGATCTCTATTATTTCCCTGTTTATTTTCTGCTTAGATGATCTGTCTCCTGGTGATAGTGGAGTATTGAAGTTTCCAACTATGATGGTATTGGTGTTTATTTCTGTTTTATTATGGAGTAGAGTTTGTTTTATAAACTGTGGTGACCCTGTGTTTGTTGCATATCTATTTAGGATTGTGATGTGCTCATGTTGGGTCATTCCCTTGATAAGTTAGAACTGGTCTTCTCTGTCCTTTTTGATTACTTTTGGTTTGAAGTCTATTTTATCAGATATTAATATAGTAATACCCACTTGCTTTTTATTTCTATTTGCTTGAAATAGGGTTAGGGTAGAGATGTCTATCTTTAATGGTGAGGTGGGTTTCTTGAAGACAGCAGATAAAAGGGTCCAGTTTTTTGATCCATCCTGATAACCTGTGTCTTTTGATGATTGAGACCATTAATATTTAAGGTTATTACTGTGAGGTTTGAATTAATGCCTGCCATGATGAGGCATTTTATGGGGTTAGGTGCTTACTTGTGTTATGTACTGTTTTGAGCCTGGTCTATTTTGGGTATTGTGATCTTCTTGTTGGCTCCTGAGATTGGTTGTTTGACTGTTTTTTGTGGAGTATTCCTTCAAGTATTCTCTGTAGGTTTGGCTTTGTGTTCAGATAATTACAGAGTTGGATTTTTTCATGGAAGGGTTTTTTTCTTTCACCATATATTATGAGGGGTACCTTTCCTGGGTAAAGTAGCTTGGGTTTTAAGGAATAGTTTTTCAGACTTTGAAGTGTTCCATTCCAGGACCTTCTGGCTTTCAGGGTTTCCATTGAGAAATCTGATGTTATTCTAATGGGATTGCCTTTGTATGCTGTGAATTGCTTCTCTCTTGCTGCTTTTAACACTCTCTCTTTGTTTTCATTATTAAGTGTTTTAAATATGATGTGTCTTGGGGAATTTCTTCCTTGGTCCTGCCTGTTTGTTGTTCTGTGTGCTTCTTGTTTGTGGATGGGCCTCTCTTTTGCAAGATTCAGGAAATTTTCTCCAATAATTTTGTTGAGTATGTTTCCTATGCCTCTGGTCTGGATTTCCTCTCCTTCTGGTATACCCATTATACAGATATTTAGTCATTTTAGAGTGCTCTACAGTTTCCTCATATTCTGTTTACTTGATTTTTTTGAACTGAGCAAATTTTTGGCCTCTCAATCAATTTCTTGTGTCTTATCTTCTAGGTCAGAGGTTCTGTCTTCCACAAGAGTAACTCTGTTGGTGACTGGTTCTAGAGAAGCTTTCATAAATTCTATTTTATTTTTGTTTTCTGTCATGTTGTTTTGTATAATGTCCATCTCTTTTTTAAGGTATTATTTCAATTTGAATTTTAATTTTCTTTTTTTTTGAATTTTAATTTTCTTGATGCTTCTTATAGTTCATTCTTGCATTTGATCAAGTCTTTTTTAAGCTTAAACAAGGGGTCATTGAGGTCTTCCATTTCTTGCCTTACCTTCAATTTATTGGTATCTCTTTGGAGGGTTCTAACATTTTCTTCCATCAAGTTAAGCCTACTGTCAAAATCTGAACACTCTAGGCAATGAGTTTGTTCAATTTCATTGATATGATTATTGGTTCTTTGATAGTTTGCTTCAAATTCAGCAATCTTTTTTTTTTTTTTTTTTAAAATCAGGGTTTCATCGGTTGTCGTGTTTTCATTTGGGGAATGAATTTCTGTTGATTTCTGTCTGATTTCATTGGTGGCTTCTTTAGTAGGACTAGGCATCCTTGGTAGAATTTTCTTCATTTTCTGACTTTCCTTGGCTGTTTATGTTGTTGTCTACCCATTTTAGGAAGACTATTTTATTGAGGAAGAAGCAAGTTTGTGTCTTTTTGCTCACTGAGTCTCTGACTCAGATGGATAGGGATGTTGGTACCTATTGACCAGTCATGATACCAGAACAAAAGGATTCCACAGTTCACACAGGGGGCAGGCCTCCCTGAGCAAGGCACAATAGGACCTACCAGGACCAGGGGACTAGGAAGACTAGAAGGTAACAGGGATCTGGCCTACTTTGTGCTGAGCCCTCCAGGACATAGACCAGTACAGGCATCCCATACTGGGGAGATGGGAGGAGCCCAGATACAACAGTGTGGTCTACTCACTCCAGAGGGCTGTGGCTTCCCACACACTGATGTGTAAGGAGCTCAGAACTGGGCAATGGGAAGAGTCCAGATATGGGCCCAGCCGACTCACTTGAGACCACTGCACCTGCCCACTCACTGGCCACTCAAGAAGTCAGTCCCAGTAGGAGATGGGAGGATCCCAGAAATGGGTCTGGTCTACTCACTCCAGTCTGCAGAGACTGCCCACACACTGGCCATGCAAGAAACCAAGAAGCTTCTCTTTTCAGCTGGCAGTGACCACTGGGATGACCCAAAAGGCAACATAGTGCTGAGGAGAAGTGATGGAGGAGTGTCTAGCACTGTAACATCGCTATCACACCCTCTAAGGCTCAGGGTCCATTATGGAAGAGGTGGCAGAAAGAATGTAAGCGCCAAAGGAAGTGTGCCACTCCTTATAATGCAACTGTCCACACAGTGGCTAGCAATACTTTCACAGGACCCTCATAATAGGAGTAAAAGACCATGACATCAAAATAAAAGAGAGACTAACACAGAGAGGGAGGGTATATGATGGAGAGCAGAGTTTTGAAGGGGAAAATGAGGGAGTGGAAGGAAATATGGTTTATTGTCTGTAAGTATACAAGTTGTTAATAAAAAAAATTAAAAATTAAAAAAAAATCCTACTTTAGGTGTCTGGTCACTCTAGCTTTCCTTCAGCAAGAATCCTATCAAGTTAATATAACCAGCATGCTCCTTGTCTCTATTTTCTTAGTAATTTTCCATCCTGTGACTACCTGTATTTGTAGTCTGTTGGCTATAAAGCCCATTTGTTCATGCTGTTTTCAAATTTTTGCTATATTCTATACTGAATCTCTTTTCTCCTAGTGCAATAGTTTTTATATTCTTGAATAAATTTAGCCACTATAGCCAGTGTTTAGATCTGGTTCTCTTTGACAGGAGTTAGGCAAATACCTGTTGCCCACTAAAATTCTAAAAATTTTGCATTTGGCCATGACAAAACAGACCCATATATGGTAACAGATACCATTTTCACCAAATTGCCATTGGGAAAAATACTAAATATGCATAGTACTATTAAATATCCAGTGAATTTTTATGACAATACTCAGTTTACTTGGAGGGTGAGACTTCTTCATAGTCTTACTCACTTGAGTAATCCAATTATAACTTTTAGAAACTCAGAATGTTGTTTGAAGCTTCTTAAATAAACTGTATTACTATGATGCCACAGTTCCTTCACAGTGTTGGAAGTGAATCATTTTTTTGTTAACTTGTGCTGGAAAAATAAGTCAGAATTTCTAAGAATACATGTTAGAAAAAATACAAGTTTTTCTTTCCCTTCCTGTCATCTGAACCAATTAAATCATTTCAGCGCAATGTTTGGGAAAGTAAGACATACTCATATCATACTCAGAGGCACCTAGTAGGAACATTTTTTTTTTTTTGCTTGTTTTCCTGGTATTAAGTTGTGTTTCTAACTCTGAGGGAATTTTCTTTGTAACTGCATTACAGATAATTCTTCATAATGTAAATCATAAACAACTTTTGAATAACTAAAACAAAGACATGTTCTTTTTTCCATTGAGGCTTGTTTTTGATTATTTGATTGTTGAAAACTTATCTTGATAAGAAGGAGGCAAAGAGTCACAAATCATCAGTCACAAACGTTTATTCTCCCACCTCATAGCTCTAGATATGCCTGGAAGCATGA
This sequence comes from Jaculus jaculus, assembly GCF_020740685.1. NCBI lineage: Eukaryota > Metazoa > Chordata > Mammalia > Rodentia > Dipodidae > Jaculus > Jaculus jaculus. Next base: position 70,720,505 of record NC_059104.1, read on the forward strand.
AGAGGAACAGGAGAAAGTATGACTATGTCTTTAAAATTTATCCATTGAAGCAGTCTGGAATGGATTAAAAGTTATGCACATTAAGATACTATTTATATCTAAAAGTATTCCTTTGTAAAATTAGAATTATTGAAGAATCAATGACAAGTCTTTCTAGGTGTGTGGTTCATTGGTTTATGCCTTGATGTTAGCTCACTTACTACAGTAAAAATGGATCTATTACCAGATAAATCAATATTGTTTAGCTCCCTAGAATATTAGTAACAAGCAGGAAGCAGGAAGTATCAGAACAATAAAAATAGAGTTTTTCAAAATATATTCACCTACTTCAAACTAAATACACCCTGACTCCTGCAAGGTTTTTTAAGAAATTTATTTCTACTGTATTCAAGCAAGCTTGACGACTGTTTGCTCACCAAAAAAATGAAAACAAGAGTCAGAAGTTCCAGCCAAGATGGCTACCGCCTAGCTGCACTGCAAATCCCAGGGAAAGAAGAGTAGATGCAGATCCTAAGGAGAGAGCCACCCCATCATACCTCAAAAGGGCCCCGGCTGAAACTAAGGAAAATTGGGGAAACAAGCAAGGGTGCTGTTTTCCTGATGAACGGGATACCAGCACAAAGGGGAAGGAGACCAACACAGAGAAAAATCAACTCCTATCAAATCAGAGAGCCAGAGCCTCAGAGGCCCCCAACACCGCATCACTGAAGCAGACTAAAAATGAACCCAACATGGCTCAGGGAAATTTTGCGGAAGAGGGGATGGAAAGAATGTCAGAGCCACATGTTGGGTCATGATTTGCAGAGACATTTATCATACCAATAACTGTAGGCTAACTCCACAATGCACGACCCATATACCTCAAAAAGGAGGGGCCAATAGGGAATGGGTAGGACATGGATGAGCCTAATAATGGTACCAAACTGCCTGTATTTGCTGAATACAATTTTAAAATAAAAAAGTAAAAATAAAATAAAATAATTAGAAAAAGCCAAGAAGAAAGAAAGGATGGAAGAAACACTATTAAAGAACAATAATAAAACACAATTTTGAAAAGGGAGGGTCATACACATAAAGAGAATAAAATTAGAAAAGACAAAAGCAAAGAAGTAATTAAACAAAACAATCTTAAAATCCATTATAATTGAGGTTATTTGGTATGGATAAAAGGCCTAACCTACTCGAACAGCTGTGTAACCACAATAAAGCAGAAAGTAATCGAATGAGACAGCAATGTATACTGCTAAAACAGTGTTCTGTAGGAAAATATGAAAAAATCAAGTAAACTAAAATTTAATTTCTTTACAACTTCTCAAAACTCTTAAGACAAAACAACATGACACAGTGTTTCCTAACATTTTTGATGACAAAACTTTTTCTTATGTTTTGGCTTGAACAAGTACATAGAATCAGGTTAACTAAAAACACACACTGGGAGACATTGAGCTATATTTCTGTGAAAAGAATGCCTTCAATGTACCAGTCAGGAACAGAAGGAATAAATTTAAAGATTTCCATACATATCAGATTTATCTAGCTGAACAGCAGAAGGTAGTGCTCCTGTCTTTTACAGTGTACAGTTGCCACTGAAAAGTGGATGCTTGGCCAGAGACTCTATTTCTGTACACTTACCTATCCTGCCTCCCTTTGCAATTGATTGTGTCCATATCTGAAACTTAGGTTCATCCGTGTGGGGCCTCATCATAATTCATGTACTTTATTTACTCCTCTGGTTCCTGCTGGCATTCAGAACAACTTGGAGACCTGGACCTTGAAGATAGCAGACCTTCCATCAGATTGAATCCCCAAATGACTGCTCATTGTGTGTGCACACATTCATATACACACGCACATACATTTCTGTGACCACCTCCAATTGACCTGCCCTTATACCAGGATTCTTATGTAAGCATAAAATAAAGTTCTATATGTTAATCCTACAATAACCAAGGTAAAATGAGGTGTGTTTAAAATAGTTAATTGTGGTTAAATCTATGCCTTGGGTAGGGCAAGGAACATGGTTGGCAAGGTCTCATGGCAAGAATGTGCCTTATATTTCTATTTTGGAACATCATTAAAATTCAACTTTCAAGTTTCTGTCTTGAATAAAGATGACTTGTGATAATCTCTAAAAGATGGCAGCAAGGTATTTTTTTAAAAACAACAACAAAAAAAACACTATTATCTTAGGAGACTACCCTGATGGAGCTGCCTGAGATGCTTAATCCTTTAAAAAAAGAAAAAAAAAAACCAACTTTACTTATTTGGAAAACTCATTCTCTATAAAAACTAGAAAACTTAGCATTTGGTGGTTGTACAAGTTCCTTGCTCTTTATTAATCCTATCCAAGCAATTTCCTACATGAACCTACTACATGTCCAAAGCACAGTCGTCAACAACCCAATATGAAAGGGCTGGAATGATTAAGGCTCTTGCCTGCAAAGCCAAAGGATCTGGGTTCAATTCCCCAGGACCCACATAAGCCAGATGCACAAGGTGGCACAAGTGTCTGAAGTTTGTTTGCAGAGGCTGGATGCCCTGGTGCACCCATTCTCTCTCTCTCTCTCTCTCTCTGTCTCTCTGTCTCTCTCTTCCTCTCTCTGTCTCTCTCTTCCTGCCTCTTTCCCACTCAAATAAATGGATAAAAAATTTAAAATTTTTAAAAAAAGACCTGAAAGCCACCTGCTTAGGCTGAGGTAGGAAAGTGTCCATTTTTACTTATCTTCAGTGCCCTGAAGCATACCACTGTGTGGCCATCCCTCTGCATACTTTCTGATTCAATGGCCTGTGGTACAATTTGAGGCCTTTCAAAGCAGCACTCGGTGCTCCAGATTAGTGGCTCTACAAGTGTGGTACTAGAAACATCCATATCACCTGTGGGAGCTTGTTTGAAAGGCAGGTTCTTAGGACCCACCCTCAGCCTACAGAATCTGAAGCTCTGGGGCATTGGGGTGGGATCAGCAAGATGTGTAGTCCCAAGTTCTTCAGGTAATTCTGTCCAATCTGAAGCTTGAGGATCATTGCTCCAAAGCTCCAAAGCACCATAGTTTCTCTTCCCTTCCTTAGATTGTAATCTCCTTCTTTGTCCACCTGAACTCTTCTGAGAAGTTAACCAACCTAAGGCTTTAAAGTTACTTTTGACAATAGTTAAAATATTGACTCTCTCTGTAAATAGGTATTTTTAAAAGGCTAGACGTTTAAGATACAAGTGAGAGGTACACACTGAACTTTGCTTTGAGCACTCAGTCTTATCTTTCTGCCAGCCAAGACACACTTTTTTTTTTTAACATGCAGTAGTTACCATTGGTCTGATAACTTCCAGTGTTAAACTTTTAAAATGATAATATTGTCCCCATCTTACAAAAATAAATAAAATAAAAACTAACAAGAAAACTGAGAATTAGAAAGAACCACAGCTTGGAATCTTCCCTACTCCTTTCTGCTATGTTGTGCAGTGTTAGTGAATCTGGATGGAGTAGTAGTATTAGCAGTTGTAGTAGTAGTGGAGTAACATACAGAAAGACAAGCAGGTCAGTGACTCTTCAAGCAAATTTCTGAGACCTGTCATATCAGCTTTGCCTCTCTCTTAACTTTTGCAGGGCTTGAAGTTAAATGCAACACAAATAGACATACAGACCATATATCTAAACATTTTAGTTACAAGTCAACTTTAAAACATATTCAATAAAATTTTTTTCCTACCTTAGCAAATATGTATACCTTTATCACAATATGTAAAGTCAGGTTCAAAGTTAGGATTCTTTGACTCTGTGGTAGTCTGCATTGGAATGAGATGGTGGCAGGTGGAATTGTTCCTATTGACACTATATTACACTAACAGTGCCTCATGTGTCCATGTCCATGTCCACAAATCTATAGGTCCAAGATTTTTCCCTAAACTCTTGTAAACAGCTGGCCTTTGGTTACCCCTGGGACTGTACAAAAGGGAACTCTATGAAGGTAATTTAAGAGAAACACACACAGGCCCAGGACTTGACATATAAAGGAAAACATGATTCTAGGTGCTACTATTCCCATGGTAGGGAAAGGGGCTTCAGGAAGGCCATAAGAGCCCTCTCCACATGAATCTCATGGCAGAGGCCTTTCCTGGTCTAAGTGAGGCCAATTCTACCTACATTTTCATCAGATTCATTGAGGAAAAAGATCTTTATTCAAGTAAGTTTGAGAAGCACTGGATATTACATAAACCTCTTGGACATTTATAGCAAGCGTTAGTATAGATTCTTAGCTCAAGCTACAATACTAAAATATTATACACTCAGTGGTTTAAACAATATGTATTTATTTTTCACAGGCTAGACATACAAAAAATTCAAGATCAAAGTGCTTATCAGTTTGGTTCCTGATGAGGACTCTTCCAGTCTTACAGAAGGTCATGATATCACTGTGTTTTAACTACTGGGGTGGGGAGGGTGTCTCTCCTTATCATGGAAGTCTCAACCCTTTTATCTCATCTAAACCTGATCCCCTGCAAAGCCCTCATTTCCAAATACTACCACATTAGGTCTGAGGGCCCCAACATATAAATGCTAGAGGAACACAAACATTTGGTGCAAAAGACATAATAAAGACTCTGAGGTCAGATGCAACATATTTGTGTGACTTATACTCATTACTACCTACATATTGACTCACAAAAATTTTAAAGTTTGGAGAATCTATTATTTGAAGAAAGTACCAGGATTTACTCTAAATCACAAAGACCTTAAATCTGGCACCTCTTATGTCTTTCTGGTAAGTTTCATTCATGGCATCTCCCTTAGTCTATGGCATTACATGTTGTTGCTTATTATGACAAACATCATCAACAAATTCTATATCTACATTTCCTTGTCTGTCATTCTCAGATCTGCTTTCCTTTTAAAATTTTCCCCATCCCTAAAGTACCAGTCAAATGAATTCTATTCACATTTACTAAAGTGATAGCTACAACATCACTTCTAAATGCAATGTGACTTTATTCTAAATGCAATCAATAAATAAGTGGTTAAGTTTCTGACCTCATAGAAGAATCAATACAACTCTCTGAGTTCACTGTTCTCCCATCATCTTATTCTGTCTTTCTTTTCATTCTGGTGAGTAATTATAAAAGAATTATAAAATTATGAAAGAAAACTTCAGGAATGCACAATCAAAAATTAGATAAGCCCATGTTTTTCTGTAGCTTAAAACAAATTCTTCAATTCTTTTCTTCCTCTTCTCATCCCTTAAATTGGTGGCTGTTAAGATTTGCTTAGCATTTGTGAAATCCTAAGAAGAGTATTGCATATAAACAAGAGAAGTGTTTCATGCTGAAGAACCATCACCGTGCATACCTGTTTACTAGAAATAAAATAAATGATTCCTAATCCTAAAAGACACTATTCACCTCTGTTGAAGCCTTCCTCACAGCTCATTTTACTAAGGAGAGTTCCCAAGGGTCCCTGCCACAGCATTGCTGTGGCAACCACTGCAGCCACTTGTTTATTTCAGTTAAAAAACACATTCAGGTTGTCAACCTGTGCCACCAGCTGTTTGGCTCAGAGTATTAATGTCAGTGCCATTGTTGCCTCAAAGCATATTGTCAATCAAACATGCTATGGCAAGAGGAAGTTCAGGCAGAGCTGTTGTTTAGGACAGGAGCCACTCAGGGTGTTGGTATGACAATGTCTTTAAATACTAATACTCAATTTTACATCCAAGAGATTGGTTCTGGTGGTTATGCTAGAGACAACTGGGGATAGTGGGGTATTATCTTAAGCTAAAGTCACAAAAGAAATAATTTTTTACGAAAAATATAATCAGTAATTTTGAAATTTCCATGGTCAGTGTTGAAGAAGTTATTCACAAACCCAAATTTAAATGAGACTGCCATTTGGTATCTAAAACCAAAGCTAGCGTAATAAATGAGATTTGTTTTGATGACTGTCATCATGGAACTTCAGAACTCCATTTTTACCATTTTCTAAGTCATTTGAAGTGCATTTATCTGCATAAACTATCTTCTTTAAATTGGGAAAAAATAAATAAATTTAGCTACAACTTTAGCAGATCAATATAGCCATTCTTTTTTTCAGCTTACTGTTTGAATGCATTAATTTACCTTTAGGTAGCCCTCCCCGCCCCCCCAAGCTTTTTCCCCTTTACAAATCATTGTTTAAGATACATATGGCTTGTGTCAGATTAGGAAATAATGTAGCCCTTGTATTTGTTTTTAAAAAATCCCATCAAATGCAAAAAGCAGTTCAATGCTTCAAATTTAAAAGAAAACTCTAGAGAACACAATTACAAAAATCACCACTTTGTGAATGTACTGTGATTTTTTTTTTTTTGTATTTTATCATATCCTATTGGTTCTCAGAGATTAAAAAAATAGGCATCATTTGTAATAAGTGGTAATCTAAGATGCCCACAAGGTTTCCACAGTGTGTAGTCCTGTCAGATATTCACCTTGAAGATGGGCAGGACCATTGAATATGACATGATATCAAGTCCATCACAATATTAATTCAAAGGGAACTTATCCTAGGTTGGCTTGCTTAATCTGGTGAGCCCTTTTAAAGAAGGTGAAGTGACAAGGAAAATAAAGTGGCATACCATTCTTCCAAAAACATGTGTACATCTAAAAATTACAGTTCTGATAGACAATTGGTAAGAAAATACTGAATAACTGATTATTCTGAAGCCATTTAAATTTGTACAATAACATATTGCCTTTTAAGAATATAGAGCTGTGTATAAGAGTACTTCAGACCGCATTCTATAAAGGTTGTTGCCATATGGTGCCGGGCTCTCTGGCAAGCAGGGCTATAGGAGAGCCAGTCCCACCAGTTTCTCCTTGGGGCTGAGCAGGATGGTGATGAAAGGCCCAAGAATTCAGAAGCCCAGAAATACTATCATGCTCCAAAGGGAGCTTAAGCGGGCCCCTGCATACCTCAAACTCCAGGCTTTACATCTCTGTTGAAAGCAAGTAAAGAATCCCTCTTCTCATTATATCAGAGCCCGCTCCTAATATAAAACTAGGTAAAAAGGGCATGAGATAGCCCTCAAGGATGGGAAATGAGTAATGAAGTGAACCACTTATTTGGTTTCTGTAAATAGCCTGCACCATAAGCCTTAATAGCCCACACTGTAAGCCTTAGTAGCCTGCACCATAAGCTGTAGCAGCCTGCCTCAGACCACCAAGGTCATAGGAGACTGATACCACACTCTGCTACCCCCACCCAAGGACCTGCGCAAATGCTGACTTCCAAGGTCATAGGAGACTGATACCACACTCTGCTACCCCCACCCAAGGACCTGCGCAAATGCTGACCACCAAGGTCATAGGAGACTGATACCACACTCTGCTACCCCCACCCAAGGACCTGCGCAAATGCTGACTTCCAAGGTCATAGGAGACTGATACCACACTCTGCTACCCCCACCCAAGGACCTGCGCAAATGCTGACCACCAAGGTCATAGGAGACTGATACCACACTCTGCTACTCCCACCCAAGGACCTGCGCAAATGCTGACCACCAAGGTCATAGGAGACTGATTGGTCCATGAGGGGCTTGAACAAATTAAACTAATTGGCTTAGAAACTATGGAGTGGCACAAACTGACTTGCTCACACCCCGCGGGCTCCTGATATTAAAAAAATGATTGGTCTAATGCACAGGCTTTGTTAGAAACCCTATAAAAACTGTCCCATTCCTGCAGTCGGGGCTCTGCAGTCCTCTACCCCTGTGCGGTGTACGACTGTGGGCCCCAGCGCTCTTGGAATAAAATCCTCTTGCAGTTTGCATCAAGACCGCTTCTCGTGAGTGATTTGGGGTGTTGCCATATCCGGGCAGAGCGTGGGGTCCTCGTTTTGGGGGTCTTACAGTGAGTGTTGATGACCCAGACCCCCTTCTAGTCCCTAGAGAGAAACACACTGAGTCGGGAGACTTCTCGAAGTGGGATCTCACTTTATTGTAGCAGGCAGGTGTTTATATAGCGTTGAGAATGAAGGCAGGGTTCTCAGGAAAGGATGAGGTGTAAGGGCCAATAGCATATTGCTACTTTTGAAATGATTGGTTCTAAGCATGTGCGGGAACTCTAACTTTTTTTGCAGAAGTAGGAGGCCAGAGGCAATTTATGACTGCTGAGTCATAGATGGCCAGAGACAGGTCACCAAACTTTAGCTAGGCTCAGGAAGTTGCACTGGGCCTCGCATCTGGGCCTCTCAAGGCCCAACTGAGAGACCAAGGAGAAGTAATATGCTGCACCTGGCTGTTGTGACCTCACTTAGTGGCTGGACAGTGGTGCTGCCATTTTAAATCAGATAGCCATTTTGACTCAGATGAGGACCTAGCTGACTAATGTGCTATTCTTTGTCAGGAGCCATAAAGCAAAAGCCTCTCCATTTTGCCTGGGCCTGTTCTTAAGTAGACTCATTTATCAGAGAGCTGGTCCATCCAGCTTTCTGTTAGGCACTTCCAGAATGTTAGTCAGCAGACTACTTACAGAATATTATCTTTTGCAAAAGGCCAGTTTATGGTCAGGCTGTGAAGCCTGATGCAGTCAGGATGTTAAGCCATTGAGGCAAGATTAGATGAACACCTGATTACATTTCTTCTAGGTTTCTTAACAATTCCAAGACCCTAAATCATGTCAGCCAGCTTATTCCCCCCTTTTCTTCCCCTATATAACCACTCTGTAAAAAATAAAAATCAGAGAGACCTGGATCAGACTATAGACTTGGTCTCTTTCTTAGTGTCTCTTGTCTCTCATCCAGGTTAATTTCCCCTCAGGTCCTTTTTCAGCTCCCCACTGGCCGGGGCAATTTTTGCTTCTGTATCCATTCTTGCTTAGTTATAGCACCACCCCCCCCTTGATTCCTGGGAAGCCTCCACTTCAAGGACATTCCAGAGATACCTAGCCATGGAGGCTCTGGCCTCTTGCAAAAGATAAATTCTGCAAACAGCTCTTGCAATAGGTTCTTTAAACAAGTCTACCTAAGATAAGTAGGCTGGACTTCCCATGCACACCCTCTCTGAAATTCCCGCATGTGCCCTCTTAGAACCAATCATTTTAAAATTCGCAATATCATGTAACCTTTCCTTTATAAACCCCTTTCCTCTGAGGGTCTGGGCTCTCTCCCTCACTACCATTGTGCCAGACTGTGTGGACTGAGCCCAGGCCTAGGCTTGCAATAAAGAAACTTGTTGCTTTTACCTTCGAGTGTCTCGGCTTTTGTGGCAGTTCTCTGGATGACTCCTGGGTGACCGGGGGACTTGGCTCCTGGTCAGGGGTCTTAGTATAACACCAACAATATGGTATTGCTACTCTTGATATGTCAAATCCATTCAGGGGGACTGGAGAGATGGTTTAGTGGTTAAGGTGTTTGCCTGCAAAGCCAAAGGATCCTGGTTCAAGTCTCCAGTACCCACATAAGCCAGATGCACACGGGGGGTGCATGCATCTGGAGTTCATTTGCAGTGGCTGGAGGCCCTATTACACCCATTCTCTCTCTCTCTCTCTCTCTCTCTCTCTCTCTCTCTCTTCATTTCTCTCTCTGTCTGTCACACTCAAATAAATAAAAATAATTAACACAAAAAATTTTTTTAAAGAAATCTTCAAAGTAAAACAAGGGGCACAAGGAAAACTGTGGAATCTGGAAATAGGGCTGGAAGCCATTCTCAAAGACAACATATAGCTACATTTTGAACAAAGCAGGTTAAGAGAACTTAACTGCAGTTTAGGAATACACACAGAGAGAGATTATCATTCATAGTGGCTCAGTAAAGGAGGTCTTGTGGTCATCTTCTTGAGCTAGGGAAAGGCAGGTTGCTAATAGGAACTGTTTAATGGGGTGGAAGGAAGGTTTTTGCCCCAGGAGGGTCTTTGTCAGTGAGCAGAACTGACAGAGAAGAGATCAGTGGTAGAAGAATACAGCTAATTGCCAATCCAGTTTATAAAGTTATCAAGATCTTTAAGAATTTGGAAGCCAAATGTGTCCTTTGTAGCCAAAGGGAATCATTGTCCAATTTGTTTTGTGGTCAAACCATATTGCAGTAAATAATGCGGTGCTTGGGATTTATTTATCCTTTTAAATCAAGAGTTTTAAGATTGAAGGGAGATAACCACTGAAGGGTTGGAAATTTGAGAACCCATAGAGGGGTGATAAGTGCTAGGGCATCTGTCTGAGAATCAGAAGTCCCTGATCTGAAGATGGGGGAGGAAACTGAAAGACCCAGAAAGTAAACTGATGCCATGGCAGGCTTCAATAGGATGCTGCCCTGGCTAGGCCTAAGTTTCAAGTTCCCGCTTGAGCACAGGGCAACCACTTGAGCAGAGGGCAACTGCCCTGACATACAGACAGGAAAGAAATCCGCCCAAGGACCTGAGTCAGCCCCTAGACATGCCTGAGACTTGTCCCTTCTGCCTTTCTACCTCAGCCAATAAGAAGCATACAAATGTTACCGCTGCTTGCTTAGCCAGTCACGATGGAGATTACCTACTCTGCCTGGAATTCCCCTATCTCCTGCCCACCAACTTTGCCTGCCAATATCCTAAACCAATCTGAAGAGTACAAGTGCAACTACTGTTTAAATCAACCAATCATGTACCCATCTCCTTCTTCTTTGTTCAAATCTCTATAAAAACCCTACTCCCCTGTTATCCGGGGCTCTTGTATGGATCCACTGTGTTGGTGAAGTCAAGAGTCCAAGCTTAAGCCTGAGAAAAAGCTCCTTGCCTTTGTAAATGTGTTTGGTTCTCCTTGGTGGTCACTGGGGGTGCCGAGAACTAGGCATAACAAAACGCTCTTTTGGAGAAGGACAAGAGTTTCAGAAGAAAAGTAGGTATACTGGTTGGAGGCCCTTGGGCAGTCCTCTGAGAACAAGGAAGCTGGGTCTGTCCTCCATGCTAAAGATGGTCTGGCATTGAATGACTCAGTGGATAAGGCAAATGGCCTCTGTATGGTTGGAGGCAGGGTCAGTGAATTATTCTATCTGGCTGTTAGAGAGCTGTTCCAACCACCTGGGAGTTGTTTTTTTTTTTGTAAGATCTAGGGAGACTTTATTAGATTAAGTGAAGGAAGTGCAGAGAGCAAATACATTTTCCTAAGAAATAGTAGACTCTAGCAACTGGGCAAGGCAATGACCTTATCTTTTCTTGTGATTCTGTCTTCTCTGATTGAGGAAATTCTCAGAAGTCAGGATCCATGGCTAATGTTTTCCTTTTTGGAGATCTGTTCAGAGATGAAGGAAACTCCAAGCATCTGCTGATACCCCAGGGCCCTCAACAAAAAGCAGTCAGCACCCTGAGATGTCACACTTTTGGTGGCATCCTCTGAACTTCTTCACAGTCAACTTAAAGTCTCTGGGCTGTTATCTGTCCTCTATTCCAACCCCAGTTCCACTCCCCACAGGGACTGAGTGTGCGGGAAGATGTCCAGGCACTGGGAAGTGCATAGGGTGGCCACACATTGGGAGGAGAAAGTGGACACAGTCCCTTTCTGGTTGTGTTGTTCTACGAGAGGACCAGCTCAACTTTCTGGAAGAAAAAAAAAATTCTGTGGTTTGTGATATTATGACTAAAGTTCACTTTGGAATCACTCTCTGCAAAAGTAAATCTACCTTTTTTTATATCCCCCAGCAAGACTCATGTTAAGTCAGATATGGTGGCTCATGCATGTAACTCCAGCAGTCAGGAAACTGAGGCAGGGGAACTGTCATGAATTCAAGGCAAGCCTGGACTACAGAGAAATGAAAAAAAAAAAGAGGAGCTGGAGATGTAGCTCAGTCGGTAGAGTGCTTGCTCTGCACACACAAGTGTGGTGATCTAATTCAGGTGTCTCCTATAAACTTAGGTGTTTTGAATGCTAGGTTCCCAGCTGTTGCGAGCACTCTCAAAGATGATTGGTTGAGAGGATTCTGCTGGCGAAGGCCAATGATACTCAGACACTGGTATACTTGCAAAGGAGTTTACTGGGATGAAAGTCACGCACAAGCAAGTCCAAATGATCACAAATAATATTATAGCTGAAATAATATATAACCAAGGTAGATTCATCGCTACATTACTAACACAAGAATATTTTTAACGAGTCTAACATGTATACGACCTGACAACGCGAGGTTTGAGTTGCGACGTTTTACGACCTGACCAACGCGAGGTTCGAGTTGTGACGTTTTATGACCTGACCAATGCGAGGTTCGAGCTGCGACGTTTTACTTTCAGTTTGCTGCGCTCCAAGCCAAGTCTTGGTCCGCTGGCGTAAGCTAGTGCTCTGGCTTACGGATGATCATTCGGACAGAGTGTCGGGCTGATGAATTCAGATTGGTGATGTGCCTCGCGGGGGTCTCAGTCAGGACTGCTGAGTAAACTTTCAGTCAGTCATAGTGTCAGGGAGACTGAGACAATGGTTGCTGAGCAGCTGGGGTTTTTAAACCTTCCAATACTTATCTAATAGTTTCACACACACATCTGCTAATCTCTACTATGTCACTGCACACAGTTAGTCTTAGTTTTGCTTACAAGCTTTGACTTTGCATTTTTTACTCTCACAACAAACTTGTTTATCCTAAACTGGCCCTGGACCATATGCTGGTCCTTACATGCTCATAACACCAGCTAATGGAGATTTGGGAATTAATGCCTCCTGGAGGGAATGTATTGTTGGGGTTACGGCTTATGTGTATGATAGCCAGTTTCCCCATGCCAGTATTTGGCCCTCTCTCCTGTTGCTATTGTCCACCCTCTGCTCATGCCATCATTTTCTCTGACATCATGGAGCTTCCTCCCTCAGGCCTGCAAGCCAAAATAAACCTTTTTTTCCCCACAAGTTGCTCTTGGGTGATTTCTACCAGCAATGAGAACCTGACTGCAACAACAAGGTCCTGGGTTTAGTCTCCACTGTCTCATGAATGGCTGTGGTGGCACATATCTGTAATTCCAGCATTAGGAAGGTAGAGGTAGGAGACTCAGAGGTTCAAAGTCATTCTTGGCTCCATGAGACCTTGTCTAATACTGCCCCAAATAGGAAAAAAATCTGCATAAACAAAATGAATGAAAACATAGGCAGCTGGAGAGATTGCTCAGTGGTTAAAGGTGCATGCTTGCAAAGCCTAATGACTGGAGGTCCCTAGTACCGACATAAATCCAGACACACAAAGTGGCTTATGCATATGGAGTCTGTCTGCAGTGGCAAGAAATCCTGGAGTGCCCATTCTCTCTCTCTCCTTGCAAATAAAAATGTTTTAAAAATCGCCAGGCATGGTGGCACATGCCTTTAATCTCAGCACTTGGGAGGCAGAAATAGGAGGATCACCATTGAGTTCTAGACCTCCCTGAGACTACACAGTGAATTCCAGGTCAGCCTGGGTTAGAGTGAAACGCTACCTCAAAAAACAGAAATGGGGCTGGCTTAGTGGTTAAAGTGTTTGCTTGCAAAGCCAAAGGATTTTGGTTTGACTCTCCAGGACAGATGCACAAGGGAGTACATGGATCTGGACTTCATTTGCAGTGGCTGGAGGCCCTGGTGTGCCCATTCTCTCTCTCCCTCTCTGTCAAATAAATAAATAAAAATAAAGTTAAAAAAAAAAAAAACAGGCTGGGCGTGTCGTGGCTCATGCCTTTAATCCAAGCACTTGGGAGGCAGAGGTAGGAGGACTTTTGTGAGTTCAAGGCCACCCTGAGACTACAGAATGAATTCCAGGTCAGCCTGGGCTAGAGTGAGACCCTGCCTGGAAGAACAAAACAAAACAACCCCTCTCCCCCAAAAAACAGAAACAAAAACAAAACAAAGAGTTTTTAAAAAATGGCTGGAGAGGCAGCTTAGTAGTTAAAGGTGCTTGCCTGGCTTTATTTGCCAGTACCCACATAAAGACAGATGTACACAGTGGCACATGCATCTGGAGTTTGCTTGCAGCAGGAGGTGGCCCTGGCATGCCCATTCCTTCTCTCTCTCAAATAAACATTAAAAAATAGAACAAGAAAACAAACAAACAAAAAATCCGGAGCTGGAAAGATTTCTCAGTGGTTAAGGTGCTTGCCTGCAAAGCCAAACAACCTGAGTTCAATTCTCTAGTACTTACGTAAAGCCAGATGCACAGAGGCCTTGGGGTAACAATTCTCTCTCTCTCTCTCTTCTAATAGTAATAATAATAAAAAAGTTAAAACAAAAGTCAAACAGGAGCCTGTTAATGAAATGCTCTCTCAGTTTAGATCAAGTATCTTCTGATGCTGATGAAGATCCCAGAGAGGGCAGTGATGGAAGAGCCCTAAAAAGCCCAACCAATCTCCACAAAGCATAATATCCAGGCAAAAACATGCCACCTCAGTCTTAAAGTCTCCTGACTTGCTGACACCTGCGTGCAGCCAGCTTATAAGCAACACTGTAACAACTCCAAACCCCACAAGGTTTCTTTGCCACTCACATTTCAGGCATTAGTTCTGCCCCAGCTGGGCACAAGGTGCCAAAGAGCTCCCTAACCTAAGATGCGCAGTCCCCGAGAAGAGCAATGGCACAACTGTGATATGCACCCATGTCTGCTCAGAAGTGCAAATGTTATTTCCACCCACAGTCACCAATAGCCAGAGAATGCCCTAGCAACAAGCATGAGCTCAATGGCAGGAGCAGGGACTCCACCTCTCCTATACGATACATTAACCTGAAGGTTTACTAGCTTAAATAACACTTAATTTACCACATGCTCATTTAAATTATTTTACTTATTGTGTGTGTGTGAGAGAGAGAACACACACAAGAGTAAGACATATATACACATATGGGTGCACCAGGGCCTCTTGCTGCTGATGAATTCCAGATGCATGTGGCACTTTGTGCATCTGACTTTGCATGGATACTGAACCAGGGCAGGCAGGCAGGCTTTGCTACCAAGTGTCTTTAACCACTGAGCCATGGTCCCAGCATGCCCTTGTCCTTCTCTCCTATTTTCCCCCCAAATATTCACAGAGAACCACTGGTTGGTTAGTTCAGATAAAATGTGAGCTGTTTAATGTCTACATTGCTGTGTGTGTGTGTGTGTGTGTGTGTGTGTGTGTGTGTGTGCGTGCACACACCAACTTCCTGTGAAGATTGGTAAAAATTACAACACTGGCAGCGGTGGAGGGGTTGAGAAGGTATTTTAAAGTCCTATGTATGTGATTCCAGTGGAAAGAGATAACAGGGGGAAGGAACAGCCAAGGATCCAGATTCTCCTGGGATGCAGGTATGTCAACCCATTTGAAGTGCTGGATGCCAAATTTTTAAGGTTTCTCTGTTCCTGAAGCTCACACTTTTTCTTGGGCCTAATCACTTTCCAAAGGACAATGATGGGTAAGAAGACATGGGTAAACATGGGACTTTTTTTTACATATGCATATTGTATGTAGTCATGAAGTCAGCATTTCTCTCTCCTTGTGGAAAGAAAATGGAATTCAACAATCAATCAGAGGCACAAGCAGCACAGGGCTATCAAGGAGGTCAGAAAAATGGAGCTACGAAGAGAAAACCAGTAGAAACGTTCTCACTGGAGGTCCTCCCAGTGCACTTGTCATCTTGGCAAGCAGGGTCCCCAGAGCCTCCTGCCAGTTGCAGAAGCGGTGAGGCTGGGGGCGCCCCCTGCCGGCCGGGAGGGGCGACAGCGGCAGTCGGCTCTCGCAGACGCCGGGGCCACGTGCCCACTGCGCCATGGGGCCCAGCGAATGACGCCCAGCTTCGGACCTACTTTGGTGACAAGGGATGGAAGGATGGCCACATTCTCGGGGGGGGGGGCAACTTCCTCTTCCTACCTACAGGCCACGGAAGACGCACCAGCGCCGCTCCCTTTCCGGTTCCGAGAACAGTCCAGGCACACTTCCATCTCCGGGCCTCGCATTCTCTCTCCTGCCCCGGCCCTCGAGCTGAGAAAACAGATGAGAGCGCCCCAATACTGTGGGGCGCTACCCCGAAATCCAACCGCCCCTTAAACGACCTGCCAGCTCCACCTGGGAGTTTTAAGAACCCAGGGGAGTGGAATTTTTCAAGCAATTTATCATGGTGAATGGAGAGAGAAAGATAGGCTAGATAACATAAACTGTTTAGGATTTTGACCTGGGATAAGCATCCACCAGAGCAATAGGGCAATAGCTGTCCTTAGATTGAATTTTAAAGCTGAATTTTTTTTTTTTTCCCTACAAGTCATTCGCCACAGGCAAGGACCTTCTTAGTGCCTGCCTTTGTTTTATCTAGCTGTGAGGTGGGTGCTGGTTTGATGCTATTCCTCCACCTGCTGTGCAGGTTTTTCTCTGGCAGAAAAAAGAAAAAGCAAGGAGAGAGAAATTAGGTATCCATATGCAGAAGAAGTTTGTAGCAGACAGCTTCAGGCTCACTAAGATGAACTTCCAAACCAGACATAGCTATGGAGAAAGGGATATTTATTGAAGCTTACAGATCCAGGAGCAGTTCCATAATGGCAGAAGAAGCTGGCCCTGCTTTCATAGGACCAAGCAGAAAGAGAGAGGAGCCTAAGCCAAAAGCCACACAGCACACTTCAGGAACTCCAGGTGGAACTAGGCACTTTGCATATCTTTAGATTATGTGAACTAAGGTTCCCAGAAAAGAGCTTTATCTGCTGCATCTACTTCCAGCTAGGCTGAATGGACTGATAAAGCTCTAGTGCTCACAGAGAGATGGAATGTTGCAAGACAAAGCCAAATTACCTTGGGCTACCTTTAGCTCCTTAATAGCCATTTATTGCCCACCTGTGGGTCAGAATTAACATCCTGGTGACTATCAGTTTATCAGGTGTAACCTTTGTGAAATGAAAGAACAGACCCAGTTCCTACCAACCTAAGGGCTAAGAATGTTATCAGATAACATCTGAAACCTATGTTGAGATTTCCCCTGCTTCACTGTAACCTGCCTATTTGATGGTCAGCCAATGTATTTGAAAAGTGTCTTGGTTTATGACTTTCTTTTGTTCTGTAACTATAAAACCTTCATGAAATTGCTAACACGTTGGAACATGGAACTTGTGGTAACGTAACTCTGTGTTCTTGGACCATGGCCACTCACATTTGGCTCTGGAATAAACTATCTTTTATGCCCTTTGATGTGAGAGTTGTGTCTTTTGCATCATACAGTTGGAATATCAAATCTGCCCCCATATCTTAGGGCTGAAGCCTAAATTCTGCCCAGTGACACTTCCTACAGCCAGGTGGCTACATATTTGAATTACAAATTATAATAAAACACTGAATATATTGGGGGCCATCTTTTCAAACTACCACATTCCACCCCAGAGTTTGAGTAGATTCCTAACCATCTCACATTATAAATTATATTCGTCCAATTTCAAAGGTCTGCACAGTCTTTATGAACTTAAGATAGTTCCAAAGTCCCAAGTCTCCTCTGAGATTTCAAATTTTCTCTTAGCTGTGAGTCCTATAAAATCAAACAAGTTATATACTTTCACATATAAAGGCACAGAGTAAACATGTTCATCTGGTATAAGGCATAACAAGGAGAAATAAACTCAGTCATCATCAAGCAAACATCAAACTTCTGCAATTTAAGTCCAGTATAGTCAGAGACTGCCAGTTTCCAGCCTGTAAAGTGAGCAAAATGCTATATTTCTTTACATTTCTTTATATCTAGCTTAGAGAAAAATGGAAGTCACTTCCTTATAGGAGCTCATAAAAGAATGGAATGAAACACTTGTTTAAGTAGATGGTGATGGGGATAGTTAATAGACAGGAGGCTCTGCTGATCTGAATAGCATTGCCTGGGGCCTGCATTGTTGAGAAAACTCCTTAAGACAAGCAGGACTCCTGGGCACAGGCTCACCTCCCACACCCCAGGTGCTTCCTGTAACTGACCAACAGACCTATTTAAAAGTTCCTTTTTTTAACTTTTATGGCTGTAACTGTCACATGTGAATTGTGATTTATGGCTTAACTCCCATCCTGTTCCTTTTTCTATAAAAACTAACACTCTAAACAGTTCAGGGTTGCCCTCTGAGATTCTGGGGTACAGACCTGTAATTTCGTTTTTACCCAATAAAAATTTGCCTCACATTCCATGAGTTGATGGTCTTACTTGTGTGATGCGGGACCCCATAACATTTTGGGGGCTCACCCTGGATCCATATATCAAGACTTCCCTCCCTGACTCTGGGGCAACTGAACTGGGAAAGGACCTGAAATCTTGGCCTGAGAACCATATCTCCACCAGTCTGCATGTTCCTGGTTATGGAGGTTGTAGCAAACCATTGGTGGGGAACTTTTATCTAGGATGGCCAGCCCCCACCTTTATTGGGTAAGAAACCTCCAGAGATGCTTTTTCCACTCTTCTTTTTGTTTTTCCTTTTTTTCTGGTATTCTAGTTTTGAGTGCTTTTCTGGGTCCAAGAGGTAACCTGGATGCAGCATTAATTCTCCTGGACAAGGGATTGAGGGGCTGCCCTTGACCCTCTCTGGCTCCATTCAAAGATTTCAAATGGAGGTCTATTTCTGGTTCAGTATTGGTTTGACAGAGGGTCTGTTTCTGGTTCAGTTTTGGTTTGACAGCACTTCTGTTTCTGGCTCAGTTTTGGTTTGGCAGCCATGTGGCAATGTCAGGAGAGCTGTTATTGCTAGGATGTTTGTGTTTGGTGTTGTGTTTATTTGTCTTGTCCTCATCTTTGAAGATCTGTGTCAAATCATTCTGTTGAAAAATCTCCTCTAAAACTGGTTAAGAAGCACTTTAAAGATCTTAAGGGGGGGAAAAAAAACAATAAAATGAGCTAGACCTATTATCTTAGCTACTTGGCAAGCTGAGATCTGAGGTTCTAATGTGATAGCCTCACTCCACACTTTAAACCATGTGGCTTTTAAATTGCTTGATTAAAAATAAGTATATGATTTTAATTTGAACTGTGCCTAATATTTCCTCTTCTGTTTGGGCTTTAAATAAATAAGACATTGTTGATAGACACCTTTTAGTTTCTTTATTAAGCCAAATAGTACAACAGGTCTCTCCTAAAGTTTTTGTTGACATTTGATTTATTTCAAGATTTTTTGGGGCTTTTGTCTTTAAAAGTCAGATTTATTAAGGCCTATGGCAAACTAAAATTTTATGTAAACAGAGCCGTATTTTGTTACATGATCTCATAAATGTAATTACTGAGTTTAATATTCTAGGTAAAGTTAAACTTAGAGGATTATTAAAAACAACAAAGGTGGTGACTCATAATTTGTCAGGTATTTAAAAATATTGTAATGTCCTATTACTTAATTTTCTTTAAAGTTAAATTTAAAAAGGAGGAGGCAAGTGAGTTCTAGGCCAGCCTAGAAAAATGAAGTTCTTAAATTTGCAGAAAAATGGATGGATCTGGAAAGGATTATACTAAGTGAGGTAACCCAGGCCCAGAAAGCCAAGCGCCACATGTTCTCCCTCATATGTGGATCTAGCTACAGATGATTGGGCTTCTGCATGAGAAGGAAAATACTTAGTAGCAGAGGCCAGTAAGTTTAAAAGGAGATATAAAGGGAAGAGAAAGGAAGGGAGGAGGGTACTTAATAGGTTGATATTGTATATATGTAACTACAATGATTGTGATGGGGAGGTAATATGATGGAGAATGGAATTTCAAAGTGGAAAGTGCAGGGCAGGGAGGGAAGGTATTACCATGGGATATTTTTTATAATCATGGAAAATGTTAATAAAAATTGTGAAAAGAAAAGAAAGGAAAAAAAAAGTTAAAAAAAAAAAAAAAAAGGAGGAGGCAACTGGCCTGAGTTCTAGGCAAGCCTGTCTCAAGATAGAAACAAAAATTTGCCTTAGTTACTCCTAATAAGAGTATTTCCAAATGTGTTAGAGGTATTTATGAAGGTTATTCCCAAAATGGTTGTCATGTTTTGCCTGTATTCATAGAAAGTATATTTCATGGAGTTTATTAATAGGAGCTATATCCAATCACTGGGTTATATACAATCTGAAGGTATATATATACTGGTATTATAAAGCAAGTCTGGTTGTCAGGTGGATATTTTTTGGTGACCTAAGTACTAAGGATGGCTTTTTCTCTACAAATTTCCAATAATGAGATGGTTAACTCTTTGAAGCCAGGCTACTTACTTCTTTGTCAGTGAATAATAAGATTAATCAATCTGGTGTAATTTTTCTTAGTACCATTATAAGAATGATGGTTCATTATGGGTTGAGATGAGATGATTAAAGGAACTGGGAAGGTATTTTTCAATGTTGGACATAGAATGCTTGTTATATGTGCTTTTTGAATGTAACTTAGATCAGAATGTTAAAGTATGTGGATAAAGATGTGTGTATGTCAAAGATCTAAAAAGACCAAATTTTGCCTAAAATTAATTTCCTTTTAGAAGGAATAGAAAGCTAATTTTCAGGCTAACCCTAAACACCATGCCTGAAATTAAAGAACGTTCAACTGTGTACAGACTTTCAAAGATGCCCTAAAAGTTTCTATGGGGACATAAGACTAAATGTAAATTTAGCTTACATTAAACACAGGTGATGTCCAATGCTAGGTGGGTAACAAAGTCATAAGCACAGATGTAATTCTTATTCTTTGGAGGTCTAGACCCCATCACCTTATGTATTACAAATGGATAAGATAAATTTCCTAGGTTAAAAGAAAAACTTCAGAGTAAGACAAGGAATGCCAGGATACTTAGGTCTCTTCTCTGTCATTTCTTTTTGCTCTTGCTTACTGTTATATGCTATTTAAAGTCATGGCAGGCTGGTCTCTTGATAAAGGGATGAAACCCCCTTTATCTCAGAGCCCATGCAAGTTTAAGCCATGTGTCCCCCTGACCCTGTCCAGATACAAAATGGCCAATTTTCTCTGATAAGGAAAAGTGAATAACAAACAGCATATAGCTTTGCTTCTCTTTATAGTCCCCCTCTTTTGAACACCTAAAGTCATATCCGTTAAATGAAATTTCTCAGTAGACAAAAGGTGCCCCGGCCAGTGGGGAATTGAACAAGGACTCAAGGAGAAGCTAACCTGGGTGAAAAAAGGCAAACAGACACAAGAAGGAGACCATGCTATGTGTGTGTCATGGACTCAAGAGTTTATTTTTACATGTAGGTTTATATAGGGTTGTAGGGGGAAGGGGATGTGGTCAGGGCAAGGAGTTGTAGGGGGAAGGGGACATAGTTAGGGCAAAGATCACAGAGTTACTGGTTAAACTGCAATGCCTTTGTTTCTTCATCAGCTACCAGCAGGATGGGGGAGTGTTTAACCAGGTGTACAATCCCATTGTTTCTGGTAGTTGAATATTAGGTTGGGAAGTAGAAAGTTAACTTGCTATATGGCAGTCTTTGTTTCTGGTAGTTGAATATTAGGTTGTCCCGACCCACGGGACCTCGTTATTCATGGGGGCGAGGAGGGCCCTAACCTGAAATAAGATGGGCGAGAGAGAGGAAGAGACTCAAGCAAATGTACACTTGTCAAGAGTCCAATTTTATTGAGCCACAGCGGCCTTTTTAAGGGTTAGGATTAGGGTCTTGGGGGGGGGGGGCTGGAGGAGGCAGGTGGTGGAAAGTTACAGAATCTTCTTGGCCTTTGGCCTAGGACAGTTTGCAGTTATTCCAAGAATTCACGGTATAGTTCTCATGTCTCTGCAGTCACCAGGCAGGATGTTAATTAGTTAGATGTGGTGGGGTGAGGGGATGGAATCAGTTAGGTATGGCAGGGTGGGGGGATGAGGAAAGGTAGGAAGTTGCTCAGGGCAGAAGTTATCTCAGGGCAGAGGTTATCTCAGGGCAAAGATCTGTTCAGGGCTCATCTCCTCATCTCCAACATTAGGTGAGGAAGTAAAAACTTAACTTGCTATATCGCAGTCTCTGTTAACATAGCCGAGGTTTGTTTCATAGCTCCCAACATTTCCTCCCTTCTTTTATGCTCAGAACAAGGCCCCAGTGGGTCAATAACCTAGACTAAGCTTCCACGGGGATTTAAACATTCACCCACTCTCTTTGATGGGGCTCTTCATGGAGACTTGCAGTCCTTTCACAAGGAAACACCTGAGGCAACTCTTCTACAATACATGGACAACCTCCTCCTAGCTGCAGAAATGGAGGAGGAATGCTTCTCTGCCACAGAACATCTCCTGGACAACTTTCAACATCTGGGCAATTGTGTATCAACTAGGAAGGCTTAATTGTGTGTGCATAAGGAAACCTACTTGGGATACAAACTCCAAGAAGGTAAAAGTATGCTCTTAGCCTCTAGGATTCAGGCCATCACTCAAATCCCCACTAAGAGACAGATCCTATTGCAGAATTTGGATCACAAGGCTTGCTGAATTAGCCAAGCCTCTATATGAGGCCACTAGAGGACCAAAAAAAAAAAAAAAAAAAAAAACAAAATAAAATAAAAAATAAATAAAAAGATTTTAAATGGATTGAAAATGGGAAACAATTCTATGAGCTAAAGTCAGCTCTAATATCAGCCCTTGCTCTTGTACTTCCTGACTTAACCAAACCCTACTACTTGTACATGGATGAAAAGAAGAGGAAAGCCAAGGGCATCCTAACTCAAAGACTGGGTCCATGGCATTGCCCAGTGGCCTACTTGTCTAAGAACCTAATTGGTACCCTTGCCTCTAGGCTGTTGCATCTGCTGCTATTCTGACAGCAGACACTGACACATTAACCTTGGGCCAGACTTTATCAATTATGGCTCCACATATGATAGAGACTCTTTTAAAGAGCCCCCAGACCAATGGCTCTCCAGCTCTCACATAACCCAATATCAGGCCTTGCTCTGAGCTCAACCAAGGATACAGTTTTGCCAAACTGAGGTTATGAACTAAGGCTCCCTGATGCCAGAAACTGATGAGGCATCAGCCCCTCTGCATGATTGCCTAGAGATCACCTCCACCTTCTATTGACTCCACCAGGACCTGACAGATGTGACCTGGTGCTGTATTCTGATGACAGTAGCTTTGTCATAGATGAAATCAGGTACACAGGGGCAGCTGTGATGACTCTGGAAGAAACCCTGTGGGCTGGGGCCCTACCTTGGGGTACAATTGGCTCAGGAAGCTAAACTGATAGCACTGACCAAGGCTCTAATATTGGTAAAAGGCAAGACAGTGAATGTCCACACAAAACAGAACCCACAGCTCACCTCTCATCTGATAAAGAAACAGATCCCACAAAGATGGTATCAACTGGAGAATGGACAACTGTTGCTGCTCCAAGCCCTAGGGTAGAGACTGGATAAACAACTACATAAAGAAATTCACTTAGAAAGCAACAAGCTAGCTGAGCTAATAAGGAAGGAATTTTTCTTCCCATGTATGGACTCAATTATCAAGGACATCACCACCTGCTGTCAGGCCTCCCAACAGAAAAATGCCTCCTCTGGTAAGATACCACCACTTGGGATGAAAGAATGAAAAGCAGAGCCAGATAGATATTGGGAAGTTAATTTCACAGAGGTAAAGCCAGATCAACATAAATATAAATATTTATTTGTTTATATTGATACCTTTACAGGATGAGTGTGTAAGGGTCCGAGAATTGCTGAAGACCCCAGACTCAAATAGTATGTAAAAGCAAAGAACATTTATTCTGCAGTCAGCCAGCATGTGGGAGTCAACCATTCTATAAAAATGGTGACCCAGAGAGGAGCTCACAGGCTCTTTTAAGCATAACTAAGGAAGGTTCTAATGGGCAATTAGTTCAACAGTTTGACTGGCTAATTTGAACAAGGATTACATTTGATTAGTCTATTATATCTATATATTCTTGATTGGTTGGGGCTGAGAGACCTTAAATTTCCAGGAAGTGACTCAGCTTTTCTCTGGCCAGGACAGTCACTGATTAATGGACCTTTGTTCTAATTTTAGGCCTAGCCTGGGAGGTGTTTTGCTGAAGCCTATCATGATATCAATTTGGTTCTTTCAGGTAGAAGCTTTCCCAACCAAGACTGAGACAGCCCAAATAGTAATTTTAAAAAATTGCTAGATGAAATAATTCCCCACTATGGGTTGCCCCTCAGGATAGGATCAGATAATGGGTCTGCCTTTATGTCAAAAATCACCAAAAAAATTTTTAAGATGTTGAAGATTAATTGGAAATTACATTGTGTCTATCATCCCCAAAGTTCAGAACAGGTAGAAAAGATAAATTGGACCTTGAAGGAGATTTTAACTAAATTAACCCTAGAGACCTGAAAAGGATGGATGGGACTCCTTACCTTTGCCCTGTTAAGGGCCAGGTATACCCCTTATATAGAAGAAATTACTACATTTAAAATTATGCATGGACCACCCCACCCCCCATTCTGCCCTGGATGGATCTTGAACAGATAACTGACTTTACTAGTGAAAGACTTCTTTTGTTCTATCCAAGTCTCAAAAATAGTCTAGGAATCCATTGTTCTGGCAGTCAAGGCTGCTTTTCAGACACACCCTGTTTGCCCACATCCCTTTCAGCTCAGCAACAGCCTGAATCAAGAGACACCATATTGGGATGTTGGAAGGGCCCCCACCAGGTCATGCTAACTGCTCCAATGGCTGTGAAAGTGAAGGGGACAAAATAAGAGAGGATTAGATTTACTGTTTATAAAACAAGGGAGCCCATGTATGGCTTTAGATAAAATAATAATTGGTTTAGTCTATATTTAGTTCGTCTCCATGTTGAATTTCTCTTACCTGTTTTATGGATGGCCCCCTGAGACTACTACTCTTAAGCCTTACCATAGGACCCTGCACTATTAACACTCTAGGTAGATATATAAAAAATAGAAATAGGGCTGGAGAGATGGCTTAGCAGTTAAGCACTTGCCTGTGAAGCCTAAGGACCCCAGTTTGAGGCTGGATTCCCTAGGACCCACATTAGCCAGATGCACAAGGGGGCGCACACATCTGGAATTTGTCTGCAGTGGCTGGAAGCCCTGGCGTGCCCATTCTCTCTCTCTCTCTCTCTCTCTCTCTCTCTCTGCTTCATTCTCTGTCTGTCGCTCTCAAATAAATAAATAAAAATGAGCCAAAAAAAAGTAAAAAAAAAAAAAAAAAAGAAAGAAAATAGTTCCATCAAGTTTATGGTATTACAAACATAATATTGCCCCTCCTCCCCCCATCTGAAACTGAACAAGCCCTAGATGTTATTGCTCAAGAGTCAAAGATTTAACTCAGTGCCATGTCAGAAGGGGAAATGTAAAGTGAGCAAAATCTTATATTTTGCTACATTTTTTAATACCTAGCTTAGAGAAAAATAGAAGTCACTTCTTTGTAGGAGCTCATAAAAGAATGGAATGAAAGACTTGTTTAAGCAGATGGGGATAGTAGATAAGCAGGAGGCTCTGCTGGTATGAATAGCATTTCCTGAGGAGCAAACTCCTTAAGATAAATGAGACTGCTGGTCACAGGCCTACCACCCACACCCCAGGCATTTCCTGTAACTGACCAACAGACCTATTTACAAGCTCCTTTTTTTAACTTTTATGGCTGTAACTATCACATGTGAATTGTGATTTATGGCTTAACTCCCATCCTGTTTCCTTTTCTATATAAACTGGCATTCCAAACGGTTCATGGTTGCCTCCTGAGATTCTGGGGTGCAGACCTGGAATACAAGACTTTCTTCTTTTTCTTGTCTTTCTTTTATACCCAATAAAACTTTGCCTTGCATGCCATGAGTTGATGGTCTTACCTGTACAACATTGGAACCCATAACACAGACTATCCAATTTCACTGCTCCAGCTGGGCAGAGAAGCCAGGGAAAACTTCCATCCCCAGTTAATAGCCTCCATGCTAGCACTTGTATATTCATGGTATATCCAAAAGGTCTGCAGGACTCCATGCAAACCATGGTTCATCCTCCAATGGCTTTGTCATCCTATATAGGTCATCATATCCTGCCTTATGCCACATTTCAGCAGCAGTTCCTGAAACCATGTGCATTTCATGACCACTCCATGCATTTCTCATGTTTCCCAAACTAATACCAGCTGTGCAGGACACAACCTTTTTTTTTTTTTTTTTTTTTTGTGGTTGGGTCTCACTCTAGCCCAGGCTGACCTGGAATTCACTATGTAGTCTCAGGATGGCCTCAAACTCATGGTGATCCTCCTACCTCTGCCTCCCAAGTGCTGGGGATTAAAGGTGTGTGCCACCACGCCTGGCTCCACAACCATATTTTTAATTCAGGGATGAAATAAATCATGACCTTGAAGAGCAGATTCCTTTTCCAGTCAACTCTTTCCAAAAGAGTTTGCATTTCTATCATAGTCTTTCCTCAGGTATCTTCTCCATTGTTTTAGTGTAAAGCAGTTGGGCTAGCTTCCTTAAGATTGCTAATGTGTTTGACAAAAGCAGATTCAGTAACCTAAAACCAGTCTTAGTGCCTGTAATTTTAACTTGTTTGACATTTTCCAAGTTAAAATCTTAAATCTTTCAGCCCAATATCTTTAGCCAAGCACATCAGGCCTTAGAAATTTAACCTTGATCAAACTTTCTGGTCTTAGGCAGCAGAACTCAGCCAGCCTTTATGCCAGTAGCCCAGTTCCAACCAAGTCCTCTGCTGTCTTTTCTTCCCCTTTAAAGGCTCATAAGCCAAGCCTTGAAGTTCAATACTGTCTGCACTTAGCATTCTCAAGCTTTCATCATAATAGTCCATAAAACTTGGCTAATTCCTCCAGAAAGCATGTCAGTTGCAAACATTGTCTGTGCCTGTTGCTCCAAAAGAAAAGTTCCAATAGACCAAAATCCATATGGTCAGATTCATCTCACCCCACATTCTGGTACCAATTTCTGTAGCAGGCAGCTTCAGGTTTACTGAAATGAATTTCCAAACCAGGAACAGTTATGGAGAAAGGGATACTAATTGAAGCTTAAAGATCCAGGGGAAGCTCCATAATGGCAGAGCAAGCTGGCTCTGCTTTCACAGGACCAAGCAGATGGAGATAGAGGGAAGCCTCAAGCCACACAAAACACTTCAGGTGTACTACAGGCGCAACTAGGCACTTTTCATATTTTTATTTATTTATTTATTTATTTATTTTTATTTATTTGAGAGAAACAGTGAGAGAGAAAGAGGCAGAGAAAAAGAGAGAGAATGTGTGTGCCAGGGCTTCCAGCCACTGCAAATGAACTCCAGATGCGTGCACCCCCTTGTGTATCTGGCTAACATGGGTCCTGGGGAATGGAGCCTCGAACCAGGGTCCTTAGGCTTCACAGGCAATCGCTTAACCACTAAACCATCTCTCCAGCACCACTTTTCATATTTTTAGATTGGAATTTCAAATCCACTCCCATACCTTATGGCTGGACCCTATGTTCTGCCCAGTGGCTCTTCCTCCAGTCAGGTGGCAGCTGATTTGAATTACAAATTGTAATAATACACTGAATATATTGGGGGCCATCTATTCAAACTACCACAAAGTTAAAGAGGCCCAGTAAAATAAGTGGTCTAGTAAATACAGGAGTTTCTTTTGGAGGCAGATGGGGGTTAAGTCTAGAACAGCTTGTGCCTAATTTGGGATAATAGCTTGATTCTGGTGAGAATGGAGGGGGAGAGAGAGAGAGAGAGCACACCAAAATTACCTCTGGAGAAGAGGCCATCCAGGAGGAAGCCATGGGTTTAGAAGGGAGTGGGATCCTCTGCAGGATCAAACTCAGAAAAGGTAAGCAATAGATGAAAAGTACTGGGAGCAAGTGTTTGTACAGAGGAAGAAGGAAAAGGAAAATATGGTTAGCACAGCATGCAAATGAGGGGGAAAAAAAAACTTGATCAATAAAACCTGAGAATAAATGGCAGATCACTTACCATTTCATCTTATGAAGTTGTCAAAATCAGTGAAGACTTGCCATTTGAAAGTTCCAAATGGGAGTCAGTTATAGAAAGCCAAATTGAAAGTTTGGCTTTGAGGTTAATCAGGTCTAATGATTTTAGATTTGATTTTAGGCAACCCAAAGGAGTGTCCTTGGGAATTGAGAACTTAAAGCCTATTTTTACAGATAGGGAAGGTGGGGCAATATCTAGGTATTAATTCTTCACTTGATATCAAAATAATAGTTTGAGGCGTTAGAGCCAGATGGAGATGCCAGGATTGGAGAAAGACATCCCCTATCTTCACACTTTGGGAGGCATAAAGCTTGATACAAGAAGGCTGGAAGCAAGAAATCCAGAGGACCTCTGGGGTCTGGAAGTAGAACAGTCTAGGGTGCCTCTATACTGAGTCTGAGGTGCCTTACCTTAATGAATTTTGATGGAGTGTTGAATGGATGGACGATCAAATGGCAAGACACCTCTGGTGAGGGATGTCATTATAGACAGGAAAGTGACTAGGGAGCCCAGATAGGACTAAGAGACAGGAGGCTGAATCTACTCAAAAAATGTCAATAAGATCCCTAATTCCATGGAGTTGATGCCACTCTCTCTCCCTCCTGAATTCTCAGCTTTCACTGCCAGCTGCTCTCAACAACTGGAGCACTGTTGCCCACCTAGCCCACTAACAAGCTAAAAGGCTGACACTTGTGACCTTTACAGCCTCTACCCATGTGGGAGGTGCAGGTCCTGTTCACCCTAACAGACCAGGGTGTCATACTGGTGTTCTGTGTAAACCCAGGTTAAGCCCTGGTTGCTTTTTCTCACCCTTATTTTGCTCTTTCCCTGTCTCCTTAAGAACTTAAAGCCTTGAAAAAAATGATCTCAGAATTCATATGGAATGGCAGAAGGCCTCAGATATGCACATATCATCAGTAAAAGAAACACCTCTGGTGGTATCACGATACCTGATCTAAAGCTATATTTCAAACTAATAGTGATAAAAACAGCATGGTGGACTGGAGAGATGGCTTAGTGGTTAAGCGCTTGCCTGTGAAGCCTAAGGACCCCGGTTCGAGGCTCGGTTCCCCAGGTCCCATGTTAGCCAGATGCACAAGGGGGTGCACGCATCTGGAGTTCGTTTGCAGAGGCTGGAAGCCCTGGCACACCCATTCTCTCTCTCTCCCTCTACCTGTCTTTCTCTCTGTGTCTGTTGCTCTCAAATAAATAAATAATTAATTAAAAAAAAAACAGCATGGTACTAGAATAAAAATAGAAATATAGACCAAAGGAACAGTATTGAAGATCTAGACTTTAGAGAAAGCAACTAAAGCTGCTTGATCTTTGACAAAGGGGCCAATAATGTAGGCTGGAGAAAAGACAGCATTGTCAACAAATGATGTTGGACAAATTGGATGACCATATATAGAAAAATAAAATTATACCCACTCATTTTTCCATACACAAAAATCAAATCCAAATGGATTAAAGACCTCAATATGAGACCTGAAACTCTTCAACTACTGGAAGAAAAAAAAGGAAGCACTGCCCATGATATAAGACTGGGAAAAGACTTCCTGAACAAAACCCTGGTAGCCAAGGAAATTAAACAAACACTCAACCAATGGGATCTTATGAAGCTAAAAAACTTTTGCACAGACAAACAAGCCAGTATATTACCCACTAATATCTTATAAACAATTTTTAAAAAATCAAACAACCCACTTCAAAAGTGGGGCATAGAACTAAATAAGGAGTTTTCAGAGGAATAATTACAAATGGCTAACACACTTAAAACAATGTTCAACATCCCTAAACATTAGGGAAATGCAAATTAAAACAACTATAAGATTCTACCAGCAAACATTAAAAAATCAAATGAAAACAAATGTTGGGTGATGAGGCTGTGGAGAAACAGGTTCCCTCATTCACTATTGGTGGGAATGTAAGCTTGTACAACCACTGTGGAAATCCTGAAAAGGATGAATGTAGAGTTAACAGCAGAGCATGTTATTCCCCTACTGCACATTTACCCTGAAAGCTCCATATCTCAGTTCAGAAATATTGGCTCAACCATGTTTATAGCTGCTCACTTCATAATAGCTAAAACTGGAATCAACCCAGGTACCCATCATCGGATGGATGGATAACCAAGATGTGGTATATTTACATGATGGATTTCTACTCAGCAGTAATAAAAAAATGACACTTTGAAATTTGTAGAAAAATGGTCAAACTTGGAACAGATCATTTTAAGTGAACTCACACAAGCACAAAAAGACAATTATCACATAATCCCACTCATCTGCTGTTCCTAACCTGAATTAGCCCAAGTAGCTGACATAACTTAGTAGTATCTTGAGGTTTGGACAATAGGGAGGGTAGGGCTTGGGGGAATGGATGGGGGGGGGCACAAAATCTGAACCCAAATTGAATTGGTACCATAGAATCTTATATCTTGGGAATCACACTAAAAGGTGGAACCCTTAAGTAGACCTTAGAGGTAGTGCCTCAATCAAAGGGCCCTTGAGAGAGTGAGACAAAACCTAACCTCAAATTTCTCCTGTTCCTCTTCTCTGGCTTTTTCTTTTTTCTATTACCTTGGTGCTGGCCTGTAATTCCCTATACCAGGATGTGGTTTATATCCACAGTGAGCTGTTGATCAGAGAGTCCTACTAGATTTCCCAAAACAAACAAGACAGTCTCCTATCAGAGCAATTGATTACCCACCAGAAGATGTTGGTACAACCCTGCTGCTGAAGACAACCTACACTGTTGGAACAGACTGGAGAGACCTGGTTGACATCCAGAGGAGAGCCAGTCCTTATATAATTAGCCCATCTAGTGCTGGAAGGTGCTACATGAGCTACCAGGGGAAAGTGGCCAGCATCTCTCCAAGCAACTCAAAGTCTAAGCAACTCAAAAGCAAACAACCGCATGTGAAGCTCACAAGTGCAATAGTGGCACACAGCCATGGTGGGTAACCAACAGCTCTTGGATTGGCTAACAGATCTGCTCATTTGAAAGGAAACTATATCTGAAACTGGGAAATAAATCAGAATCTTATCTAGATAATGATTCTGCTTTCCATTGTCATGCTCCACTAACCTTAGACTATAAAAGTGTCTAAACCCCTTTAATTCTCTCTAAATTAAGAATTGTTAGTCCATTTAATGGGCGCTGACTTCACTCTCCATTGGAGAATCTGCTTCTCTTTTTCAGGTGGGAACTGGACTTGAGGAGATAAACGACCTAGATCCCCAGCTGAAACCACAAAGAAATTGGGGAAATGAGCAAAAATGTTTCTCTCTTATTTAAGCTGATATCAGCACAAGGGTGATGAAGAAAGATACTGAGGCCACTCAACACCTACCAAACCAGACATCTAGATGCTCCTAAGTGCCCATCACTGAAGTAGACTTATGCTCCCAACATGACTCAGGGAATTTTGTGGAAGTGTGGGCAGAAAGATTGTTAGAGCCACAAGTTGGGACATTTTGCACAGAAACATTTCCTCTATGCCATAACTGACTGCTGCTCCATAATGCATGACCCACAGTTCCCATGGGCTGTCCTGCATCTCCAATGAGAAAGTCCTCTTCTGAAAAGGGGCATGGAGGAGGGAAAAGTTGGTACCAACATGTGATGTTTACATACGAAATATGTCCATATCTAATAAAGAAAAAAAGAATTCTTGGATGACATCTTATCTTTCTATGTAACTCTACCTGGCCACAATATAATTGGGACAATGGGTCCAAATGGCCTGAGAGCAGTACTTTTAACTTCCAAATTCTCACCAATTAAAAAAACAAAACAAACAAACAAAAAAAAACAGGGCTGGAGAGATGGCTTAGCGGTTAAGTGCTTGCCTGTGAAGCCTAAGGACCCCGGTTTGAGGCTCGGTTCCCCAGGTCCCACGTTAGCCAGATGCACAAGGGGGCACACGCGTCTGGAGTTCGTTTGCAGAGGCTGGAAGCCCTGGCTCACCCATTCTCTCTCTCTCCCTCTATCTGTCTTTCTCTCTGTGTCTGTTGCTCTCAAATAAATAAATAAAAAAATTAAAAAACAAAACAAAACATAGCCTATGTATAGGCAAATGGTCTGAAATGCCCTATGTTCAAGCATTTTTTCACTCTGTGTGCACAACCTTCTTTCTGCTGTAT
The DNA here is from genome assembly GCF_020740685.1 of Jaculus jaculus. Taxonomy (NCBI): domain Eukaryota; kingdom Metazoa; phylum Chordata; class Mammalia; order Rodentia; family Dipodidae; genus Jaculus; species Jaculus jaculus. Next base: position 70,752,423 of record NC_059104.1, read on the forward strand.
GGGCTCTTCTCACCAGGTCCTTCCAGTCAAGGTCTCAGAAATGTGCTCACATTCAACCCCTCCCCTATACTCATCCTCATCCTCTGCTTTTGATCCATATACCATAGAGGACCTTACCCCAACAGTTACTCCTGCTCCTCCAGCTCCCTCAGCCTCTCCTGATCCCCTGCCTGGTAACAAGATTTGATTTTTACCTCCAGAGTTTTAAATAGAATGAAAATATTTAAATGAAAATGCATAGCTTCTGAATGAATGGATATGATAAGGGGAAATGGTTATCCATATTCTATATAAAAAGTGTACATAACATAAATGTGTGCATATGATCATATATGTGACTCATAGCCCTAAAGCTACAGAATGATTTCTACTCTCAACAGTGCTATTTCATTGTGGGCAATGTTCTCCACCAAGCCTGCTGTACTAAATTGCATAGCCAACTTTTACTGTTGAGTGTCCTCCAGAAGGAATGCTAAAAGTAATTAAGGCCATAGGCAAGAGAAAGAAAAAAAAAAAAAAGGCAAGATTCTCCAACTTTTAAGAGCTGTAAAATGCTAGGATCAGAAAGCTGCTTTGCAGCCATGAGGGAAGTCCAAAACTCTCCCTGGAATTTAGGAAGAAAAAAAATGGCTTGCTCTTAGCTTCTCTGCCTTCCAGAGCCAGGGGCTGCAAGCACAGGTAACCTTAAGATCCTGGCCCCAGTATGATGATGGGTGAATGCCAAGTCACTGTGAACAGATTGGGACTTATAAGAAATTTGTAACTCTTTTTACGTTTGTCTTTCTATGCTTCTATGGAACTACTAACAGACAACAGCCTCAAGACTTATATTTAAATTTAGAAGTACTTTGTACTGAGTTTTTTAAAAATTTTTAAAATTTCTAATAATGTTTGAACCTGCTTTTTTAAACAAGTGTTTCAGGAAAGTTATAAGAAACAAAGTTTCAAAATCAATAAATAATAAAATCTATATGTTTATTCTGGGTAAATAGTATAAGCCAAATCTGATCTTTCTTTTAGAAAGGTTATTTCAAAAGGCTTTTTGAGGAAGAAAAAACTTAAATGGTTATATTAAAAGTCTGATGGTAAGGACAATGAAAGTTTTGTTGGTAGTTATGAGATCAATTGAGTAAAGAAGATAAACTGGAGAGAAAATTTTGAATATTGGATGTTAAGTGTTTGATGAAAATGATTGTTACAGAGTGGGTAAATAGAATGTAGAGTAAAAGTATGTACATGAAGCTATAAGTAAAGTATATAGATGAACATATGAGTAAGCCTAAACTGAAGGTTAAAGACAAAGTACTTGATAGGATTACAGATCTCTTGAGATATAAAATGACTATTAGCATAGGACTTACATCAGACTAATAAAGCAGGGCTCTGGCTGTTAGCAGATTGCTATGGTATTCAGGTTGCAAACTTAACTTTACCTCATTGATGTTAATCTGGTCATAATAATCATCATCAAAGACTGAATTTAGAGTTCCTAACCAAGTTAACTAGGTTCCTCTATTTGCCAACCTTTTAACTAAATCTTAAGGTTAAAAGTCACTTATTATTTAATTCTCTCCTAAGGTTATCATATCTAAGTCTCTGCCTCAAAAAAATCTCAGAAATTATCTAGTCTCTTTTTTTTTTTTATAAGGTAAATAGACTACAATTGGAAACATTGAAGAGTGTTTATCTGTCAGAAACTTGGAAACTATTTACTTCATGGTGAGCAGAAAAAAAAAAAAACACCTCTAAATGAAGTTATGTTGTGATATAAGATATAATTCCTCAATTCCTACAATAATCTGTCTTAATACTTTAAATTTTTTTTACATATTTTATTGACAATTTCTATACTTACAGACAATAAACCATGGTACTTCCCTCCCCTCCCCTCCTCCACTTTCTCCTTCATAGCTCTGCTCTCCACCATATAACTTCCTTCTCTCCATTAGTCTCTCTTTTACTTTGATGTCATCATCTTTTTCTCCTATTATGAGGGTCTTATGTGGGTATTGCTAGGCACTGTGAGGTCTTGGATATTGAGGCAAAATTCTGTCTGGAAAGTTGTATGTAGGGAATGGTACCCTTCCTTTGGCTCTTACATTCTTTCCACCACTGCTTCGACAATGGACCCTAAGCCTTGGAGGGTGTGAGATGTTTCAGTCTGGGCACCTCTTATCTGCACTATGTTGCCCTTTGGGCCAGCCCAGTGGTCATCGCCATCTAAAAAGAGAAGCTTCTCTAACCAGAAGTGACAGTAGCATTAATATATGAGTATGAACATTAAGTGTAGTGTTTTCAGGGCAATTTGGTGAGAGTAATATATGTATTTATCCAGACAAGAGCAGGCTTTATACCCCTAAGGCTCACGACCTCCCTTGACATAGGCTTTGGATTAGGTTTTCAGTACCAGGCCCATATTCACTCCTATAGAATCCAAGAATATATAAAAAGATTATTCACCCCAACCAAATTAGCTTTATCCCAGAGATGCAGGGATGGTTTAACACATACAAATCAATAAATGTAATACATCATATAAATGGTCTGAAGGACAAAAATCACATGATCATCTCAATAGAAGTAAAAAAAAAAAAAAAAAGCATTTGGCAAGATCCAACACCCTTTCATGATAAAAGTTTTACAGAAACTGGGACTAGAAGGAACATATCTCAACATAATAAAAGACATTTATGACAAACCTACAGCCAACTTAATACTAAATAGTGAAAAACTCAAAGCTTTTCCACTAAATTCAGGAACAAAACAAGGGTGTCCACTGTCCCCACTTTTATTTAATATTGTACTGGAAGTCTTAGCTATAGAAATAAGGCAAGAAACACTCATAAAAGATAAATTGGAAAGGAAGAGATCAAATTATCACTATTTGCAGATGATAAGATTCTATACATCAAAGACTGTAAAAATCCTACCAGCAAATTGTTAGAGCTGATAAACACTTTTAGCACATAGCAGGATACAAAATAAATACACAGAAATCAGTAGCTTTCTTATATACTAACAACAAACATGAGGAGAATGAAATCAGGGAATCTCTCCCATTCACAAAGCAAAAAAAGGACCTTAGAATTGCCCCGGCCATCAGGGAGTTGAACACGGACTCAAGGAGGAGCTAACCTGGGTGAAAGACAAACAGACACAAGAAGGAGACCATGATAGGTGTTTGTCACAGCCTCAAGAGTTTATTCTTACATGTAGGTTTATATAGGGTTGTTGGGGGAAGGGGACGTGGTCAGGGCAAGGAGTTGTAGGGGGAAGAGGACATAGTTAGGGCAAAGATGACAGAGTTACTGGTTAAACCACAGTGCCTTTGTTTCTTCATTAGCTACAGGCAGGATGGGGGAATGTTTGGCCAGGTGTACGATCCCATTGTTTCTGGTAGTTGAATATTAGGTGAGGAAGTAGAAACTTAACTTGCTATATGGTAGTCTTTGTTTGTGGTAGTTGAGTATTAGGTGAGGAAGTAGAAACTTTAACTTGCTATGTGGCAGTCTCTGTTAACATGGCCGAGGTTTGGTTCATAGCTCCCAACAAGAATAAACTTAACTGAGGAAGTGAAGGAGCTCTACAGTGAAAACTTTAAAACACTCAAGTGAGAAATTGCAGAAGACACAAGGAAATAGAAAGATATCCCATGTTCTTGGATTGGAAGAATCAATATCTGAAAATGTCAAACTTACCAAAGCAATCTACACATTTAATGCAGTCCCTGTTAAAATTCCAATGGCATTCTTCACAAGAATAGAAAAACAAATCCAAAATTACATTTGGAAGCACAAAAATCCTCGAATATCCAAAATGATTTTGAGCAACAAAAATAAGGCTGGTAGTATCACCATACCCAATTTTAAGCTATATTACAAAGCCATAGTAGTAAAAAACCAAAACCAAAACTAAAAACAAAACAAACAACAACAAAAACATAGCATGGTATTGGCACAAAGACAGACATGAAGATCAGTGGAAAAGAATAGGGGAGGCAGATGCTAAACCAGGCAGCTACAGCTATCTGATTTTTGACAAACATGCCAAAAATATTCATTGGAGAAGTGACAGTCTGTTCAACAAGTAGTGCTGGGAAAATAAGATATCTGTATGTAGAATGATGAAAATACATCCTTGTCTTTCCCCATGCACAAGAATCAAATCCAAGTGAATCAGGGACCTTATTATCAGACGTAAAACTCTGAAATTTCTAGAGGAAAAGGTAGGGGAACCCCTTCAACATATTGGCATAGGTAATGACTTTATGAATATAAACCCAATTGCTCAAAAATACAACCACTAATCAACTACTGGGATGTCATGAAATTACAGAGCTTTTGTACAGAAAAGGACACTGTCAATAGAGCAAAGAGACAACCTACAGAATGGGAGAAAATCTTTGTCAATCATACATCTGACAGAAGATTAACATCCAGAATGTATAAAGAACTCAAAAAAGAGAACAATAAGATATCAAATAACCCAATCAAAAAAATGGGCTATGGAACTAAATAGAAAGTTCTCACTGGAAGAAATACAGATGGCATATAAACATCTAAAAAAGTGTTCTACATCCTTAGCCATCAGGGAAATGCAAATTAAAACTACCTTGAGATTCCATCTCTCTCCTGTCAGAATGGCTACCATCAAGAAAACAATTGACAATAAATGTTGGAGAGGATGTGGTAAAAGGGGAACCCTTCTGCACTGTTGGTGGGAATGTAATCTGATAGAGCCATTGTGGAAATCAGTGTGGAGGTTCTTGAGATGGCTAAAAATAGATCTGCCATATAATCCAGCTATAGCACTCCTAGGCATATATCCTAATGACTCTTCTGAGTACCTTAGAGATACTTGCACAACCATGTTTATTGATGCTCTGTTGACAATAGCTAGGAAATGGAACCAGCCTAAATGTCCAGCTACAGATGAATGGGTAATAAAGATACATATGGTACATGTGGTACATATACACAATGGAAATCTATTCATCAATAAAGAAAAATGAAATTTGCAGGGAAATGGGTGGAGCTGGAAAGGATTATACTAAGTGAGGTAACCCAAGCCCAGAAAGCCAAATGTCACATGTCCTCTCTTATATGTGGATCCCAGCTACAAATGTATAGACTTGTGTGTAATCTGGAACTAATAATCAGTAGCAGAGGCCCATAAGATAGAAAAGGGCTATAAGGAAGGGAGGAGAGGGAAGGTCTTAAGAGGATGGTAATATATATATATATATATGAAGAAAAACAGGGAGGGGAAAGGCCTAAGCGAGGTCAGGAGAAGAGATTATATAAAGGAAAGATGGTGGAGGGTCAATCAAAATTCAAGATATTATGAATAAGACATATGAAAATCTACTTTTTAAAAATAATGGCACATCCTGAAGCCATAAATTGTTACTACAAAATTTTCAGTGCCTGGGATAGGATATATCCCAGTGAGTCGTTGGTCAGGGAGGTCTATATTACCTCTAAAACATTACAGGCTATTGCCAAGGCCCTTGGTTCCCCATGAGAAAAAGATGGTAAGACCCTATTTCTGAAGACATCACATGCCTGAGTGGCAAAGTCACTGAGAAATCAAGGTGGTGATGAGCAGAAAACCTTCTCCCTATAGCCCAGCCAACTGAAATCTGGAAAAGGCTGCACTGTATGCATTCTTATGGGAGACAGAAGTCATCAGCAGTGAAAACAGTGGACACTGGAAACCTCAAGTTTGGCCACTTTGCAATAGTGGCATGTTTGCTCTGGGGAAAACCAACTGCTCTCTAATTTTACTGAAGGCACACTCTATGGGAGGGAATATTTTCCTGGTATTGAAATTCTAATCAAAAGCCTAGGGTAGGAGAGGTCATGAGCCTTAGGGGTATAAAGCCTGCTCTTGTCTGGATAAATGCATATATTACACTCACCAAATTGCCAGTGAATCCATATGGCCCTGGGCTTTTTTTGGTTGGGAGACTGTTTATAACTGCTTGGATCTCTGTACTTATTATAGGTCTTTTAAATGGTTTATCTCATCTTGATTTATTTTTGGTAGGTCATATGAATCAAGGAGATTGATTTCTTTCAGATTTTCAAATTTAGAGGCATATATATTCTTGAAGTATGTCCTTATAATTGTCTGAATTTCTTTGGCATCTGTTGTAATGGTGACTTTTTCATCTCTAATGTTATTAATTTTCGTTTCTTCTCTCTTTCTTCTGATCAGACTTGCTAAGGGTTTATAAATCTCATTTATCCTTTCAAAGAACCAACTCTTTGTTTCACTAATTCTTTGGATTGTGGTTATTTTGTTTGTTTGTTTCTATTTCATTAATTTATGCTGTGATCTTTATTATTTCCTCTCATCTACTGCCTTTTGGTTTGCTTTGTTCTTGTTTTTTCAAGGCCATAAGATGGAGCATTAAATTGTTTATTTGTGAATTCTCTAATTTCTTAATACAGACACTTAGAGCTATAAATTTCCTCTTAGGACTGCCTTAATTGTATCCCAAAGGTTTTAGTATGTTGTATTATCATCATCATTTCATTCTATGAATTTATTGATTTCCTTTTTGATTTCTTCAATGACCCACTGATCATTCAATAGTGTATTGTTTAGTCTTCATGAATTTCTTTATGCTCTGTTGATTTTCCTCTTGCTGATTAGCAGTTTAATCCCATTATGATCAGATAGAATACAAGGGGTTATGTCAATTTTCCTATAATTGTGTAGATTTTCTTTTGTGTCCTAATATATGGTCTATTTTAGAGAATGGTCCAAGTGCTGCTGACAAAAATGTACATTCTGGGCTAGAGATGGCTTAGTGGTTAAGCGCTTGCCTGTGAAGCCTAAGGACCCTGGTTCGAGGCTCAGTTCCTCAGGTCCCACATTAGCCAGATGCACAAGGGGGCACATGCATCTGGAGTTCGTTTGTAGAGGCTGGAAGCCCTGGCGCGCCCATTCTCTCTCTCTCCCTCTATCTGTCTTTCTCTCTGTGTGTGTTGCTCTCAAATAAATAAATAAATAATTAATTTTTTAAAAAAAAGAAAAATGTACGTTCTTCAGAATTTGGATGGAATGTTCTATAGATTGTCCCGACCCGCGGGACCTCGTTATTCGTGGGGGCGAGGAGGACCCCAACCTGAAATAAGATGGGCGAGAGAGAGGAAGGGACTCAAGCAAATGTATACTTGTCAAGAGTCCAATTTTATTGAGCCACAGCGGCCTTTTTAAGGGTTAGGGTTAGGGTCTTGGGTGAGGGGGGGGCTGGAGGAGGCAGGTGGTGGAAAGTTACAGAATCTTCTTGGCCTTTGGCCTAGGACAGTTTGCAGTTATTCTAAGAATTCCCGGTATAGTTCTCACGTCTCTGCAGTCACCAGGCAGGATGTTAATTAGTTAGGTGTGGCGGGGTGAGGGGATGCAATCAGTTAGGTATGGCAGGGTGGGGGGATGAGGAAAGGTCGGAAGTTGCTCAGGGCACAAGTTATCTCAGGGCAAAGATCTGTTCAGGGCTCATCTCCTCGTCTCCAACATCTCCCCCTCTTCTGTATACAAGGACCAGGATAGGGAGGTTACCGCGACCCCTTAATGATGTCCCAAAGAAGGGCTTGTTTTGGTGGCCGATTATTTTTGTTTAAGAGTAAAAATGGATCCAGAGGAGCAACCTGACAGTAACCTGACATCAGAGAGGCGAGCGTTCCCCAGAGTAGGTTGAGCGCTGTTACTCATAGGTCATTGATTTTGATAAAGTCATTTGGATTGACCTTAGAACAAGGGGCACAAATGGTCTGAACCTGTTAGAAGGGCAGTGCTGGACCCTTACCCGTCATTGGATCGGCCTCCTCTCGGCGAGGACGTCCTGTCTTAGGCGGGTCGAGACTTAGCCACCCGTTCCGTCGCTGACTTACCAGACCACTCACTTTGTGGAAATGTAACGCATTTTGCTCTCAACAAGACCGTCAATGCCACATAAGGATCCTGGAGGAAATATGTTTGGTAGCCAATTAGTATGAGGGGTCGCGGAGACCTGAGTTATTATTTGGAGGGGCGGGACCAAAATTTCCACCCCAGGGTGGGTTTTTGCAGGGAGGTAAAGTCTAAGGGTCGAGATGGGGGGTTGTCTTATTCTTTTGGCAGGTCAGCGGCAGATGTTTCTTCTGTGGCGAGGCGAGGTAGTGGACTTCCACCGGCTTGATTGCAGAATCTACCTGACTCTTAATGAAACTGGTTAGTCGTCTGAAGGCCCAGGGGCCAAAGGAGATAAGCAAAAGGAATCCAACAAAAGGGCCTAAAAGACTGGGAAGCAAAGTAGTTAGCCAGGGAGATGTGGAAAACCAATTTTTATACCAAGATTCTTGTTGTTCTTGAGTCCTCTAGATTTCTTTTAACTTTATCAAGGCTATTTTGTATTAGCCCAGTCTTATCTAAGTAAAACAACATTCTTCTTTGAGGGCTACACAGAGTCCCCCTTCCTTTAAGAACACCAAATCTAGCCCTCTCTGGTTTTGAAGTACAACCTCAGAGAGCGAGGCCAAAGAATCTTTGAGATCTTGTATCCCCTCATGTATGAGGTTAAGATCTCTGTCCACTAAGGCACTGAGTTGTGAAAAATGCTGTTGGGAGGTTACCAGCGAGGCAATACCTGTCCCGGCCCCTGCAGCACTAAGTCCCAGGAGCACACTCAGGGTGAGGGCAGTTAAAGGCTCTCTTTTTGGTCTAATGGCAATGCCTTGATCTATAGTAGTTGTAAAACTTTCAGAATCATGAATGAAAAATTGTGGCAAAACTATAACTACAACACAATAGTCCTTAGTCTGTAAAAAGTCCTTGTTGACAATAAAGGGAGTCAGCCCCGTGGAACAAGCAAGATAGGAGTTACTAGGGGCTTTAGTATATATAAAGGAGTCATTGATAATAGCAGTTTGGTTGCATACTGGTTCAAGAGTCAGAGGAGGGAGCATATCAGGGCCTAATAGACACAGTCCGAGGCCGGAAATGGATGCAAGAGTAATACCCCCCTTTGGGGCAGAGTGCCAGAATAATCCCTCTGCACTGTTAGTAGACACAGGAGATGTAAGGATGGCAATTCCCTCATAAAAGGGAGGTTCTAGAACTTTTAATCTGTATGGCATTTCAATCAAGCTCTATAATTTTATTTGAGGAACTTTAAATAAACTTATTTTAAGTAAACTTATCTATGACAACAGGAATGTATGGTATAGACAGTCTATTTCCCTTTTATTTCTCCCTCTCATGAGAAGACACTCTAACTGCTTTAGGGGGCTGGGTCGAAGACATCAGATCATTTACTACTTCCTGCTGAACGGGACACGAAGTGGAGATTTGTTGCAGTTAGAGAATCTCTCCTAGAGAGGGGAACTATTTTAATGTACCCCAGAGTGTAGGAAGATAATCTTGAAAGATAACTTTGGAAAGAAAGAATAAAAGTAAGCAGTTACTGAGAAGCGAACACACAGCAAACTGGTCTTTTTGTAGGTCGAGGGAATCCAGGTAGACAGGCTTGGATCATCTCAGGACCATCTGAGGATGCGCTGGCTGAGATTTTCTTTCAGAACTGTTCATTAAATGGCACAGTAGTATTTAACATGGCTTGTAAAACAGATGAGATGCTAGCAGAGTTATCAGAAACATATACATAACATTTAATCTTAATAATAAAGAGCTATTTTTTATCTTTGGTTATACATTTTTCTCTGAGTGTTTAAGACCTTGCAGATAGCCAAAAGTTAATTAAGGATTAATTTTGGAGGTCATTAATGGCTCTCCAAAGAGACTTTAGGGACACAGGAGTAGCCCCATAGCTTACTGGTGTCTTTGGCCTGTTAGGATGAGTCAGGGCCATGCTGGCCAAGTAGTTTTCCCTTCTTTGGGAAGTCAGGAGGACTGATTGCTTCTCAATTGTGACTCTCCTGTTTTACATTGTACACCAGTTTTGTTTGGGTCTCCATATCCTCCCTGCTCAGGAAGACAGGTGACTTACCAGGGGGCCAGTGTAGAAGTGTCCCATCATCTCCAGTGGCCTCATGACATGGGAGCACAGGCCAAAATATTGACACTTTTTACTCCGATGATTCCAATTGGCTTTGGCTTCTACATAGGTGATTAACACACTTAGAAAGGAAGTTACACCAGCTTAGATGTACATACATATAGAGCACATTTAATTACTGAAATAGACTTAACTAAAGAATGGCACAGGGCTTCTAAAATCATTTTGTCCTATCTTTAAAATTTTTGTTGTACTGTGGTAGCATAAGCCATATATCTGAGGTATAGAAAGTAGGCTCTTCTCCCATTTTAAATATCCAACATTTATAAGTATAGGCAGAACCTGTTATCAGTCTTGAAAACAGTACCAGCTGATTTACAAACTTAACTTATTTAACCTAGAAAACAAGTAAGACAGTATAAGGTCTTAGCACCTGTGTGAAAACATCTTTGATTAGTTCAGATACCTGTGTGGGTACAAATTACCCAGAGAACATTGGAAACAGAACCATGGAGCTTGATTTTTTTTTTTTTTTTTCTCAGATGAGGACCATTGTTTGAGCATGAGGCTGTGCCCTAAAGTAGGGAAGATGTCTTAAGGGTTAATTTTGTTATAAGCACTGGACTTATGATGCCAAAATTGAGACAGTTACTTTACATATAACAGAGTAGAATCTGGTCTTTTCTGAGCCCAAACAGCTAGCTAAATATTAATATAACCCTTGATAAATCTTTTTGAAAGAAAAAAACATTATTTGACAACCAATGATTTTGGCTTAAACTTGGTAACTATTGATTTCATGCACCACAGAAATTTTTTATTAACATAAAACAATTTTATGTTTTACCCATGACTTAAATTTGATAAAGCTCAAGCAAACTATCCCAACATACTTCAGCCTGAAAATTTTCTTTTTTTCTTTTTTCTTTTTTTTTCCCACATCCACACATCTTCATCTACATTAACATTCTGATCTAAGTACCACTCAAAAGACAAGCACTCTATGTCCCAACATTGAAAAATTCCTTCCCAGTTTTTTTTCTTTTTGGGGCATTTGTGAACCCAAGATCCTCTTTCCTTGCAATACATACATTGATCCTTCTCAAGGGGCTTCCTAAAGCCCTCAGGTTTTTTTTTTTTTTTTTTGCTTGTTGCCCAGGTACCCTGGCTGTCTAAGTCTTCCTGATTCTGATGCTTTTTTTTTTTTTTAATCACTGTATCCAATATCCTATTTAAGTTCCTTTCTTGTCTCCTGTCTCCTTTTCCCATTATTTTTTCTCTCTTCTGTTTCCTTTTTTTTTTTTTTGGTCTTTCTTTTCTTTTTCTCTCTCTCTTATGCTAAACCTTTTTAGCTTCCTTAATTATGTCTGTCAAAGCTAGATCTTGTAAATCCTCCAGATGTTGTAATTTCTTTTTAATGTCTGGAGCGGACTGCCTTATATATGTCATTGTTATTGCTGCCTGTTGACTCGGAGAAGTAGGGCCAAAAGGAGTATATCTCCAGTGAGCCTCCATCAAGCATTCTAAAAAGATAGAGGGAAGTTACTTTAGCCAGATTCGTGGGGCGGCGTAGGCCCCCCTGAGACCTGCCATCAGAGCCTGGCGGTAGACTGTCAGTTGCTCCCTACCTTCTGCTGAGTTGTAATTCCATTCAGGTCAGGTGAGAGGGAATCCCACATCAATCTCATTTGGGAGCTAGGTAGGCTGCTCATTTGGGCCTGAGACATGCTAGGGTCAGGGGAAGGACCAAAGGCTCGTGGAATCAGGTCCTTCAGTTTCTAGTCCCTGCAGTGGGCCCATCTCCTCCTCGGGCAAAGCTGGAGCAGGGAGAGCAGGGGGCTAAGTTGGGGGAGATGGAATCAGGGCAGAGGGCCACTCAGGAGGGTCCTCTATTTCAGGATATATTTTGGGCTGAGCCGAGGGGTCTGGGGCCATTCGGCTTGGTTTTCTCGTGGCTTGTTGGGCCACTGCCAGGACTCGGGAGCCTGACCGTGGTGGGGGGTGGATCCAGGGCTTGACCCATGCCGGGGATCCATCACTAGGCTCTCCCAGACCAGGATGTATGGCTGTTGATCTGGGTGAGAATGGGTCCCTTCTGAAAAACAATATTCTTAACAGCAGAAATAATGGTTAGATCAAATGCTCCCTCTGGCAGCCACTCAAAGGAGCAGAAAGTCTGTTATTTACCTGTTTTAATTTTTACAGATAAGTCATGAGCCTTACTTCTAACTTCAGAGAAATGAGATACCGTCAGAGTCAGGGGGGTCGTCATAGTCTGTCCCATAATTAGAAACAAGAGTCCACAAACAAACACAAAATAGATACTGACAAAAAGAAACCAAAAACCGTGACACCTCCGATGCGTCCAGAACAGAAAACCAAATGCAGTTTCAGATGGAAGATGCCTCTGTGGTTTCTCCTGAAGGAGAAATACACAATCTTCCTTTACCAGATAGGAGACTGTCAGCCACCCTGACTCTCCTCAGATCCTGGGGCGTCCCCCAGGATTGCAGCCTGTGGTCCTGCCAACCACCATTGTCAGGTCCTCACGGTCCTGAACAACAGCTGCCCAAACCGAAATTAAAACAGATCAGAGCAACAGAAATCACAGAAATCACTCAGACAAACACTCAGACAAACACTCAGACAAGCAGTGCTGCAGACATTTACATTGTTTACCTCCAAGGGGGTCTCCGGAGTCCTGGGTAGACGTGCAAATCCCTGGACGAGCTCTCAATTGAAAGACCCCCAGAGGGAGACCTTCACTCAAGTCTCGAGATAGCACGCACCCAAAGACACACAGGAGACCCAACTTGCTGCAAAAGCATGTGGCTTTATTCAGGAAACCAGAGCTCTGGGGTCGACACATATCTCACGCAGGAGACAGAGGTGTCGACTCTTTGCCATTTCTTCAGTAGTAAGTTTTGATTTAATTCTTTACTGACCCTTTGTCATTTCTTGGGATGAATGTTAGGTCCATCAATCATAAACCATGGACATGTCTTATCAACAAAAATAAAAAACTGTATAAGATCCTTTTTTTATACCCGTATTCCTCGCTCTCTGAGAGAGGCTTTTAAATCCTTTATGAAAGAAGCCTCTTTAGACAATGAATGGCCCATCTTGATGGGACGGAATGAAGAGGGAAAACTTACCAGGTCTTGCCGTCTTCTTGGGTGGAGAAGCGGTGACCACTTAACAAATCCTCCGGAGGTCGCTGAACTGGGGGTCTCCGTCTGGTAGGAGTCCGTACCTCGAGCCGCCACGTTGGGCGCCACGTGTCCCGACCCGCGGGACCTCGTTATTCGTGGGGGCGAGGGGGACCCAAACCTGAAATAAGATGGGCGAGAGAGAGGAAGGGACTCAAGCAAATGTACACTTGTCAAGAGTCCAATTTTATTGAGCCACAGCGGCCTTTTTAAGGGTTAGGGTTAGGGTCTTGGGTGAGGGGGGGGCTGGAGGAGGCAGGTGGTGGAAAGTTACAGAATCTTCTTGGCCTTTGGCCTAGGACAGTTTGCAGTTATTCTAAGAATTCCCGGTATAGTTCTCACGTCTCTGCAGTCACCAGGCAGGATGTTAATTAGTTAGGTGTGGCGGGGTGAGGGGATGCAATCAGTTAGGTATGGCAGGGTGGGGGGATGAGGAAAGGTCGGAAGTTGCTCAGGGCAGAAGTTATCTCAGGGCAAAGATCTGTTCAGGGCTCATCTCCTCGTCTCCAACAATAGATATTGGTTAGGCCCGTTTTTTCTATGACATCCTTTAATTCAGATGTCTCTCTGTTCATTTTTGGCCAGGACAACCTGCCAATTGATGAGATATTGAAGTCTTCCACTACAATTGCATTTGATGTTATCTGTGACCTTAAGTCTAAGAGTGTTTGTTTGTTCAAACTGGGAGCCCCCATCTTAGGTGCATATATGCTTAGGATTGTAATGTCCTCCTGTTGGAGTGTTCTTTTAATCAGTATAAAATGACCTTTATCTTTCCTAACTAATGTTGGTTTGAAGTCTGTCCTGACAGATATTAGGATAGTAAACCCTGCTTATTTCCTAGGCCCATTTGCTTGCCATTCTCCATCCATTTACGCTAAGGCTATGTCTATCATTTATTGACAGATGAGTTTCCTGGAGGCAACAAATGACAAGATCCTGCCTTTCAATCCGGTATATAAGCCTGTGTCTTTTGGATGGTGCATTGAGGCCATTGATATTAAGAGTTATTATTGAAAGGTGTGCATTTATTCACTCCATTTTTCTTATTTTGTAATGTTTCTATTTTCCCTTTACTCACTTGTTTTAACTGTTATTTGAGTGTGTTTTATTTCCTCCTGTGTGTTTTGCTTTTTCTTTGGCATTAGGAATTCCTTCAATTATTTTCTGTAGAGCTGGTTTAGTTGTCATAAATTCCTTTAGCCTGCTTTTGTTATGGAATGTTCTTGTTTCTCCATCAACTTGGATAGATAGCTTTGCAGGATAAAGTATTTTTGGTTCACAGTTTTGTCCCTTCAGAACTTGGAATGTATCGTTCCAAGCCCTTCTGGCTTTTAAAGTTTGTGATGAGTAATCCGCAGTTATTCTGATGGGCTTGCCTTTGCAGGTGACTTGCTCCTTCTCTATAACTACTTTCAATATATTTTCTTTGATTTGTGTGTTTTGTAGTTTAATTATAACATGGCGAGGAGAGGTTCTTTCCAGATTTTGTCTGTTTGGTGTTCTAAAAGCTTCTTGTATCTGCATTGACATTTCTTTCCCAATTTGAGGAAAATATTCTTCTGTGATTTTGTTGAAAACATCTAAGCCTCTGGATTGAAATTCTTCTTCTGTTATACACTGAATTCTTATGTTTGATCTTTTCATAGTGTCTTGGATATCTTGAAATTCCCATTCATACCTTGTTATTAGCTTGTGTTTCTCTTTGTTGGACTGTATTAGGTCTGCCACCTGGTCTTCTAGTTCAGATGCTCTGTTCTCTCCTTCATCCATTCTACTGGTGAGACTCTTTCCACAGAGTTTTTTATTTCATTGACTGTATCCTTCAGAGCCAGGATTTCAGCCTGTTTTTGTTTTTTTTTTTCTCTCCAGTGTTTCTATTTCTTTACTCATGTTTTGTAATGACCTCTTTATTTCATTAAGCTGGCTTCCTGTGTTCTCTTTCAGCAGTTTGTTTTCTTCTTTAATACCTTTGTTTTCTTCTTTGATTCCCTTCATTTCTTCTCTGATTTCTTTGAGCATAGATGCCATCATTTTCTTGAAATCTTTGCCAGGCATTTCATCTAAAACAGTCTCATTGGTGATCATCTCTGATGGATTTATAGTTTTTGTTGGTATTGTATTGTCTTGATTTTTTGATTTTCTTGTATTATATTGCAGTGACTTTTGCATCCTGAATTTATTTGATGCTTGGGTTTTCTACTTACCTGCAGTGTTCCCAGATGTGGCTATCCACCTCTATCTAACCTCAGGACATGTGTTGGAAGTTCCAGGTGTAGCTCTTGTCTGCCAATTAAGCCACAGAAGTAATCCTAGGTGTTGAGTTTGCTTGCTAAGAAAGTATTCCAGTGGACTGGGTGGAATAATTTACTGGCAAATGCTAAACTTTAACTGAGTAACATACACAATCACTGAAAAGCAGCACAAAGTATGCAATTTTGGTGATTAAAACAGATTGTCATATAAAGCCAAAATCCATAAGGGTGTGTGTTTTACTACACCCCTAAATTTGTCATCTGGGAAGTAGAGATTTCTATTCTGAATTCGGTTCCAGGTCAACTTGGATCTGGATCAAACCCTGCTCTCAATAATGACAGAAGCAAAAAAGCAAAGGCAACATAGATAGATAGATACATAGATATAGATATAGATATAGATATCTATATGTATATACACATACATATATAAAAGCACTAAAGGAAATAAAATTCAACCCCCAAATACTGGTTATTTGAAAATGGTAAAGCCAACCCAGAATATATACCCCATAACCTGCCTTTACAAGGAAAGAGAGATTAGGTCTTGCAGGACATGTATTGTTTTTTGTTGATTGTTTGTTAGTTTTTGTCAGTCAGCCTTGTTACCTATGGGTGATTTCCAATCTCACCAGTGTTGTGTGTCCCCCTCGATTCCTTCATGTTGTGCTGTGCAGCTGTACCTCTGATCTGCTCTGCAGACTGTGCTGCCACAGGTGGCTGAATGCTGGAGGTTTGCGGTTCTGACAGTGAGGGATGAGAGAGTTCAGACTTCTGGAGTTGCTAGCGATTTCAGTACCTCTTTAGTTGACCTTAGCTGTCTTTCCTTCAGATTTCTTAACTTTGCAAGAAGGATAATAGAGTTGAAAATCTGTTGCTTTGTCTCTGCTGCTGCTTCTGCCACCTGGCAAGCCTGGCGGGACTGCCTGGGTGGGTGTGCAGATCCCAGCCATGATCACCTGAGTGGGACTCTGGCCATTTTCCTTTCTGGTGGGTCTTGGTCTCTCTGGCTTCTCTGCTGTGTCTAACAATAACCTATACTCCTTCATTTTCCAGAAGAGTGTATTTTGCTGGGGTTTTGCTTAAATCCCTCCCTAGGCTGGTTTGGCATGGCTCCTAAGCTGCCATCTTTCCAGGAAGTCTGGTAACCGTAATATTTTAAAGTTAACTTATGTCATTACTAAACAAGTTTGCCAAAATGCCATAGACAAAATTGTTGGTTAAAGTTTGAGTAATTATGGATTCTGTTATAGAATTTTGTGTGTGTTTGGAATTCACTATAGTTCTATAAAATTGATTTGGAGTAGATTAAAAATATTATTTTTTGGCTCAGCAGTTAAAGGTGCTTGTTTGCAAAGCCAGACACACATAGTAGAGCATGCATTTGGAGACTGCAGTGGCAAGTGGCCCTAACATACCCATTCCCTCTCTTTTCCATGAAACTTTTTTCCTTTTTTTCATTAGATCATGGCAGTTTTGGTCCAATTCCTCTAATATTTGGGTATGTTAGTTACATATAGCTGAATTAATTTCAACAACTGACTTAAAGCTGGGCATGGTGTTACACACCTTTAATCCCAGCACTTGGGAGGCAGAAGTAGGAGGATTACCATGAGTTTGAGGTCACCCTGAGACTACATAGTTAATTCCAGTTCAGCCTGGACCAGAGTGAGACCCTACCTCAAAAAACCAAAACCAAATCAAAACAAAAACTGACTTATAGATTGGGTAGACATCTTATTATTAAAAGTGCTAAATCCCCTCAAGATAGAGATACTGATACCTAAGACATGTTTCCTGCCCTACAAAAATAATCTTAAATTGCTATTCTACTTCCAGTTTGGGAGGTCATTTTTACTTGCACTGGTATACAAACTTACCAAAGATGTTTTCAAACACAGATGCTAAATTTTTATACTGTCTGGTCTTTTCCTGGCATACAATTTCTAGATTAAATCAACTTACAAGTTATCGACAAAATAATTGCTAAGATGTTGTTTTCAGGCCTACTAAAATGTTCTGCCTATACTTATAACTGACATATACTTAAAAGATAAAATACTCATGCTTTCTAGCTTATACTGTTACCTAACAAGTAAATTTAAATACTAACCAGAATGATTTTTAAACTATTGTATCATTCTCTAACCAGATCTACTTTGCTAACCAGATATGTTCTGCACCCTTTTTAACTAATCTGTTTTGCTAATCAGATATGTACAGTCCCTCTGAGTGATTAATAATCATATGTAGATGCCAAAATCAATTGGAAACTTTGGAGTTAAAAGGATAATCACTATTTGGTTCCTGCTCCCAGGTCAAAAGGCCACAGGAGATGATGGGACACTTGAACCTCTAGCCTCTGGTAAGTTACCTGTCTTCTTGATTAGAGAGGATGTGGGGACCCAGAAATTAATTCCAAATCAGTGTGTCTGCAACAGGAGAGTCACATCAGAGGAAAATCAGTCCTCCAGGGTTCCCAAAAATGTGAGGGCCATTTGGTCAGCATGGACTTCACTTATTCTAGCAGATGATAGTGCTGAGAGTCATAGAACTAATAGGTCCCTAAAAGTCTCTCCTACAGCACTATTATTGACCTCCAAGATATTCAGTTAATTCTGGCAGCCTAAATGGTCTTAATTACTCAGTACAAAAAAATATATCTACAATATAAACAATGATTCAAACTAATAGGCTGTCCTGTCTGATGTGAATTACAATTCTGAACACTAACATTAACTCACACCTTTTGCCTCTGCCTGTCCCTGAGTAACTTCATCTACCCTGACTGTAGCTCCTCCCACTTGCCTTTACCAGAATCAGAGCTATTCCTCTGCCCCCCTCCTTCCTTGGTCCTTACCTTATCTCATCACCAGTGCCACTTCAAGGGATCCCCTCAAACTTCAACTCTTGTGTTCTTACTCTTTCCCTAATCCCCAAATTTTTCTCTTATATGTCCTTCTGCCTTCTCTCTTTTGCCCCAGCCCCTCCATCCCTAGCCTCTGAATTCTCATTATCCTCTTAGACCAGACATTTTGATGTCATGGCTGTTCACAAGAGTAACAAGCTCCTTAATTCTCACGGGGTGCACAGAGCCCATCTCCCTCACCATCATATGTCATCATAATATGTGTCTCCAACAACTGCCCCAAGCCAACTCAATATAGGGGTGGTACAAGAGAAGTCTCTTTCATTCAGGACCACGTTGTAACAACATGGTACACTGGCCCTATCAGTCTCACCACTCTGCCACCTCTAGCCACAATGAAACTGCCTCCTTATCACTTGAAGGCCCTAGTGACTAGTCATCATTCCTGTCATTTCCTAGGCAAGTAACAACACAAAAACAATATTACTGAACTGAACCTTCCTTAGTCTCACCAATAGTATTCCCAGGCAAGTACTGTGAGCCATTAGTGAAATCAACTTCTATGATCAGGTCTGGAAGAGAACCACAGCAGCAAGGGAAACAAGCATGGCATGCTTTCCATACCCCTCAGAGCCTTGGCCACAGAATGCCACATGAAAGTATAATATCCAATTCATAAGAGGTGAAGTCTTAGCTGGAAGGCAAGGAGCACACACTGGGGAGTTCGTACAGAAAGTAAAGTCCCACACAGAATCTCAGCAGAGGGGACATACCAAATTAACATGTTTGAATTATTGAGACTAGAAGAATCTACTATTTAAAGAAAAAAAAAAAAAGCATGCTGAGTGGGGTGAGCAGGAGCTGGGGCTTCCGTTCTCCTGCCAGAGGCATGTGCAGCCAGGGCCCAGCAGCCAGGTCCTGCTTGGAACTTGCACAGTCATGAGCACTTAGCAGGCCAAAGGTCCATGCCACAGTTCTCAGGGCAGTGTATATGACCATAGGCCACAGATGCAGTTAAACCACAAGATTCTGATCAGTCTCAGCTACCTGTTCCTGGGGTTTTGAGAGAGGGAGATCTCCTTGCGCCTGTATTTTGTGCCTGCCAGGAACTAACATGTGCCAGGCACTTAAGGAGATTTAAAAATCTGGGGCTGTGGAAAATGTGCAGCAGTCTCGGCACAGTCACAAAGCCCAGTGAAGACATCTACTAGCCCCAAATTGAGCAGGTTAGCACCATGTGTGAGGACAGAGGCTGATCTTAATCCAAAGGCCTATCAGCTCACAGATGGCCACCTCACCAAGAAACTACTGGACCTCCTCATTCAGCAATAGTGTAACATACAAAAGGGATGCTCTTCTGCATGACTCTTGCTGGGGTGGGTTTGTTTGGGACAGGGGCAAGGAAGTTAGTCTAGATCTTGAAAAGTCAAGTATCAAGGACAAAGGGATCAGTTGGTGTTGTAAATGAAGGATTCTAAAAAGACTATGGCCAAGTCACAGAATCTTGAGAACACCTGTAGGACCCCCAAAACTGGCACCCCACACTCTGCCCAGATATGGTGACACCCCAAATCACTCACGAGAAACGGTCTTGATGCAAACTGCAAGAGGATTTTTATTCCAAGCGCACTGGGGCCCACAGTCATACACCACGCAGGGGTAGAGGACTGCAGAGCCCCAAGTGCAGGAACGGGACAGTTTTTATAGGATTTCTAACAAAACCTGTGCATTAAACCAATCATTTCTTAACATCAGGAGCCCGCACGGTGCGAGCCAGTCAGTTTATGACACTCCATATTTTCTAAGCCAATTAGTTTAAATTACTCAAGACCCTGCCCCATGGACCAATCAGTTTCCTATGACCTCGGTGGTCAGCATTTGTGTGGGTCCTTGGGTGAGGGGTGACAGAGTGTGGTTTAAGGCAGGCTGCTGAGGCTTACGGTGCAGACTACTAAGGCTTATGGTGTGGGCTATTTACAGAAACCAAATAAGCGGTTTATTCCATTACTCATTTCCCATGTTTGAGGGCTATCTCATGCCCTTTTTACCTAGTTTTATATTGGGAGCGGGCTTCTGATATAATGAGAAGAGGGATTCCTTACTTACTTCCTAGCAGAGAGTAGGGCCTGGAATTTGAGGTATGCAGGGGCCCGCTTAAGCTCCTTTTGGTGCGTGATAGCATTTCTGGGCTTCTGGATTTTTGGGACTTTCACACCCTCATTGGTGAATGGGGATTTCTTCTGGGCACCATTTGCTGCCACCATATGGGTTAAATATACTCTTACAAGAGAGTGATAGTGTGTCATTCATATTTGAGCACCCGAATAAGTAGATTCACATTCCATATAAAAATAAAGATATAAGCAAAGGGTAGGAGAAACCACATTCATCCCAAGTATGAATAAATACTGACTGTATTAGTCAGTGTTCTCTAGAGAAACAGAACTGCTAGAATGAATTATTTAAAAGGGGGATTTATTGGATAAGCTTACAGTAATCCAATAGCAATTGCAGACCCAAGAATCACCAAACCTGGTAGCTGCTCAGTCCTCAAGTCCAGAAGCCTCCACAATTCAGACCTAGTACTGCAGATGGTTCCGGAAAGCCTAGAGGCTTCCTGATGAGCCACTGGGTTTCAATCCACATGGGTCTTCAGTTGATGCTGGTCTTCAGTTCGCACTGGTCTTCAATCCATGCTGGAACGTAGCGAGCAGCTCCAGCAGCCAAGTGGAAGGGAAGAAGGATGGAAATCTTTTTAACCAGAGCTTCCTTGTATCAAGTCTCCCTCTGAGTGGGGCTGCCCACTCTGGCGGAAGGGCTCACCCTGGGGAAATGACTTCTTCCTTTAGTTGATCCTTCCTAGAAGCAACCTGTGGATTACTAAACAGATCAAGTTGACAACATCTTAACTATCACATTGACTAGTGTTATATTTTCTGTTTCACTTTATTTATTTTGATATTTTGTATTCATGCTTTGTACTTCACGTGTTTAGCATTTTGCTTCAGTTTATAGCTTACATGAATAGGCTTTTATGACTTTTTTTCTTTTTTATGAACCTATTCCTTATTTTATTGTTTTCACATACTTCTGTGGCCCATACACTTTCCTTCTCATTCATATTTTTACTCCCTCTTCCTACTTTCTCCTCTTTCAACTTCTAAATTAATAGATATAGCTCAAAAACAACAAATTATATTTGCTTGAATCTCTGAACCTTATCAGGGACATAAGTAAAGCACACTGTGTCTTCTACTATAAGTCAATCCCAAGAATTCTGACAGATTGTTGTACTTGTTACTGCAGTCAGCTCCCTCCAACTAGCAGTGGGAACAGAACTAAAGTAAGGACAGTCTGTCAGAAAAGTTTGTGTAAAATAAAACTAGCACTGCTCTCATGGATAACCTGAGAATCACCTCTAGTGAGATGGCAGTAGACATTGAGCAGACTCAAACAAAACTCATCAAGGTGGATAATCACAGGCTGCCAAGAGCTCAACACTAAATGAGACTTAAAACATATCTGCCAAAGAGCAGGGAACATTGTGGTACAGGAGATGAACTATTGTAGGTGTCATGGGGTGGGAAGGAATATCCTGCAGCATTTTCTCTCTCACAGAGACTAAATGGCACGATTCATGACTCCACAGCAAATACCAAGAGCCCTCAGTGGAATGCTGGGTAGGAGAGAGAGAACATAAGAACATAATTTGATGGGAATACGAGCATTATGCAATATGTTCATACAGTCAAGTTCACAATTAATAATAAATAAAACAAACAAAGAGTTGGAAGGGAGGAGGACTGGAGGACAAATTAATTTCAAATATCTGAAAATACACAACAAAAACACAAAAATGTGAGAAAATGTGCTATAACCCACATACACAAAGCTCCCTGATAGTGGAAACCAAAACTAATGAGATAGCTGAAGTTCTAGAAAAAAAAAATTGTGTAACACCGTTGGATGGATGACTACATAAGTAACCCAAGTAAACAGGTGAATGATTTAAAAACAATTTTTTAAAAATTCAATTCAGTACCTATATAAGAAAGTTAGCAAAGTAGATAAAAGAGTCTGCAATTTGGGGGAGATTCAAAAATTTGAAGAGAAAATTTAACAAAGTGAGGTCACATAAAATAACCAAAAATAAATATAGAAAATGAAAAATGTTAAACAATCAAATAAAAAGACAATCTACTGGAAAGCATCATGAACAGACAATACCAACTGGAAGACTATAATTCACTCAGATATCTGTAGAGGAAAAAAATGTACAACAAAACTTCTAAGAACCGAGATACTTTCAAGAGCCCAACATAAATATCCACAAAGCAGAAAAATAAAATAAATTCTAAAGACACAATTTTCTTCGAAAGTTTCCTAACCTAGAGAAAGAAATAGACAAACATAATAGCTATTTAGAATCCAAAATACACATGACTGT
Source organism: Jaculus jaculus (assembly GCF_020740685.1). Taxonomy (NCBI): domain Eukaryota; kingdom Metazoa; phylum Chordata; class Mammalia; order Rodentia; family Dipodidae; genus Jaculus; species Jaculus jaculus. The sequence goes on from NC_059104.1 coordinate 70,775,206, forward strand.
AAAAGAACCTCTCCATGACAGATCATACTCAATGTCAAAAAAAATTAACCCATAATACTAAAAAATCTAAGAGAAAATCACTAACTGACCTACAGTAGCAAACACATCAGAATCACATTGTAACTCTTTTCAGCACTCTTAAAGGCAAAAAAGCAGGAAATGATACACTTCAATCCCTGAAAGCAAATAACTGGTAATCAAGATTACTATATCCAGCAAAGGAATCTTAAAATTCACATAGAAAAAGGGCAATTTAAGACAAGAACAAACTGAAGCAGTTCTTGCCAACTAAGCCATTACTGTTGAAAACAGATAAAGAACTACTATACACAGAGAAGGGAGACACAACTTCAATCATGAGAGCACAGGAAAGAATAAATTTTATGACCAGATAGATAAACAAAGGTGAGCTAGGAAGGAGTCCATCCTGTTCAGCACAGTAAACCAGCAAATGCCTGATACTAATAAGTAGAATAAAAAGAACGAACAACTACCCAACTAACCAAAAAAAATAATAAAATCATAGGAATTAGCAAAGCTTTCTCAGCAATACCTTAACTATATGTTGTATCCCAGAAACATAACCCACTGGCTAAGTTACCCATAAAATGAGAATTGAAGCATGGGAATTACCTTGCTAAGCAAATACAAGTTGAAAGCTAGTATAGCTATTTTGCTGCCTGGCAGATTTCAAACAAAAATTGGTCAAAATAGAAAAATAGGGTCACTACATATCAATAAAGGAAACAGTTCATCAAAAAGATATATCAAAGTTGGAAATGTTGGCTCATGCCTTTAATCCCAGTACTTGGGAGGTAGGAGGAATATTGTGAGTTTGAGGCCACTTTCAACACTACACAGTGAATTCTAGTCAGTTGGGCTAGAGCAAGACTCTATCTTGAAAAAGCAAAAACAAAATAATATATATAACAATTATAAATACATGTACATCATATGTTGGAACTAATTTCATTAAATAAACACAAAAAGGCAATAAGGTCAGATGGGCTCCAGTACCATGAATGCAGGCTCTTTCACTACTACAATCTAAATCTTTAGATAGGTCATCCAAACTGAAAGTGAACAAATGAATTTCAGACTTAAACTGCACCTTAGTTTAAATGAACTTGAAAGATAAGAACAGAATATTTTATACAACAAATTCACAAGGTGTGGTGGTTTGATTGAGGTGTCCCCCATAAACTTAGGTGTTCTGAATGCTAGGTTCCCAGCTGATGGATATTTGGGAATTAATGCCTCCTGGAGGGAGTGTATTTTGGGGGGCGGGCTTATGGGCTTTATAGCCAGTTTCCCCATGCCAGTGTTTGGCACACCCTCCTGTTGCTGTGGTCCATCTTCTGTTGGCCAGGGGGTGATGTCCACCCTCTGCTCATGCCACCATTTTCCCCTGCCATCGTGGGGCTTCCTCTCGAGCCTGTAAGCCAAAATAAATCTCTTTTTCCCAGAAGCTGCTCTTGGTTGGGTGATTTCTACCAGCAATGCAAACTGGACTGCAACACAAGGTGTATTCTTCTCAGCAGCCCATGGGAACTTCTTTAAAATATACCACATCATAGGCCATAAAACAAGTCTTGACAAATACAGTCAAAGTAAACCTTCAATCTTATCTGCACAAAGTGGAATAAAACTAAAAATCAACAGTAAGAGAAACTACAAAACACAAACAAATGAATAATATTATCTTGAGCAAATAATAGGTTATTGAGAAAATCAATTAAAAAGGGGACAAAGTGGGGGGAGAGGGAGGGGACAGGAGGGAAATAACATGGTTTTTTGTATGTAAGTATAGAAGTTGGCAATAATATATATATATATATTAAAAAGTAAATGAGCTAAATAACAATGGAATCTAAAATATATGTGTACTAAAGATAAAAATGGTTGGTATAAGCTATTATTTTAGGATCTTAAATATGCTATGATATGTTTTTAATATCAAATTTATAAATAAAAGCTTTTATAATAAAAATAAAAACATTTTTAAAAGTTTACAACTTTCTAGAATCAAATGAAAATGATAGTACAACTTATTAGAAATTTGAAGTAAATAAAGTTTGTTTTTAGAAGACAGTTTATAAACAGAAGTTCTCACATTATAAAATCAGAGAGATCTTATGTAAATAATGAACCATAAGGTCTTAGAAAAGAACAAACCAAACCCAAAGATACAAGTGGCAAAAATAAGGAGTATCAGGGAAGAAATGAATGAAATAGAGAGAACTTGGATTATTAAAATAAGACATGGAAAGGGGGTGCTACAATAGACTCTAATGCAATACAGAAAATCATTAGGGAAAGCTTTGAAAACTTAAATTACAAAACACTAAAAAATCTAGAAGAAATGAATAAATCTATAAATACGTATGACCAGTCAAAATTAGAGCAAGAAGATATAGACAACTTTAAAAATCCATGGAAAGCAAAAAGATTGAAGCAGTAGTTTAGTCTCCTGCCCTCAAAGAAAGGTTGAGCATCAGATAGGTTTATTGTCAGAGTGTATAAACTTTTCTTTTGTTTTGCTTTTTTGAGGTAGGGTCTCACTCTAGCCCAGGCTGACCTGGAATTCACTATGTGTCTCAGGCTGGCCTCAAACTCACACTGATTCTTCTACCTCTGCTTCCCAAGTTCTGGGATTAAAGGCATGTGCAACCACACCTGGATAGAGTGTCTAAACAGTTAAGGAAGATTTTTAATAACCCCACCTCCCAAACTGTTCTGCAAAATAGAAAAGGAAAGAATACTACCAAACCCATTTCACAAGCCAATATTACCCTGAAAACAAAACCAGACTCCCCTTTAACTGGCTTGGGGAGGACTGGTACCTGTGGGGGGGGGGGGCTTTAAAACCAGGCCTTTTGTTCTGGTATACTGACATGTCCCTGGACACTGGCATCCCAATTCCCCTGAATCAGAGGGTGCAAGGGCCCCTGCAGGAGGCTTCTTGCCTCTGGTTCTCCAGCTTCCTAGTGCCTGGTTCCCCAACCCATGATTGCCATGTGCAGAAGAGTGGAGTGAATAAGCCAGAGATCCCAGTTCACTAGGTAACTTTGATGTACCTGAAATCTCCACATTCTGCCTGTCTGTGTTTATAACCTCATCATACCTCAGTATACCAATCCAGTTCAATTTAAAACAGAACACTCTCTGAAGACACTACAAGGATAAAAACTTGCTTCCTCCTCAATAGGATCAAGTGTCTCCCCAAGATGGGTAGACCACAATGCAAAAAAGCCAACAAAAGTCAAAATACTGAGAGATCTCCACAAAGGATGCCTAATCCCACAATGGAAACTTCTAATGAAATCATAGAGAAATCAACAGAAATTCAATCCCAAAATGAAAACACAACAACCAATGAGACCCTGATCAAAGGAATTGCTGAACTGGAAGCAAACCCTTAAAACCAACAATCATATCAATGAAATTGAACAGAATCATCTCTTGGAGTATTCTGCTTTTGACAATAGGCTTAACTTGATTGAAGAAAAGGTTAGAACCCTCAAAATAGATATGAATGAATTGAAAGTTAGTCAAGAAGTGGAAGATCCTAAAAAACAATTGATTAAGCTTAATGAAGACTTGATCAAATGTAAGAATGAATTCCAGGAAGCTTCAAGAAAATCAGAACTTGAACTGAAATTGTACCTCAAAAAAGAGATGGATGCAAAATAACACAATAGTAAACAAAAATCAAATAGAACTTAAAAGCACCTGTCTAGTAACCATCATTGACAGAGCTACTCATGTGAAAGACAGAACCTCAGATCTGAAAGACAAGACAGAAGAAATTGATTTAGAGGCCAAAAACTTTGCTAAGTTTAAAAATATCAAGTGAACAGAATACAAGGGAACTGTGGGATACCATAAAATGACCAAACATCCATATCATGGGCATACTAGTAGAGGAAATCCAGGCCAGAGGCATAGAGAACATATTCAACAAAATTATTGAGGAAAATGTTCTGAATCTTTCAAAAGAGAGACCCATCCAGGTATAAGAAGCCCATAGAACATCAAACAGACAGGACCAAAGAAGAAACTCTCCAAGACATATCACAGTTAAAACTCTTACCAATGAAAACAAAGAGAGAATGCTAGAAGAGCAAGATCAAAACAACTCACTAACTACATACAAGTGCAATCCCATCAGAGTTACCTCAGATATCTCACTGGAAACCCTGAAATCCAGAGGGACCTGGAATGGAACACTTCAAATCTAAAAACCTATGCCTTCCAACCCAAGCTACTCTACCCAGCAAAAATATTCTTCATAATTAATGGTCAAAAGAAAATTTCTATGAACAAATTCGACTCTATGATTATATGAACACAAAGTCAAACCTATATAGAGAATACTTCTGGGAATACTCCACACAGAAGAATCAAACACCCAACCTCAAGAGCCAACAGGAAGATCACAATAACAAAAAATAGACCAGGCTAAAAAAATATAAAACACATGCAATCAACAAATCCCATAGAGCACCTCCTTATGATGGGGACTAATTAGAACCTCACAGTAATAATCTTAAGTATCAATGGTCTGAACTCACCCATTAAAGACACAAGTTATCAGGGTAGATAAAAAAAATGGACCCTTTTATATGCTGTCTTCAAGAAAGCCACCTTACCACTAAAGATAGACACCTCCTCAGGGTGAAAGGATGGAAAATGATATTCCAAGCAAATGGAAATGCAACACAATCAGGAATGGCACTATTAATATCTAATAAAATAGACTTCAGAGCAAAAGTAATCAAAAAGTACAAAAAAGCTGGGAGTGGTGGTGCATGACTTTAATCCCAGCACTCAGGGGGCAGAGGTAGGAGGATAGCCATGACTTCAAGGCCACCCTGAGAATACAGAGTGAATTCCAGGTCAGCCTAGGCTAGAAGGTCATTTCTTACTCATCAAGGGAACGATCCAACATTAGAACATCACAATCATAAATCTATATGTGTCAAACAAAGGTGCTCCACAGTTTATAAAAGAAAACCTAGTTGACAACAAAACAGAAATAAACACCATCATAGCTGGAGACTTCAGTATTCCACTATCATCAGTAGACAGATCATCCAAGCAGGAGATCAACAGGAAAATAATTGAGCTCAACAACATAGATCAACTAGCTCTAACAGAAATCTACAGGACTTTCCACCCCAACTCTACAGAATATACATGCTTCTAAGCAGCCCATGGAACCTTCTCCAAAATAGAACATATATTAGGCCATAAAGCATGCCTCCATAAATTCAGGAAAACTGAAGTAACTTCTTGCATCATATCCAATCACAATGCTTTAAAACTAGAAATCAACAACAAGAGACACATCAAGAACTCCACCACTCCTGGAGACTAAGCAACACACTTTTTAAACAATGAAGGGGTTGTGGAAGAAATCAAAAAATAAAATTTAAAATTCATAGAGTTGTATAATAATGAAAACACAACCTACCAAACTTAAGGGACACAACAAAGGCAGGCCTAAGGGAAATTTCATAGCCATAAATGCCTTAAAAGCAAAGACATAGAGATCCCAAATTCATAACCTAACTATCTACCTAAAGACACTGGAAAAACAAGAAGAATCCAACCTTAAGAGCTCCATATAGATAGAAATAATCAAGATCAGAGCAGAAATTAATAAATTGGAAACTAGAAAATACAATTTTTTAAAAAATTGATGACACAAAATGCTTGACAAAATAAACAAGATTGATAAACCCCTGGCCAATTTGGTCAAACAAAAAAAAGAAAGGAAAAAAAAAAAAAGAAAAAGAGAGAGAGAAGTCTCAAATTAAAATCAGAAATGTAAAAGGAGAGGTCCTAACAGACATCAATGAAATTGGAAGACTCATTAGGACAAATTTCCAAAATATGTACTCCACAAAATTGGATAATATAGAAGAAATGGATGAATTCCTAGTCACATGCCACCTACCAATACTAAACTCCGAGCAGATAAGTTCCTAAACCAACATATTACATTGATCGAGATTGAGAAGTTAATCAAAAACATCCAAGAAAGAAAAGTCCAGACTGGATGGATTCTTAGCCAAATTCTACCAAACCATCATTGATATAAAACCATATTTCTCAAACTATTTTTCATAATCAGAGAACAGGGAATCTTCCCCAATACCTTTTATGGAGCTAGCAATCACCTTAATATCAAAATCGACAGATATGCAACAAGAAAAGATAACTACAGGACTATATTCCTGATAAATTTAGATCCTGAACAAAATCCTCTCAAACTGAATTCAACAACACATGAAAAGCATTATCCACCTTGATCAAGTAGGCTTCATTCCTGGGATGCAGGATTGATGGTTCAACATATGGAAATCAGTCAACATAATACACCACATAAATAAACTTAACCTTAGAACCACATAATCATCCCAATTGGATGCATAGAAGGCATTGACAAAATACATCACATCATGATCAAAGTCCTGGAAAGAATAGGAATGGAGGGTTTATATCCAAACACAATAAAGGTTTTATATAAAGCACACAAAGCCCAAATAATACTTAATGGGGAAAGACTCACGGAATTCCCATTGAGATCAGCAACAAGACAGGGCTGCCCACTCTCACTACTGCTTTTCAACATAGTACTAAAAATACTAGCTCAAACAATAAGACAGGAGAAAAAAATGAGAGGCATTCAAATTGGAAAGGAAAAAGTCAAGTTAGGCCTATCTGCAGAAGAAATTATCCTATCCATAAGTAACCTGAAAGTCTCCACCTCAGAACTTCTAAAGGTGACTAATTCCTTCAGTAGCAAAGTGGCATGACACAAAATCAATACACAAAAGTCAGTAGCCTTTCTATATGCAAAGGACAAATATACAGAGAAAGAAATCAATGAGACTGTCCCATTTTCAATAGCAATAAAAGAAAATTAAATACCTTGGAATAATACTAAGGATATGAAAGAACTATATAATGAAAACCAAAAAAAAAAAAAAAATCAAGAAAGAAATCAAAGAGGACTTGAGATGATGGAAAGACCTCCCATGCCCCTCGATAGGTAGAACTAATATTGTGAAAATGATAATTATAACAATGTAATATACAGACTTAATGCAATACCAATTAAAATACCAGCACCGTTCTTCACAAAGATTGAAAAAATGATCTCAACATTTATATGGAATGGCAGCAGGCCTTGGATATCCAAACATATCCTTAGGGAAAAAAAATCTTACCCAATATAAAGCTATATCAAAAAGCCATAGTAACAAAAACAGCATGGTACTGGCATAAGAACAAAATCATAAACCAATGGAATGGAACAGAATTGAACACTGTATCCTTAGGTCAAGTAACAACAGCTACTTGACCTTTGACAAAGGAGCCAATAATGTACACTGGAGAAAGGATAGCATCTTCAACAAATGGTGTGGACAAATTAGATCACCATATGTAGAAAAATGAAACTAGACAAACTCGTATCTCCATGCGCAAAAATCAAGTCCAAATGTAAATTAAAACAACCATGAGATTCCATCTTATTTCAGTAAGGATGGCAATCATTAAAAAATATAATAGCTACAAATGTTAGCAAGGATGTGGGAAAAGAATTGGTGGGAATGTTAACTTGTACAACCACCAAGAAAGTCAATTTGGTGATACCTGAAAAGGATGAACATAAAGCTATCAACAGGCTCAGTGGGCATTTATCCTAAGTGCTACATGCATCAATACAGAGACATTTGCCCAACCATGTTTATTGCTGCTCAACTCATTATAGCAAAGAACTGGAATCAACCCAGATGACCATCATTAAATAAATGGAGAAAGAAATTGTGCCCCATTTACACAATGGAATTCTACTCAGCAGTAAGAAAAAAAAAAAAAAAAACAATGAAATATGTAGCAAAATGGACTGACTTGGTACAGATCATACTCAATGAACTCACACAATCACAGAAGACAAATACCACATGGTGTCACTTATCTGTGGTTCCTAACCTGGACCTGCTCATGTTGCTATCATACCTGATAGGCAACTCAAGGCCCAGACAATAGGAATGAAAGATTTTGGAGAGAAGGGAGAGGAAGGATGTGGGGAAAAATGCAAAATTAAACCCCAAATGAGCTGATTCCATAGAAACCTTTATTTTTGGAGATATCCTAAAAGATATAACCCTCAAAAGGAATAAGAGGGGTGCACCTGAAAAGTAGAGCTCTGGCGAATACTTTTTTTTTCTGTCTCTGACCTGTAACTCCTAATACCAGAGATTGGTTACTACCCATATTGAGCTGTTGATCACAGAGACCTGCAAGGTCCTTAAATCAAGACAGCTTTCTGTCAAAGCATTTGATTTCACCCGCCTGAAGCAAAAGCTTATTGGCAAAAGACCTTATTGCTAAAGACACCATATGCTGCCAACACAGAACATGTAGAGACCTGCTGGAATTCAGAAGAAAGCCAGTACCCAGACAGTTAGCCTGTCTAGTGTTGGAAAACACCACATGAGCTACTGTGAGAAAGTAGCCAACAATGGTCTGAGTAACCAGAGGTCTAAGCTACCCAGAAGCGAACACCCTGACACAATATAAATGCCAGTGCAATAGTGACACCCAGCCTCAATGAGTAAGCAATAGCTTTCTTATTGGCTAAGAGATCTGCTCAGTGTAAAAGAACCCATATCTGGGACTGGGAACCTGATCAGAATCCTATAGAGACAAAGATTATGTTCTCCACTGTCAATCACTCACTAGTCTTTGTCTAAAAGAGGGGTTACATACATCAAATTCTCCCTAAATTAATAATGCATATCCCATTTAAACTATACTGACTTCACTCTCCATTGGTGAATCTGGTCTTCTTTTACAGAAGGTAGCAAGACCGGAGGAGATAAACTACTCCTCACACTTCAGCCAAGCCATGACTGAAACCACAAGGGAATTGGGGAAATGAGCACAAGTGATGCTTCCTTGCTGAACCTGATAGCACCAGAGAGTAGGAGACAGACTCTGAGGATAATCAATACTTACCAAAGCAGAGATCCAGAGGCTCCTATGAGCTCATCAGTGAAGTAGACTTAAAACTATCCCACCACTGCACAGGGAATTTTGACAGTGTCAAGTTCTTACTAGTCTTTGGCTAAAAGAAGAGTTAAATTCATCAAATGATTCCTAAATTAACAATGTGTATCCCACTTAAATTATAATGACTTCACTCTCCATTGGAGAATCTGTTCTTTTGCAGAAGGTAGCAAGACTGGAGAAGATAAACTACCCCTTGCACTTTAGCCAAGACACAGCTGAATTCACAGAAGAATGAGGAGATGAGCAAGAGTGCTGCTTCCATTCTGTTCCTGATAATCAGTTCCAAAGTGTAAGAGACAGACCCTGAGTATACTCAACACCTACCAAAGTAGAGATCTAGAGGCTCCTACTCAGAGCTCATCACTGAAGTAGACTTAAAATTCACCCACCCTGGCTCACAGAATTTTGCAGAAGTTGGTGTGGAAAAGAACATAAGAGCCACAGATTGAGACATCATGCCCAGAGGCATTGCCTCCTCGCCCCCCCCCCAAAAAATAACTGACTACTGCTTTCACAACACATAAACTACAATACCATGATGAACACTTGCAACCCTACTGAGGAGCAACCCCAACAGAATCCAGGCAGGGATGAGGGAAAAATAGGTACCAATACATGATGCAACCATATAAAACATCTTGATAATAATAATAATAACAGAAATAAACATTAAAATAAATAAAGAAAAGAAAAAAGAAATTAAAAACACAGGAACATATTTCAACACAATAATGGCTATATATGATAAATTTTGAGGCATTAGTATGGAGAAAATGAAATTATATTTCTCCTTTTTTATTTATTTATTTTAATATTTTTATTTATTTTTTTGCCAGCAAAGAGAGAGAGACACTGAGACCTCCAGCCCCTGCAAACAAACTCTAGATGTATGTGACACTTTGTTCATCTGGTTTTATGTGGGTACTAGGGAATTGAACTCAGGTCATTAGCCTTTGTAGGCAAGTGCTTTAGCTGCTCAGCCATATATAAAATATATAATTGTACATATAATATATTATAATTATGTATAATTATAACAAATACAAAGCATCTGGGTGGAGAGATGGCTCAGTGGCTAAGGCACTTGCCTACAAGTCTAATGACCCAGGTTTGATTCCCCAGTACCCATGAAAATCCAGATAAACAAAGTGGCACATGCATTGGTAGCTGTAGGCCCTGACATGACTATAACCCCAACCCTTGTATCTCTTCTATCCCTCTCTTCTTGCAAATAAGTTAATAAATATAAAATATCTAAAATTTAACCTAACCAAGGAGGTGAAAGGCCTCTAAATGAAAACTTTAAGGCATTGAAGAAATTGAAGAAGACATCATCAGAAGATGAAAAGACCTCCCACACTCATTGATTGGAAGAATTAATGTTCTGAAAATAGCCACATTAAAGGTTCAATTCAATTCCATGAAAATTTTGTGGCAATCTTCCCAGAACTAGAAAAAAACACTAAAGTTCATGTGAATATACAAAAAATCCAGATTAGTCTATCTTGAACTGAAAAAGCAATGCTAAAGCCATCATGGTTCTTGATATCAAGTTATAGTACAGAGCCACAGCATCAAAGTCAGCATGGCACTAGTGCAAAATCAGGCATGAAAACCAATAGAATAAAATGCCCAGAAAGAAACCCATGTAGTTATAGCTGCCTAAATTTTTTCCAAAGCATACATTGGGAAAAATATGGTTACTTTAACAAATGATATTGGGAAAACTGCATATCCATATAGAAGAATGAAACTTGATCCATATTTCTCATCCTCCACAAAAATCATTTTAAAATAGATCAAAGATCTTAACATAAGATGTGAAAATTTAAAACTGCTAGTGGAAAGCATAGATGAAGCAAAAACTTTCTGAAGTGGAATTTAATAGCATAAAAAAATCCTCCCAAGGATTAGCAAGTGGAAATATATGACATTCTTAAAGTGTCTTTGCCACAAACAATGACCAGAGTGACGAAAAGACCTTCAGAAAGGGAAAAATTGGCAACTATACATCAGATTGAGGTTATTTTCCAGAAGATAAAGAACTACTGAGACAAAACACATGCAAACACATCTTTTCATCACTCTAACAAAATAAATGTTTCACATAATAAGAAGAAAACAGCCGGCCAAGATGGCGACCGCCTAGCTGTGCTGCAGATACCAGGAAAGAAAGGCAAGAAATTAAGGGTTATCAAGGTTTTCTTGCCAGTGGGAGGGCACAGAGTGGGGAAAAACAGGGAAGCACGCATCCCCCCTCGGGTGGGTAGTCTACCCCCACATATACAGCCGCCGTGCCCTGCACCCCGTGCCCCGCACCATGCAGCTGTGCTCTGATCGCAAGCCCGTCTGCCCATCCTGCGCCAACCTGCCCACTGCACGGACGCAAGGACCTCCCCCTTTGTGCTCTGATCATGCACATAGGCCAGCCATGCTGTGCTTGGTTTGCACGCCTGTGGAGGCCACCTTTGCCGTGATTAGGTGGCTGCCAGACCCCCTGCTGCTGTGCTCCAATTGCTTGCCCACCAGCCAGCCTCTGCTCTGTCCTGATCCCGTGCCCGCATCAGCTACCTCTGCACTACAATTGCACATGCAGTGGGCCCAGTCCCACAGCAAGGGCCACACAAGACCACAATGAGTCACTAGCGCAAGCTCAGGTGCCATCCCCTACCTGTCTGTCACCACCCATCCTCCACTCCCCTGAGGTGGGAGAGCGCAGACTGTTTGCAGGTCCCAGTGCTCCCAGCCAGAGTTTGGGCAACTTCAGGGCTTGCTACCTCAGTCCCCTTTCAAACTTGAAGGCAGGCAGCTTTGGTGCATTACTGGGTGAGAATTCAGGCAACTTTGGCGCCCCTGGCAGGCAATAGATAGGCAGCTTTGGCAAGAGAGAGCAAAAACCCAGGCTGCTTGGAACTGCCTCAGGCTGCCTTGGATTCTCATTGAGCTAGATCCCAGGCTGCTCCACCCACCTACCTGCCCATAAACTGACATGGGTAGACTACAGCACAAAAGAAATAACATGAAAAATAAAATGCAAGAAAATCCAGACAGATCACCCAGTCCAACAAGGATTACATCTAACCAAAACATAGAAGAGTGTTTAGGATCAGAATATCAACTGGAAGCTATGAGCAATACAACCCTGACCAACCTACTGCTAGAACTTGCAGGAAAGCTACAAAGGACAAATAATCATGTGGATGCTACCATCACTAAGCTAGAGCAATATGATAAGACACTGGAAGGAATTCAAAGAGAGCTAAGAGAGTTGAGGAAGAGTGAATAAAAAAAGAGGACCTTGAAAATCAGCTGGCCACACTAAATGAAAACATAAAGAAATGCAAGGATGATTTCCAAGAATCATCAAGAAAATCAGAAAATGAGGTGAAAAGGGAGCTGGACAGAGTGATGGAAGTGATACATAGGAAAGTAGTAGAAAATACAAACTTAATTGAACAAGTCCAAAACTTGCTAGAGGCTCTCAAGAATAGAGTCAGCGAAGTGGAAGATAGAAACTCTGATCTGGAAGACAGGATGGAAGAAATAGTTCGAGAGTCCAAAAATTTCAGTAAGTTCAAAAGTTCCTGTGAATGGCCGGGTGTGGTGGCACACGCCTTTAATCCCAGCACTCGGGAGGCAGAGGTAGGAGGATCACCGTGAGTTCAAGGCTACCCTGAGACTACAGAGTTAATTCCAGGTCAGCCTGGACCAGAGTGAGACCCTACCTCAAAAATCCAAAAAAAAAAAAAAAAAGTTCCTGTGAACGGAACATGAGGGAGTTATGGCATACACTTAAATGTCCTAATATCAGAATCACTGGAATACCAGAAAAAGAAGAATATCAGTCCAAAGGCATGGAGAACTTATTTAACACAATAATTGAAGAAAACTTCCCCCGTCTCTTAAAAGAAAGGCCCATCAAGATACAAGAAGCAAACAGAACTCTTAACCGACTAGACCAAAGGAGAAACTCCCCAAGACATATTATCATTAAGACTCTAAACATTGACACCAAAGAGAAAAACCTAAAAGCAGCTAGGGAAAAACAGCACACCACTTTCAAAGGAAACCCCATCAGAATTACTTCAGGCTTCTCAATGGAAACCCTGAAAGCTAGAAGGGTCTGGAATGAAGCTCTCCAAACTCTAAGAAACTATGGGTTCCAACCTAAACTACTCTACCTGGCAAAAGTCTCCCTTAAAATAGATGGTGAAAGGAAAACTTTTCATGACAAACTCAGCTTTATAATTATATGAACACAAAACCAAACCTACAGAAAGTATTCCAGGAAATTCTCCACAGAGAAGAAACAAATAACCAAACACAAATTCCTACAAGAAGCAGATCACAGCAACCAAACCCAGAGAAGACAGAAAAAATTTCAAATTCCATGGAAATGCCAACACACCTCTACCACCACAACATGGCAGGGATCAAATCAAATCTCACAGTCATCACCCTAAATATTAATGGCCTTAATTCACCCATCAACAGACACAAACTAGGGCTGGAGAGATGGCTTAGCGGTTAAGCACTTGCCTGTGAAGCCTAAGGACCCCGGTTCAAGGCTTGGTTCCCCAGGTCCCACGTTAGCCAGATGCACAAGGGGGCGCACGCGTCTGGAGTTCGTTTGCAGTGGCTGGAAGCCCTGGCGCACCCATTCTCTCTCTCTCCCTCTATCTGTCTTTCTCTCTGTGTCTGTCGCTCTCAAATAAATAAATAAATAATGAACAAAAAATATTTAAAAAAAAAAAAAAGAGACACAAGCTAACAGGGTGGATCAAAAAATTAGACCCCTCAATCTGCTGCCTTCAAGAAACCCACCTTACCACTAAAGACAGAAACCTCCTCAGGGTGAAAGGGTGGAAAACAATATTCCAAGAAAATGGGAATAAGAAACAAGCAGGTGTAGCTATATTGATATCGGACAAAATAGACTTCAAACCAAAAACAATCAAAAAAGACAAAGAAGGCTACTTCCTACTTATAAAGGGAACAATCCATCAAGAGGATACTACAATAATAAATCTGTATGCACTAAACACAGGGGCACCACAGTTCATAAAACAAAACCTACTTGACAATAAATCAGAAATAACCACCAACACCATCATAGCTGGGGACGTTAACACACCATTATCAGTAATAGTCAGATCATCCAAACAGAAGATCAACAGGGAAGTAAGAGAGCTCAACAAAACCATAGAGCACTTATACCTAACAGATAACTACAGAACTTTCCATCCCAAATCTACAGACTACACATTCTTCTCAGCAGCCCATGGAACATTCTCTAAAATAGACCATATACTGGGTCACAAAGCTTGCCTCCACATATTTAGGAAAGTTGACATAATTCCCTGCATGATATCAGATCATAATGCTATATTTCTAGAAATCAACAACAAAAAAAACCACCAAGAAGAACCCCAACAGCAACTGGAAACTGAACAACACACTCTTAAACAATAAATGGATAGTGGATGAAATAAAAAATGAAAGTGCAAAATTCCAGTAATTGAATGACAATGAGAACACATCATACCAAAACTTATGGGACACAATGAAGGCAGTCCTCGGGGGAAAATTCATAGCACTCAATGCCTTCATAAAAAAGACAGAAAGATCCCAAATCAATAGCCTAACCATCCACCTAAAGGCATTGGAAAAACAAGAAAAATGCAACCCAAAGAGCTCAAGAAGAAAAGAAATAATTAAAATCAGAGCAGAAATTAATGAATTGAAAACCAAGGAAACAATTAAGGCAATTGACAAAACAAAGAGCTGGCTCTTTGATAAAATAAAAAAGATTGACAAACCTCTGGCCAATTTGATCAAGCAAAAAAGGAGAGACTCCAAATTAACAAAATTCAAAATGAAAAAGGAGAGATCAAAACAGACATAAATGAAATTGGCAGAATCATCAGGACTTATTTCAAAAACCTCTACTCCACAAAACTAGAAAATGTGGAGGAGATGGATAAATTCCTGGATGCATATCATCTACCAAAGCTAAACTCAGAGCACATTAATAACCTCCATGAACCCATCACACTCATGGAGATTGAAAAAGTAATAAAAAAAACTCCCAAAAAGAAGAGTCCAGGACCAGATGGATTCCCAGCCGAATTTTATCAAACCTTCATGGAAGAACTCAAACCAATCTTTCTAAAACTGTGCCACACAATTAAAGAACAGTGTAGTAGTCAGGGTTCTCTAGAGGAACAGAATTACTAGAATGAATTATTTTATACAGGGAATTTATTGGGTTAGCTTACAGTAGTCCAATAGCAGTTTCAGGCCTGAGAATCACTGAACCTGGTAGCTGCTCAGTCCACATGGCCAGATGCCTCAGCAGTCCCCACCCGGCACTACAGATGGTGCCGGAAAGCCTGGAGGCTTCCTGAGGAGCCACTGGGTTTTGATCCACGTGGGTCTTCAGTTGATGTTGGTCTTTAGTCTGTACTGGTTTTCAATGCACACTAGAAGGTAGGGAGCAGCTCTGGCAGCCAAGTGGAAGGAAGGAAGGAAAAAAAGGGAACTCTTCTACCCAGAGCTTCCTTATATCAAGTCCCTCTCTGAGTGGGGCAGCCCACTCTGGGGGAAGGGCTCACCCTGAGAGAAAGACCTCCTCCTTTAGTTGATCCTTCCTAGAAGCCGCCTGTGGATTACTAAACAGATCAAGTTGATGACACCTTAACTATCACAAACTGGGAAAGCTACGCAACTCCTTCTATGAAGCTAGTATCACCCTAATCCCAAAACCAGGCAGAGATGCCACAAGAAAAGAAAACTACCGACCTATCTCCCTAATGAACATAGATGCAAAGATACCAAACAAAATACTCACAAAGCGAATCCAACAACACATCAAAAGCATTATCCACCTTGACCAAGTGGGATTTATCCCAGGAACACAAGGGTGGTTCAACATATGAAAATCTGTCAATATCATACACCACATAAATAAGCTTAAACATAAAAACCACATGATCATTTCGATAGATGCAGAAAAGGCCTTTGACAAGATACAACATCACTTCATGATCAAAACATTGGAGAGAATCAGCATGGCTGGTTCACACCTTAACATAATAAAGGCAATATTCAAAGCTCCAAAGGCCCAAATAATGCTTAATTCAGAGAGATTGGAGGAATTCCCATTGAGATCAAGGGATGTCCTCTCTCACCTCTGCTTTTTAATATAGTTCTGGAAGTCCTAGCCCAAGCAATAAGACAGGAGAAGGAAATAAAAGGGATACAATTTGGAAAGGAAGAAGTTAAGTTAGCTCTATTCACTGATGACATGATTATATATGTAAGAGACCCGAAGACTCCATACCAAAACTCCTGAAGGTGATTAACTCCTATAGCAAAGTAGCAGGATACAAAATCAATGCACAAAAATCGGTAGCATTTCTGTATGCAAATGACAAAGATATAGAAAAAGAAATAAAGGACATAGTCCCATTTTCAATAGCAACAAGAAATAAAATAAAATACCTTGGAATAACATTAACCAAGGAAATAAAAGATCTATATAATGAAAATATAAAAACTCTCAAAAAAGAAATTGAGGAGGACTTGAGAAGATGGAAAGACCTCCCATGCTCATGGATAGGCAGAATTAACATTGTGAAGATTAAAATCCTACCAAAGGCAATATATAGATTTAATGCAATTCCAATTAAAATCCCTACTGTGTTCTTCACAGAGATAGAAAAATTGATCTGAAATTTCATATGGAAAGGCAGAAGGCCTCGCATATCCAAACATATCCTCAGCAAAAGAAATAGCTCTGGTGGCATCACCATACCTGATCTAAAGCTATACTACAAAGCCATAGTAATAAAAACAGCATGTTACTGGCATAAAAACAGGAGTATAGACCAATGGAATAGATTTGAGGACCCAGATTTTGGGTCAAGCAACTATAGCTACTTGTTATTCGACAAAGGCCCGAACAATTAGGCAGGAAAAAAGATAACATCTTCAACAAATGGTGCTGGACAAACTGGATAACCACATGCAGGAAACTAAAACTTGATCCACACATTTCACCATGCACTACACTCAAATCCAAATGGATCAAAGACCTCAACATAAGACCAGAAACTTGAATACTACTGCAAGAAAATTTAGGAAGTACTTTCCATGATATAGGAATGGAAAAAGACTTCCTGAACAAAACCCCAGTGGCTCAAACTCTTAAACAGTCACTCAACCAGTGGGATCATATGAAGCTGAAGAGTTTCTTTACAGACAAGCATATAATAAGCAAAGCCAATAGAATACCCACAGAGTGGGAGAAAATATTTGCAGGTTATCCAACTGATAGAGGCCTTATCTCTAGAATCTACAAAGAACTCAAAAGTCTAAACAATAAGAAGACAAATACCCCACTCACAAAATGGGGCACAGAGTTGAACAGGCAATTCACAGAGGAAGAGATACAAATGGCAAACACACACTTAAGAAAATGTTCATCATCACTAATCATCAGACAAATGCAAATTCAAACACCTATGAGATTCCACCTTACCCCAATAAGGATAGTCAACATAAAAAAATCAAATGAAAATAAATGCTGGTGAGGATGTGGAGAAGCAGGGACACTCATTCACTGTTGGTGGGAATGCAGGATAGTACACTTTGGAAAGCAATATGGAGACTCCTGAAAAAGCTGACTATAAAAATAGCAACAGACCCAGTTATACCCTTACTGGGCATCTACCCTCAAACCTTCAAACCACAGGCCAGAGAGATTTGCTCAGCCATGTTTGTAGCGGCTCAATTCGTAATAGCTAAAAGCTGGAATCAACCTAGATGTCCATCACTAGAAGAATGGGTAACTAAGATGTGGTATATCTACACAATGGAATTTCATACAGTAGTAAGAAAAAACAACACAAAGAAATTTGAAGAAAAATGGTTGAACCTGGAACAGATCATTCTCAGTGAACTTACCCAATCACAGAAAAAAAATTGACACATAGTCTCACTCATCTACAACACCTAACCTGAATCTACCCAAGATAACTTACATACCCAGCAAGCACCTTATGTACTAGACAATAGGATGGATGGGGAGGGCGGGGAGGGCAGCAAAGGGTGGAAAACAGTAATCTGGACCCAAACGGCAATGGTACCATAAAATTCCACTTCCTAAAGGACAGACCAAATGGCCGAACCGTCACTAGACCCTTACAGGAAACACCTGAACCACAAGACACTGGAGAGGGTAGGATCAAGACTAACCTAAATCTACATCTTCCCTCCCTCCCTGTCCCCCTCTCCCCTCTATCTCTGTCCTCTCTAACTCTTGTATATTAGTTATGTTTTTCCTCAATTTCTTAGTGGGCACTGACCTGTAACCCCCACTTCCAGCTTGGGGCTACCATCCACAATGAGCTTTTGATCAGAGAAACCTACAAGGTTTCCAAAAACAATGACAGACTTCTGTCAGAGTACTTGATGACCCACCAAAGGCCAGTGGTAAGACCCTATTGCTGAAGACTCCATATGCAGCTGACACGTTAAATGGAATGGCATGGCTGGAAGCCAGGAGAGAGTCAGTCCCCAGATAGTCAGCGTGTCTAGTGCCAGAAGGTGCTACATGGGTGACTGGGGAAATGACCAATATCTGTCCAAGCAACTCATTGTCGAACCTAATTAGCAACAAATAACCTAATGTGATGCCCACACAAGTGCAATAGTGGCACACAGCCATGGTGAGGAACCAACTGCTCTTGATTTGGCTAACTGATCCCCTCAGTGGTATGGGACCCATAGCTGGAGCTGGGAAACAAGTCAGAACCATACCCAAAATCAAGCCCACTCTCCAATATCAAGCTACTATCAATCATGGGGTATAAGAGGGCCTACACCTATCAAACTCTCTATCAAAAAAGTAAGCGTTATCTCAATTTTCTGGGTGCTAACTTACTCTCCGTTGGAGAATCTGCTTCTCTTTTTCAGATAGATGCAGATCCTAAGGAGAGAGCTGCCCCAACATACCTCAAAACGGGCCCAACTGAAACTAAGTACAATTGGCGAAACAAGCAAGGGTGATGTTTTCCTGTGAACCAGATACCAGCACAAAGGGGTAGGAGACCAACACAGAGAAAAATCAACAACTACCAAATCAGACAGCCAGAGCCTCAGAGACCCCCAACACCTCAGCACTGAAGCAGACCAAAACTGAACCCACCATGGCTCAGGGAAATTTTGCGGAAGAGGGGGCAGAAAGAATGTCAGAGTCACATGTTGGGTCATGATTTGCAGAGACATTTATCATACCAATAACTGTGGGCTAACTCCACAATGCACGACCCATTTACATCAACAAGGACAGTCCAATGGGAGGGGGTAGATCATAGATGAGTCTAAACAATGGTACCAAACTGCCTGTATTTGGTGAAAAGAAAACTAATAAATTAAATTTAAAAAAATATTTTAAAAAGAAAACAAACACAAATGCCAGCAAATATAGCTAAGAACCGTGAATATTTGAGGAAGTGTTCAGCATCATAAATCACCAGAGAAATGCAAATTAAAATTGCTTTGGAGTTCATTTCACTTCAGCCAGAACAACTGTCACCAGAAAAACAAATGACAATAAGTATTGGTGAGGATGTGATGAAGGAAGAAACCTCATGTACTACCACTGGGAATTTATACAGATACAACCACTCTTGATGTCACCATGGAGGCTACTAAAAAGAGAAACCTAAAAATATAACTGCCATATGACTTAGCTATATATTTCTGAATTTTGCTCTAAAAACTATCACAGAGATATTTCACATCCTATGTATTGCTGCATTAGTCATCAAAGAAAAATGCAATTCAATCTAAATGTCATTAGCAGAAGAATGAAAAAGAAAGTTATATGTATACAAAATGGAATTTTATTCACCTATAAAGAAAACTGAAATTATGGTATGTAAATAGTCAGAAGTTGAAACCAGTATGGTAAACAAAATAAGCTAAATTCAAAACAACAAATACCACATTTTCTCTCACATGCAGAATCTTGACTTAAATCTATCTATACATGTGGGGTGTGCGTGTGTGCATGTGTGCGTGCGTGCGCACATGTGTGTATGTGCATGTATGTAGGTCATAAACTATGGAGGAGACCATGATAGTGAAAGAAGCGAGATAAAGGGAGAGGATAAGGATGGAGAAAGTAATGTGACATGAAAGCAGAAAGGGGGCTAAGAATCCTAACAAAAAATAAAACTTTGTTGTGAAGCTAAGGATGTTGTGGCTCTCCCTACCATGCATCACTACTGGCCCTTATATCAGAAGATCAGCAGTGGCTCTTGTTAGAATCCAAAACTGAACTACCGTAGATCCCATCAAACATCACCCAAGATGATTGTCATTACTAACAAGCATCTTTTCTGAGGGCAGCAGAGGAAGGGTCACTGAGTCTGGCCTGAGCATTTATGCAGGACATTTAAGATGCTAGTTTTTCACAGACCATGCCAGGGTACATTCATGTAACTGTTGGATCCTGTTGGTCAAGCTCTAAAATAGCACTTCTCTTCATGCCTGTCCTCTCCCATAAGACTTCCATGTTCATAGGTATATGTGTATGTTTGTATGTATTTACATATGCAAACATGTATTTATGTGAGACAATGTTTAATATATCCCAGGCTAACCTTGAACTTACTATGCAGCCAAGGAGATATTGAACTTCTAATGAACTTCTCTTCCACCTCCAAAGTGCTGGGATTATAGATGCCAGAGTTATATTTACTGAGTCACAATTCTGAATGATACTGTACTTCTCAAAAATAAAGCCCAAATCCAGATTAGAGAACACCACACATATACAAAGCAGATTGGACAGTAAACCTCATAGGATCAGTAAATCCAGTTTGCCATTATCTCTAATGAACTAGTGTGGTACCGGGCAAATTGTACCTTTACCATTCCCAAATATCAGGCTCCATTTGCATAGTGAGGTCAGAAATCTGGCTTTGCCTTCCTGAGGATGTTTAGGACAAGAGGCTATGTGGCTACCCTAGACCACTGAGTCATCTTCCTGTCAGGAAATTGTCTTAGCTAAATAGGTAGGTAATTTTCTGAGTATTCCAGAGAGAAAACCCACATTTATAAAAGATTAGGTGAACAGCACAAGGTTATATGCAAGCTCTGGCCCACTTAGAAACAAAACCCAGCTGTTTCCTAACATTCAATTCTATAGTTACTTCTGCAGAGGAACATATCTTAGTAATTTACAGATATTGTTTCCAAATTGTTCATTGAAAATTCTATCCAAATACTGAAGACAAAACAGCTTCATATGTCTAATAGAAAGAGAGTATGTATTAAAAGAAATGTTTCCCTCATGAGGAATGAATCAGTGTAAAGAACATTAGCTCAGTTGTTTCATTAAAACATAAGAGCATTGCTGCCAGCTGTCACAAAAATGCAAATGATCCACTGGTAACTAAAAACATCCTCCTAAGACAGAAATAAATGAAAATGTTAAATCAAACATCTTGCAAGGTGAATAAAAGGACTGTGCCAAATTTATCAGAGTTAGAGGGGAATTGTGTCAGACCTATCTGTCTATGAAAAACTTCCTATTAGATCACCAGTCAATAGGACAGCAGTGCCTGGTGATGCCAATGGGAGGCATGAGTAATAATGGACAGCTTTAGAAAATACATTTTCTTTCAGAATTAGCAATGCATGACTCACTGGAACTCTGAAGATAGCATACTGTATGAATGACTCAAACTTCTACCAAGGACAGAACATAGTTCTCTCTTCTTGTGCCAGGATTTCTCATTTTGGTTATCAATGACTTGCTAGTTTGATTCAAAAACAGAAAATTCTGGCCCACTATTTTTCTTTCAATAAAAATAATGGTGTGTGTTTAAATTTAAAAATGTTCATTACAGTGCTTCAAGAGATCAGATCAAACACTGAAAGCATCTTCAACTGCAGAGCTCCTACCACTTGGGAGATTGGGTTGGGCAATAGACATGGTTAGTTTAGTAGAGCCTTTTAGCAAGCTAAGCAACACCTGTTATGCCAGAACAATGGCTATGCATCTAAGTTCTTAGTAGGTAATGCCAATATCAAATATATTTAAATTGTTAAAACAGTTTAGCTATTTGAAACCTTGTTTCTTGCAGGTTATTTTCAATTCTTGCCATAGCTTCCCAGTGAAAGTATGGACACTTGTCTGTACTTTTCATTGCATATCTGACACTCATCTCCACATGAATTTTCTTGAGGCTGGTGGTAAAGAACACATTAGACTGCCTGATTTTAAATCCTAGACATACCAATTAATGTTTTCATCCCTTATATCTCAAATTTTATCTATGAAATGGAGTTTGAAAGATGCTTGCAAAATGTCTCCTTCATTTTTTGATTGAGAACTTTAAATGGTCATATTCCCATTGGGTTATTCTCATGTTTCCTCTTCCCTGCCCCCATTCCACTCATGATTATTGGTATTTACTATGGGGTCATGAATGTACCAGTCAGTCTCTGTGGGGAGAAACAATGACCCAGAATATACCTTGTAGATCTTACTTTTTTTCTACAGCCTCTTCTACAATGTTCCCTGAGCCTGAGCCTTGGAGGGCATGTTATACACCTCCTTTAGTGTTGAATTCTCATCAGCCTCTGATGTTCTGTTTCATGAGTTTTGAATTTCCTTATCATGTGCTGCCATCTCCATAAAGGAGGTTCTCAGGCTATCCATGAGAGCAGAACTCATATTTAATTCACCACTTCCTGGGTAATGGCAGATGTAATAGACATGACTTGTCTAATGTTAGGCAGTTGACTTTCTCTTCTTGTCATATCAATAGGTCTCCCTGGGATTCACTGCCATCTGTAAAAAGCAGATTGTCTAGGCAAGAGTAAGAACAACATGGTTCAAAGGAGATAAACATAGACATTTAGAAGACTTCTGATGGATGTGACCTCTCCTTTTAACCAAAGAACAGTGGAAGCTTCCCTCTAGGGTCTATGAACTTCTAAGCCATAGGCTTCTGACTTGGTTCTCAGTATTAGGTATGAATTCCACTACCACATATTGAGCTGGCCTCATATCCATTTAGAGAACATTGATTACCCTTATAGCCTGTAGATCACTATTGCATCAGTGTGTAAATCTTGACTACCTTGTTGATTTTGTAGCTTGCAGGGTCCACTACTTGTTCACACAGTTGTTGACTAGAAGTGTGAGAGCAGTAGGGAGCTGGCTTTCATCTCAGTTCCAGAATTAACTCTTAATGTTCTGAGACCATAGTCTGTGCTATCTTCAGCAGTAGGGTCTTACCATTTAGATCACTTGGGTAACCAAGTGCTTTGACAAGGGTCTACATTGTTTTGGGGGCACTAATGGGCCTCTCTGACCAACAGATCACTGTAACGGGTAAGCCAATTTAGGGTAAAGCTTTTTCTACTCCTATAGGGTGTATCTATCCAAAAATAGCCCCCACCATCTCTCCCATTGAGTTTTATCTTGAGAGCTGAAGAGATCATCTAAGATGCTTGCCTGCAAAGCCAAAGGACCCAGGTTTTATTCCCCAGGACCTATGTAAGCCAGATTCATGAATCTGAAGTTTACTTGCAGAGGCTGGAGGCCCTAGTATACCCATTCTCTCTCCCCCCCTTTCTCTCTCTCAAAATAAACATAAAATTTTTCTTAAAAGGAGTTTTATCTTAAAATTAGCTAACCAAGAAAAATGTTTCTATGCACTGATACATGTCATTATTAGTTTTGTGGGTCTTCCCCATCCTTTCCCTTAACCAAGCCCTCCCTGACTTCCATCCACTGATTTCTTTCACTTCACTTGCCTCTAAAGGAACTTCTCCTCTCATCACTCCCTGCTTTCTTGCCTTTCCAAACCTCGTGCTAGCTTCTTTCCCAGTACTTACTGATGAATGTGAGATCTGCATGTGAGAGAGAACATATGGTTATCTATTTTTTGATTCTTGAGGAACCTCCATCCTGATTTCCATAGTGGCTATACAAGTATGCAGTCCCACAAACAGTGGTTGAGTTTGCTGCCATTTGATTTATTGATGATGATTATTCAGACCAGAGTGAGATGGAATCTCAAAGTACTTTTAATTTGCATTTCTTTGAGGGCTAAAGATGTTGAACATCTACGTAGGTGGTTGTTGGCCATTTGTATTTCTTCCTTTGAGAACTCTGTTCAGTTCTCTGCTCCATTTTTTGAGTAGGTTTATTAATTTTTTATTGGTTAGTTTTTTTTTTAGTTCAATGTATATATTTTTTGAGGTAGGGTCTTCAGGCTGACCTGGAATTCACTATGTAGTCTCAGGGTGACCTCAAACTCAGCTATCCTAACTCAGCCTTTCAAGTACTGAGATTAAAGGCATGTACCACCATACCTGGCTAATATCAGAATACTTAATTATATTGAGGGAGGAATAAAATCAAACCTCAAGCCAACAAATGCCATCCAATCTACTAGAATACTGTCCAAGAACAAAATCCATCTTAAGCATTGTTCCTCACAACAGAGCAAGTCAAAATGTTAGGTGCTGGGCTGACCACAGAAGAAAAATAATAAAGCTGGCTGAAAGCTTCTCAGTGAAACATTCCAGTAGTAATGCTGCTTTTATTACTATGCTTTTGTAGTATATCTTGAAATCAAGCATAATGGTACCACCAGCAGTATTCATTTGCTGAGGAAACTTTTCTTATCTGAACCCATTGTGCTTCTCCATGAATTTGAGAGTACTTTTTCTATTGTTGTGAAGAATGGTGCCAGAATTTTTATTGGAATTGGATTGAATGTGCATATTGCTTTTGGTACGATGGCCATTTTTTCAATATTAATTCTCCTGATTCATGAGCATGGGAGATCTTTCTATTTCCTTGTGTCTTCCTCAATTTCTTTCTTCAGTGTTTTATGTTTTCATTGCATAGGTCTTGCACTTCCTTAGTTAGGAATATTCCAAGATATTAATTTTTGTGGAAATTTTTAATGGGACTGTTTTCCTGATTTCTTTCTCTATATATTTGTATTTGGTATATGTGAAAGCTACTTAATTTTGTGTGTTGATTTTATATCCTGCCACTTTGCTGAAAGAGTTTATCAGCCATGGGGGTTTTTTGGTGGAATGCTTCATATCACTTATGTATAGAATTATATTATCTGCAAATAAAGCTAGTTTGACTTCTTTCTTTCCAACATGTATTACTTCCATTTCTTTGTCCTGTATTATTGCTTGAGGTAAGACTTTAAGCACTATATTAAATAGAAGTTGGGAGAGTGTAAACCTCTGTTTTATGTCAGTATTGTGGGTATGCTTCTAATATTCCCCCATTTAATAGAATATGGGCTTTAGAGCCATCATATATAGCCTTTATTATGTTGAAATGTGATCTCTAAATCCCCATTCTCCCCAGTTTTTTTTTTTTTAATTTACTTATTTGTATATAGACAGAGAGGAGAAATGGGTGTGCCAGGGCTCTCGCCGCTATAAACAAACTCCAGATGCTTGTATCACTTTGTGCATCTGGCTTCACATGGGTACTGAGGAATTGAACCTGAGATTTTAGGCTTTGCAGGCAAGTACTTTAACCACACAGTGTTCTCTAGCTCCTTCCCAGTGTTTTAATCATGTGTATTTTATTGAAGGCCTTTTCTGCATCTATTGAAATAAATGTGTGATTTCTGTCTTAAGCCTATGTGATGTATTATGTTTACATTTCCATATGTTGAGCTATCCTTACAGCACTGGGAAAAGACCTACTTGATATTTTTAGATGGTGAATAATGTGTTCTTAGATTTTACTTGCAAGAATTTTATTGAGAAATTTGGCATCAAAATTCATTGGGGATATTGGTGTACCCTTTTCCTTTCATCTTGTGGCTCTGGCTCTGTCTGGTTGTGGTGCAAGTGTAATGCTGCCTTCGATTTTGTGAAATGACTTGAGAAGAAATGGCTTTAGTTCTATAAATGTTTGGTAGAAATCAACCATGAACCCATCTTGGCCTGGATTTTTTTTTGAAGTAATTTAGCTTTTTTAGGTTTACTTTTGGTAGGTAACATGAATAGAAAACTTCATTGCTTCCAGATTTCTAATTGTGTGCAACATAGGATTTTGAAATATGTCCTAATGATTCTACTAATTTCATTTGTATCTGTTCTAAGTCTCCTTTTTTATCTTTAATCTTATTAAATATTGTCCCCTCTCTCTCTCTGTCTTTCGATCAGTTTAGCCAGGGGTTTGATAATCTTGTTTATTTTGTTTGAAAACCTGCTCTTTACCAATTTTTACAATTGTTTTCACTTGCAATTCATTGATTTATGCCCTGATCTGGATTGTTTCTTTTTGTCTGGCCTTTTTGGATTTGTATTTTCTTGTTTTTCCAAAGCCTTAAGATGAATAGTTATTTATCCAAGATATCCCTATTTTTGTAATGTATACATATAGAGCTATAAAATTCCCTCTTAGCTGTCTTGATTGTCTTCCATAGTTTTGTACATATTGTGTTTTCATTGTCATTCAGTTCTAGGATTTTTAAAAAATTTCCTTGGAGACCCATTCATTGCTTTCTAGGTGTTGACATATTGTTTTGCATTTTATTTATTTATTTATTTGAGACAGCGAGAGAGGAAAAGAGGTAGACACACAGAGAGAGGAAGAGAGAGAATAGGCATGCCAGGGCCTCCAGCCACTTCAAAAGAACTCCAGATATATGCACCACTTTATGCATCTGGCTTACATGGGCCCTGGGGAATTGAACCAAGGTCCTTTGGCTTTGCAGGCAAACACCTTAACTGCTAAGCCATCTTGTCAGCCCAACGTATTTTGTTGTTGTTGCTGTGTCTCTTATTTATTTCTAGCTTTTTTTATTCATTGTGGTCTGAAATGATATAAGGAGTTATGTCAATTTCTCTGAATTTGAGGAGACTTGTTTTATGTTTAAATATGTGATCTATTTAGGAGAACATTACACAAGTTGCTAAGAAGAATGTATATTGGGCTGGAGAGACGGCTTAGCGGTTAAGCACTTGCCTGTGAAGCCTAAGGACCCCGGTTCGAGGCTCAATTCCCCAGGACCCACGTTAGCCAGATACACAAGAGGGCGCACGCGTCTGGAGCTCGTTTGCAGTGGCTGGAAGCCCTGGCGTGCCCATTCTCTCTGTTTCTCTGCTTCTTTCTCTCTCTGTAGCTCTCAAATAAATAAATAAAAATAAAAAATATTAAAAAAAAAAAGAATGTATATTGTGTGGTGTTCTATAGATGACTGATAAACCAATTTGATCTCTGGTGTAGTTGAGCTTCATTGTTTCTCTACTTATTTTCTATTTAGTTGAACTGTCGATTGACACAATTGGGGCATAAAATTCACTCATTATTATTGCATTGATATTTATTTATTTACTGTGTTTATTTATTTATTGTGTATCTGATTCAATACCTAGTAGGTTTTGCTTTATAAAATTTGGTGTGCTTGTGTTTGGTGCATATAGATTAATGATTATAATACCCTCTTGGTGAATTGTTCCTTTGATGAGTTTAAGTGGCTTTCTTTATCTCTTGATTCGTTTTGGTTTGAATACTATTTTGACAGACATAAGTATAGCCATACATTCTGTTTCCTATTTCCATCTGCTTGGAATATCTTTCCCTATCCTTTCACTCTAAAGTAGTGTCTATCTTTTATGGATGGATCCAGTTTTCCAATCCAGTCTCTTAACCTGTGTCTTCATATTGTGAAATTAATTCAACTGGTATTTAAAGTTATAGTTGAGAGGTTGAAGTTAATCCTTGTCAAATTGAAGACTTGGTTGAATGTGGTGTTTTCTTGATCTTCATTTGTGTTTACATCTGCTATAGTTTTGGTTGTTGTGTTTTCCTTCATGTAGCCTCTTTAGTATATTTGTTTTTTTCTTCAGTGCAAGGTATTTCATCCAGTATTCTCTATAAGGTTGGCTTAATGTTCATCATGCATGATAATTCTACTGGTCATAGTATTTTGCATTGGTATCCATAGTTTTTCCAAAGTTGAAAAACACCATTCCAAACCTTTCTTGTTTTGAGACTTTTAATTGAAAATTCAGATGTATTTCTGACAGGCATACTTTTGCAAGTTATGAGCTACTTCCCCTTTGGAGATTTTAATGCTCTTTGTGTTCTGTGTTTAGTGTTTTACCTATAATGTGACATAAGGAAAATTTTCTCTGTTCCTATTTGATGTTCTGTGTGCCTTCCGAAGGGTCACTCTTTTGTAAGATTTGGAAATTTTTCTTATAAAAATTTCATTAAATTTTAATTTTATGGAGGTGTTTCTCTGCCCTTGGCCTTCTTGAATGCTGATGTTTGGCTTTTTAATGTGCCCTACATTTCCCTCACATTTTGTTTGTACAATATTTTTTAACTTGACAATACTTTTTAACTTGACAATAATTTTTAACTTTGGCTGCTTGATATATTTCTTCTGTCTTGTCCTAAATCTTTGATAGTCTATCCTCCACATGATCTATTCCTTTGGTGAGGCTTTCATGGGGGCCTTTTTTGTTTGTCTGTTTTACGATACATTTTTAATAGAGATATGGTAAATAGTAAAACATATTCATGACACAGAGATAGTTGAGCAATGCTGAAAGTAATTTAAATAAGATTAATGGTTATTTGTAGAGAGAGACAAGAGAAAATAATATGTAATTGCTAAAGAATATTTGGTTATGAAAAATAGCATTAAAACATTATATTAATAAAATACATATTAAAATGTTTGATAAGTTTATCATCAGTGGAAACATTAGTGAGTTGATCATTTAAGCCAAAGATTTATTTCTACATATTACCATAAGAACAAAGAAAAAAACTATAAAAAGATACATAGCTGTACAGTAATGTGGAGAATAGAAACAGAACTATCAATATTCATTAGTAGTTGTAATATTTTTCTTTTTCACTATGTCCAACTAATTGGAAAGCAACTTAAGAGATAAGTAATTCATATGTGGTTCATAGTTTTGCAGTCTTCTTT
Source organism: Jaculus jaculus (assembly GCF_020740685.1). NCBI lineage: Eukaryota > Metazoa > Chordata > Mammalia > Rodentia > Dipodidae > Jaculus > Jaculus jaculus. Next base: position 70,804,317 of record NC_059104.1, read on the forward strand.
CCACAGTTAGATAGCTACACTGTTTCTAGGCCTATGGCACTGCAGAAAATTGCGTTGGAATATTATGAGAGAGCAAAGCTTTTAACCTATGGCAATGGAAAAACAAAAACAAAGGGAGAATATGGGTCCTAGAAGAAGCTGTACTCTCCAAGGATCCACTCTTTTCAGCTAAATCCTGCTTCCCAAGCTTCCATGACCATACATAGCCATCAAATGATGAACCCAGCAATAGATTAAGACTGATGAGTTCAGAAACATAGAATCCATCTCTTCCCCAAAGCTCTACCCCTGACTACTTCTGTGTTGAATATCAACACTTGAACATATGATTCTTTGAGGTCATTTTACATTCAAGCAATGACTGGCTATGTAACAAGTATTTCAATCTTCATGACTACTCTGCCCCATGCTCATAATGAAAATTAGCCCAGACAGTAAGAATGAGTGGGGCGCAGAAAAGGAAAAGCACATATATAAGGAACCTGGAAAAAACAAGCAATACTCAAATACTAGTTAACACAAGAGAGCAAAGGTAGAACAGGAACCACAAAAAAAAAAAAAAAAAAATGGCAAACATAAATACACACCTTTCAATAATATCTCTTAATGTCAAAGGCCTCAATGCCCCAACCAAAAGACATAGGTTTGCAGACTGGGTTAAAAAGCAGGATCCTACAATTTGTTGTCTCCAAGAAACTCACCTTTCTACAAAGGATGGACATTATCTTAGGGTGAAAGGTTGGAAAATGGTGTTTCAAGCAAATGGGCCTAGAAAAAAAGCAGGGGCTGCTATCCTAATATCTGACAAGGTAGACTTCAGTCCAATGTTAGTAAAGAAAGATAAGGAAGGTCACTTTATATTGATTAAGGGCACACTCCAACAGGAGGACATTACAATCCTAAACATATATGTACCTAACATGGGGGCCCCCAAATTCATCAAACAAACGCTATTAGAACTAAGGTCACAGATAACACCAAACACACTGGTGGCGGGTGACTTGAACACCCCACTCTCATCAATTGACAGGTCATCCTGGGAAAAAATAGAGAGGCATCTGGACTAAAAGAGGTCATAGAAGGAGAGGATTTAACAGATTTATACAGGACATTTCATCCACATGCTGCAGAATATACATTCTTTTCATCAGCACATGGAAAATTCTCTAAAATAGACCATATATTAGGACACAAAGCAAGTCTTAACAAATTCAGGAAAATTGAAATAATTCCTTGCATTCTATCTGACCACAATGGAACTAAAGTACAAATCAGTAGCAAGAAAGGCTATAGAGCATACACAAAATCATGGTAACTAAACAATACACTACTAAATGATGAATGGGTCAATGAAGAAGTCAAGAAGGAAATCAAAAAATTTATAGAGTCAAATGATAATGAGAACACAACATACTAAAATCTCTGGGACACAGTAAAGGCAGTTCTAAGAGGTAAATTTATAGCCTTAAGTGCCTATATTAAAAAATTAGAAAGGTCATAAGTAAGCAACCTAATGCTTCATGTTAAAGCCATGGAAAAAGAAGAACAAGGCAAACTAAAAATAAGTATATGGGAGGAAATAATAAAGATTAGGGCAGAAATTAATGAAATAGAAACAAACAAAAAAAAAAAATCCAAAGAATTAACGAAACAAAGAGTTGGTTCTTTGAAAGGATAAACAAGATTGATAAACCCTTAGCAAATCTGACCAAAAGAAAGAGAGAAGAGACACAAATTAATAAAATCAGAGATGAAAAAGGTAACATCAAAACAGATTTTAGAGAAATAAAAAAACCATAGGGACATACTATAAAAACATATACTCTACAAAGTATGAAAATCTGAAAAAATGGATGATTTCCTTGATTTATGTGACCGACATAAATTAAATTAAGATGAGATTAATCACTTAAATAGAGCTATAACAAGCATGGAGATCTGAACAGTTATCAATAATCTCCCAACTAAAATAAGCCCAGGCCCAGATGGATTCACTGCTGACTTTATCAGAACTTCAAGGAAGAGCTAACACCATTGCTTCTTAAGCTCTTCCATAAAATAGAAAAAGAAGGAATTCTACCTAACTCATTCTATGAGGCCAGCATCACCCTGATACCAAAACCAGGCAAAGATAGAACAAAAAAAGAAAATTATAGACCAATCTCCCTCATGAACATAGATGCAAAAATTCTCAACAAAATATTGGCAAACAGAATACAAGAATATATCAAAAAGATCATTCACCCTGACAAAGTAGGCTTTATCCCAGAGATGCAGCAATGGTTCAATATATGCAAATCTATAAATGTAATACATTATATAAATGGGTTGAAGGATAAAAATCACATGATCATCTCATTCGATGCAGAAAAAGCATTTGACAAAATCCAACATCCCTTCATGATAAAAGTCCTACAGTGACTGGGAATAGAAAGAACATATCTCAACATAATAAAAGCTATTTACGACAAGCCTACAGCCAACATATTACTAAATGGGGAAAAACTGGAAGCTTTTCTACTAAAATCAGGAACAAGACAAGGGTTTCCACTGTCCCAAATTTTATTTAATATAGTACTGTAAGTCTTAGCCATAGCAATAAGGCAAGAGACACACATAAAAGGGATACAAATTGGAAAGGAAGAAATCAAGTTATCATTATTTGCAGATGACATGATTCTATATATAAAGAACCCTAAAGACTCTACCAGCAAACTGTTAGAGCTGATAAAAACCTACCGCCATGTAGCAGGATACAAAGTAAACACTCAGAAATCATTAGCATTCCTATATGCTAACAACAAACCCCCAGAAAATGAAATCAGAGAATCACTCCCATTCACAATTGCAGCGAAGAAAATAAAGTACCTTGGAATAAACCTAACCAAGAAAGTGAAGGATCTCTACAATGAAAACTATAAAACACTCAAGTGAGAAATTGCAGGACATGAGTGAGTGGAAAAACATCCCTAATTCCTGGATTAGAAGAATCACTATTGTGAAAATGGCAATCTTACCAAAAGCAATCTCCGCATTTACTGCAATCCCTATCAAAATTCCAAAGACATTCTTCACAGAAATAGAAAAAACAATCCAAAAATGCATTTGGAATCACAAAAAAAAAAAAACCTTGAATATCTAAAATAATACTGAGCAACAAAAATAAGGCTCATGGTATCTCCATACTTGATTTTAACCTATACTACAGAGCCATAGTAACAAAAACAGCACAGTACTGGCACAAAAGCAGATATGTAGATCAATGGAACAGAATAGAGGACCCAGATGTAAGACCAGGTGGCTATAGCCACCTGATATTCTATAAAGATGCCAAAAATACTCATTGGAGAAAAGATAGCCTCTTCAGTAAATGGTGTTGGGAAAATTGGATATATATCTGTAGAAGGATGAAAATAGACTCTTCTCTCTCTCCATGCACAAGAATTAAATCCAAATGGACTAAAGACCTTAACATCAGACCTGAAACTCTGAAATTGCTAGAGGAAAAAGTAGGGGAAACCCTTCAACATATTGGTCTGGTCAAAGGCTTTCTGAATATAACCCCAACTTCTCAGGCAATAAAACCACAGATTAACCACTGGGACCTCATGAAACTACAAAGATATTGTACTGTTAAGGATAATATGAATAAAGCAAAGAGGCAACCTACAGAATGGGAAAAAATCTTCACTAGCTATATATCTGATAGAGGATTAATATCTAGGATATACAAAGAACTCAAAAAGTTAAATAATAAGGAATCAAACAAGCCAATCAAAAAATGGGCTATGGAGCTAAATAGAGCATTCTCAAAGGAAGAAATACGAATGGCTATGTAAGCATCTAAAAATATGTTCTATGTCACTAGTCATCAAATAAGCCAATTAAATAATGGGCTATGGACTTAAATAGAGAGTTCTCTAAAGAAGAAATATGGATGATGTATAAACATCTAAAAAAAAGTTCTACATCCCTCATCATCAGGAAAATGCAGATTAAGACTACATTGAGATTCCACCTCACTCCTGTCAGATTGGCCACCATCATGAAAACAAATGATCATAAATGCTGGTGGGGATGTGGAAAAAGACGAATCCTTCTACACTGTTGGTGGGAATATAATCTGGTCCAGTCATTGTGGAAATCAGTGTGGAGGTTCCTAAGAGAGCTAAATATTGATCTACCACATGACCTAGCTATAGCACTCCTAGGCATATATCCTAAGGACTCATCCCATTTCCTTAGAACTACATGCTCAACCATGTTTATTGCCACTCAATTCATAATAGCTGGGAAATGGAACCAGCCTAGATGTCCCTCAACTGATGAGTGGGTAATGAAGATGTGTCACATTTATACAATGGAGTTCTACTCAGCGGTAAAGAAAAATGAAGTTATGAAATTTGCAGAATAATGGATGGATCTGGAAAGGATTATACTAAGTGAGGTAACCCAGGCCCAGAAAGCCAAGCACCACATGTTCTCCCTCATATGTGGATCCTAGCTACAGATGATTGGGCTTCTGTGTGAGAAGGAAAAACTCAGTAGCAGAGGCCAGTATGTTAAAAAGGAGATATAAAGGGAAGAGAAAAGAAGGGAGGAGGATACTTATTGGTTGGTATTGTGTATATGTAAGTAGAAGAATAGATTAATGGGAGTGAAAAGGCCTAAAGTGAGGTTAGGGGAAGACTCTTAATGACTAATCATGTGGAGTGATGTGATGTCTAAGCATATGGAGTCCTCTGCAATAGGATCTGTTTTTTTTATTTTTTAATTAAATTTTTTTGTTTTTATTTTTATCCATTTGAGAGTGACAGAGAGAGAGAGAGAGAGACAGATAGAGAGAGACAGAGAATGGGTGCACCAGGGCCTTCAGCCACTGCAAACGAACTCCAGATGCATGCACCCCCTTGTGCATCTGGCTAACGTGGGTCCTGGGGAAATGAGCCTAGAACCGGGGTCCTTAGGCTTCATAGGCAAGCGCTTAACTGCTAAGCCATCTCTCCAGCCCAGCAATAGGATCTTACCTTCCAGTTATGGTGTGCAATCAAGAGCATCAACAATGACTGGCATTATTTTGGGTACCTCATGGGCCTCTCCATCAACAACTTAGTTTTACCAACCCTGCCACTGGGATTTTTATGTAATGACCTATGGCTTCTGGGTGCAGCATTTTCCACCCATGCATGATACTTTTGCCCAAATTCTCTCTATCTCTCTGTTATCTCTCCCTCCCTCTCTCTCTCTCTATCTCTCTCTGTCTGTCTCTTATCTGTAGCAGACAGCTTCAGGTTCACTGAGATGAACTTCCAGACCAGGCACAGCTATGGAAGGAAGGGACTTATTGATGCTTACAGATCCAGGGGAAGCTACTTAATTTCAGAAGAAACTGGCCCTGCTTTCACAGTTCCAAGCAGAGACAGAAAGAAGCTACAAGCCCGAAAGCTAAAAGCCACAACCACATAGCACATTTAAGGAGCTCTAAGTAGGCACACTTTGCATATCTTTAGATTGGAATTTCAAGCCCATCACCACACCTTAAGATCTGCCTGTTTACACCTTCCACATTCTGCCCCTGGCTCCCAATAGATTCAAAGCCATCACACATTGTAAATTGTATTTAGTTTAACTTCAAAAGTCCCCACAGTCCTGACCAATTTAAGATAGTTCCAATGCCCCAAGTGTCCTCTGAGATTTAAGATAGTCTCTTAGCTAGGAGTCCTGTAAAATCAAACAAGTTATATACTTTCAACATATCAAGGCACAGAGTTAACATTTTAAACTGTCATAAGGCACAGCAAGGAAAGACTAGAACAATGCAAACTCAATAACCATAAGGCAAACAACAAACTTCTGCAGTTCAAGTCCAATATAACCAGAAGCTGACAGTCTCCAGATTTTTCAGTTCCACCCCTTCAGCTGGACAGAGTAGCCAGGATACACTTCCATACCAGTACACTCCATAGTAGCCCTTTCACAGTCCAGGTATATTCAAAACCTCTTTGGATCTCCATGCAAACCATGGTCCATCTTCCAAAGGATCTTACAGCATGATTTATGAGGGTCATGACACCCTGCCTGCTCAGCAGCGGCTCCTGGAACCATGTACAATTCATGACCAATCCAGGCATTTTTCATGTTTCCAAAACCAATGACCAAGTGTATAGGACACAGCCTTATTCTTAATTCAAGGACAAAATAAATGATCTTGAAGACTAAGTTCATTTTCCAGTCAACTCTTTCCAAATGAGTTTGCATTTTTATCATAGTCTCCTCACGCATTCTATCCATCATCTTAATGTAAAGCAGTTGGGCCATCTTCCTTAAGATTGCTAATGTGTTTGACAATAGCATCTTCTGTAACCTAAAACCAGGCCCAGTGCCTGTAACTTGCTTGAGGCTTTCCAACTTAAAATCTTCCCAGTCCTATATCTTTATTCTCAGACTATATCTCAGCCCTATATCTTTAGCCAAGCACATCAGTCCATTACAAATTTAACCTTGATTGAACTTTCTGGGTCTGGGCAGCAGAACACAGCCAGCCCTTATGCCAGTAGCTCAGTTCCAACAAAATCTTCTGCAGTCTTTCTTTCTCCTTAGGGAGTTCATAAGCCAAGTCTACAAGTTCATAAGCCTAGCCTTCAAATACAATTCTTGCCACACTTATAATTCTCAAACTCTCATCAGAATAGTCCATAAAACTTAGCTTACCACTCAAGAATGTCTCTTTAGTTGTAAGTACCAAGTCCATGCCCATTACTTCAAGAGAAAAGTTCTAAAAGACAAAAATCCATATGGTTATGTTCCATATGGTTATGCGCCACCACATCTTGCTCATGGTAATTGGTTCTTGATCAGAAAAATTTCTTGTTGCTATCACTGGCAGAAATCAGTTTCACATAATTCTTCAAAATGTATCAAGTATTTAAGAAGTTACTCCTTTGCCTGAGAAATTGATACATAGGAGGAAGATGGAGAAAAGGAAGCAAGCTTATTTCTATAAAATCAACAGAGAGTCTGGGATTTAAAGCAAGAAAATACCAAGTGCCTGAATTTCATAGCTTCAAAATTAATTTGTTCACCATGAACCAATCTTTACCCTAGAGACAAGACTGAATGCCAGCCTTTCTTCCTGACCTATAAATAATAGATGCTACTTGCTCAGAAATGAAATTTAAAGCATTATAACAAAGCAAATCAATATGATTTTTAAAAATTTGAAAGATAACAGGCTAAGTTCTACCTTTATAGAGAGAAGTGTCCCATTTCTATTTATGAATGAGTTTTGAACAAATTGAAATATTATCTTTTAGTAGCACTAAGATTAAACCAAATATATTCCAACAATATTGTCTAGTCATTTGTTTAACCTGAACAAGAGCTGACAACAAGAATATTGCTTCTCAGATTAATCATGATAGCATGCCATTAGCTGTGTCAATACTCAGTTCTTGACAATGTTTTGTGAGAATGTGTGCCATTTCTAATCCTGTCATGCTAATTTCCCTATGTTCTTACTCATTCTGCTGATGGGAATCATAATGACTTTGGTAACGTGGAAGCTATTTGTCCAATATGGCAGAGCCTTAGGCAGCCTGGGACCCTGAATGACTGCATGGAGCAGAGCTACCATCAACCAACAGCTGCTCTGTTACATGAATAAGAATAAAACCCATAGTTTACTAAGCCACTACATTTTGGAATCTTTATTCATTTAAGAGAGAGAAAGGCAGATACAGAGGAGAATGGGCACACCAGGACCTCTAGCCACTGCAAAAGAACTGTAGATATATGTGCCATTTTGTGCATCATCTGGCTTTATGTGAGTACTCAGGAATTAAACCTGGGTCTTTCATCTTTGCTAACAAGCACCTTAATTGCTAAGTCATCTCTCCAGCCATATGTATAAATATGCAGGGAGAGAAAAAGAGAGAGGGGAGAGGGAGACAATGGGCACCCCATGGCCTACTGCCATTGCAAACAAACTCCAGACATGTACATTACTTTATGCATATGGCTTTATGTGGGTACTGGGGAGTCAAACCCAGGACTGTAAGACTTTCAAGCAAGTGCCTTTAACAGCTGAATCATCTCTCTCCAACCCTGGAATCTTGTTTATTAGAGCAGCCTACATTATTTGCATAAAGGTTTAACTTGTTTCATCATTTAAAAGATTAATTAAAAAACACAAATTCATAGGAGAAAAATACTAGATAGTTAAAAGAAGGAAAAGTTGCCCATAATTAGTCAAAATAATTAGATCTACTATTATAGTTTAGTGGAGAGCGGGTTCATTTTTGGATTTGGTTCTGACTTGTTTCCCAGCTCCAGCTATGAGTTCTCTTCCACTGAAAAGATCAGTTAGCCAAATTGAGAGCATTTGGTTTCCCACCATGGCTGTACACCACTATTGCACTTGTATGAACATCACATCAGGTTGTTTGCTGTTAAGTAAGTTAGACCACGTGTTGCTTGGACAAATATTAGTCTTTATCCCCCAGTCGCTCATGTAGTACCTTCCAGCACTAGACGTGCTAACTGCCTGGGGACTGACTCTCTTCCAGCTTCCAGCTATGTCACTCCATGCTACATACCAACAGTGTACGGTGTCTTCACCAACCTATGGTCGGTCCTCAAGTTCTCTGACATAAATCTGTCTTCTTCTGGGAAATCTTGTAGGTCTCTGTGATCAAAAGCTCATTGTGGATGATTACCACCTGCTGGTTCTGGGAGTTATAGGTCAGCCACCAGGAAGAGAAGGAAGAACTGGAGAGATGGTAGGGAAGAGGGAAGGGGAGAGAAAGAAGCAGAAATAGATATAGAAATAGAACAGTTTTTGTCATATCCTCTCCAGGGCCTTGTGAATCTGGTGTTCCTGGTGGAGGCTCATACATTTGGTCTGTCTTTTAATATGTACAGTTTTATGGTACCATTGCCTTTTGGGTCCAGTTTTGGGTACCTCTCTCCCCACCCTCCCTATTTTCCAGTCCTCGAGATGCTTGGTAGGTATGTTAGTGACTTTGGTAGGTTCAGGTTAGGAGCTGTAGATGAGTGAAAATATGTGGTGATTATCTTTCTGTGATTGGGTGAGTTCACTGAGAATAAGCTGTTCCAGGCTTGACCATTTTTCTTCAAATTTCGTTGTGTCATTTTTCCTTACTGCTGTTTAGAATTCCATCATATATACCACATCTTAGTTATCCATTCATCTAGTGGTGGACATCTGGGTGGATTCCAGCTCTTGGCTATTATGAATGGAGCAGCTATAAACATGGTTGAGCAAATCTCTCTGAGGTGTGGAACTTTTAGGGTATATGCCCAGTAAGGGAATAAGTGGATCTGTTGGTAACTCCATAGCCAATTGTTTTAGGAGCCTCCATATTGCTTTCTAAAGTGGTTGTACAATCTAACATTCCCACCAACAGTGGTTGAGGGTTCTTATTTCTCCACATCCTCACCAGCATTTATTTTCATTGGATTTTTTGATGTTTTCCATCCTTACTGGGGTAATGTGGAATCTCATAGTTGCTTTAATTTGCATTTCCCTGATGATTAGGGATGATGAACATTTCCTTAGGTGTGTGTTTGCCATTTGTATTTCTTCTTCTGTGAACTGCCTGTCTAGTTCCTTGCCCCATTTTGTGAGTGGATTGTTTGACTTTTTATTGTTTAGGTTTTTGAGTTCTTTGTAGATTCTAGAAATTAGGCTTCTGTCATTTGGATATTCAGCAAATATTTTCTCCCACTCTGTGGGTAATCTATGGGCTCTACTTATTGTATGTTTGTCTGTGAAGAAACTTTTCAGCTTCATAAGATCCCATTGGTTGAGTGATTGTTTAAGATCCTGTGCTACTGGAGCTCTTTTCCCATTTCTAGATCATGGAATGTTCCTCCTAACTTTTCTTCCAGTAGTAGCCAAGTTTCTGGTGTTATGTTGAGGTCTTTGATTCATTTGGACTTGATTGTTGTGCATGGCAAGATGTGTGGATCAAGTTTTAATTTCTTGCATATGGTTATCCAGTTTGTCCAGCACCATTTGTTGAAGATGCTTTTTTCCAGCCTATATTGTTAGGGCTTTTGTCGAACATCAAGTAGCTGTAGTTACTTGACCCAAAGTCTGGGTCCTCAATTCTATTCCACTGGTCTATACTCTTGTTTTTATGCCAATACCATGCTATTTTTATAACTATGGCTTTGTAATATAGCTTTAGATCAGGTATGGTGATGCCTCCAGAGGTGTTTCTTTTGCTGAGAATATGCCTGGATATTTGAGGCCTTTGGCTTTTCCATATAAATTTTGAGATCAATTTTTCAATCTCTGTGAAGAATGATGTTAGGATTTTGATGGGAATTGCATTAAATCTGTAGATTGCCTTTGGAAGTATTGCCATTTTTACAGTGTTAATTCTGCCTATCCAGGATCATGGGAGGTCTTCCCATTTTCTTAAGTCCTCAATTTCTTTTTTGAGTGTTTTTATGTTTCATTGTATAGATCTTTTACTTCCTTGGTTAATATTATTCCAAGGTATTTTTTTGTTGTTGTTGCTATTGAAAATGGAATAATGTCACTTATTTCTTTCTCTGTATCTTTGTCATTTGCATATAGAAAGGCTACTAATTTTTGTGCATTGGTTTTGTATCCTGCTACTTTGCTGAAGGAGTTTTTCACCTTTAAGAGTTTTAGAATGAAGGTTCTCAGGTCTCTTACATATAGACTCATGTTGTCTGCAAATAGCACTAACTTGACTTCTTCCTTTCCAAATTGTATCCCCTTTATTTCTTTCTCATGTCTTATTGCTTGACCTAGGATTTCCAGTGCTTTATTAAAGAGCAGAGGTGAGAGTGGACACTCCTGTCTTGTTCCCAATCTCAATGGGAATTCCTTCAGTCTCTCTCTATTAAGCAATATTTGAGCTTTAGGAGCTTTATATATAGCCCATATTGTGTTAAGATATGAACTAACCATGCTGATTTTCTCCAGTGACTTGATCATGAAATGATGTTGTATTTTGTCAAAGGCCCTTTCTGCATCTGTTGAAATGATCATGTGGTTTTGGTGTTTAGCCTAGTTTATATGGTGTATTAAATTGACAAATTTCCATATGTTGAACCACCCCTGTGTTCCTGGGATGAAGCCCACTTGATAAGGTGGGTAATGGATTTGATGTGTTATTGAATTTGGTTAACGAGGATTTGTTCAGGATCTTTGCATCTAAGTTCATCAGGGAAATAGGCCAGTAGTGTTTTTTTCTTGTGGCATCTCTGCCTGGTTTTGTTATTAGGGTGATAGTACCTTCATAGAAGAAGTTGGAGAACTTTCCCTGTTCTTTGATTGTGTGGCACAATATGAGAAAAATTTATTTCAGTTCTTCCATGAAGGTTTGATAGAATTCAGCTGAGAAGCCATCTGGTTCTGGACTCTTCTTTTTAGGGAGGTTTTAAATTACCCTTTCAATCTCAGTGCTTGTGATAGGTTTGTTTAGGAGATTAATGTGCTCTGAGTTTACCTTTGGTAGGTAAAATTCATCCATTTCCTCCATATTATCCAATTTTGTGGAATAGAGGTTTTTGAAATAAGTCCTGATGATTCTCCCAATTTCAGTTATGTCTGTTGTAATCTTTCCTTTTAACTTCTATTTGTTAGTTTGAAGCACCTCTTTTTTTTTCGCTTGATCAAATTGTCCAGGGGGCTGTCAATCTTGTTTATTTTTCAAAGAACCAGCTTTTTGTTTCATCAGTTTTCTAAATTGTTTTCTTAGTTTACAATTCATTAATTTCTGCTCTGATCTTAATTATCTCTTTCCATCTGGAGCTTTTTGGATTGGATTGTTCTTGCTTTTCCAGTGCCTTTAGGTGGATGGTTAGATTATTGATTTGGGATCTTTCTGTCTTTGTATGAAGGCATTTAGTGCTATGAATTTTCCCCTCAGGACCACCTTCATTGTATCCCATAAGTTTTAGTACAAAGTTTTCTCATTGTCATTCGTTTCTAGAAATTTCTCTATTTCATTTTTTATTTCATCCACTACCCATTTATTGTTTAAAAGTGATGCTGTTCAGTTTCCAGGAGCTGATGGGATTTTTGTTGGGTGGTTTGTTGTCAATTTCTTGCAATATAGTATTGTGATCTGATGTCATGCAGGGGATTATGATAATCTTCCTAAATATATGGAGGCAGACTTTGTGACTCAGTATATGCTCTATTTTTGCTACTGAGAAGAATGTGTAGTTCATGGATTTGGGGTGGAATGTTCTATAGATGTCTGTTAGATCTAAATGTTCTATGGTTTTGTTGAGCTTTCTCGCTTCCCTGTTGCGTTTCCGTTTGGATGATCCATCTATTTTTTTTTTAATTTTGATTTATTTATTTGAAAGTGACAGATTAAGAGGCAGAGAGAGAGAGAGAGAGAGAGAGAATGGGCATGCCAAGTCCTCCAGCCACTGCAAACGAACTCCAGATGCATGTGTCCCCTTGTGCTAACATGTGTCCTGAGGAATTGAGCCTTGAACCAGTGTCCTTAGGCTTCACAGGCAAGAGCTTAACCACTAAGCTGTCTCTCTAGCCCCTATCTATTCTTGATAATGATGTATTGAAGTCCCCAACTATGATGGTGTTGGTGGTTATTTCTGTTTTATTGTCAAGTAGGTTTTGTTTTATGAATTGTGGTGCACCTGTGTTTGGTGAATAAAGATTGATAGTTGTAATATCCTATTGCTGGAATCTTCCCTTGGTCAGTAAGAAGTGGCCTTCTTTGTCTTTTTTGATTATTTTGGTTTGAAGTCTATTTTATCTGATATTAATATGGCTATGTTTCTTGTTCCCATTTGCTTTGAATATTGTTTTCCACCCTTTCACCCTGAGGAGGTGTCTGTCTTTAGTGGTGAGATGGGTTTCTTGAAGACAACAGATTGAGGGTCTAATATTCCAATCCACCCTGTTAGCTTGTGTCTCTTGATGGGTGAATTGAGGCCATTGATATTTAGGGTGATGACTGTGAGGTTTGATTTGAACCTTGCCATATGATGTTAGTTTATGTGTTTTGGTGTTTTCATAGACTTTGAAGTTTTGTGTGCCTTCTTTGAGTTAGGTTAACATGATCTGCATCTTTTCTAAAAAAAATTTTTGTTTATTTTTATTTGAGAGTGACAGACAGAGAAAGAGGCAGACAGAGAGAACAGGTGCACCACTGCAAACGAACTCCAGATGTATGTGCCCCCTTGTGCATCTGGCTAATGTGGGTCCTGGGGAATCAAGCCTCGATTGTGGGTCCTTAGGCTTCACAGGCAAGCGCTTAACCACTAAGCCATCTCTCCAGCCCTGATTTGCTTCTTATAGGTACTTGAGGTTGATTATTTGATTCTTCTCTATAGAGAATATCCTGAAATACTGTCTGTAGGTTTGGTTTTGTGTTCATGTAGTTGTAAAGTTGAGTTTTGTCATGGAAGGTTTTTCTTTCACCATCTATTATAAGGGATACTTTTGCTGGGTAGAGTAGTTTGGGCTGGAAGCCATAGGTTCTTAGAGTTTGCAGTGCTCCATTCCAAGCCCTTCTGGCTTTCAGGGTTTCCATTGAGAAGTCTGAAGTGATTCTGTTGGGGTTACCTTTAAATGTGATGTTTTTTTTTTTTTTTTTTTTTCCTAGCTGCTTTTAGGACTTTATCTTTGATGTCAATGTTTAGTCTTAATCGCAATATGTCTTGGAGAGTTTCTCCTTTGCTTAAATCTGTTTCAAGTTCTGTTAGCTTCTTAGATCTTGATGGGCCTTTCTTTTGAGAGAGTGCAAAAGTTTTCTTCGATTATTTTGTTGAAGAAGTTCTACCCCTTCTGGTATTCCCATGATCTGAATGTTGGGACGTTTGAGTATATCCCACATTTCCCTCATGTTCTGTTCATAGAAATTTTTGAACTTACTGAAACTTTTGCACTCTTGAACTGTTTCTTTTGTTTTGTCTTCCAGATCTGAGTTTCTGTCCTCCATATGGCTGACTCTATTCTTGAAAGCTTCTAAAGATTTTTGAGCTTGTTCAATTAGGTTTGCATTTTCTCCTACTTTTCTATGCACAGTTTCCATCCCTATGTGAAGTTCCCTTTTCACATCATTTTTAAATATTTTTTTGATGCTTCTTGGAATACTTACTTTCATTTCTTTATGTTTTCATTTTTCATAGCCAGCTGGTTTTATAAGTCCTCTTTTTTCCCACTTTGCTTTATATCTTTTAATTGTGTTTGGACCCCTTCTATTTTCTTATCTATTAGGTCTAGTCTAGTAATGGCAGTGTCCACACAATTATCAGCCATTTGCTGCTTTTGTGCAAGTTCTACCAATAGTTTGGTCAGGGTTGTATTGCTCATAACTTCATTTTGGATTTCTGATACTATTGTGTCTTCTGTTTTGATTAGAGACTTCCATGGTAGGACTGGGAGACCTTATTGGATTTACTTGCATTTGATATCTTTTTTCTTTTGTGTTGTGGTCTGCCCATCAGTGTAGGAGCAGGAAGACTGGGACTCTGGTGGAGATGGGTAGGGGTGGAGATGGACACAAGGGAGGCAATGGTGCTTGGGTCTGGACAGAGAGTAGAGGGTCAAGACTTGCTTGGGGGCATGGCAGGTTGGAGTCCAGTTGGTCTGAATTCACAGGGGGTGAGGGCAGGGCTGAGCTGAGCAGAGCAAAGTAGAGCAGGGGTGGAGCAGAGTGAAGGGGTCAGAAATCATATAGGAGCAGGACCAAGTGGTTGGATATGACTCATGAGGGTGGGGACCTGGCCAAGCAGAGCAGGTGGAGGAGCCACCAAGGTGGGCAGAGGTGGAGTGAGGGGCATGATACATCAGGACAGAGTGGGGCCGATCAAGACTCACCAGGGGGAGGGGAGGGGTGGAGCAGAGCAGTTCTTAATTCACAGGGGGTGGGGTAGGGGTGGGGCCCAAGCAGAGCTCAGCAGAGCTCAACAGAGCAGGTCTGAAGTCTCCCACTGGAGAAGTTGCAAGCTGGAGAAGCAGAGCAGATGGGTCAGAATTCGCATGGGGGCAGGGCCGAGCAGGTTGATCTAAAGTCCCAGGTCAGGAGCAGGCCCAGCAGAGTGGGTGGAAGTCAAGGGTGTTGAGTGCAGAGGGGAGTGATTCCAAAGTCAGAGCAGGCAGGGGAGGGTGTAGAGGGATGGGAGTGGGGGGTGAGGAGGGGTCTGAAGACATGGTGGGGGTGGAATCTGTGACCTGGGGGTTTGTTGGTCCTGGCAATCGCCTGTGACTGGCACAGGTGGAACTACTGGCTTGGGTCTCCTTGCCTGCAGTTACAAGAGTAGCCTGAGGCTGGAACTCTTGTTAGGACAGCCACTTGGGGTGATTGGGGGATGGGTGGGTTACCTGAGAGCCTGAGAATCAGCAAATTCCAATTTTTCCCCTCCACACCCTCCCACTGAAGATCTATTAAAGATTGCTATCCCCTATAAGTCCCAGTGACCCCTTGATTCCTTGCCTCTCCTTCCTGGGAGTTGTGGCATGGTTAGATGGACACCATCTTGACTGGAAGTCTCTCTCTGACTATATTTTACTTGTAATAAAGTTTACCCATCTAACTGATGATAGCTTATAATAAGAAAAAAAAAAAAGACAGTAAGAAAATTTCCCTGAAAAGCATATTCTATGAATATATTCAGCTTCTTTGATAAATGTAATTAGTTTGTGAATCATTATTCTATGGAGGATTGCTTTTCTAGAAAAGGTGTGATAAAATTCAAATTTCTGGGCTGGAGAGATGGCTTAGCAGTGAAGCGCTTGCCTGTGAAGCCTAAGGACCCCGGTTCGAGGCTCGGTTCCCCAGGTCCCACGTTAGCCAGATGCACAAGGGGGCACACGTGTCTGGAGTTCGTTTGCAGAGGCTGGAAGCCCTGGCACACCCATTCTCTCTCTCTCCCTCTATCTGTCTTTCTCTCTATGTCTGTCGCTCTCAAATAAATAAATAAATAATGAACAAAAAAATTCAAATTTCTAATATACTTTTGTATTAAAATGGACTTAAATAAAGTGCTGTGTGCCACGTTTTTATCTTCTGTTTCATTTCTGCTTTATTTAATTACAGAAATCTAAAGGTAAAAGTGCTTTCAAAAAAGGGCTGTTTGTTTTCTTTCCTTATTTTGCAACCACTTATGGGTTACAAAAATGCTGGAAAAAGGGCTGGAGAGATGGCTTAGCGGTTAAGCGCTTGCCTGTGAAGCCTGAGGACCTTGGTTGGAGGCTCAATTCCCCAGGACCCACATTAGCCAAATGCACAAGGGGGCGCACGCGTCTGGAGTTCGTTTGCAGTGGCTGGAGGCCCTGGTGCGCCCATTCTCTCTCTCTCTCTGTCTATTTGCCTCTCTCTCTGTCACTCTCAAATAAATAAATAAAAATAAAAATAAATGCTGGAAAAATATTATATGTAGTTCTATATGCACTCTCTCAACTTCTTTTATTGCTAGCATTGTACACAGTACAATTGTTAAATCTTAATATTCATGCAGTAAAATTAAATAATCTACAGGCCTCATTTGAATTTCATTATGGTTGAGAATCTTGTCCAATCTAGAATCCCATATTACATTTAATTATCATGTTTTCTAGTCTATAAATTTTAAATAGCGTCTTATGAGAGTATAAACCATTTATTTACTTATTTTTGTTTTTCAAGGCAATGTTTCATTCTAGCTCAGGCTGACCTGGATTTCACTATGTAGTCTCAGGGTGATCTTGAACTCACAGTGATCCTCCTAACTCTGCCTCTCAAGTGCTGTGATTAAAGGTATGTGCCACCATGCCTGGCTGAACCATTTATTTTATAAACAATTTATCAAGTTTTGACTTTACTGATGTCATAAAAGTGTGACAATTATATATCATACCAGGATGCACATGATATCTACATGTCTTAGTATGGTGATATTCACTTTGACCATTAACTAAGGGGTTGTCTTCTGGGTTTCCCCATTATAAAGTGGCTTGTTTCCCTTTGTAATTTTAAATACCTGCATGTACTTTAAAACTATACAAATACTTTTGTCAATATACCTTCATTGACTAATTTTGTCATTCATTAATAATACTTGCCTGAAATAGTTCTGAAATGCAATGGTAGTATACACAAGAGAGAGAGAGAGAGAATGAGTATGGACATACCAGGATCTCTAGCTGCTGTAAACAAACTCTAGATGCATGTGCCACTCTGTGCATCTGGCTTTATGTGGGTATTGGGGATTGAACCAGGTCATTAGGCTTTACAGGCAAGTGCCTTAATCACTGAGCCATCTCTCTAGCCCCAAGAGTGAATGCTTTATTTCCATTCTTCATTTAAAATTTTATATTTATATTCTTCTGTAATCTTGAAAGGGTTCTTCTCTCTCATTCACTCAATTATTCATTTTTTTTAAAATTTATTTCAGAGCGACAGACACAGGGAGAAAGACAGATAGAGGGAGAGAGAGAGAATGGGCGCGCCAGGGCCTCCAGCCTCTGCAAACAAACTCCAGATGCGTGCACCCCCTTGTGCATCTGGCTAACGTGGGACCTGAGGAACTGAGCCTCGAACCGGGGTCCATAGGCTTCACAGGCAAGCGCTTAACTGCTAAGCCATCTCTCCAGCCCAATTATTCATTTTTATTAATGTCCACATAAAGTCATGCCCTGTTTTTTGTCTTGTGGTCAAAATTGGCCTGCAAGGATTGCCTCTGAACTACCCTGCCCAAGTCCTATCTCAGGTCTTTTCTTCTCTATTTCACATTGCTCAAACTCTGCCATTCTGTTTTCCAAAAGGAATTAATTGCATTTGGAACTATAGTCTCTTGCTAAAGAAGTCTGCTTTGGACAGTGTTGGATTTTCCCCCACTATTAGTAAGCAATACTTTGAACAATCGGCTGGAAAAAAATGTGAAGAATGGAAAAAACCAGGCTCCAAGTCCCAGTATCCTAGATAAAACACACAATCACTGCCTGCCCCCTTTTATCAATCTGAAAGGATAAAAGTTGCCCTATTTCTGCTGCCCTGTTGTCTAGCTGCTTTGCTAACTTGCCTTTTTAAGCTTCTGTAATATGGCTTGCTTGCTACTGCACTGAATCACAGAACTGCCATTTTGCAACTACCTCCATTTTGTAAAAAGTATGCAACTACCTCCATTTTGTAAAAAGTATACCATGAGGACCTGGCCCTTTGTACGCCCTACCCAATCAGAGGGACCCTCACGAGCCCACCTCGTGGGCCCCACCCAATCAGGGGAACCCACGGCTGAAAAGCCCCTATGACTCTGCATACCTATGGTTTTCAGCCTTTATAAGCTGACCAAACACGTGGCTAGGGACTCTTCACCTTTCTTCCTGCAAGAGGAAATTTGTGTCGAGCCCCGATACATCGGAATCAATAAACCTCGTGTGATTTGCATTGAGAGCGTCCTGCGTGAGTGTTTTTGGGGTTGCGTAGACAGCCCTGAGCAGGGACCCCTCTGGGGAACCCCACATTTGGTGCATTGGCCGGGAATTTCTACAAGACCCCAGACCTCATCTAGGACCCCTCAGAGGTAAGAGGCGCCTCCTGTCTTGTCTGTGTACGTCTGTACTTTTATCTCTGTCCTCTGGAAAAATTCTCAATTTCAACTGGTTTCAGTATCTGGATGCCTTCCCTTTGGGTGCTCTGAGTCGGGGCTGACGGGCCTGAGGACCACCACCCAGCAATCTGGAGGACGCTCCTGATTGCCCCCAGGAGACAGGTTTTTCTGTCTCCTATCTGAAGAACTCGGATCGAGTTCACCTCTGTTGGGAAGCATCATCTGGGTCCCACTCGCCACCATCTGCTTCAGTTTCGTTTTTACTCGAGCAGCGATCGGGCCGCCTTTGTCTCTTTGTTCTCGGTGTTCTCCAGATCCTTTTGTTCTCCTATCTCTTTTATTTCCCTTCTAACATGGGACAGACTATCTCAACCCCTTTGGACTTGACTTTAGCTCACTGGACTGACGTTAAGAGCCGAGCTCATAGTTTATCTGTTGAAATAAAGAAAGGAAAATGGCAAACTCTATGTGAGGGAGAATGGACTATGTTTAATGTTGGATGGCCCCGAGGAGGGACCTTCAACCCAGATCTTATTCAGGCTGTTAAACGGATCATCTTGCAGGAGCCCGGAGGCCACCCCGACCAAATGCCTTACATTTTTACTTGGCAGGATCTTATCCAAGACCCGCCTTCCTGGTTGAAGCCCTGGATTCCTCCCCAGCCCACTAACAGTAGCCCCTTGGGGGATTCAAAAGTTCTCATTGCAGGACCCCCCTGGAAGGAAAAGAAGATTTACCCGGACATTCAGACGGAGCTCCTCCTGGATTCACCACCACCCTACCCGCCAACCCACACCCCCACAGCTCCTCTTCCTGCCCCCTCACAAGAAGGGACACAGGGGGGCCCAGCCACGGGGACCCAGAGTAGGCGAGCTCTGTCTCCTGATATTACCGTTGCCCTACCACTCAGGGCTATAGGACCCCCACCCCCTTTAGGACCAGGGGATGACCCAACTCAGAGACCTCTGCAACCCCTACAATATTGGCCTTTCTCCTCTGCAGACCTTTATAATTGGAAGGCCAACCACCCTCCCTTCTCGGAGGACCCCTCAAAATTAACTGCACTCATGGAATCCCTAGTTTTCTCCCACCAGCCCACATGGGACGATTGCCAGCAGTTACTCCAGACCCTCTTCACGACCGAGGAGAGGGAACGTATCCTGCTGGAGGCCAGAAAGAACGTCCCTGGTGACGACGGTCACCCAACCCAACTCAAGAACTTTATAGATGATGGATTCCCCCTGATCAGACCCAACTGGGACTTCAACACCCCTGACGGTAGGGAGCATCTCCGAATCTATCGCCAGGCTCTGGTGGCTGGTCTCCACGGGGCTGCAAGACTCCCTACCAATTTGGCCAAGGTAAGGGAAGTCATTCAGGGACCTAATGAGGTCCCCTCTGTGTTCCTTGAGCGCCTCATGGAGGCCTATCATAGATATACGCCCTTTGATCCTATGGTGGAGGAACAAAGGGTTTCAGTGCTGATGTATTTTGTAGATCAGTCAGCACCAGATATCAGAAGGAAATTACAGACTAGATGGTTAAGCCACTATACTCTGTCAGACTTAGTTAAGGAAGCAGAAAAGGTTTATAATAAAAGAGAAACTGAAGAGGAAAACGAAGAGAGAAGGGCAAAAGAACAGGAAGAAAGGGACCATAAACGTGATAAGAAGCATGAGAAAAACATGACTCGAATTCTGGCCGCCGTAATCCAGAATAGAAAAGACGCAGGCAGACCTAGGGATACTAGGCAGAAGCAAAACCTGGGCAACAGGAGCCAATTAGAAAAGGACCAATGTGCCTATTGCAAAGAGAAGGGACACTGGATTAAGGACTGCCCCAAAAAGAAACCAAAAGAGGTTCGGACCCTAGAAGATGATGAATGAGGGGGCGGGGCTCGGATCCCCTCCCCGACCATCCAGTTCCTAGTGGATACTGGCGCCCAGCACTCGGTCCTACTGAAACCAGAAGGACCCCTTTCTAACAAGAAATCATGGGTGCTCAGGGCTACTGGAAATCAACAATTTTCATGGACTACCTGAAGAACGGTGGACCTAGGCATGGGCCGGGTATCCCACTCGTTCCTCGTGATTCCAGGCTGCCCCACTCCCTTATTGGGACGGGACTTATTAACAAAAATAGGAGCCCAAATTACCTTCACAAAGAAGGGCCCCCAAGTGACTGACCAACATGGGGAAATTATCCATGTTTTAACTATGAAACTAGAAGATGAACATAGGCTATTTGAAAGGCCTCAGACCAATGCAGACATTGGCAAATGGCTCACCAAAGTCCCGGGAGCATGGGCCGAGACTGCCTGGATGGGATTGGCCACCCATCAACCACCAATAATTGTTGATCTAATGGCTTCCGCAACACCTGTCTCGGTACGTCAATACCCCATGAGTCAGGAGGCCAGAGAAGGAATAAAACCTCACATAATGAGGCTCTTAGAATTAGGAGTCCTAAGAAGGTGCCAATCTCCCTGGAATACCCCTTTGCTACCAGTGCGCAAGCCAAATACCAATGACTATCACCCAGTTCAGGACTTAAGGGAGGTTAATAAGAGGGTTGAAGACCTACACCCAACCATGCCTAACCCCCTATAACCTCCTGAGTTCACTACCTCCAGACCAAGACTGGTACACAGTCTTGGACCTGAAAGATGCTTTTTTCTGTTTGCCACTGAATGAAAAAAGTCAACCTATCTTTGCCTTTGAATGGAAGGACCCAGACTCCGGAATCTCCAGACAGTTGACTTGGACTAGGCTGCCTCAAGGATTCAAAAATTCACCCACCATCTTTGACGAGGCACTTCACCAGGACCTGGCCTCCTTCCGAACCTCAAACCCCCAGGTAACTCTCCTCCAATACGTTGACGACTTACTCCTCGCGGCTGGAACCCAAACTGAATGTGAACAGGGGACAAAGGCACTATTAGAGGAACTGGCCCGCCTGGGTTACCTCGCCTCGGCGAAGAAGGCCCAACTCTGCAAAAGGCAAGTAACCTACCTGGGGTACTCTCTAAAAGGAGGGTGGAGATGGCTGACGAAAGCACGTAAACAGGCTGTGGAACAGATCCCAGTGCCTGCAAATGCCAGGCAAATACGGGAATTCCTGGGATCTGCAGGATTTTGTAGACTGTGGATACCGGGGTTCGCCACCCTGGCAACCCCCTCTACCTCTTGACTAAGACGTCTGCAGTTTTCCAATGGGGAAAGGAACAACAACAGGCTTTTGACGACATCAAGCATGCCCTCTCTCCCTTCCCGACACCTCCAAGCCGTTTTACTTGTATATACATGAGCAGAAAGGCATTGCAAAAGGGGTACTGACCCAGAAACTAGGGCCCTGGCGAAAGCCAGTGGCCTATTTATCGAAAAAGTTGGATCCTGTGGCCGCTGGGTGGCCCCCTTGCCTTAAGATTATTGCTGCCGTGGTTTTACTTTTGAAGGATGCTGATAAATTAACTCTGGGGCAGACTGTCACAGTCATTGCATCCCATGCACTGGAGAGTGTCATCCGCCAGCCTCCAGACCGATGGCTCTCAAACGCCCGAATCACCCACTACCAGAGTCTCCTCCTTAACTCAGATAGAGTCAAGTTTGCACCCCCCACTCAACTAAATCCGGCTACCCTCTGGCCAGACCCCGACTCCACAGTAATCCACAGCTGTGGGGACATCTTGGCTGAGGTTACCGGAACGAGACCTGATCTGACGGACCAGCCACTACCAGATGCCAAGGTAACCTGGTTCACTGATGGCAGTAGCTACCTCCTTGAAGGTAAGCGGATGGCGGGGGCGGCAATTGTTGACGGAGACAGGGTGATCTAGGCTATCAAACTGCCTGAAGGGACTTCAGCCCAGAAGGCCGAACTAATTGCATTAACCCAGGCCTTAAATATGGCAGAAGGGAAAAAAGCTACCATATATACAGACAGCCGGTATGCTTTTGCAACTGCACATGTGCATGGTGCCATATACCAGCAGAGAGGATTATTAACCTCTGCAGGAAAAGAAATCAAAAACAAACAAGAAATTTTAGATTTACTCGGTGCCCTGCATCAGCCGGCCAAGCTGGCCATAGTCCATTGTCCGGGGCACCAGAAAGGAAACTCTCTAGTGGCAAGAGGGAACAGGATGGCTGATGTAGAGGCCAAAAAGGCTGCTCAAGGAGCGTATCTGCTCCCCTTAGTTGAAAAAGAAACTGGCTTCCCAAAGTTACAGCCTTCAGAATATACTGAACAGGACCTAAAAGATATGACTAGGATACAAAAGAAATTTAATAAGGACACCCAAAGATGGGAGACAGAAGAAGGGAAACATATCCTACCTAGACAACAAGCAGAATCCACTCTGCAACAGCTACATAGGCTAACTCATTTTGGAGCTAGAAAATTAATAGAAACTCTCAAAAAGACTGATTATCACATAATAGGACTCAAAGAAATGGCTGAGAAGCTGGTAAAACAACGCATCCCATGTCAAAAAGTAAATGCCCAGACCTCCCAGACGGACCCTGGAAAGAGACTTCGCGGAGATCGACCAGGCTTATATTGGGAGACTGATTTCACTGAGCTGAAACCTGCTCGCTATGGGAATAAATATCTTCTAGTTTTTATAGACACATTCTCTGGATGGGTGGAAGCCTATCCCACTAAGAAAGAGACTGCCACAATGGTAACCAAAAAACTTTTAGAAGAAATCATCCCCAGATATGGGATACCTCAGGTAATAGGCTCAGACAACGGTCCTGCCTTTGTTGCCCAGGTAAGTCAGGAGGTAGCCAAAACTTTGGGGATTAATTGGAAATTACATTGTGCTTATAGACCCCAGAGCTCAGGGCAGGTAGAAAGAATGAATAGAACATTAAAAGAGACCATAACTAAATTGTCCTTAGAGACTGGCTGTACAGATTGGGCGATGCTCCTTCCGTGGGCCCTCTTCCGAGTTCGCAACACCCCTTACAAGTTTAACCTAACTCCTTTTGAGATTTTATTTGGTGTCCCAACCCCACTTAATAAATTGTTAATGCAGAACCCAGATATAATTTCTTCCTCTGATCTGAACCACAGGCTCCAGGCGCTATATATCCTCCAAAAGGACTTATGGCCAAAACTGAAAGAGAGCTATCTGCCTGCTAAGGACCCAGCCCGGCATTCATACCAGCCGGGGGACTCAGTCTACGTGAGGTGACACCGACCCTCAAACCTCAAACCTCGTTGGAAGGGGCCCTTTACGGTACTCCTGACGACACCCACTGCCATGAAGGTAGACGGGATAGCTGTCTGGATCCACGCATCTCATGTGGAACCAGCTCCGTCACCTGACCCCCGCTGGCAACTGACAAGGACTGATAACCCCCTTAAACTGCGCCTTCGCCGTGTCTCTGTCAGCCACGATGAAATTTCTTAAGGTTTGGGCAATGTTAACCATATTGTTACCTTGCTCTCTATCCTCTTCACCCTATCAGCTTTACAATTACACCTGGCAAATCATTAATCAAGCGGGAGATGTTGCTAACTCCACATCCCAACTGTCAACATCTACCCCCTGGCCAAACTTAGAAGTAGACCTTTGTAAACTAGCTTTGGGGGCGGACTCATCCTGGGGCACCCCTGACTACTTTTTGCCCCAGGCCACACCCATAAATTCCCGCTCTCCCCTTGAGTCCTCCTCCCTTCCTGGATGTGACAGCCAGACCGGACGCACGCGACTCAACATGGCCCCCATATATGTCTGTCCAGGGACCCACAGAGACCGGACCTTAAACTCAAAATGTGGATATTCCTCTGATTATTTCTGTGCCTCTTGGGGATGTGAGACCACTGGGGACGCATATTGGAAGCCTTCTTCTAAATGGGATTATATTACTGTTAAAAGAAAAATCCCATCTAAATTCTCCCTCACTTCCCCTGGATGGTCAACTGAACCTGCTTGCCGACAATGGTGTAACCCGATATCTATCTCTTTCACTGAGCATTCAAAAACCAGGGATTGGGGACTTAGAGGATTTGAGTGGGGCCTTCACTTATACGTGTCAGGGAAGGACCCTGGCCTAACTTTTAAGATTAAGCTGACCAAAACTCTCCCAGATTCCCAAAAAGCCAGTATAGGCCCCAACCCTGTACTCCATAACCCACAATCCCCAGCTCAACCTGAACCACCCCAGCAATCACTCCCCTCTACTTCCCCAACTGCAGCTGCCTCTGCCTTTTTCAGACCCACGGTTCCCCCAAGGTCCCCCTCCTCTGCCGATCTCATCCTAACTCTGATCAATTCCTCTATTCAGATCTTTAATTCTGTCAACCATACTCTAAAGGAATGTTGGATTTGTTACTCTTCCAGCCCCCCCTTCTATGAAGGGCTAGCCGCCTCAGGAAATGTAACGTTTACCAATGAGACCTCTGGCCTACGCTGGCGGCCCCCACCTGGCACTCAGGGACTCACTATGAGTTTTGTCTCTGGAGCAGGACTCTGTCTGGTAGGCCCTCGTATGTTGCCTCCTACCTCACTCCAGGAGATCTGTAATCAGATTCTCAGCATAGACTCCCAAAATTATAAATATGTTTCAGCCTCCCCCGGACGCCTACCTCACTTGCTCCACAGGGTTAACTACCTATATAGAAAAAACAACTTTTCTAGAGAAAAAGGACTATTGTGTGCTTATCAACTTGCTGCCCAGACTTGCTATAAAAAATTCTGATGATTTTCAAAGAATCTGGAATTCTGACCCTTCCACCCCTTCTAGGAATAAGAGAGAGCCCATAACTACCCTTACATTAGCCTTAATAACGGGGTTAGGTGTTGCAGGAGCAGGCACTGGCATAGCTTCCCTTGTCACCTCTAACCAACAATACGCTCAGCTTAGCTTAGCAATAGACAAAGATCTGCAAGAGTTACAGTCAGGAATGCAGAACCTAAAGGACTCGGTTTCTTCACTTTCAGAGGTTGTATTACAGAATAGAAGAGGCCTAGATTTATTATTTTTACAGCAGGGGGGACTCTGTGCAGCCCTAAAAGAAGAGTGCTGCTTCTATGCAGACAAGACTGGATTAGTAGAAAACAGCTTGCAGAAAGTACGAGAGAGCCTAGAACAACGCAAACGGGAGAGACAACAAAACCAGTCTTGGTATGAATCTTGGTTCACCAGGTCCCCCTGGATGACTACTTTGATCTCCACCTTGCTAGGGCCACTCATCATCTTAATTCTCCTCTTCACCTTTGGTCCATGCATAATAAATAGATTAGTTACCTTTATTAGAGAAAGGATTAGCACCGTCCAAGTCATGATACTTAAACAACAGTACCAGTCTCTTGCAGAAACTGAAATTCCATGATTGGAATTATGACAAAGAAAAGGGGGAAATGAAAGGATAAAAGTTGCCCTATTTCTGCTGCCCTGTTGTCTAGCTGCTTTGCTAACTTGCCTTTTTAAGCTTCTGTAATATGGCTTGCTTGCTACTGCACTGAATCACAGAACTGCCATTTTGCAACTACCTCCATTTTGTAAAAAGTATGCAACTACCTCCATTTTGTAAAAAGTATACCATGAGGACCTGGCCCTTTGTACGCCCTACCCAATCAGAGGGACCCTCACGAGCCCACCTCGTGGGCCCCACCCAATCAGGGGAACCCACGGCTGAAAAGCCCCTATGACTCTGCATACCTATGGTTTTCAGCCTTTATAAGCTGACCAAACATGTGGCTAGGGGCTCTTCACCTTTCTTCCTGCGAGAGGAAATTTGTGTCGAGCCCCGATGCATCGGAATCAATAAACCTCGTGCAGTTTGCATTGAGAGCGTCCTGCGTGAGTGTTTTTGGGGTCGCGTAGACAGCCCTGAGCGGGGACCCCTCTGGGGAACCCCACAAATCCATGAAGTCACACATACCTCATAGATAAGCTATCCAGACTAGCCTCATTTAGAGTTCAAGTGTATCAGCTAATTCTGACATAAAAGAAAAGATTATTGTGTGAATCATGGATCGGGGCCTCACTCTGAATAGACATACCAGAATAGAATATTCTAAATCTGCAGGGGTTTTTGTCTGTTTGTTTGGTCTTGTTTTTCAAGGTAGAGTTTCACTAGCTCAGGCTGACCTGGAATTCACTTTGTAGTTTCAGGGTGGCCTTGAACTCACTGTGATCCTCCTACCTCTGCCTCCTGAGTGCTGGAATTAAAGGCATGCACCACTGCCACAGGTGCCTTGAGAATCACAGTTCTATTGGTAGCATTTAAACTTAGATTGTGCTTTCTAGATAAAGTGGTTAAGTCAGAACTATGTAGTACCTCAATTGTCCTTAACCTGTCTTCTTGGGATAATCCATATTCCAAATGCAGGTTCTCTACTTGCAGTATGCCCAATTGTCAGGTGAATTCATCCAGAGGACTGAGTGTCGGGAGCCATTCTGGCTGGTCTTGTATCCATAGCTCTGGGCTTCTGGCAGCAAGACATTAGCAAAACTATAGCAGCCTTCCTGCAAGTAAGATTGTGTATCTTCAGTGTCAGGAAGCTGTCTGGCAGCAAGACATTAGCAAAACTATAGCAGCCTACCTGTAAGCAAGATTAGGTATCCTCAGCCATTTGGCTGGTCCTTTGTACTGAGAAATGATTGAAATGCAAAAACTCTGTGACAGGAAGGTTTTTTGATAAGAACTTGTAAAGCTCATAAAATCTTTGTCCATGAAAAGACTGTTTGTGAAAAAGATATAAAAAGGAATGCTGTGAAATAAACCATGTCTTCAGTCCTGGCTTCAGCCCTGGACTGGAGTCCATGCTTTCACTCTTTCTTCTATCTTTCCTTAATCCTCACTCCCCATCAGGCTTGAACCCTTTCAGCTGGCAGGCTCCGGCAACTGAGCTCCTCATCTGCCTCATACTGCACTCTAGGGTAGAGTTTAAACCCTGAACTCTCTTGGGGAACCAGAGCCAATCACCTGCCCTCTAGAAACTCATGCCTTAAATTCATAGCACATGGTTTGCCTGACTCAAAAGCATTCTGCCATTTCATAAGGTTCTCTTTTGCAGAACCATACTGGTCCCTCAATAGTCCAGGATATCACCTTTGAATTTGAGACTCAGTTAAGCCTTCCTCAATGTACCTGGACACCTCATTTGTTCTCTCCACTCAGGAATCCTCTCAGACCTGTTACTCCATTTTCTCCTATCCTTGCTTCAATCCCACCAACTCTACTTGGTTAAGGCATCAGAATGCTTAGCTTGTCAGGCTACCATTTTCCCTCCTATGTATACACATCTTAACGTGGCAATCACCCCGAACTCTTGCACTTCCTTCCAAGCTCATAGCAGAAACACAGTCACATTATCTTTTATAACTTGGGAGTGTTTAGCACCCTGCCTTGGAGGGTTTTTTTGTTTGGTTTTTCATGGTAGGTTTTACTCTAGCCCCAAGCTGACCTGGAATTCACTATGTAGTCTCAGGGTGGCCTCAAATTCAAATTCTACCTCCGCCTCCCAAGTGCTGGGATTAAAAGTGTGTGCTCTTGGAGTTCTTAATACTAAAATATATAATGAAATTATAATTCCAGGTCAGATGGAGTAAACACAGACCAGCTACCTTCTACTACTACATACAGCTAAATAATGTATGGGCTGATATTTGTGGTACTGGGCAGATTAGAAAAGAAGATATGTTCATAACTCACAGCAAAGTTATAATTACTTTACAACATTTTTCCTGCAAAGTTTCCTGTAGCCTGGACTCATGGTTGCTTACAACCCAGTAGTGAGCATTGGTATGGACAGAGATGGCTCCAGCAAACCCTGCAGTTACAGCTCAAGAAGGGATTAAAAGTCTTCTGAAAGTGTCAGTATAGGCTGAAGGGGCAACAGTAACTGCTGTATAGTTTTCAAGAGTTGACCAATTTTAATTATAGTAACAAATTACATAACAATGATAATAACAACAGCTAACATTTATTATGTCTCCATGTGTGCCAAGCTCTCTTATGAGCAGCTTTTCATAAAAATTCCACCTGATAGATTATTGTATATATTTGATGGGTCCGCATACTTTCTGTAAAGGAAGAAATAGCAAATAATTGTACTATGTGTGCTATAGTCTGCCACAACTCCAGGACTCTACTGTGGTAGCTCATTAGTTCTATGCAGCCATATAATACACAAATAAATGTCATGGCTATGGTTCAATTAAACAATATGTAAAAAGAGGCAGGAGGCTGAATTCATCCAAAACCTGTAGTGTGACAACCGCTTCACGATTTGGAAAATAGAAAAACCAAAACCACAAGAATATTCTACCTAAGATCACAGAGCTAGTATATGACAAAGTAAAGGTCCAACCTAGTTCTTGAATCTGCAACCTAATTGCTATTCTAATTTTTTTTTTTTTTGAGTGAATGGATGAGATGATAACATAGAGACATACCCAAGCGATATATTTGGTATGAATGTTTTCAGAGCCCAAATTAGCAGATGCAATGTGTTATGGAAGAAATAGGAAACCAATATGGTCTTATTTTGGATTGTAATTTCATTTTCTTGGCACATTCTGACATTCAGAATCCATTCTAGGCTCTGAAAAAAGTTCATCAGCAACAGTATTAATACTGGTGTCTGAAGATGTCACTGTCATCTGTGGATTTCTGGGAAGCAAATGTAGACAGGATAATGGGCATAAATGTCTATGAAAAGAAATGCCTATGAAGGATCAAGAGTCAAAGAGCAGAGGGAGGCTGGAAAAGCCTTCAGACCAAAAGGTGGGCCTGATATGTGGATAGAGGAGGAGCAAGAAGGAAGGATTAGACAGAAAAACCTTTAATATCCAAAAATATGCAAAAAGGATATTTTTAAAATTTCCTCACCATATGATCAGATATGGCCAGAAACAACCTAGGAATATACAGTGAAGATGCAGCAGTGGTGTGAAAGGGTGACACAGTGGGAAGCTATCTACTATCTACTGTTTTCTTAGGAGATTTTCTTACAAAGGAAGATTTGAATAACATACTCCAGTGACTGACAGAATGCATAATTTTTGTGCAGATGCAAATCATGAGAGAAATTTCCTAATCCTTAACTCTAAGCACTCCAGTTGTAATGAGTATAATCTTAGCAATATTGTGACTTTTCCATTTAAATATTTGACATTTTTAATTCAATGAGCTGTTCATCCTATAACCTCTTATGTGAGTCCCTTTGCAAATAAATTTATATCTTAACACCTTGTCTCAGAGTCTTTCTTTATGTTGTCATGGTGATAAGGAGGAGTGGGGAAAGGAGAAGAACCAAGGAGAAAACTATGAAAATGTTGCAATAAATTAAGGAATTTTTACTGATCAAATATACTTATATTCAAGATGAACTTTTTATAATTCCTATTTCCATAGTGCCATCAACACGAAAAGGCCAATGTGTTCTTCTAAAGATCTCTGGGCTGGACAAGCTATCATTTATAATTTATCACAGGACCCAAAAATCTACAGGTCTGCAGGGATCCTTGGTGCATATAGGTATATGCTCAGTTTATTCTCAAAATGATTCAAAGACAGGCATGGTGGAACACACCTTTAATCCTAGCACTCAGGAGACAGAGGTAGAAGGATCACCATGAGTTCAAGCCTGAGACTCCATAGGGAATTCCAGGTCAACCTGAGCTAGAATGAGACCCTACCTTGAAAAAAACAAAATAATAAATAAAATAAAATAAAAATTATTCATGTAGCACAAAAAACAGAATATGAATAACCTCTCCACTAAGGATGATCTGCAAATACAGCTTTAGAGACCATCAGTTTAGAACAGTGTATTTACAGAACAGTACATGCAGGAGACTGGATGTAAGTTCAGATTACATGGAATCAGGAGGCATGGTCTCTCCTTGCATTAGCACATTTTTTAAAGTTATTATGTCACCTCACTCCTCTTCACAGACAACCTGGTAATATGGTTGCTCAGCTCACAATTTGCCAATTTAGACTCTGTAAGCAAAATCTTTTCCAATGCTAACCTTAAAAGATTTCAAGGCGGGGCTGGAGAGATGGCTTAGCGGTTAAGCACTTGCCTGTGAAGCCTAAGGACCCCGGTTCGAGGCTCGGTTCCCCAGGTCCCACGTTAGCCAGATGCACAAGGGGGTGCACGCGTCTGGAGTTCGTTTGCAGTGGCTGGAAGCCCTGGCGCGCCCATTCTCTCCCTCTCCCTCTACCTGTCTTTCTCTCTGTGTCTGTCTCTCTCAAATAAATAAATAAATAAATAATTTAAAAAAAAAAAAAGATTTCAAGGCAAACAGTAAATGAAACAATGAAACATCCAGAGGACAGGTCAGGAAACATACAGAAAACAGGCCAAAGGTTTGGTTTTTACTGGTGACCTCTTACCCACTAATCAGCACTGCTACCCAGACCCTTTTTCCCACACTCCAGAAAAACTTGAGGGAAGGTGGCAGGCCAGAGTGTAGTGTGGAGGCAATAGTGAGGGGTAAATATAGAGAGAATAGCCCAGATATTCAAAATACTTAGTAAGGAAGATGATGAAGAATGATATAAAATGAAAAAATAAAGACCAGCTGACAGAAAGCTGGAAGAAGCCATTCTACATGTAGTTCAATGGGAGAAAGAGATACCACCAGTGAAGATACTCAACAGTGGACACTGCAAGCCTTATAATTGGTCAGCCAGGCCAAATGAGCCAATGGGTGCAATAGTGGCATGTCTGTCATGGTGGAAACCAACTGCCCTACAATTGGACTGGAGGCCCGCTCCATGGCGGGGGAACACATCCCTGATACTGAAAACTTAAGACAGGGGTAGTCATGAGCCCTATGGGTGTAACATCTGCTGATGTCTGGAAAAATGTATATACTATGATTATCAAACTGCCCAGTAAGCACTTCTCTTAATATGTATGCCCTCATATTAACACTACTCTCACTTTGGGTAGAGAATCTTCTCTTTTCAGATGGAAGTGACCTTGGGATGACTCAGAAGGTATCATAGTGCTGGAAATAAGTGACTGGAGTACTGAGTAACATCTCGATCACACCTGCCAAGGCTCAGGGTCTAATGCAGGAGAGATGGCAGAAAGAATGTAAGAGCCAAAGGAAGGGTAGGACTCCTTACAACATGCTCCTCCGGACACAAAATGGCCTGGATATCCATGACCTCACCATGCCTGACACTACCTACACAAGACCAACATAAGAGGAGGAAAAGATCATGACATCAAAATAAAAGAGACTGATTGAGTGGGGAGGGGATATGATGGAGAATGGAATTTCAAGGGGGAAAGTGGGGAGGAGGGTATTACCATGGGATATTTTTTATAATAGTGGAAAACGTTAATAAAAACTGAGAAAAACAGCTACACAGACAGAATCATGACACTTCCTGTGAGCCAAGAGACAGCCTCATGTTTCAGTTACTACACAATTAACTCTAGAGGTTGGCAAACTATGGCCTCCTTTGGGACTGCCTGTTTTTATAAATAAACATTGTTTGGATCCAGCCAAAAAAAAATAGAAGGAAAACCCTGTAGTCATTTACCATGAAATGAAACCTCTAATATCCTAACTATAATAATATATAGGAATATCATACTAAAAGCTATTTGCCTAGCCATGCTTTCACTTTTTATCAAAACATTAAAATATATTTTATTATTGATTAATATTCATTTTGTGATTACTAATGAGCTGGAGCCCATCTTCATGTATATGACATCAATTTCCATGTCTACTTCTGTTCATGTTCTTTATCTACTTTTTCATTATATTCTTCATTAAATAGAAAACAATGTATTAGTACTTTTTTTTTGCATTTGTCTTCTCTTGATTTGGCATCTGTCTATTAAATTTATCCAAGAGCTCTATATCTGAGAGATTTTTTTCTCTCTCTTTATAAAATGTTACTGAAGTTTGTATCTAGGGCCTCACATATGCTAGGCAAGTGCTCTACCACTAAGCTATATATCCCTATCCTTTCAAGATATTTTTAAACATTTCTATAATGTATGTAATAGGTAGTTTTAAATTACAAAAATAATCTCTTACATGACCTTTTATTAAGTAAAGATAATTACTTTTTATATTTTTATTTATCTGGAACATGTCTCTGTCTATTGAGAAAACAAGATGACAACTGAAATAAAAAAATATCCACACAAGCAAATTTTCTAGTTTTTCAATTGCTACCATGTGTGTGTGTCATTGAAAATAATTGTCAAACTACAATTCTATACCCAGCAAAACAGTTTAACAAGAATGAGGCAAAAATTAAGACACGTTCATCTGAGCCAAAATTAAGAGGATTCTCATTAAATGTCCCGACCCGCAGGACCTCGTTATTCGTGGGGGCGAGGAGGACCCAAACCTGAAATAAGATGGGCGAGAGAGAGGAAGAGACTCAAGCAAATGTACACTTGTCAAGAGTCCCATTTTATTCAGCCACAGCGGCCTTTTTAAGGGTTAGGGTTAGGGTCTTGGGGGGGGGGCTGGAGGAGGCAGGTGGTGGAAAGTTACAGAATCTTCTTGGCCTTTGGCCTAGGACAGTTTGCAGTTATTCCAAGAATTCACAGTATAGTTCTCACGTCTCTGCAGTCACCAGGCAGGATGTTAATTAGTTAGGTGTGGCGGGGTGAGGGGATGGAATCAGTTAGGTATGGCAGGGTGGGGGGATGAGGAAAGGTCGGGAGTTGCTCAGGGCAGAAGTTATCTCAGGGCAGAGGTTATTTCAGGGCAAAGATCTGTTCAGGGTTCATCTCCTCGTCTCCAACATCTCCCCCTCTTCTGTATACAAGGACCAGGATAGGGAGGTTACCGCGACCCCTTAATGATGTCCCAAAGAAGGGCTTGTTTTGGTGGCCAATTATTTCTGTTTAAGAGTAGAAATGAATCCAGAGGAGCATCCTGACAGCAACCTGACATCAGAGAGGCGAGCGTTCCCCAGAGTAGGTTGAGCGCTGTTACTCATAGGTCATTGATTTTGATAAAGTCATTTGGATTGACCTTAGAACAAGGTGCACAAATGGGGTCTGAGCCTGTTAGAAGAGCAGTGCTGGACCCTTACCCGTCATTGGATCGGCCTCCTCTCGGCGAGGTCGTCCTGTCTTAGGCGGGTCGAGACTTAGCCACCCGTTCCGTCACTGACTTACCAGACCACTCACTTTGTGGAAATGTAATGCATTTTGCTCTCAAAAAGACCGTCAAAGCCCCATAAGGATCCTGGAGGAAATATGTTTGGTAGCCAATTAGTATGAGGGGTTGCAGAGACCTGAGTTATTATTTGGAGGGGTGGGACCAAAATTTCCACCCCAGGGTGGGTTTTTGCAGGGAGGTAAAGTCTAAGGGTCGAGATGGGGGGTTGTCTTATTCTTTTGGTGGGTCAGCGGCAGATGTTTCTTCTGTGGCGAGGCGAGG
Source organism: Jaculus jaculus (assembly GCF_020740685.1). Classification (NCBI taxonomy): domain Eukaryota; kingdom Metazoa; phylum Chordata; class Mammalia; order Rodentia; family Dipodidae; genus Jaculus; species Jaculus jaculus. The sequence continues at coordinate 70,838,282 of NC_059104.1, forward strand.
TAGTGGACTTCCACCGGCTTGATTGCAGAATCTACCTGACTCTTAATGAAACTGGTTAGTCGTCTGAAGGCCCAGGGGCCAAAGGAGATAAGCAAAAGGAATCCAACAAAAGGGCCTAAAAGACTGGGAAGCAAAGTAGTTAGCCAGGGAGATGTGGAAAACCAATTTTTATAACAAGATTCTTGTTGTTCTCGAGTCCTCTAGATTTCTTTTAACTTTATCAAGGCTATTTTGTATTAGCCCAGTCTTATCTAAGTAAAACAACATTCTTCTTTGAGAGCTACACAGAGTCCCCCTTCCTTTAAGAACACCATATTTAGCCCTCTTCCGGTTTTGAAGTACAACCTCAGAGAGTGAGGCCAAAGAATCTTTGAGATCTTGTATCCCCTCATGTATGAGGTTAAGATCTCTGTCCACTAAGGCACTGAGTTGTGAAAAATGCTGTTGGGAGGTTACCAGCGAGGCAATACCTGTCCCGGCCCCTGCAGCACTAACTCCCAGGAGCACAGTCAGGGTGAGGGCAGTTAAAGGCTCTCTTTTTGGTCTAATGGCAATGCCTTGATCTATAGTAGTTGTAAAACTTTCAGAATCATGAATGAAAAATCGTGGCAAAACTATAACTACAACATAATAGTCCTTAGTCTGTAAAAAGTCCTTGTTGACAATAAAGGGAGTCAGCCCCGTGGAACAAGCAAGACAGGAGTTACTAGGGGCGTTAGTATATATAAAGGAGTCATTGATAATAGCAGTTTGGTTGCATACTGGTTCAAGAGTCAGAGGAGGGAGCACATCAGGGCCTAATAGACACAGTCCGAGGCCGGAAATGGATGTAAGAGTAATACCCCCCTTTGGGGCAGAGTGCCAGAATAATCCACAGGAGATGTAAGGATGGCAATTCCCTCATAAAAGGGAGGTCCTAGAACTTTTAATCTGTATGGCATTTCAATCAAGCTCTATAATTTTATTTGAGGAACTTTAAATAAACTTATTTTAAGTAAACTTTATCTATGACAACAGGAATGTATGGTATAGACAGTCTATTTCCCTTTTATTTCTCCCTCTCATGAGAAGACACTCTAACTGCTTTAGGGGGCTGGGTCGAAGACATCAGATCATTTACTACTTCCTGCTGAATGGGACACGAAGTGGAGACTTGTTGCAGTTAGAGAATCTCTCCTAGAGAGGGGAACTATTTTAATGTACCCCAGAGTGTAGGAAGATAATCTTGAAAGATAACTTTGGAAAGAAAGAATAAAAGTAAGGAGTTACTGAGAAGTGAACACACAGCAAACTGGTCTTTTTGTAGGTCGAGGGAATCCAGGTAGACAGGCTTGGATCATCTCAGGACCATCTGAGGATGAGCTGGCTGAGATTTTCTTTCAGAACTGTTCATTAAATGGCACAGTAGTATTTAACATGGCTTGTAAAACAGATGAGATGCTAGCAGAGTTATCAGAAACATATACATAACATTTAATCTTAATAATAAAGAGCTATTTTTTATCTTTGGTTATACATTTTTCTCTGAGTGTTTAAGACCTTGCAGATAGCCAAAAGTTAATTAAGGATTAATTTTGGAGGTCATTAATGGCTCTCCAAAGAGACTTTAGGGACACAGGAGTAGCCCCATAGCTTACTGGTGTCTTTGGCCTGTTAGGATGAGTCAGGGCCATGCTGGCCAAGTAGTTTTCCCTTCTTTGGGAAGTCAGGAGGACTGATTGCTTCTCAATTGTGACTCTCCTGTTTTACATTGTACACCACTTTTGTTTGGGTCTCCATATACTCCCTGCTCAGGAAGACAGGTGACTTACCAGGGGGCCAGTGTAGAAGTGTCCCATCATCTCCAGTGGCCTCATGACATGGGAGCACAGGCCAAAATATTGACACTTTTTACTCCGATGATTCCAATTGGCTTTGGCTTCTACATAGGTGATTAACACACTTAGAAGGGAAGTTACATCAGCTTGGATGTACATACATATGGAGCACATTTAATTACTGAAATAGACTTAACTAAAGAATGGCACAGGGCTTCTAAAATCATTTTGTCCTATCTTTAAAATTTTTGTTGTACTGTGGTAGCATAAGCCATATATCTGAGGTATAGAAAGTAGGCACATCTCCCATTTTAAATATCCAACATTTATAAGTATAGGCAGAACCTGTTATCAGTCTTGAAAACAGTACCAGCTGATTTACAAACTTAACTTATTTAACCTAGAAAACAAGTAAGACAGTATAAGGTCTTAGCACCTGTGTGAAAACATCTTTGATTAGTTCAGATACCTGTGTGGGTACAAATTACCCAGAGAACATTGGAAACAGAACCATGGAGCTTGATTTTTTTTTTTTTTTTTTTCTCAGATGAGGACCATTGTTTGAGCATGAGGCTGTGCCCTAAAGTAGGGAAGATGTCTTAAGGGTTAATTTTGTTATAAGCACTGGACTTAAGATGCCAAAATTGAGACAGTTACTTTACATATAACAGAGTAGAATCTGGTCTTTTCTGAGCCCAAACATCTAGGTAAATATTAATATAACCCTTGATAAATCTTTTTGAAAGAAAAAAACATTATTTGACAACCAATGATTTTGGCTTAAACTTGGTAACTATTGATTTCATGCACCACAGAAATTTTTTATTAACATAAAACAATTTTATGTTTTACCCATGACTTAAATTTGATAAAGCTCAAGCAAACTATCCCAACATACTTCAGCCTGAAAATTTTCTTTCTTTCTTTTTTTTTCTTTCACATCCACACATCTTCATCTACATACTTTAACATTCTGATCTAAGTACCACTCAAAAGACATTTTTAACAAGCACTCTATGTCCCAACATTGAAAAATTCCTTCCCAGTTTTTTTTTTTCTTTTTGGGGCATTCGTGAACCCAAGATCCTCTTTCCTTGCAATACATACATTGATCCTTCTCAAGGGGCTTCCTAAAGCCCTCAGGTTTTTTTTTTTTTTTTTTTTTTTTTTGTTTGCCTGTTGCCCAGGTACCCTGGCTGTCTAAGTCTTCCTGATCCTGATGCTTTTTTTTTAAATCACTGTATCCAATATCCTATTTAAGTTCCTTCCTTGTCTCCTTTTCCCATTATTTTTTCTCTCTTCTGCTTCCTTTTTTTTTTTTTTTTGGTCTTTCTTTTCTTTTTCTCTCTCTCATATGCTAAACCTTTCCAGCTTCCTTAATTATGTCTGTCAAAGCTAGATCTTGTAAACCCTCCAGATGTTGTAATTTCTTTTTAATGTCTGGAGCGGACTGCCTTGTCTATGTCATTGTTATTGCTGCCTGTTGACTCGGAGAAGTAGGGCCAAAAGGAGTATATCTCCAGTGAGCCTCCATCAAGCATTCTAAAAAGATAGAGGGAAGTTACTTTAGCCAGATTCGTGGGGCGGCGAGCAGCCCCCCTGAGACCTGCCATCAGAGCCTGGCAGTAGACTGTCAGTGGCTCCCTACCTTCTGCTGAGTTGTAATTCCATTCAGGTCAGGTGAGAGGGAATCCCACATCAATCTCATTTGGGAGCTAGGTAGGCTGCTCATTTGGGCCTGAGACATGCTAGGGTCAGGGGAAGGACCAAAGGCTCGTGGAATCAGGTCCTTCAGTTTCTAGTCCCTGCAGTGGGCCCATCTCCTCCTCGGGCAAAGCTGGAGCAGGGAGAGCAGGGGGCTAAGTTGGGGGAGATGGAATCGGGGCAGAGGGCCACTCAGGAGGGTCCTCTATTTCAGGATATATTTTGGGCTGAGCCGAGGGGTCTGGGGCCATTCGGCTTGGTTTTCTCGTGGCTTGTTGGGCCACTGCCAGGACTCGGGAGCCTGACCGTGGTGGGGGGTGGATCCAGGGCTTGACCCATGCCGGGGATCCATCACTAGGCTCTCCCAGACCAGGATGTATGGCTGTTGATCTGGGTGAGAATGGGTCCCTTCTGAAAAACAATATTCTTAACAGCAGAAATAATGGTTAGATCAAATGCTCCCTCTGGCAGCCACTCAAAGGAGCAGAAAGTCTGTTATTTACCTGTTTTAATTTTTACAGATAAGTCATGAGCCTTACTTCTAACTTCAGAGAAATGAGATACCGTCAGAGTCAGGGGGGTCGTCATAGTCTGTCCCATAATTAGAAACAAGAGTCCACAAACAAACACAAAATAGATACTGACAAAAAGAAACCAAAAACCGTGACACCTCCGATGCGTCCAGAACAGAAAACCAAATGCAGTTTCAGATGGAAGATGCCTCTGTGGTTTCTCCTGAAGGAGAAATACACAATCTTCCTTTACCAGATAGGAGACTGTCAGCCACCCTGACTCTCCTCAGATCCTGGGGCGTCCCCCAGGATTGCAGCCTGTGGTCCTGCCAACCACCATTGTCAGGTCCTCACGGTCCTGAACAACAGCTGCCCAAACCGAAATTAAAACAGATCAGAGCAACAGAAATCACAGAAATCACTCAGACAAACACTCAGACAAACACTCAGACAAGCAGTGCTGCAGACATTTACATTGTTTACCTCCAAGGGGGTCTCCGGAGTCCTGGGTAGATGTGCAAATCCCTGGACAAGCTCTCAATTGAAAGACCCCCAGAGGGAGACCTTCACTCAAGTCTCGAGATAGCACGCACCCAAAGACACACAGGAGACCCAACTTGCTGCAAAAACATGAGGCTTTATTTAGGAAACCAGAGCTCTGGGGTCGACACATATCTCACGCAGGAGTCAGAGGTGTCGACTCTTTGCCATTTCTTCAGTAGTAAGTTTTGATTTAATTCTTTACTGACCCTTTGTCATTTCTTGGGATGAATGTTAAGTCCATCAATCATAAACCATGGACATGTCTTATCAAAAAAAATAAAAAACTGTATAAGATCCTTTTTCTATACCCGTATTCCTCGCTCTCTGAGAGAGGCTTTTAAATCCTTTATGAAAGAAGCCTCTTTAGACAATGAATGGCCCATCTTGATGGGACGGAATGAAGAGGGAAAACTTACCAGGTCTTGTCGTCTTCTTGGACGGAGAAGCGGTGACCACTTAACAAATCCTCCGGAGGTCGCTGAACTGGGGGTCTCCGTCCGGTAGGAGTCCGTGCCTCGAGCCCCACGTTGGGCGCCACTTGTCCCGACCCGCGGGACCTCGTTATTCGTGGGGGCAAGGAGGACCCAAACCTGAAATAAGATGGGCGAGAGAGAGGAAGAGACTCAAGCAAATGTACACTTGTCAAGAGTCCCATTTTATTGAGCCACAGCGGCCTTTTTAAGGGTTAGGGTTAGGGTCTTGGGGGGGGGGGGCTGGAGGAGGCAGGTGGTGGAAAGTTACAGAATCTTCTTGGCCTTTGGCCTAGGACAGTTTGCAGTTATTCCAAGAATTCACGGTATAGTTCTCACGTCTCTGCAGTCACCAGGCAGGATGTTAATTAGTTAGGTGTGGCGGGGTGAGGGGATGGAATCAGTTAGGTATGGCAGGGTGGGGGGATGAGGAAAGGTCGGAAGTTGCTCAGGGCAGAAGTTATCTCAGGGCAGATGTTATTTCAGGGCAAAGATCTCTTCAGGGTTCATCTCCTCGTCTCCAACAATTAAAGGGAATTCTAAAAGAAGACCAAAAAGAGTAGTTACAAATGGAGCAAATAAAGATGATGAAAATGCTATGTATATAAGAAAACTTAAATGAATACCACATATAACTATATAAGTCACCATATTATGTTTTAAACAAAGCAAGAAACTGGAAGCATATTGATCAGGAGAAATAATGAAAATAGTAACTAGTAAGAAAGAATTCACTATGTAACTGTTAGTTCATGTTCACAGAGAAGTAAATCGTAAGGGCTAGAAGGGAGGGGGAGGTTTGCTCGTGAAAGATGAAGAGGAAAAGTCAGAGAAAGCCAGAAGAACCTATAATACATTTGGACACCTGTGAAGTGGTAGGATTAGGTAGGATCCAAATTATTATTTGAGGAGAATATCTCAGGAAAAGGAGGAACAAATACAAGCTAAAGAGGAGAAAGAACTAATGAAACATCCCATGATCTGAAAAGTGATAGTAAAATCAAAGTATCATGAAAGAAACTCTATACAGAAGAGTTTAACAGGTTGATAAGAGTAAGAACACAACAAACCGTCATCTGGGAAGTACTTTAGATTTTAATTTAATTGCAACAAGAAGCCATTGATTAATATTTTCTTAAAGGGAAAAATTTATTGAACAGAGATTGGAGTATCTACTCTATATGACTACCTCAGAATAAGACACAGAGACAGATCCCTTTTCTGCTTCTATCTGGAGTAGTAAGGAAGGGGCATTGGTGTTTGGATATGGTCAGTTAGTGCACATCAATAGGGAACTGGAGTTATAAAAGTGAAGTATCAGCTGAGCATGGTGGCCCATGCCTTTAATCCCAGCACTCAGGAGGCAGAGATAGGAGGACCACCATGAGTTCGAGGCTACCCTGAGACTACATAGTGAATGCCAGGTCAGCCTGACTAGACTGAGACTCTACCTCAACAAACAAACAAACAAACAAGAAGTGAAGTATCAAAAGCAAATGAGATGTAAGACCTAACCATGGACAAAGTTGTATTAGCAATGCCTGGAATAGGATAAGGGAAACCAGGTACTCAAGGGTCAAAATTTAATGAAGCACTTACTCTGAGCCTTGTTCAAGCATAGGGTTGACCCTGATAACAAAAGTAAGTTTATATTTTCCTGATAAATTATATCTTTTTATTAAATTATAATTCATATGCCACAAAGTTTCTTTTTTTTTTTTCATTTTTTCATTTTTTTTTTTTTTTTCAGAGGTCGGGTTTCACTCGAGCTCAGGCTGACCTGAGACTTTGTAGTCTCAGGGTGGCCTCAAACTCATGGCAATCCTCCTTCCTCTGCCTCTCAAGTGCTGAGATTAAAGACTTGTGCCACACACCCAGCTAAAGTTTATCCTTTTAAAGTGTACATATATATGTACCCATATGTGTGTGTGCATGTATACATATATGTACATAATTTTCAATATAATCACAGAGGTATGCATCTCTCACCCTTAAATAATTTATTACATTTGCAGTAGTCTAAAAGGAAACATGCCCATTGCCCATAGCAGTAAACTTCTTGCCATATATCCTCAAATATTTGGACAATCACTAATATACTTTCAGTGTCTATCAATTTTATTATGTGGACATTTTATATAAATGGATTTATACAATATGTGACTTCCTTTACTTTGGATAATGTTTGTAAGATTAATCCAAGAAAGCTTATATCAATACTTTATTGCTCATTATTGATGAATAACATTCCATTACATAGAAATGCTTTTTTGAAAAATCTACTCATCAGTTAATTAACAGGTTATTTCTACTGTTTAGCTATTGTGGTTAATGCTGCTGTAAACATTTATGTTTAAGTAACCATTTATGTACAATATGGGGACATTTTTTTATTTCTTTTAATAATATAACCTAAGGAAAAAAAATTTGAGTGATGCTCTCAATGCAGCAGAGAAGCTTCACAATGGTGATATCACTGAGGAGGTACAAAATTCATCCAAACTGAATATAAGAGGCTGTTGAGAGCTCAACACTAAATGAGACATTTCCATCATGTCCTCCAACAAAAGGACTACTTGGAAAGAAGAAATTGTTCAGTGCAATAGGGGTAGGAAGGGGCCATGTTCCTGTATTAAAATTCTTAATAAGAGTGTTTTTGTTTTTTTTTAAATACACCTAGAAGTGGAATTTTCAGGTCACATACTTTAAATTCTCAAAGAAATTTTTAATTATTTTTCCAAAGCAATATTCAACCCCAATAATTCATGAGAAATTTCTGTATAGTCTCACCAACACCGTACTTATTACTCTTCTTTTTCATTCTAGCCAACACAGTTGGTGTGAAGTGTCACATATGGCCTTGATTTGCATTTCCCTAGGAATTAATGATGTGAAGCATATTTTCATGTGCCCTCACCTACTTACTACCTCATCCATTGCTTTAGAACCTTAAAAAATCCTGAGATTAAACATATCCTCAGCAAAAGAAATACCTCTGGTGGTATCACCATACCGGATCCAAAGCTATACTACAAAGCCATAGGAATAAAAACAGCATGGTACTGGCATATAAACAGGAGTATAGACCAATGGAATAGACTTGAGGACCTGGATTTTGGGTCAAGCAACTATAGCTACTTGATATTCAACAAAGGCCCGAACAATATAGGCTGGAAAAAAGATAGCATCTTCAACAAATGGTGCTGGACAAACTGAAAAACCACATGCAGGAAAGTAAAACTTGACTGACACATTTCACCATGCACTACACTCAAATCCAAATGGATCAAAGACCTCAACAAAAGACCAGAAACTTGAATACTACTGCAAGAAAATTTAGGAAGTACTTTCCACGACATAGGAATGGAAAAAGACTTCCTGAACAAAACCCCAGTGGCTCATGTTCTTAAGCATCACTCAACCAGTGGGATCATATGAAGCTGAAGAGTTTCTTTACAGACAAGCATATAATAAGCAAAGCCAATAGAATACCCACACAATGGGAGAAAATATTTGTGGGTTATCCAACTGATAGAGGACTAATCTCTAGAATCTACAAAAACTCAAAATTCTAAACAATAAGAAAACAAACACCCCACTCACAAAATGGGGCACAGAGTTGAACAGGCAGTTCACAGAGGAAGATATACAAATGGCACACACACTTAAGAAAATGTTCATCATCCCCAATCATCAGAGAAATGAAAATTAAAACACCTATGAGATTCCACCTTACCCCAATAAGGATAGCAAACATAAAAAAAATCAAATGAAAATAAATGCTGGCAAGGATGTGGAGAAGCAGGAACACTCATTCACTGTTGGTGGGAATGCAGGATGGTACAACCACTTTGGAAAGCAATATGCAGACTCCTGAAAAAGCTGACTATAAAAATACCAACAGACCCAGTTATACCCTTACTGGGCATCTACCCTCAAACCTTCAAACCACAGGCCAGAGAGATTTGCTCAACCATGTTTGTAGCAGCTCAATTTGTAATAGCTAAGAGCTGGAATCAACCCAGATGTCCATCACTAGAAGAATGGATAACTAAGATGTGGTATATCTACACAATGGAATTCTATACAGCAGTAAGAAAAAATGACACAAAGAAATTTGAGGAAAAATGGTTGAACCTGGAACAGATCATTCTCAGCGAACTTACCCAATCACAGAAAGAAAATCAACACATAGTCTCACTCATCTACAACACCTAACCTGAATCTACCCAAGATACCTTACATACCCAGCAAGCACCTCATGGACTAGACACTAGATGAATGGGGAGGGAGGGGAGGGCTTCGGAGGAGTGGGAAACACTAATCTGGACCCAAACAGCAATGGTACCATAAAATTCTACTTCCTAAAAGGCAGACCAAATGGCTGAACATTCACTAGACCCTTACAGGAACCACCTGAACCACAAGACACTGGAGAGGGTAGGATCAAGACTAACCTAAATCTTCTACATCTTTCCTCCCTCCCTCTCCCTCCCCCCCCCCCCCCCGCTCTCTCCTCTCTAACTCTTGTATATTAGTTATGTTTTTCCTCATTTTCTTAGTGGTCACTGACTTGTAACCCCCACTACCAGCTTGAGGCAATCATCCACAATGAGGTTTTGATCAGAGAAACATATAAGGTTTCCTAAAACAAGTGTTATCTCAATTTTATGGGTGCTAACTTACTCTCCCTTGGAGAATCTGCTTCTCTTTTTCAGATAGATGCAGATCCTAAGGAAAGAGCTGCCCCAACATACCTCAAAAGGGGCCCGACTGAAACTAAAGAAAATTGGCGAAACAAGCAAGGGTGCTGTTTTCCTTATGAACCGGATACCAGCGCAAAGGGGAAGGAGACCAACAAAGAGAAAAATCAGCTCCTACCAAATCAGAGAGCTAGAGCCTCAGAGGCCCCCAACACCTCAGCACTGAAGCAGACCAAAAATGAACCCACCATGGCACAGGGAAATTTTGTGGAAGAGGGGGCGGAAAGAATGTCAGAGTCACATGTTGGGTCATGATACGCAGAGACATTTATCATACCAATAACTGTGGACTAACTCCACAATGCACGACCCATTTACATCAACAGGGAGGGTCCATTGGTAGGAGGTAGATCATGGATGAACCTAAACAATGGTACCAAACTGCCTGTATTTGCTGAAAAGAAAACTAATAAATTAAATTTAAAAAAAAATCCTGGGATTATCTTCTTCAAAATAATTTAGGACACTGAGCATGTAGTGTTTACCAAGGAGGTACTTACTTCCCCCTCACAGAAGTTCAACTGATGCTTAATCAGAATGGAATGAGGCATTCTTAGGTTTTTGTCACAGGCTCTAGCATATATCAAAATCAACCTGTAAACTTGATTTAACTTACGGGTTACCATTTCTGAATGGCATTCATACCAACTTGATTATTATTATTATTATTATTATTATTATTTTGAGTTAGGGTGTTACTCTATTCCAGGCTGATTTGGAAGTCACTCTGCACTTTCCAGGCTGACTTTGAACTCATAGTGATCCTCCTACCTCTGCCTCCCATGTGCGGGGATTAAAGGCTCCACCATGCCTAGAACAATTTGATTTTTTGGCCAGCACCTTAATCTCTGACCCATCTCTCCAGCCCTACAACTTGATTCTTTAAAAAAGATCTTTGGAAAGTATATCCTTTTAGCCCCCTCCATTGTAAAAATTAAACCATCTTTGCTTGCACAAAGCTTCTCTTAAGATTCAGAAAATAAGTTTGGGATTTAGGGTTGGGTGCATTTAAATGCCAAATATTCTCCATGAAGACAAAAAAACACTTGCCAGATTATTAGGCTAGCAGAGTTAAATTTTCACATGTGATTTATTTAGTAGCAAAGTAAATTATACAACTTGTTTATATCAGCCTTGTCAAGAGCCAAATGAAGTCATCTACTGAAAGCCATATTGATACAGGATGTTTCTGTGGCACAGGATTATTTAAAATGCAACTGAATGACACCAAGAAACATAATCTGAGTTGTAATTTATGACAACAATAAAGAAAAATGCTAACTTCATTAAAAGCTACCTGTAATGTTTGGTATATTTTATTACTTGAATGCACTTTAAGTATGTCTGCTTCTGAAATGCATTGCAGTTTTAGAAAAAAACATTTTTCTTAAATCTGATTTGTTTTGAAAAAAACCAATCATGGTAAAGTTAGACATCACCTTATAAAAATGTGAGCCAAAATTTAGAACAATGTACAGAGAATACTTACAATTAAACCCTGTGGAACCTTCTCCCTAATAAAATGTTTCCATATTTTGTTCCTATTTGTCAGCTATGAAACTCTTATACTTTGCTTCATTTTAATAAATATATCATAAGCTATAAGTCACAAAGTGCTCTATACTAGTGAGATATCAACTGAGTTTTGTTTTGACTTTAGAATTTTTTTCTTGTTATCACCGTGTCATGATTTTATCTAGAACCAGTGGGCCAAATGCCTGCAAAGTATAGACTAAGGACAAAAATACAAAATGCTAGCCCCCACTACCCATGCAAATACACAAGTAAAGCAAGTGTTGGTGAAAAGCATAGAGAGGCAATTTAATCATAGTAGACATACTGTAAAGAAAAACAGATTACAAGACCAAATGGCCTCAAGTTTATTTTTAGTACACTTGTTGGAGACGAGGAGATGAGCCCTGAACAGATCTTTGCCCTGAAATAACCTCTGCCCTGAGATAACTTCTGCCCTGAGCAACTTCCGACCTTTCCTCATCCCCCCCACCCTGCCATACCTAACTGATTCCATCCCCTCACCCCGCCACACCTAACTAATTAACATCCTGCCTGGTGACTGCAGAGACGTGAGAACTATACCGTGAATTCTTGGAATAACTGCAAACTGTCCTAGGCCAAAGGCCAAGAAGATTCTGTAACTTTCCACCACCTGCCTCCTCCAGCCCCCCCCCCCACCCAAGACCCTAACCCTAACCCTTAAAAAGGCCGCTGTGGCTCAATAAAATTGGACTCTTGACAAGTGTACATTTGCTTGAGTCTCTTCCTCTCTCTCGCCCATCTTATTTCAGGTTGGGGTCCTCCTCGCCCCCACGAATAACGAGGTCCCGCGGGTCGGGACAAGCGGCACCCAACGTGGCGGCTCAAGGCACAGACTCCTACCGGATGGAGACCCCCAGTTCAGCGACCTCCGGAGGATTTGTTAAGTGGTCACCGCTTCTCCGTCCAAGAAGACGGCAAGACCTGGTAAGTTTTCCCTCTTCATTCCGTCCCATCAAGATGGGCCATTCATTGTCTAAAGAGGCTTCTTTCATAAAGGATTTAAAAGCCTCTCTCAGAGAGCGAGGAATACGGGTAAAGAAAAAGGATCTTATACAGTTTTTTATTTTTGTTGATAAGACATGTCCATGGTTTATGATTGATGGACCTAACATTCATCCCAAGAAATGGCAAAGAGTCGACACCTCTGTCTCCTGCATGAGATATGTGTCGACCCCAGAGCTCTGGTTCCCTAAATAACGCCTCATGCTTTTGCAGCAAGTTGGGTCTCCTGTGTGTCTTTGGGTGCGTGCTATCTCAAGATTTGAGTGAAGGTCTCCCTCTGGGGGTCTTTCAATTGAGAGCTCGTCCAGGGATTTGCACGTCTACCCAGGACTCCGGAGACCCCCTTGGAGGTAAACAATGTAAATGTCTGCAGCACTGCTTGTCTGAGTGTTTGTCTGAGTGTTTGTCTGAGTGATTTCTGTGATTTCTGTTGCTCTGATCTGTTTTAATTTCGGTTTGGGCAGCTGTTGTTCAGGACCGTGAGGACCTGACAATGGTGGTTGGCAGGACCACAGGCTGCAATCCTGGGGGACGCCCCAGGATCTGAGGAGAGTCAGGGTGGCTGACAGTCTCCTATCTGGTAAAGGAAGATTGTGTATTTCTCCTTCAGGAGAAACCACAGAGGCATCTTCCATCTGAAACTGCATTTGGTTTTCTGTTCTGGATGCATCGGAGGTGTCACGGTTTTTGGTTTCTTTTTGTCAGTATCTATTTTGTGTTTGTTTGTGGACTCTTGTTTCTAATTATGGGACAGACTATGACGACCCCCCTGACTATGACGGTATCTCATTTCTCTGAAGTTAGAAGTAAGGCTCATGACTTATCTGTAAAAATTAAAAAAGGTAAATAACAGACTTTCTGCTCCTTTGAATGGCTGCCGGAGGGAGCATTTGATCTAACCATTATTTCTGCTGTTAAGAATACTGTTTTTCAGAAGGGACCCATTCTCACCCAGATCAACAGCCATACATCCTGGTCTGGGAGAGCCTAGTGATGGATCCCCGGCATGGGTCAAGCCCTGGGTCCACCCCCCACCACGGTCAGGCTCCCGAGTCCTGGCAGTGGCCCAACAAGCCACGAGAAAACCAAGCCGAATGGCCACAGACCTCTCGGCTCAGCCCAAAATATATCCTGAAATAGAGGACCCTCCCGAGTGGCCCTCTGCCCCGATTCCATCTCCCCCACCTTAGCCCCCTGCTCTCCCTGCTCCAGCTTTGCCCGAGGGAAGAGGAGATGGGCCCACTGCAGGGACTAGAAACTGAAGGACCTGATTCCACTGTACGAGCCTTTGGTCCTCCCCCTGACCCTAGCATGTCTCAGGCCCAAATGAGCAGCCTACCTAGCTCCCAAATGAGAATGATGTGGGATTCCCTCTCACCTGACCTGAATGGAATTACAACTCAGCAGAAGGTAGGGAGCAACTGACAGTCTACCGCCAGGCTCTGATGGCAGGTCTCAGGGTGGCTGCTCGCCGCCCCACGAATCTGGCTAAAGTAACTTCCCTCTATCTTTTTAGAATGCTTGATGGAGGCTCACTGGAGATATACTCCTTTTGGCCCTACTTCTCCGAGTCAACAGGCAGCAATAACAATGACATAGATAAGGCAGTCTGCTCCAGACATTAAAAAGAAATTACAACATCTGGAGGGTTTACAAGATCTAGCTTTGACAGACATAATTAAGGAAGCTGGAAAGGTTTAGCATAAGAGAGAGAGAAAAAGAAAAGAAAGACCAAAAAAAAAAAAAAAAAAGGAAGCAGAAGAGAGAAAAAATAACGGGAAAAGGAGACAAGAAAGGAACTTAAATAGGATATTGGCTGCAGTGATAGAAAAAAAAAATTTTCAGGCTTAAGTATGTTGGGATAGTTTGCTTGAGCTTTATCAAATTTAAGTCATGGGTAAAACATAGAATTGTTTTATGTCAATAAAAAATTTCTGTGGTGCATGAAATCAATAGTTATCAAGTAAGCCAAAATCATTGGTTGTCAAATAATGTTTTTTTCTTTCAAAAAGATTTATCAAGGGTTATATTAATATTTAGCTAGCTGTTTGGGCTCAGAAAAGACCAGATTCTACTCTGTTATATGTAAAGTAATTGTCTCAATTTTGGCATCTTAAGTCCAGTGCTTATAACAAAATTAACCCTTAAGACATCTTCCCTACTTTAGGGCACAGCCTCATGCTCAAACAATGGTCCTCATATGAAAAAAAAAAAAAAATCAAGCTCCATGGTTCTGTTTCCAATGTTCTCTGGGTAATTTGTACCCACACAGGTATCTGAACTAATCAAAGATGTTTTCACACAGGTGCTAAGACCTTATACTGTCTTACTTGTTTTCTAGGTTAAATAAGTTAAGTTTGTAAATCAACTGGTACTGTTTTCAAGACTGGTAACAGGTTCTGCCTATACTTATAAATGTTGGATATTTAAAATGGGAGATGTGCCTACTTTCTATACCTCAGATATATATATGACTTATGCTACCACAGTACAACAAAAATTTTAAAGATAGGACAAAGTGATTTTAGAAGCCCTGTGCCATTCTTTAGTTAAGTCTATTTCAGTAATTAAATGTGCTCTATATGTATGTACATCTAAGCTGGTGTAACTTCCTTTCTAAGTGTGTTAATCACCTATGTAGAAGCCAAAGCCAATTGGAATCATCGGAGTAAAAAGTGTCAATATTTTGGCCTGTGCTCCCATGTCATGAGGCCACTGGAGATGATGGGACACTTCTACACTGGCCCCCTGGTAAGTCACCTGTCTTCCTGAGCAGGGAGGATATGGAGACCCAAACAAAACTGGTGTACAATGTAAAACAGGAGAGTCACAATTGAGAAGCAATCAGTCCTCCTGACTTCCCAAAGAAGGGAAAACTACTTGGCCAGCATGGCCCTGACTCATCCTAACAGGCCAAAGACACCAGTAAGCTATGGGGCTACTCCTGTGTCCCTAAAGTCTCTTTGGAGAGCCATTAATGACCTCCAAAATTAATCCTTAATTAACTTTTGGCTATCTGCAAGGTCTTAAACACTCAGAGAAAAATGTATAACCAAAGATAAAAAATAGCTCTTTATTATTAAGATTAAATGTTATGCATATGTTTCTGATAACTCTGCTAGCATCTCATCTGTTTTACAAGCCATGTTAAATACTACTGTGCCATTTAATGAACAGTTCTGAAAGAAAATCTCAGCCAGCGCATCCTCAGATGGTCCTGAGATAATCCAAGCCTGTCTACCTGGATTCCCTCGACCTACAAAAAGACCAGTTTGCTGTGTGTTCACTTCTCAGTAACTCCTTACTTTTATTCTTTCTTTCCAAAGTTATCTTTCAAGATTATCTTCCTACACTCTGGGGTACATTAAAATAGTTCCCCTCTCTAGGAGAGATTCTCTAACTGCAACAAGTCTCCACTTCGTGTCCCATTCAGCAGGAAGTAGTAAATGATCTGATGTCTTCGACCCAGCCCCCTAAAGCAGTTAGAGTGTCTTCTCATGAGAGGGAGAAATAAAAGGGAAATAGACTGTCTATACCATACATTCCTGTTGTCATAGATAAAGTTTACTTAAAATAAGTTTATTTAAAGTTCCTCAAATAAAATTATAGAGCTTGATTGAAATGCCATACAGATTAAAAGTTCTAGGACCTCCCTTTTATGAGGGAATTGCCATCCTTACATCTCCTGTGTCTACTAACAGTGCAGAGGAATTATTCTGGCACTCTGCCCCAAAGGGGGGTATTACTCTTACATCCATTTCCAGCCTCGGACTGTGTCTATTAGGCCCTGATATGCTCCCTCCTCTGACTCTTGAATCAGTATGCAACCAAACTGCTATTGTCAATGACTCCTTTATATATACTAAAGCCCCTAGTAACTCCTATCTTGCTTGTTCCACGGGGCTGACTCCCTTTATTGTCAACAAGGACTTTTTACAGACTAAGGACTATTGTGTTGTAGTTATAGTTTTGCCACGATTTTTCATTCATGATTCTGAAAGTTTTACAACTACTATAGATCAAGGCATTGCCATTAGACCAAAAAGAGAGCCTTTAACTGCCCTCACCCTGACTGTGCTCCTGTGAGTTAGTGCTGCAGGGGCCGGGACAGGTATTGCCTCGCTGGTAACCTCCCAACAGCATTTTTCACAACTCAGTGCCTTAGTGGACAGAGATCTTAACCTCATACATGAGGGGATACAAGATCTCAAAGATTCTTTGGCCTCACTCTCTGAGGTTGTAGTTCAAAACTAGATTTGGTGTTCTTAAAGGAAGGGGGACTCTGTGTAGCCCTCAAAGAAGAATGTTGTTTTACTTAGATAAGTCTGGGCTAATACAAAATAGCCTTGATAAAGTTAAAAGAAATCTAGAGGATAGAAAAAGGACTCGAGAACAACAAGAATCTTGGTATAAAAATTGGTTTTCCAC
This sequence comes from Jaculus jaculus, assembly GCF_020740685.1. Classification (NCBI taxonomy): domain Eukaryota; kingdom Metazoa; phylum Chordata; class Mammalia; order Rodentia; family Dipodidae; genus Jaculus; species Jaculus jaculus. Next base: position 70,855,078 of record NC_059104.1, read on the forward strand.
ATCTCCCTGGCTAACTACTTTGCTTCCCAGTCTTTTAGGCCCTTTTGTTGGATTCCTTTTGCTTATCTCCTTTGGCCCCTGGGCCTTCAGACGACTAACCAGTTTCATTAAGAGTCAGGTAGATTCTGCAATCAAGCCGGTGGAAGTCTACTACCTCGCCTCGCCACAGAAGAAACATCTGCCGCTGACCTGCCAAAAGAACAAGACAACACCCCATCTCAACCCTTAGACTTTACCTCCCTGCAAAGATCCACCCTGGGGTGGAAATTTTGGTCCTGCCCCTCCAAATAATAACTCAGGTCTCCGCGACCCCTCATACTAATTGGCTACCAAACATATTTCCTCCAGGATCCTTATGTGGCATTGACGGTCTTGTTGAGAGCAAAATGCGTTACATTTCCACAAAGTGAGTGGTCTGGTAAGTCAGCGACGGAACGGGTGGCTAAGTCTTGTCCCGCCTAAGACAGGACGACCTCGCCGAGAGGAGGCCGATCCAATGACGGGTAAGGGTCCAGCACTGCCCTTCTAACAGGCTCAGACCATTTGTGCCCCTTGTTCTAAGGTCAATCCAAATGACTTTATCAAAATCAATGACCTATGAGTAACAGCGCTCAACCTACTCTGGGGAACGCTCACCTCTGTGATGTCAGGTTACTGTCAGGTTGCTCCTCTGGATCCATTTTTACTCTTAAACAAAAATAATCGGCCACCAAAACAAGCCCTTCTTTGGGACATCATTAAGGGGTCGCGGTAACCTCCCTATCCTGGTCCTTGTATACAGAAGAGGGGGAGATGTTGGAGACAAGGAGATGAGCCCTGAACAGATCTTTGCCCTGAAATAACCTCTGCCCTGAGATAACTTCTGCCCTGAGCAACTTCCGACTTTTCCTCATCCCCCCACCCTGCCATACCTAATTGATTCCATCCCCTCACCTCACCACACCTAACTAATTAACATCCTGCCTGGTGACTGCAGAGATGTGAGAACTATACCGTGAATTCTTGGAATAACTGCAAACTGTCCTAGGCCAAAGGCCAAGAAGATTCTGTAACTTTCCACCACCTGCCTCCTCCAGCCCCCCCCCCTTACCCAAGACCCTAACCCTAACCCTTAAAAAGGCCGCTGTGGCTCAATAAAATTGGACTCTTGACAAGTGTACATTTGCTTGAGTCTCTTCCTCTCTCTCGCCCATCTTATTTCAGGTTCGGGTCCTCTTCGCCCCCACGAATAACGAGGTCCCGTGGGTCGGGACATACACTGACATACTTCAGATTAAAAAGATGAAGAGTGGGGTCAGGTGATATAATGTAAGCATAGTTTTGCAGTCCTTGCTAAGGTGTGATTTCTGTGGAACACTGTAGCAGCTCCAGTCCTCCAAGGTAATTTTAAAAAGTTCTTATTACTTAAAGAGTCAAGGTAGTTCTCAAGAGATAATTCCTTCTGCTTCAGAGTACAGTATCACCAGGTCTGTGGGGCCACAGCTGCCAGGCTTGGCTTGACCCATAGGAAAAGCCAGTGCCCAGCTCCAGAAAACAGAACAGCAGTAGAGTGATCCAGCCAGCCTACTTGAACCCACAGGGCACCAAAGAGGGACACATAACTGAGAGCAAAATCATCCAAAAAGGTAACTAGAATTGCATGAGGGAAGGGTCTCACTTGGTCACAAGCTGACTTGAAACCCTCAACAGACCTCTTTGTTGACAGAGGATTTGGTTGTTATAATACCTACTCTTGCTGTTTTTCATTGAATGTGTACATTGCTTAGTTATATTTTAGAATTGTTCTATTTTGTTCCACTCAGCCTACTTGAATACTCCCACAGCAGGAAAACCCAACACCTAGCAACACCCTTGTAGATACTCTGAGAGTCTTAAGAGCCACACCTAACACCATAGGCTCCTACCCTGAAGATATATAACAACAGATCAATTGATACAGCTAAGAATACCCAGCTAGCTATAAATAAATAAAATAAAAATATAAATAAAATAAAAGCATTAACTTAATCCAAGATGCAAAAATATATACATTATAATACAAAAAAAAACACTAAAAAGCAAGATGATATAAATACACCAAAAAGTATTAATGCATCAGAAAAGACATCCAGTGAGAATGAGTTAGAGGAAATACCTGAGAAAGATTTCAAAAGAATGATTGTAAATATGTTCAAACAAGTCAGAGAAAATTCAAAGGAATCAAAGAGGAAATCAAAGGAATCAAAGAAGACACAGGACATCAATTTAATGAAATATAGATGTCAATACAAGACATAAATAAGGAAATAGAAATAATAAAGAAAAACCTGTCAGAATTACTAGCAATGAATAACACAGTTAATGAAACAAAAAACTCTGTAGAAAATCTCACCAGTAGAATGGATGAAGGAGAAGACAGAATATCTAAGCTAGAAGACCAGAAGGCAGATGTAATACAGTCCAACAAAGAGAAAGACAAACTAATAGAAAAGTATGAGTGAAAATTTCAAGATATTCGGGACACTATGAAACGATCAAACATAAGAATTCAGGACATAGTAGAAGGAGAAGAATTTCACTCCAAAGACATAGTAGATGTTTTCAACAAAATCATAGAAGATAACTTCCCCAAATTGGGAAAGAGGTGCCAATGCAGATACAGGAAGCCTTTAGAACACCAACCAGACAAAACCTGGAAAGAACCTCTCCTCACCATATTATAATCACACTACCAAACACACAATAAAAGAAAAAATGTTGAAAGCAGTTAGAGAGAAAAATCAAGTTACCTACGAAGGCAAGCCCATCAAGATTACAGTAGATTACTCAACACAAACTTCACAAACCAGAAGGGCTTGGAGTGATGTATTCCAAATTCTGAAAGATAACAACTGTCAACCAATGTTACTTTATCCTGAAAAGCTATCCATTCAAATAGACGGATAAATAAGGACATTCCATGACAAAAGCAGTCTAAAGGACTATTTGAAGACAAAATGAGTTGTACAGAAAATATTGAAAGAATCCTCCATGCTGAAGTGAAGGAAAAGCATACAAATAAGGAACCTGGAAAAAACAAGTAATACTCAAATACTAGTTAACACAGAGAGCAAAGGTAGAAAAGGAACTAAAAAAAAAAAAGGCAAACATAAATACACACCTTTCAATAATATCTCTTAATATCAACGGCCTCAATTCCTTAAACCAAAAGACATAGGTTTGCAGATTAGGTTAAAAAGCAGTATCCTACAATTTGTTGTCTCCAAGAAACTCAACTTTCTACAAAGAATGGACATTATCTTAGGGTGAAAGATTGGAAAACAGTGTATCAAGCAAATAGGCCTAGAAAACAAGCAGGGGTTGCTATCCTATATCTGACAAGGTAGAATTCAGTCCAACGTTAGTCAAGAATGATAAAGAAGGTTACTGTTGTAGTCCAGTTCACATTGCTGGTAGAAATCACACAACCAAGAGCAGCTTCTGGGAAAAAGAGATTTATTTTGGCTTACAGGCTTGAAGGGAAGCTCCATGATGGCAGGGGAAAACGATGGCATGAGCAGAGGGTGGACATCACTCCCTGGCCAACATAAGGTGGGCCACCACAACAGGAGGGTGTGCCAAACACTGGCATGGGGAAACTGGTTATAAAGCCCATAAGCCTGCCCCCAACAATACACTCCCTCCAGGAGGCATTAATTCCCAAATATCCATCAGCTGGGAACCTAGCATTTAGAACAGCTACGTTTATGGGGGACACCTGAATCAAACCACCACATTCCGCCCCTGGCCTCCATAAACTGATATCCATACATGATGTAAAATACAATGCATTTAGCTTGACTTTAAAAGTCCCCATAGTTTTTATCAATCCCAATGATGTTCATACATCCCCATAGTTCAAGATCTTTTAACTGAGCCATAATACCAAAGTATAACCTCAAAAAACCCATAATGGGATAGACTAAATATTCACGCTGCAAAAGATGGCATTGGGCATAGCAAAGAAACATTCAACCAATACAAGATTTAAAACAACCAGGGCAAATATCAAACTCTGTAGTTTCAAGTCCAGCAACTCTAACTAGTGACAAATCTTCAAGTCCGATAATTCTAACCAGCAACAAGTCTATGGCATTCCAATTCCACCCCTCCAGCTAGGCTACTCACAGTCCTGGGAAACTTCATCAGGGCTGGCAGCTCCTTGGCAGCCATCTCATGGTCCTGGCATCTCCACTGGGTCTCCACTGCAATCCACAGTTCATCCTCATGGCCCCATGGGGTCTCTATGCAGGCAACCAGCAAACCTGCTTCACACTGCCCATGGCCATTTCCAAAACACAAGACCGTGTTGCAAACTCAATGACCCTCTTTTCAGCAATTCTTATACTCCATGATACCAGGTAAGGTGCCAATTTGTTAATCCAGGGGGGAATAAAGCAGACTTTGAAGAACAAGACACTCCTGGAGCACTCAGGCCCTTTCAAAAGAGTCTACATTCTTTTTGTTGCCCCAGTGCAGGTCAGCTAGCCCAGTCTCAAAGGTTGTAATCTCTCAATTGCAGCTGAATGGGCAACAGTTCACCCAAAGATTTTTCTTCTGTGCCATATCCCTCTGCTCACACCAGTTTATTTCTACGCAAAGCAGCCCTGCACAACTTCTCAGGACACAGTCATAAGAGCAACCTTCTCACACAAACTGCTAGCCCAGTCCAAGCAAAGCTCTTTCTCACCCTCATAAGCCAAACCTCATAGTCCATAATTCTTACTGCATTGAGGTCTTCCAGCTCAGACCAGATTAGTCCATCAAGCTGAACTTACAGCACTGCAAGGCATCTCTTAGGCCAAGGTTTCAACTCTGCTCGAGCCACTGGAAAAGCCAGGTGAGGGGAGATTCCACTCGCACCAGAGCTCTCTGCAAACTCTAGAAATGTGAAGGGAGAGCAGCAGTAAAACATGGAGGAGCAGATCACAAGGTAGAAGAACACATGAAACAGCAGGAGAAGTAGAGCAGCTGTGGCTCCCACCCCCCCTTCACCACCAATGCCCAGCTCCAGCAAAAAGAGCAGCAGTCCCGGGACCCAGCCATGCCAACTTGCGCTGACAGGAGGACCCAAGCAGGAGCAGAGTCCGGCAGCAACATCAGTGGTTCCTGCACCGGCAACAGCGGCCCCAGCAGCAGCGGATCCAGTAGTGGCAGCTTCAGCAGGAGCAGCTGTAGGTCCAGCAGCAGCAGTTTCAGAGGCAACAGTGGCAGATCCAGCAGCAGCAGCTTCAGCAGCAGCAGCGGTGGCTCCAGAAGTTGCAGCTACAGAACCAGAAGCAACGGAATCAAATAAGCCAATCCAAAAATGGGCTATGGAGCTAAATCTCTATTTCTTCCTTCTCAAAGGAAGAAACACGAATGGCATATAAGCATCTAAAAAAATGTACTACGTCGCTAGTCATCAGGGAAATGCAGATTAAAACTACATTGAGATTCCATCTCACTCCTGTCAGATTGGCCACCATCATGAAAACAAAAGATCCTAAATGTTGGCACGGATGTGGAAAAAGAGGAACCCTTGTAGACTGCTGGTTGGAATGCAAGCTGGTCCAGCCATTGTGGAAATCAGTGTGGAGGTCCCTAAAACAGCTAAAAATTGTTCTACCATATGACCCAGCTATAGCACTCCTAGGCATATATCCGAAGGACTCATCTCATTTCCTTAAAAGTACATACTCAACCATGTTTATTGCTGTTCAATTTATAATATCTGGGAAATGGAACCAGCCTAGATGTCCCTCAACTGATGGGTGGATAATGAAGATGTGGCACATTTATACAATGGAGTTCTATTTAGTGGTAAAGAAAAATGAAGTTATGAAATTTGCAGAAAAATGGATGGATCTGGAAAGGATTATACTAAGTGAGGTAACCCAGGCCCCGAAAGCCAAGTGCCACATGTTCTCCCTCATATGTGGATCCTAGCTACAGATGATTGGGCTTCTGTGTGAGAAGGAAAATACTTAGTAACAGAGGGCAGTAAGTTAAAAAGGAGATATGAAGGGAAGAGAAAGGAAGGGAGGAGGGTACTTAATAGGTTGGTATTTTATATATGTAACTACAATGATTGAGATGGGGAGGTAATATGATGGAGAATGGAATTTCAAAGGGCAAAGTGCAGGGGGGGCTAGTGAGGATATTACCATGGGATATTTTTTATAATCATGGAAAATGTTAATAAATATTGTGAAAAGAAAATAAATAAATAAAATGAACCCTTAAAAGAAAGCATGCACCAAAAAAAAAAAAAGAAAAAAAAAAGAAACGCCACAAGTAAATGACCTAATACTTCACCTTAAAGCCTGGAAAAAGAAGAACAGGGCAATGCCATGCCAATTCCAGTGGAGTCTACATGATCTGTATCTGTATACCAGGCCATGGCGAAAGCATCAAGGAAGAAAGCCTCCTGGAAGGACATGCATTCTCCAGGCTTGTAGTGTCTTTTGCTGCTCTCTAATAGCTGTTTTCTTCATTACTACTGTTCTGTTCCTGACACATGACAGCAGCATGATGTTCTTTCACAGTTTAGTAAAAATTAGATATGAAACAAGTTTCCAAAAAATTGAGTCACCTGATGGTGTGACGCTTCCTCCAGAGACCCCACTGTTGTTTCAAGCCATAGTCAGAATTCTGAGGACCAGAACAAAGCAATGAACCATGATCATATATAGGAGTATATAGGAATGGGGATATGCTAGTAAACAATGGTGACAAGCATGTTTCTTGGTAATCTTTAACTTTTGTTAACAGACTTGCTAGGTCGAGGCCACATTGGTGCTTGCTTACAAAAAGCACAAAGAGAAAGCATTAGGAAACCACTGGGATCCAATTATGAGAAGGAAGGCACCTACATTTTTATGGTATGGTTCAAGGAAGAAAATATATCAGAGTTAAGATGTTGCCCTGTTAGAACTTTTGTTAAAAATACTTGATGCTTGAAGCAGACTGTTCATAAAAATTGTACTGCATGAATAAACAAAGACTAAGCTTATGCAGCCAGAATTGTATATAACCTGATGCTCTACTTCAGTAAAATACAATCAGATAATCAACCTTGTGTGTGCGTCTGTTTGTCACTTCACTGACTCCTTGCCCACCTCCCAGTGCCTTTTTTTTTCCCCTCAGAATGGTGGTCCTAGCTTTGCAGACTGCAGCAAGACAAACCAAAAATCAGTACATGGAAAGGAATGATAAAAATTAGAGCAGAAATTAATGAAATAGAACCAAAAAAATAATCCAAAGAAGCAATGAAACAAAGAGTTGGTTCTTTGAAAGGATAAACAAGATTGATAAACCCTTAGCAAATCTCACCAAAAGATAGAGAGAAGAGACACAAATTAATAAAACTAGAGATGAAAATGGTAACATCACAACAGACACCAGAGAAATTTAAAAAATCATAGGGGCATACTATAAAAACATATACTCCAGTAAGTATGAAAATCTGAAAGAAATGGATGATTTCCTTGACCTACCTAAATTAAATCAAGATGAGACTAATAACATAAATAGGCCTATAACAAGTATGGAGCTCTGAGCACTTATCAAAAATCTCCCAAATAAAAAAAGTCAAGGCCCAGATGGATTGATTCACTGCTGAATTTTACCAGACCTTCAGGGAAGAACTAATGCCAATGCTTCTTAAGCTTTTCTCTAAAATAGAAAAAGAAGGAATCCTACCAAACTCCTTCTATGAAGCCAGCAACACCCTGATACCAAAACCAGGCAAAGATTGAACAAAAAAAGAAAATTACAGACTAATCTCTCTCATGAACATAGATGCAAAAATTCTCAACAAAATATTGGCAAACAGAATACAAGAATATATCAGAAAGATCATTCACCCAGACCAAGTAGGTTTTATCCCAGAGATACAGGGATGGTTCAACATATGAAAATCAATAAATGTAATACATTATATAAATGGACTGAAGGACAAAAGTCATATGATCATCTCATTAGATGCAGAAAAAGCATTTGACAAAATCCAACATCCCTTCATGATAAAAGTCCTACAGAGACTAGGAATAGAAGGAACATATCTCAATATAATAAAAGCTATTTATGACAAACCTATAGCCAACATATTACTAAATGGGGAAAAACTGGAAGCTTTCCCACTCAAATCAGGAACAAGACAAGGGTTTCCACTGTCCCCACTTTTATTTAATGTAGTTCTGGAAGTCTTAGCCATAGCAATAAGGCAAGAGACACACATAAAATGGATACAAAATGGAAAGGAAGAGATCAAGTTATCATTATTTGTAGATGACATGATTATATGTACAAAGGACCCTTAAGACACTACCAGCAAACTGTTAGACCTGATAAACACCTACATCCATGTAGCAGGATACAAAATAAACACACAGAAATCAGTAGCATTCCTATATGCTAAAAACAAACACACAGAAAATGAAATCAGAGAATCACTCCCATTTACAATTGCATCAAAGAAAATAAAGTGCCTTGGAATAAACCTAACCAAGGAAGTAAAGGATCTCTGCAATGAAAACTATAAAACACTCAAGCAAGAAATTTCAGAGGACACTAGGAAATGGAAAAACATCCCTTGTTCCTGGATTGGAAAAATCAATATTGTGCAAATGTCAATCTTAACAAAAGCAATCTACACATTTAATGCAATCCCTATCAACATACCAATGGCATTCCTCAAGGAAATAGAAAAAAATAATCCAAAAATTCATTTGGAATCACAAAAAACCTCTAATTGCTAAAATAATACTGAGCAACAAAAATGAGGCTGGTGGTATCACTATTCCTGATTTTAACCTATACTACTGAGCCATAGTAACAATAACAGCATGGTACTGGCACAAAAGCAGACATGTAGACCAATGGAACAGAATAGAGGACCCAGATGGAAGCACAAGTAGCTATAGCCACCTGATATTCGATAAAAATGCCCAAAATACTCATTGGAGAAAAGATAGCCTCTTCAGCAAATGGTGCTGGGAAAATTGGATATGAATCTGTAGAAGGATGAAAGTTGATTCCTCTCTCTCTCCATGGACAAGAATTAAGTCCAAATGGATTCAAAATCTTAACAGCAGACCTGAAACTCTGAAACCTCTAGAGGAAAAAGTAGGGGAAATGCTTCAACATATTGGTCTTGGCAAAGACTTTCTGAATATAACACCATTTGTTCAGGCAATAAAGCCACAGATTGACTGCTGGGACCTCATGAAATTACAAAGATTTTGTACAGCAAAGGACACTGTGAATAAAGCAAAGAGGCAACCTACAGAATGGGAAAAAAAAATATTTGCCAGCTATACATCTGATAGAGGATTAATATCTAGGATATACAAAGAACTCAAAAAAATTAAATAATAAGAAATCAAACAAGCCAATTAAAAAATGGGCTATGGAACTAAATAGAGAGTTCTCAAAAGAAGAAATATGGATGGCGTATAAACATCTAAAAAAATGTGCTACATCCCTAGTCATCAGGGAAATGCAGATTAAAACTACATTGAGATTCCATGTCACTCCTGTCAGATTGGCTACCATCATGAAAACAAATGATCATAAAGGCTGGCGGGGATGTGGAAAAAGGGGAACACTTCTACACTGTTGGTGGGAATGCAATCATGTCCAGCCATTGTGGAAATCAGTGTGGAGGTTCCTAAAATAGCTAAAGATTTTTCTACCAAATGACCCAGCTATAGCACTCCTAGACATATATCCAAAGGACTCATCTCATTTCCTTAGAAGTACATGCTCTACCATGTTTATTGCTGCTCAATTCACAATAGCTGGGAAATGGAACCAGCCTAGATGTCCCTCAACTGATGAATGGATAATGAAGATGTGGCACATTTATACAATGGAGTTCTACTCAGCAGTAAAGGAAAATGAAGTTATGAAATTTGCAGAAAAATGGATGGATCTGGAAAGGATTATACTAAGTGAGGTAACCCAGGCCCAGAAAGCCAAGCATAGAATGTTCTCTCTCATATACGGATCCTAGCTACAGATGACTGGGCTTCTGTGTGAGAAGGAAAAATCTCAGTAGCAGAGGCCAGTAAGCTAGAAAAGAAAGTGAAGAGAAATGTAGGGAGGTGGGTACTTAATAGGATGGTAGTGTATATATGTAAGTAGAAGAATAGATTAATCTGGTGAAAAGGCCCCAAATGAGGTCTGGGGAAGATATTGAATAAAGGAAAGTTGGAAGGACAGCAAATCAAAATCTACGAGGATATAAATTAAGCATATGTAATCCTACTTTTTTGGACAATGGAACACTCAGGAGCCGTAGATTGTTGCTAGATAATTTTCAGTGCCAGGGGTGGGATATCTTCCAATGAGTTGTTGGCCAGGGAGATCCCTGATGCCCCCAAAACATTATAGGTCATTGCTGAGGCCCTTGGTTTTCCACCAGGAATAGATGGTAAGACCTTATTGCTGAAGATTCCATATACTTGGGCTGCAAGGCCACTGAGAAATTTTGCTGGATCTGAGCTGATCGCCTCCTCCATGGAGACCAGCTGACAGAAAGCTGGAATAAGCCATTCTACATGCAGTTCAATGGGAGAAAGAGATACCATCAGTGAAGATACTCAACAGTGGACACTGCAAGCCTTATAATTGGCCAGCCAGACCAAATGAGCCACTGGGTGCAATAGTGTCACGTCTGTTATTAGGAAGCCAACTGTCCTCTAATTGGACTGAAGGCCAGCTCCCTGGGAAGGGAACACATCCCTGATACTGAAAACTTAAGACAGGGGTAGTCATGAGCCCTAGGGGTGTAATGTCTGCCGTTGTCTGGCCAAATGTATATACTATGCTTATCAAACTGCCCAGTAAGCACTTTTGTTAATGTTCACACCCTTATATTAATGCTACTCTCACTTTTGGTTGAGAATCTTCTCTTTTCAGATGGCAGTGACCTTGGGCCAAGTCAGAAGGTTTCATGGTGATGGAAAGAAATGACTGCAGTGCTCAGGACTGCAATATCTGTATCACACCTTCCAAGGCTCAGGGTCTAATGTGAAAGAGGTGGTGGAAAGAATGTAAGAGCCAAGGAAGGGAAGAGCTCCGTAAAACATGCTCCATCCAGACACAAAATGGCCTGAATATCCATGGTCTTACAGTGCCTAAAACTACCTGCATAAGACCATCATAAGAGGAGGAAAAGATCAAGACATCAAAAGTAAAAGAGAGGGCTGGAGAGATGGCTTAGCAGTTAAGCACTTGCCTGTGAAGCTTAAGGAAACTGCTTTGAAGCTCGATTCCCCAGGACCCACGTTAGCCAGATGCTCAAGAGGGCACACCTATCTGGAGTTTGTTTGCAGTGGCTGGAGGCCCTGGTGCATCCATTCTCTCTCTCCTCTCTCTCTCTCTGCCTCCTTTTCTCTCTGTCGCACTCAAATAAATAAGAATAAACAACAACAAAAGTTTTTTAAAAAGTAAAAGAGAGACTGATTGAGATGGGGAGGGTGTATGATGGAGAGTTGAGTTTCAAAGGGTAAGTGGGAGAGGAAGGGTATCACCATGGGGTATTTTTTATAATCATGGAAGTTGTTAATAAAAAAATAAAGATTGGGCTGGAGAGATGGCTTAGCAGTTAAGCGCTTGCCTGTGAAGCCTAAGGACCCCGGTTCGAGGCTCGGTTCCCCAGGTCCCACGTTAGCCAGATGCACAAGGGGGTGCACGCATCTGGAGTTTGTTTGCAGAGGCTGGAAGCCCTGGCATGCCCATTCTCTCTCTCCCTCTATCTGTCTTTCTCTCTGTGTCTGTCACTCTCAAATAAATAAATTAAAAAAATTAAAAAAAAATAAAGATTAAAAAAAATAGATTTAGCGATCATTAAGTCTTAGTTTCTAGCTTATGAATCCTTAGTTTGAGTGGGTCTCGTGGATGTGCAACAGCATGCCACAGTCCAGGTTTTTCTTCAAGGATGTAGTTGTATCCAGGTAAGAACTCCATTCACTTTGATTGCAGTTGGAGTGGTCAGGATCACAGTATAGGATCCCTTCCAGCCAGGTTCAAGAGTCTCTGTCTGGTGTCTCTTGATAAGCTCTGGATATCCCGGCTTGAATTTGTGGGGTGTGGGTGATGGTGTCTTGTAATAAATGGCCTGTGGCTAAGGCCAAATGGTTCTTGTACCTGGAATAAAGCTTGTAAGAAGGAGAGGAATCTCTTGTCATCAAATTCAGTTAACATTTCTGCTTTTATATTAGGTAACAAGGGTGGGAGTCTTGCATACATGATTTCAAAGGGAGTGAGCCCCATGGTATGGGGGAGTTTCAAACTCAGAAAAGGGCAAAGGGAAGGAGACATACCCAGTCACTGCCAGTTTCAAGGGTTAATTTAGTTAGGGTCCTTAAGGTCCAATTCATTCTTTCTACCTATAGTGAACTCTGGGGATGATACACACAATGAAGCTTCCAATTAGTCCCCACAATTTTAATTATAGCCTGGGTTACCTGCAAGATGAAAGTTGACCTATTTTCTGATCCCAAAAGAACAGGTAAACCATACCTTGGAATGATGTAATCTAATGGTCATTTAGTCACAGTTGAAGCTGTCTCATTCTTAGTTGGAAGGGCTTCAGTCCATCCTGAAATGGTGTCTATAAACACTAGTAAATACCTGTACCCATACAAACCAGGTTTTATTTCTGTGAAGTCAATTTCCCAATTTATTCCTGGCTGGGTCCCCCTTTTCCAAGTTCCTGACTGGGAAATTTCACTTTTTGCATTTACTAGGCAACAGGCATAGCACTGAGTGATGACTTCTGTTGTTTTTTTTTTTCTCAAGTCAAAGACTTTAAGGTGGGCCCATCTAAGTAAGTCCTCAATCTTCTGTTGTCCTAGATGAGTACTCCGATGTATTTCTCTTATGAGTTCACTAGCAAAGTCTGATGGGAGGATAATCCTTCCATCAGGAGTCTTATACCATCTTTGTTCTTTATAGGCTGCTGTGCAAGTCTCAATCCTTCATAGTTCTAAATCAGTGTTGTTTGGTGTTTCTGGCAAGGTAGGCACCACCAGTGGAGGTAATTTTCCCACTTGGGTAGTAGCGACGTGGACGGATGCCTCTTGAGATGCCTTGTCAGCCCTGTTGTTCCCTTTGGAAATAAGATCCTCCCGTTTACGGTGACCAGAGCAGTGCATGATTGCTATCTCTCTGGGGAGCCATATAGTGCACAAGAGGTCCAGAATTTCCTGTTTATTTTTAATGGTTTTTCCTTTCTTTATAAATGGCCCCATGAATGTGTACTGTTGCAAAAGCATAACAGCTGTCAGTATAGATATTGAGTTTCTGTGGCCCATCTGTAAGGCCTTGGTCAGGGCTATCAGTTCAGTTTTCTGGGCAGACATACATGGAGGGAGGGCTTCTTACCATACAGTTGTTTCTTTCGTTGTCACTGAAGCTCCTGCATACTGGACACCATCCTTAAGGAAGCTATTTCCATCTATATACCAGGTCAGCTGTTCCCCCTTTAAGAGGAATGTCCTTAAGATCTGGTCAGGTCCCTTGTCAACTGCTCAAGATCTCCAAGCAGTCATGTATGGAACTGTCTAGATCTGGGTCAGGTAACAGCATTTCAGGATTGAGGGCCTGGCTGTTGGCAAATTGAACCCGTGGGGGGGTTGAGAAGAAGAGCCTGGTAATGAGTCAGTCTGGCATTAGTTAGCCACCAGTCAGGGGGCTGTTTTAGCACTCCTTCAATAGCATGAGGAGTAGTCACTCTCAGGGTTTGGCCCAACGTCATATGAGACTTTGACTAAAAAAGCAGTGGTTGCTATTATTCAGAGGTGTAGGGGCCATCCCATTGCCACTGGGTCTAATTTCTTTGATAGGTAAGCAATTGGCCTCTTCCAAGGGCTGAGAGTTTGAGTCAGTACCCCTTTAGCTGTGCCTTTGTTATCATCAATGTAAAGATGGAAAGGTTTGTGGATGTCTGGCAAAGCTAATGCTGGGGCTTCAGGGAGGGCCTTTTTTAAATGGATAAAGGCCATTTCACTTTCTGAGGTCCATAAAAGGGAATTTTCTTGTCCCCTTGTGGCCTCATAGAGAGGCTTGGAAATCTCTGTAAATCTGGGTATCCAGAGTCTACAAAATCCCATTGACCCCAAAAACTCTCATACCTGTTGCTGGGTTCTGGGGTGGGGAATGTTGAGGATAGTCTCTTTGGGGGTTTGAGACAACAGGCATTGCCCCCCTTGAGCATGTACCCAAGGTACGTTACTTCACTCTGGCAAAGCTGTGCCTTTCTGGCTGCAATTCAATACCCTATGTGGTCCAATTATTTCAGCAAGGCCTCTGTGGCTGAGAAGCAGGCTTCTTCATCTGAGGCTGCTATAAGAAGGTCATCTACATACTGCAAGATTGTTATTTGGGGATGGGCCTGTCAGTACTCACCCAAATCCTCTTGGAGTGCCTCCTCAAAGATGGTGGGTGAGTTTTTAAATCCTACCAGCAGTCTGGTCCAAGTCAATTGTCAGTTAAATCCACATTCTGGATTGCTCCATTCAAAGGCAAATAGAGATTTACTGGCCGAGGCCAGTGGCAGACTGAAGAATGTGTTCTTGAGGTCCAGCACCATGTACATATTGCACTCAGGTGACAGAGTACTTAGCAGAGTATATGGGTTTGTTACCATGGAGTGGATGTCTTCCACCCATTTATTAATTTCCCTCACATCCTTCACAGGCTGGTAGTCATTGGAGTGGGGCTTCTTTACTGGCAGGAGAGGAGTATTCCAGGAGGACTGACAAAGGACTAATATCACTTGTTCACAAAGTCAGTTTATGTGACATATTATTCCCAGTTTGGCCTCTCATGGTGTAGGGTATTGGTGGACTCAGATTGGGCTGGTGTTAGCCCTCAGCTGGACTATGAGTGGGGCCCAATGTTTGGCCAGCCCAGTCTGATTTCTTTCTGCCTATATACCCAGAATCCTCTCCCATATTTCCCTCAGATATGGGCTTTCAGGGGTGGCTTGGGAGGAAGAGGAGTAGAGTTTATATTCTTCCTCCAATGACACTGTTAAGAACCCATACTCCCTCAGGGTTGAAAGGGGCTTGTGCCCCCATTTTAGTCAAAGGGTCTTACCCCAAGAGTGGATAGGGGCACCCAGGGATGACCATGAATTAATGGGTTACCTGTCCCATTCCTAAACTCCACTTTTCATTGGGTAGTCCATGAGTATTGATTTGTCCCAGTGGCCCCCTGGGCCCATATCCTTTTGGTGGACAAGGGTCCCATGGGCTGTTTTAGAATCCAATGTTGGGCCTCAGTGTCGACTAAAAAATTTATTGGTTTCCCCTCCACCTTCAAGATTACCCAGGGCTCATGGAGGGGTGTGAGCCCTGACACCCTCAGTCACTGAGTTATCCTATCTCCAGAACTTTAGGACTCTTGTCTTTCTTTTGTGGACATTCATTTTTCCAATGTCCCATCTCTTTGCAATAAGCACTTTGGTCCTTTTGGAGACGGGGTCGGTATGACTTTTCCCCTCTTGATTGGCAGGTTTGTCTGCCTCTGTTTCTCCCATAAGCCATGTTCTTTAATCCCTTGGGTCAGAATTTTCTGTGGCAGCACATAATATTTTGGCCAGGCCTCTAGTTTGTTTGTCTTCAGGAGTCTCCCTGTTATTATAAACTTTTTCTCTTATTGCTACTAGCTCCAACACTTGCTTACCTACAAAACTGTCCAGTCATTGGAGCTTTCTGCAGATGTCTGGCACTGCGTGGTTGACAAAAGCCATGTTTACAGCAGACTGGTTTTCTCTTGCTTCCTGTTGGGCCTTAAGAGGCCTGGACACGAGGCCTAGTGGAACTTCCAGAGCCTAGCTAAAGTTTGGTACCTGTCTCTGGCCAGATAGGACTCAGCAAGATGACTAATGGCTTCTTGCCTGCTACTTCCGTGTAGGAGTTGGAATTCACATGCACACTTGCTTGGGACCAATCATTTCAATAGTTTCAGTTTACTATTGGCCCCCAATCCTAAAATCTCCACCCTTGTTCTCAACATTATATAGGCAACCGCTTGTAACATTAAAGCAAGTTCCTGCTTCAACAAGACTCCCAACTCAATGTGGTTTTTCTCTGGTGACTAGGAGAGGTTCTGAGTCTACGACACTCATCCTCCTCCTCAACCCCTTGGGAGGAACCAGCGGGCCTGGTCCTTGCTCAGCACTACCTCTCAGGGGGACCCTGGCATCTGACGCCTAATGTGGGGCTCTGGGAACCTGGCAGACTAGTACCCCGTGAGAGGCATTCGTTGAGGAGGTCAATTGGTGTGCAGGTAACCTGGCAGACTAGTACCCCGTGAGAGGCATTCGTTGAGGAGGTCAATTGGTGTGCAGGTAAGCATACTCTCATAAGTTATGAGGCAGTCTTCATATTTAATGCACTAAACTTTGTTTCTATAACCTGTACTTGCTTGTCAACACCTCTTTGTTCTCTTTCTCTTTCCTTTCACTTTCAGTTTTCCAGCAAGCTGCATCTGCAGCTTTTGTACAGCATGTTCACCTATCTTTTGGATCCTTGTGTTTGTGTTGTACTCATGTGGATTGCTATTGCACTAATTTTATGGACATTTCTCTCTAAACTTTATAATATGGGACAGGCTACCTCTAAATCCAATCCTGCCTTAGAATCTCTCAGGGCACTCCTAAATAGTAGAGGACTCAACTTGACTGATAATCAGGCTCAACAGACCTGGGATTGCCTTCTTAAGCTGGCGTCATGGCTGCTGGAAGGAAATCTCTTTGACTGGGACACTTGGGATAGGGTAGAGGCCCTTGTTTGTCGGGCACATGTGGAGAAGGGTCCCTTTAAGGGTCCTCCCTATGATCTTAGCCCTCAAGAACTGCTTCCCTCCAAGGCCAACCAAACATAAACAAAAGACAGAGGAAAAAGATAGTATACAGCCTGATCAGGCTACTCCTCCTGGAGATAAAGCTTAAAAAAACCCCAGAAAAGGATGCATCTTCATACTCCTCACTATACTCCTCCCTTTGAGAGTGCTCACTGGCCTTCCAGGGACCTCCTCCATTTCCTCCATCAACTAACCCTTTCTGGACCCCCTCGGCCCCTCCTTCATATTTGGCCACCAAGCCACCAGAAAATAAAGCTACTTTTCTATTTCCCATCAATCTAAGTCCTGGGGACAATTGCCCTGCTGCTTGGTATCCGGGGAAAGCTCAGGACCTTAAGTAGCTTAAAAAGGTGGTCTCGGAGGCTGAACCTAGTTCTCCTCGGGCCAAGACCCTGCTACAAAAACTTGCCCATGAACCTTATACAACTCAAGATTAGAAAAATCTAGCCAGGGCTGTCTTGTAGGGTCCCCTATACATTAAGTGGTGTGCCTTTTTTAAAGATGAGTGCCATACATAGGCAGAATGAAACCAAAGTCAACAGCCCCTTGTACCAATAAATTTTGGGATGCTCTCTGGTACCTCTGATCAATATGCTACAGGCACTCAACAGGCAGCTATACCTGACCCATATAGGGACCAGGTTAGGACACGGGCTTGGCAGCATGGAAATGGCTTGATGAGAGACCCCCCTTATGGGTATTACTCAGAAACCCCCTGAGGACTTGGCTACATTTATAGATAGGGTGGGAAAAAAGCCTCCAAGGAAAATTTCCCCCAGTGGCATTACAGGATCGGTTTACTAGAATGTTGGTCTGGGAAAGGATGATGACCAATCACTGCCTTGCCTGCATGGATGTCAAGGACAACTCCATGAGTAGATGGATTGTAGCCACCAAGGGCGTTGGCACTATCTCCCATCAGGCTAGGGCCATGCCTGCCATCCTTCAGGAAAATAAACAGAGATTTGGCCACTATGATATGTGCATTACAGTTAAATCCTAAAAAATCAACATGTTTCAGGTGCGGGGATGAGGGCCACATTAAAAAGGAGTGCCCCAGGGCTGGAGAGATGGCTTAGCGGTTAAACGCTTGCCTGTGAAGCCTAAGGACCCTGGTTCGAGGCTTGGTTCCCCAGGTCCCACGTTAGCCAGATGCACGGGGGGGGGGGCGCACGTGTCTGGAGTTCGTTTGCAGAGGCTGGAAGCCCTGGCGCGCCCATTCTCTCTCTCCCTCTATCTGTCTTTCTCTCTGTGTCTGTCGCTCTCAAATAAATAAATAAATAAATAAATAAAATTTAAAAAAAAAAAAGGAGTGTCCCAACAAGAAAAAGCCTCCCCCACCCTTTGGGGGTATGACCAACGCCCCTTACACCTGCTTCCCTAAATGCAAAAAGGGGTTTCATTGGGCTAGGGAGTGTCGGCCAAAGTTTGACATACAGGGAAAGCCTTTAAACTCCTCCCAGAGCTCCCCCCAGCCTTGTTAAATAAGGGAAAAGAGACCATCAAAGCCCATTGGACCGTCCTTCTGGTCCCCAGCCTTAGACCCAAAATTATTTTAAATATTGGCAATAAAAAATTCAAACTTCTCATCGACACTGGAGCAAACCAAACGGTCCTGAGAACGGAGGAAGTGCCCCCCTCCTGGCAGCTTGTGCCTGGCCCTCCCCTGCTGGGAGTTAGTGGGCAGTCCACCTCCTGGGAGACTGCCACATGGCTCCCTTGGACTGACCCAGGTGGGGGCAGGGGAAAAATCTGCCCTCTTGTGGTGACTGGGCTCACTGCTAACTTACTGGGGCAAGACATCCTTGGAGATGCTGAGGCTTTCATCACTACTGACCATAAGGTCATTTATAATGATTTGTTAGATAAAAAAGAATATCAACAACAGTTTGAGGAAGGGAGGGAATGTCATCCCAATTATAGACATGACCCTTACTTTGAGCAACTCAGACAAAAGTACTCCAATAAACACCCCCAATTCTAAGGGCCTCTGCCCAGCTCCCCCCCCCCCATTTAATATCCAGTGGGGATGAGGGGATTCTATATGGGTTGAGCAGTGACCACTCCCTTCTTCTAAGTTATACCAACTCCACATACTTATTGATCAACACTTGGAGGCCAGACATAACTGTCCCTCCACTAGACCCTGGAACTATTCTGTCTTTGTCATAAAAGGGGGGGGGGGCTGGAGAGATTGCTTAGCGGTTAAGCACTTGCCTATGAAGCCTAAGGACCCTGGTTCAAGGCTTGGTTCCCCAGGTCCCACGTTAGCCAGATGCACAAGGGGGCGCACACATCTGGAGTTCATTTGCAGAGACTGGAAGCCCTGGCACGCCCATTCTCTCTCTCTCCCTCTACCTGTCTTTCTGTGTCTGTTGCTCTCAAATAAATAAATAAAAATTTTTTTTAAAAAAAGCTTAATGGGTCCTGGAGATTTTTACATGATTTATGGAAGATCAATTAATGCATGAGTCCCTTTGGAACACCCCCCCCCAGAGGGGACTCCATGGATCCCAGTTATTCCCAATATATACCATATTACTATCATTGACATTAAAGATTGCTTCTTCTCTGTCCCTCTCCATCCAGGAGACATGGAAAAATTTGCATGTTCTGTACCTGCTGTTAATTTTTGTGGCCCAGATAGGAGATTTGAGTGGACTGTCTTACCTCAGGGCATGGCTAATAGCCCACCCATTTGTCAATATTACCTGTCATCCATTTTCTCTTATCTTATCAAACTATTATATATACCCTGTTTTATATTTACATGGATGATATTATTCGTGGGTGCCTAGATTCCTCCACACTCCAGGACCTTACCCACCAATGTCTAAGTATCCTTCATACTCACAGCTTTAAAGTAGCTCCTGAGAAAGTTCAAACTGTGCCTCCCTTTAAGATCTTGGGCTCGATCCTTACCCTAGATACAGTTTTACCTGTAAAACCACAATTTTATATTCAGGATTCTTACACTTTGCCTCAACTCCAGAAGCTTTGGGGAGAAATTAATTGGATGAGGCCTTGGATACCCCTAACTACTGAAGAGCTGTCCCTTTTGTTTGACCTCCTAAAGGATCTTAACTTCTCCTCTCAGGTAATTTTGTCACTTTGTGTATAGGTCAGGTAGGCTACTAGTAGCCTCTCTAAAAAGGCCCTCAGGGTTTCCTCCTTACCTTGTATAACCTGTCCTACCTTAGGTAAATTTGTGGGCTTCCTAGCAGCCTCTCAGAGACCCCCCATTAGAATCTGGTGGTAGGCTTTGAGTCTCTCCTTACCTTCAAGGCTGTTAGGGTCCCAGTCAGGATGGGTCAGGGGAAAAGCCATGTCTATGATGGCCTGCATGACTGTGGGTTGGCTGTTAGGTCCAGGAACTAGCTTGCGAGTGCTGGCTAGAATTCACTCTCTTTCCTGTTGTAAAGAGAACCTGTGAAAGCTGCTGACATTTGCCCAAATTGGGCTGGTGAGTTATCATTATAGAACCTAACAAGTCTAAGAGGGCCGAGGGTTTCTCTGAAATTTCTGGATTTTGCATCTTCCAATTATTCAGGTTACTGGTAGAAAAAAGGGATATGAGTCATGAATTGTTGGCTGTCCTGATTGTGGGGGAGGGTGTTGCTTGCAAAGGCAGTGCAATCACAGTGGAGTCTGCTTTCCTGCAGCTCAGGCTCACATGTGGGGAGGACTGATCATGTTTCCTCTTTCTTCCTTAGGACCCTGATCAGCAGCTCTCACTCTGGCACAGGTGGTGCAGGGGCAGATACATAGGGAGGTGGGTAGAGATCCTCCTTGGGGACAGAGGGAGGCAGCACTGCCAGCTTATGATCCTATGGCAGCTTTGGATCCCTGGTAGGCAGTATGGCTGGGGCTGGCAGCAAAAAGGGAGTTGACCAGGGAGGGGGGCTTTCTACTAGATATTGCCAAGCTGTAATGTATGGGACCTGGTCAAGGGGTCCAGGATTCCCATATACAATACATTGGGTCTGGTAAATAGTAGGGAGATGAAAAGTGCCTCCCTCCAGCCATCCTACATTGAAAGTTGGCTATTCATTCCTGCAAAAGATGGTTAGTTTTCCCGACCACACTGTCAGACCCAAATTCTCTGCATGTGTCAGAAGTCCTTAAAATGTGACTAGACTAGGTCCAAAGGGGTGATACTAGTTGCCTGTCCCATAATACTTTTCTACAATATTTTCAAGAAACCAGAAAAGGACAAACAGCACACAGATACACAGACACAACAACAAATTTTGTGGGGGAAAAAAAGAAACTCAAATGCTGCAGTTGGTGGCCAGCCCCATGAATGGGCTCCACCAGACAGGCACGACCCATCTCCTTCTATTAAAACTAGAGTCAGGCTGGAGTTTTCCGTCTCCACCAGTTCAGAGATTTCCAGCTCCACCAGAAGAGGGTCTGGAGTGTCCTCGGGACCCTTTGGCCCTGAGGTAATTAGTGGCTTGTCAGCCTTACCTCCCTGAACCTCCGGATTGTGTCCAGACACCAGATTTGCTGAAAACAAAACAAATCAGACCAGAGACACACAAAGGGGTGCCCAACTCACTGAACGGCAGAGAGCTAAATGCCCTCTAGAAAACACTCTATTATTGATTTGGGGGGGGGGGTTATCAGTGATCCCAGATGAGTCCCCAATTGTAAGGATCTGAGAATCACTGAAGAACGACCCCAGTCTCAACTAGTATGTAAAGGCAAAGAGAGTTTATTCTGCAGAGTCAGCCAGCATGCATGGGCCGACCTTTCATATAAAAATGGCAACCCCAAGAGGAGCTCACAGGCTCTTTTAAGCATAAGGTTCTGATGGGCAATTAGTTCTACAGTTTGACTGGCTAATTTGAACAAGGATTGCATTTGATTAGCCTATTATATCTATATATTCTTGATTGGTTGGGGCTGAAAGACCTTGAATTTCTAGGAAGTGACTCAGCACTTCTCTGGCCAGGACAGTCACTAATTAATGACCTTTTGTTCTACTTTTAGGCGTAGCCTAGGAGGTGTTTTGCTGAAATCTATCATAGCAGCAGCAATTTAGTCAATTTAGTTCCTTCAAAGGCATTTGCCTGCAAAGCCAAAGGACCCAGGGTCAATTCCCCAGGACCCACGTTAGCCAGATGCACAAAGGGGTGCATGCATCTGGAGTTTGTTTGCAGTGGCTGGAGGCCCTGGAATGCCCATTTTCTCTCTCTCTCCCTCTATCTCTCCCACCTCTTTCTCTGTGAGATAAATGAATTAATAAATATTTTAGGGCTGGAGAGATGGTTTAGCGGTTAAGCGCTTGCCTGTGAAGCCTAAGGACCCCGGTTCAAGGCTCGGTTCCCCAGGTCCCATGTTAGCCAGATGCACAAGGGGGCGCACGCGTCTGGAGTTCGTTTGCAGAGGCTGGAAGCCCTGGCGCGCCCATTCTCTCTCTCCCTCTATCTGTCTTTCTCTCTGTATCTGTCGCTCTCAAATAAATAATTAAAAAATTAAAAAATTAAAAAATAAAAAGATATGACCAGGATATTAGGAAAGAATAACCCTTATTTACTTCTGGTGAGAATTCAATCTGACATAACTACTGTGGAATTCAGTATGGTGGTTTCTCAAAAAACTAAAAATAGAACTACCATGCATTCCAGCTATACCACAACTGGATATATACTCAAGGAACTCTAAGTTCCACTGCAGAGATACTTGTACATCCATGTGTAAAGGAACAAACAATAGACCAAGTCAAACATTCTCCTGTGCAACCTTGCCTTCAGGGCCATGTAATGAGGATGATTACCCAAGCTGATTTTCTTGATAGATAGTACACAGGGACTTCCCATTGTCTACACCATATGAAATGTTCCTGATACAAAGTACCATGGCTCGCTTACTTGGGAAGCAACAAGTTATCTGAACTAATAAGAAAAGAGGCGGGTTTTTTGTTCATTTTTATTTATTTATTTGAGAATGACAGAGACAGAAAGAGGGAGAGAGAGAGAATGGGTGTGCCAGGGCTTCCAGTCGCTGCAAACAAACTCCAAACGTGTGCGCCCACCTGTGCATCTGGCTAACGTGGGTCCTGGAGAATCGAGCCTTGAACCAGGGTCCTTAGGCTTCACAGGCAAGCACTTAACTGCTAAGCCATCTCTCCAGCCCAAGAAAAGAGTTTTAAAAAAGAAAAACACATGCTCACATGTTGGGAGCTGCAGGGGAGCTGCAGCTGCTCTTTGACTTCAGGAGCTACAGGTGGTCTTCAATCTCTTAATACAAAGGCCTTATCCTACAGCCTAGGTAAAAAGGCAGCCCAGGTGAGATGAAGCCAGTTACAAAGGCATTATTTAACATAAGGCATAGGCACCTGATAGAGGGGCATTACCACATGGCCCTGGTGAAGCTGACCTTAGGCACGTAGGCATTGTCTAGAAAGTTCTATCTTCCGTATATAAGCTTGTGTCTGCCTGAATAAACCTGAGCCTTGATCAGAACTTGTCTTGGCTCCATTCCTTGTGTTCTTGTCTCAGATTCATTCCCACTCCCTCCTTCAGGGTCTGTTTCGACCTTTGTGCTGCAGGCCGGCACACTCACAGTAGAACTGAAAACTATACTCTCAGTTATCAATCACACACTGCATCATTTCATAATATGCCATACATTTGGAATCAACACATCCCTTTGGTGACAAAGAGGACTGAACAAACCAATAATCAAAAGACAAGGTTTAAATTATCAGTAAGATTTGTAAACAACAGAAATCTGTATAATTTCCTAAATTTATGACATCCATTCAAAGGCTCTTCCTTGTATGTGTTGTAGCAAGTCCCAGACCATAAATGAACAGAGGACCACCAGAATAAAAATTAAAAAGGAGAGTTTTTATTCAGCCAGCCAGCATCTGTCCCCTTGCAGCAAGGAGTAGAGCAGCAGCAAGGAGTAGAGCAGCCCTGCTTTATTTTTACAGTGAGTTTTAAAAATATTTTATTTTTATTTATTTACTTATTATTTGACAGACAAAGAAGGGGGCGGAGAGAGAGAGAGAGAAATAGAATAGGCATGGCATACCAGGGCCTCCCCCTAATGCAAATGAACTACAGAAGCCTGCACCCCTTTGTGCATCTGACTAACGTGGGTCCTGGGAAATCGAACCCGGGTCCTTTGGCTTTGCAGACAGATGCCTTAACGGCTAATCCATCCCACCACCCCTACAGTGAGTCTTTAAAGGCAAAAAACACATTCCTTTACAATGATCTGACCGCTCCCCCCAGCCGTCCCCTGCCCACAACTGCCTTTAGCAAAAACAAGCACACATGATTACAAAAGCAGAATTTTTAAATATTTTTTAAAATATTTGACAGAGAAAGAGGAAGGGAGAGAGAGAATGGGTGCTCCAGGGCCTCCAGCCAGTGCCAACGAAGTCCAGATGCATGCGCCCCCTTGTGCATCTGGCTAACATGGGGCCTGGGGAATCAAACCTGCGTCCTTTGGCTTTGTAGGCAAACACCTTAACTGCTAAGCCATCCCTCCAGCCCCAAAAGCAGAATTTTTACAGTTATCACCAGGTATGAAGCAGATACCAAATATCAGGCCAGCTTGACCTCAGGGCAAGAGCAAAGAGCAGATGCCTTGTTGGAACACATCCTCATTCTTGTAATTAATGATTTATGCTAATCTTTAATCTCCTTTGGCTCCTTGAGAATATGAAGATGGCTGAGTGGCTTAAAATGGATTCCCTTAGGTCTGTTTACCAGGGGTTGTTTCAGCATATATTCATATATGTATATAAATATTTGTCTCATCTTTATCATACATAAATATTTATATAATAAAGGAATATTTGATTTTCTGAAATTATTCATTTTATATAAAATTAATAGTTTTTAAATGCAAAATTTTTACTCATCACCTGACAGCATCATTGTTTTATGAGACCTATTAGTTTGCTTGAGAGAATTTTGCAGTCTTCTTAATCCTGTAATCTATCCTTCAGAAAAATATGACTTATTGTTCACCAAATTCTTCAAGTGCCTATCACATTCCACAAGAGAATATGGGCCTGAAGATGTGTATATTGTCCTGATGAAGACAAAACTTTATAGGAATGAAAAATTACATATAACCAAAAATCCAGGTATTATCAAAATTATTGATTATGTTTGAAAGAACTGAAAAGATCAACATGATGCTCTGGAATAGTAAGTAGAATATTTTGATTGATTGAAATAAATATCATATATTTGATTTTTCTTTTGGCCATGAATATGAGATAATTTAGAAAAATAATAATACAGAATAAGTAGCAAGTTCATATACATGCCAGACCTACAAGGAGAGTTTAACAAGGGAAGCAAACATGTGAAAATTATCTACAGATATGTTGGAATTAAAGTTGTGACTATGTAGGCTACTCTGTGTCCTACACTAACATACACTGAGAGAAAAGGTAGGGCACAGTAGGAGTAGAAACTTCATTACTTCTTAATGTGATAGAATGAAAATGTAAGAGATTTATTTTTTTTTTTAAATTTTGATTTATTTATTTGAGAGCGATAGACACAGAGAGAAAGACAGAGAGAGGGAGAGAGAGAGAATGGGCGCACCAGGGCTTCCAGCCTCTGCAAACGAACTCCAGACGCGTGCGCCCCCTTGTGCATCTGGCTAACGTGGGACCTGGGGAACCGAGCCTTGAACCGGGGTCCTTAGGCTTCACAGGCAAGCGCTTAACCGCTAAGCCATCTCTCCAGCCCGAAAATGTAAGAGATTTAAATATGAATGGCGATAAAAATGAAATTTAAGGTAGATAATACAGCATAGGAAATTTTAAGTAGGGTGGTCTTTAGATACTGAATTGACTTTGTCAAGATAAAACAGGTTGATACAAAACATACATTTGGGAAATCTTTATTTTTCCTTTTAAGGAAAATACTTTGAATAACCTTGCTATTATGCACATTCACATATCTTTATGTTTATTTTTCTAACTTTCATAACAATATGAGTTCATATTTCAAATATACTATACTATGAAAATATGTATATATTACATATATGTTTATCTTCCAATGCAATATGACTACTTACATGTTACTGCATTTTGAAGCTTACTGCATTAACAACCTAGAAAAACAGCTGAAGCAGAAAATGGAAACAATCTGAAATTTCCTTTTCCTTTTTTTTTTTTTTTTTTTGGTTTTTCAAGGTAGGGTCTTAGTCTAGCTCAGAATGACATGGAATTCACTCTGCATTTTCAGGGTGGCCTCAAACTCATGGTGATCCTCCTACCTCTGCCTCCCTAGTGCTGGGATTAAAGGTGTGCACCACCACACTCGGCTTTCTTATTTTTTTAAATGCTTATTTTCTTCCATTTATAATTATTTCACTCTGTCTTGTACATGAAAAGAAGCAATCTCTAACACACACACACACACACACACACACACACACACACACTAAGGAAAGGAAAGAGTAGCATCTTAAGCATGATTTTATAATTAAATGTGTTCAGTAGGTCTTTGTTTTTTCCCCATTCTACACATATTTGTCTTAGAGGACTTGTGGCAATCCCACGAAAAAGACATGATATCCCTTCTATTTCTGTCTTTCCCCTTTAAATATAAAATGATATCCCAAACAAAAATCAGTGAAGGGAATTGGCAAAGTAATCACAATTTATAAGTCAGAAATTCAAGCTGTCCTAGAAATACCCAGCCTATAACAACTTTACCCATTTTCTGTGCCATTCATAGAATAATAATTGGTAGTATTTTCTGTGCGGTGACTGTGTCAGATCTGTGTTAAGCAGTTTCTGTGTATTATATCACTAAATCTTCACAATGACTCCATTGAATGGGCAGTGTTAGTCTCTATTTTACAGAGGCAGACACTGATTAGAGAAATAGTGAAATAATCCAAAGTCACACAACTGAATTATTAGATTCTTAGGGCTATTGTAAGAAATGCTGGTTACAAATTTTGCTTCTTGTGTGTTTCTCCTGACTGTGCTGACCATAGCCCCTATATTTTCTTGGCTATAGAACTATAATTTCTTCTATCTTCACACAATCTTTCTCTGTTTCCTGTCTTCTCTTTTCTTGTCTCATTAGTACATTTATCATCACATTGAGGGCCCAACATAATTCAAGATGATCCCACCTCAAGGCCTATGTTAACAGTATCTGGAAAATTTTATTTTTAATAAGGATGCACTCTGGAGTTTTGAACTGACATATTTTGAAAGGCCATTATTCAACTAACTATAGCTAGTGAGTGGCAGAAACAAGGTTCAAATATCCATTCCATTTCTTATTCATTATGGCACACTTCTCTTTTTAACAACTCTATGGGATAGCATGTAAAATGTGTAGACATAGATGTACGCACACACATACACACATATACAGTAGAAAATTATATACATACCTGATATGAAGTCTATTGGATGTTCAATAAAAGATTGGTAACTGAATGAGTAGTAAAGAATAAATGCAACATGTGGACAGTTTCTTGAAATGTGTTACACTGGAGTTCATTGAAAAGTCACTTCTCAAAGGACTACTTTTAAGACATCAGACTGTGTATAGTTACTATTCCTTCTACAAGGTAGTAGGATTAACTTGTCACTCCTCATTATCCTCTTTGATCCTTCACAACCTGTTGATTTAACATAGAAACCAAAGGGAAATTAGAAATTGACTCAGGAAAGAATTAAAGGGAGGTATAGTCAAGAGCCCCTTAATGACATGAAATAAGCAACCTCACTACCCTTGATCAAAAGACAAAATTAGCAGTTACATGCCTATCTGTGTTCCTGGTCTTAAGTCTCAGTAAACTTTGGATCATTATGTTAATCTGCTTCCCATATTTTCCAAGGACTATCTATCAGAATTCTTAGAACAAGAAGGTAGCAGGAGTTTTATTTCATTAAATGTAATTTGAGCACTAGGATGTTTTGAGGTGGTTAGTCATTTAGATTTGTGTCACAGAATAATAGGACTCTGCAAAAAGAGGAGGAAAAATGAGACTTCCATCCTAATTATTTTGAATTTGAAACTCTGCTATATGAATGATAAATCAAATACATGAAAAAAGATTCTAAACTCTTCTAAAATTATCTGATCCTTTTTCTTTTCTGGAGAAAGTCAGGGCAGGGGAATAAAAGAAGGGATAATATAAGGAATTGGTTTTATATAGGTAGTTTCTGTTACTGAGGTATGAGTTACTAAGAATCTCATGTGCATGTGTTTTTCAGAACATGTATCCATGTTTTGGTATTAGAAGGTAAGTCACTAATTTTACAATCCCACTCATGAACATGGCCACATCATCCAAAACTGTCCATTTTGTGAAATCTTTAGATCTAACTTGGTCTGACAACTTCCTATTTTACCACAAATCTTCCTTGGATCTAGGAATTGGACCCTATCTTTTTTTTTTTTTTAATTTGTACTAGCATTTGCAATGATTATTAAAAAAATTCCATGGTAATTACCTCCCTCCCCTCCCACACTTTCCCCTTTGAAATTCCATTCTCCATCATATTACCTCCCCATCTCAATCATTGTACTTATTATATATACAATATCAACCTATTAAGTAACCTCCTCCCTTCCTTTCTCTTCCCTTTATGTCTCCTTGTTAACTTACTGGCCTCTGCTACTAAGTATTTTCATTCTCATGCAGAAGCCCAGTTAACTGTAGCTAGGATCCACATATGAGAGAGAACATGTGGTGCTTGGCTTTCTGGGCCTGCATTACCTCACTTAGTATAATCCTTTCCAGGTCCATCCATTTTTCTGCAATTTTCAAAACTTCATTTTTCTTTACTGCTGAGTAGAACTCCATTGTATAAATGTGCCACATCTTCATTATCCACTCATCAGTTGAGGGACATCTAGGCTGGTTCCATTTCCTAGCTATCATAAATTGAGCAGCAATAAACATGGTTGAGCATGTACTTCTAAGGAAATGAGAGGAGAACTTAGGATATATGCCTAGGAGTGCTATAGCTGGGTCATATGGTACATCAATCTTTAGCTGTTTTAGGAACCTCCACACTGATTTCCACAATGGCTGGACCAGATTGCATTCCCACCAACAGTGTAGAAGGGTTCCTCTTTTTCCACATCCTGCCAACATTTAAAAGCATTTGTTTTCACGATGGTGGCCAATCCGACAGGAGTGAGATGGAATCTCAATGTAGTTTTAATCTGCATTTCCCTGATGACTAGTGACGTAGAACATTTTTATCAAAGCTTATATGCCATTTGGATTTCTTCCTTTGAGAATGCTCTATTTAGCTCCATAGCCCATTTTTTATTGGCTTGTTTGATTCCTTATTATTTAACTTTTTGAGTTCTTGGATACCCTAGATATTAATCCTCTATCAGATATATAGCTGGCAAAGATTTTTTCCCATTATGTAGGTTGCCTCTTTGCTATTTTCACTATGTCCTTTGCAGTGCAAAATCTTTGTAATTTCATGAGGTCCCAGTGATTAATCTGTGGTTTTATTGCCTAAGCAATTGGGGTTGTATTCAGAGAGTCTTTGCCAAGACCAATATGTTGAAGGGTTTCCCCTACTTTGTCTTCTAGCAGTTTCAGAGTTTCAGGTATGATGTTAAGGTCTTTAATGCATTTGGACTTAATTCTTGTGCATGGAGAGAGAGAAGAATCTATTTTCATCCTTCTACGGATATATATCCAGTTTTCCCAACACTTTTGATGAAGAGGCTATCTTTTCTCCAATGAGTATTTTTGACATTTTTATCGAATATCAGGTGGCTATAGCTACCCAGGCTTACATCTGGGTCCTCTATTCTGTTCCACTGATCTACCTGTCTGTTTTTGTGCCAGCACCACACTGTGTTTGTTACTATGGCTCTGTAATATAGGTTAAAATCAGGTATGGTGATACCACCAGCCTTATTTTTGTTGCTCACTATTATTTTAGATATTCGAGGGTTTTTTGTGATTCTAAATGAAGTTTGGGATTGTTTTTTTCTATTTCCATGAAGATTGCCTTAGGAATTTTGATAGAAATTACATTAAATGTGTAGATTGCTTTTGGTAAGGTTGCCATTTTCACAATATTGATTCTTCCAATCCAGGAACAAGGGATGTTTCTACACTTTCTAGTGTCTTTTGCAATTTCTCACTTGAGTGTTTTAAAGTTTTCATTGTAGAGATTCTTTACTTCCTTAGGTAGGTTTATTCCAAGGTACTTTATTATTTTTTTGATGCAGTTGTGAATGGGAGTGATTCTCTGATTTCATCCTCTGTGTGTTTGTTGTTGCCATATATGAAGGCTACTGATTTCTGTGCATTTATTTTGTATTCTGCTATATGGCTGTAGTATTTGATCAGCTCTAACAGTTTGCTAGTAGATTCTTTAGGTTCCTTTATGTATAGAATCATGTCATCTGCAAATAATGATAACTTGATATCTTCCTTTCCATTTTGTATCCATTTTATGTGTGTCTCTTGCCTTATTGCTATGGCTAAGACTTCCAAAACTATATTAAATAAAAGTGGGGACAGTGAACACCCTTGTCTTGTTCCTGATTTTGATGGAAAAGCTTCTAGTTTTTCCCCATTTAGTAATATGTTGGCTATAGGCTTGTCATAAATAGCTTTTATTATATTGAGATATGTTCCTTCTATTCCTAGTCTCTGTAGGACTTTTATCATGAAGGGATGTTAGATTTTGTCAAATGCTTTTTCTGCATCTAATGAGATGATCATGTGATTTTTGTCCTTCTGTCCATTTATATAATGTATTACATTTGTAGATTTGCGTATATTGAACCATCCCTGCATCTGTGGGATAAAGCCTTCTTGGTCAGGGTGAGTGATCTTTTTGATATATTCTTGTATTCTGTTTGCCAATATTTTGTTGAGAATTTTTGCCTCTATATTCATGAGGGAGATTGGTCTGTAATTTTCTTTTTTTGTTCAATCTTTGCCTGGTTTTGTTATCAGGGTGTTGCTGGCTTCGTAGAAGGAGTTTGGTAGAATTCCTTCTTTTTCTATTTCCTGGAAAAGCCTAAGAAGCAATGGCGTTAGCTCTTCCTTGAAGGTTTGGTAAAATTCAACAGTGAATCCATCTGGGCCTGGGCTGGAACTGCTACTGCTGCTGTTGAAGCTGCTGCTGCTGGGTCTGTCACTGCTGCTGGTGAAGCCTGTGTGCTGGATCCACTGCTGCTGCCGCCTTTGCTTCTGGTGTTGTAGCTGCCACTGCTAGAGCCACTGCTGCTGCCTCTGAAACTGCTGCTGCTGGACCTACAGCTGCTCCCACTGAAGCTGCCACTATTGGATCCACTGCTGCTGGGGCCACTTTTGCCGGTGCAGGAGCCACTGATGTTGCTGCCGGACTCTGCTCCTGCTTAGGTCCTCCTGTCAGCTCAAGTTGGCATGGCCAGTTCCCAGAACTGCTGCTCTGTTTTCTGGAGCTGGGCATTGGTGGTGAAGGAGAGGTGGGAGCCACAGCTGCTCTAGTTCTCCTGCTGTTCCATGTTTTCTTCTACCTTGTGATCTGCTCCTCCATTCTTTACTACTGCTCTTCCTTCACATTTCTAGAGTTTGCAGAGAGCTCTGGTGCAAGTGGAATCTTCCCTCACCTGGCTTTTCCAGTGGCTCTAGCAGAGCCTGGCGGCTTTCTGGTGCACTGCCACCGCCACAGTCAGGGGACCTGCCAGAGCCGCTTTTGTTGGCTATGCAGACTCTGGATGCTCTGTATCTCTTCTACTTCACCAAGTGCCTTTGCAATTTCCTATACACCTCACTTTTTAGTAAAAGTGTGTATTTTGCTGAGATGTTTTGGTCTTTACCCCCCCTCGGCTGATTTGGTGTGGTACCTATGCTGCCATCCTAACAGGAAGTCCTCTAATTTCTTAAAAGAAAAAAATCAAATCATTATGACAATCAAACTCCACATACCTTGAAAACAAAGATGTCATCATCTAATGCTCCTCTATTTTAATATTAACCCAAGAAGGAAATTTTGACTCAGCTTTTCACAAGGAGAGTAAACTCTTCACTGTTACTATTCTCACTCTACAGCTCACACAATTTAACTGAAGCCAAGACTAACTTTGTAAAAATCTATGGCTATATCTCAAATTGCTCTTATGCTTTGTAACTTCATGAGCTCCCAGTGGTTGATTAGTGGTTTTATTTCATGAGCAATGGGAAGTCATTGCCTATGTCAATGTGTTGAAGGGTTTTTCCTACCTTTTACTCTAGCAATTTCTGAGTTTCAGGTCTGAAATTAAGATATTTGATCCATTTGAACTTGATGAGTATTTTTGGCATTTTTGTCAAAAATCAGATGGCTTGCCAGGCATGATGGTGCATGCCTTTAATCCTAGCACTTGGGAGGCAGAGGTAGGATGACTGATGTGAGTTTGAGGCCACCCTGAGACTACATGGTGAATTCCAGGTCAGCCTGAACTAGAGAGAGACCCTACCTTGAAAAACCAAAAACCAAAGCAAAACAAAACAAAAAATCAGATGGCTGTAGCTGCCTGAATTAACATCTGGGTCCTCTATTCTGTTTCATTGATCTATGTGTCTGTCTTTGTGCCAGTACCATGCAGTTTTTGTTACTATGCCTTTGTAATATAGATTAAAATTGGATATGGTGATACCACCAGCCTTATTTTTGTTGCTCAAAATTGTTTTCACTATTCAAGGTGTTTTTTGCTTCAAAGTGAACTTTAGGATAGTTTTTTCTATTTCTGTGAAGAATGCCATTGGAATTTTAATGGGAATTGCATTAAATGTGTAGATTGCTTTTGGTAAATTGACATTTAAAAAAAATTTTTTTAAATATTTTTATTTATTTATTTATTTATTTGAGAGTGACAGACACAGAGACAGAGAGAAAGACAGATAGAGGGAGAGAGAGAATGGGCACGCCAGGGCTTCCAGCCTCTACAAACGAACTCCAGATGCGTGCGCCCCCTTGTGCATCTGGCTAACGTGGGACCTGGGGAACCGAGCCTCGAACCAGGGTCCTTAGGCTTCACAGGCAAGCACTTAACCGCTAAGCCATCTCTCCAGCCCGACATTTTTAAAATATTGATTCTCCCAATCCAAGAACATAGGATGTCTTTCCAGTTCCCTGTGTCTTCTGTACTTTCTCCTTGAGTGTTTTAAAGTTCTTATTGTAGAGATACTTCACTTCCTTGGTAAAGTTTATTCTAAGCTACTTTTAGGGTTTTTTTTGAGGCAATTTTGAATGGGAGAGATTGCCTGATTAAATCCTCCACATGTTTGTTAATAGTATATTGGAAAGCTACTGATTCTTGTGTTTATTTTGAATCCTACTAAGCTGCTAAAAGTGTTTATCAGTGCTAACACTTTGCTGGTAGAATCTTTAGGGTCCTTTATGTGTAGAATCATACCACCTGAAAAGAATGATGATTTGACCTCTTCCTTTCCAATTTGCATCCCTTTTATGCATGTCTCTTGTCTTATTGCTATAGCTAAGACTTCCAGTACTATATTAAATAAAAGTGGAACAGTGTACACCTTTGTCTTGTTCCTGAATTTAATGGAAAAACTTCAAGTTTTTCCCCATTTAGTATTATATTGGTTGTAAATTTCTCACTAATAGCCTTTATTATGTTGTGATATGTTCCTTCTATTCCCAGTTTCTGTAGGACTCTTACCATGAAGGGATGTTGGATTTTGTCAAATGCCTTTTCTGTACGTATTGAGATGATCATGTGATTTCTGTTCTTCTGCCCATTTATATGGCGTATTACATTTATCATTTTGCATATGTTGATCCATACCTGCATCTCTGGGATAAAGGCTACTTGGTTGGGGTTAATAGTATTTCTGATATATTCTTCTATTCTGTTTGCCAATATTTTGTTGAAAAGTTTTGCATCTATGTTCATTACAGAGATTGGTCTGTAATTTTGTTTTTGTTCTTTTTCTGGTTTTGGTATCAGGGTGATGCTGGATTCTTCGTAGATTGGTAGAATTTCTTCCTATTCTATTTTAATGAAACTTTTAAGAAGAAGTGGTGTTAGTTCTTCCTTGAAGGTCTGGCAAAATTCACCAGTAAATCCATCTGGGCCTGGACTTTTTTTGTTGGGAGACTTTTTTAAATAACTGCTTGGATATACATTAACAGGTCTATTTAATTTATTTATCTCATCTTTCATTTTCATTTTGGTAGGTAATAAAGTATGTCCTTATGATTATCTTAATTTCTTTGGTATCTGTTCTAATGGTGACTTTTTCATCTATAATTTTATTAATTTTTGTCTGTTCTCTCTTTATTCTTATCATATTTTCTAAGGGTTTATCAATTTTCCTTATCCTTTCAAAGAACCAGTTCTTTGTTTCATTGATTCTTTGGATTTTTTTGTTTCTATTTCTGCCCTAATCTTTATTATTGCTTCTCATTTAATGCCTTGTTCTTTTTCCAAGGCCTCATGGTGAAGTATTAAATTGTTTACCTGTGAAGTCTCTAATTTCTTAATACAGGCACTTAGAGCTATGTATTTCTCTCTTATGACTGCCTTCATTTTATCCCAAAGGTTTTGATTTGTAGTCTCATCATCATTTGATTCTATGAATTTATTGATTTTCCTCTTTGATTTCTTCAATGACCCATTCATCATTCAATAGTGTACTGTTTAGTCTCCATGAAGTTATGTATGCTTTGTAGTTTTTCTTGTTGTTGATTTGGAGTTTAATCCCATTGTGGTCAGATAGAGTACAAGGAATTATTTCAACTTTCCTGTATTTGTTAAGATATATTTTGTATCCTAATATATTATCTATTTTAGAGAATGTTCCACATGCTGCTGAGAAAAATGTATATTCTGAATCATTTGTATGGAATGTTCTGTCAATATCTGTTAGGTCCATTTGTTCCATGACATTTAATCCAGATATCTCTCTGTATAATTTTTCCAGGACGACTTGTGAATTCATGAGAGTGGGGTATTGAAGTAACACACTACAATTGTGCTTGGTGTTATCTATAACCCTATGTCTGTTTGATGAAATTCGGAGCCCCCCTGTTATGTAAATATGTGTTTAGGATTATAATATCTTTCTGTCAGAGTGCTCCTTTTATCAGTATAAAGTGACTTTAATTTTTATCTTTCTTCACTAATGTTAGTTTAAAGACTATTCTGTCAGATATTAGGGTAGCAACACCTACATTTTTTTCCCATATGCTTAACATACCATTTTCCATCCTTTCATCCTAAAACAGTATCTATCTTTCATTAAGAGATGAGTTTACTGGCGGCAACAAATGACAAAATTCTGCATTTTAATCCAGTCTGCAAAACTGTGTCTTTTGGTTGGGGCATTGAGGCCATTAATATTAAGAGTTATTATTGCCAGGCGTAGTGGCACATGCCTTTAATCCCAGCACTCGGGAGGCAGAGGTAGGAGGATTGCCATGAGTTCAAGGCCACCCTGACACTCCATAGTGAATTCCAGGTCAGCCTGGGCTAGAGTAAGACCCTACATCAAAAAACCAAAAAAAAAAAAAAAAAAAAAAAGTGTTATTATTGAAAGGTATGTATTGATGCTCTCTGTTATTCTTGTTTTGTAGTGCTTCCTCTTTTCCCTTTACTTGCTTGTTTTAACTGTTACTTGAGTATGATTTATTTTTTTCTATTTACTCATGTGTGTGTTTTGCTTTCTCTTCAGCATTAAGAATTCCTTCAAATATTTTCTGTAGAGATGGATTAGCTGTCATAAATGCCTTTAGCCTATTTTTGTTGCTAAATGTCCTTATTTCTCCATCAACTTGGATAGATAGCTTTGCAGGATAAAGTAATCTTGGTTGACAATTGTTATCTTTCAGAACTTGGAATACATCATTCCAACCCATTCTGGCTTTTAAAGTTTGTGTTGAGTAATCTGCAGTTATTCTGATGGGCTTGCCTTTGTAGGTAACTTCCTTTTACTCTCTGACTGTTTCAATATATTTTCCTTGGTTTGTGTGTTTAGTAGTTTAAGTATAACATGGCAAGGAGAGGTTCTTTCCAGATTTTGTCTGTTTGATGTTCTAAATGCTTCCTGTATCTGCATTGGCATTTCTTTTCCAATCTGGGGAAATTTTCTTTCCATGATTTTGTTGCAAATGCCTACTAAGCCTCTGGATTGAAATTCTTCTCCTTCTACTACACCTTGAATTCTTATTGTTGATCTTTTTTTTAATTTTTTATTTGACATAGAAAGAGGGAGGGAGAGAGAGATAATTGGTGTGCCAGGGCCTCCAGCTACTTCAGTTGAACTCCAGGTGCATGCATCCCCTTGTGCATCTGGCTAATGTGGGTTCTAAGGAATTGAACCTGGGTCCTTTGGCTTTGCAGGCAAAAATACCTTAACCAATAAACCATCCCTCCAGCTCAATGACTTTAATTATTGTTGATCTTTTCATAGTATCCATGATATCTTGGAATTCCCATTCATGCCTTCCTATTAGCTTGTCTTCCTCTTTGATGGACTGCATTAGATCTTCCACCTGGTCCTCTAGTTTAGTTATTATGGTTGCTCATTCATTGTACTGGTGAGACTTTCCATGGAGTTTTTTGTTGTTGTTGTTGTTTGCTTATTTTTTTTTTATTCTTTAAATGTGTAATAGTTATAAGTACAGGCAGAACATGTCGAGTAAGACAGCATAAAGCTTTGGAATTTGTATTTGGTAACATCTCTGATTAGTTTGGATACTTGTGTGGTTACCAATTACCCCACAAACTGGAAGCAGAACAGCAGCATTTAATATTATTTTTCTATAACAGGAAACATGTCTTAAGTATTAATATGTCTATAAGCAATGAACTTAAGATACAAGAAATGAGACAATTACTTAAGTAAAACCTTGATTGAGACTGAGTATACATAGCTTAAGAATAAAGCCAAACCTGGTCATTGTTGAGCTAAATTAGTCTGATTTCAACATACATTAGAGACATTATGATAGACATAGAGTGATTTCTTCATCAACTACCTTTAATCATTGACCCATTTTTAAGTTTAACATAAGGCAATATTTACGAATGGTAGACTACATGAAGCCTAGACAAAATATGTTAACATTGTTTGTATATTGCATGCTTTCATACGACAGGAAGACTTTCCTCAGTTTCCCCAAGAACAAAGTCACAATCAACTTTTATAAGACTTAGACAATAATCTCAGTGATAATCATCCAATAAAACAGTATGAATATAAGATTGCAGTGTTTTAAAAAAATATTTTAATTTTTATTTATTTATTTGAGAGAGAGAGAGAGATGGAGAAAGAGGAACATAGAGAATGGGGCTCAGGGCCTCCAGCCACTGAAAATGAATTCCAGATGAATGTACCCCATGTGCATCTGGCTTACATGGGTCCTGGGTAGTTGAACCTGGATCCTTTGGCTTTGCAGGTAAATGCTTTAAAGGTTAACCAATCTGTCAAGCCCTAGCTTTTTCAAAAAAATTTTATTAACATTTTCCATGATTATAAAAAAATCCCATGGTAATACCCTCCCTCCCCCCCCCCACACTTTCCCCTTTGAAATTCCATTCTCCATCATATTACCACCCATCACAATCATTGTACTTACGTATATACAATACCAACCCATTACGTACCCTCCTCCTTCCTTTCTCTTCCCTTTATATCTACTTTTTAACTTAGTGGTCTTTGCTACTAAGTATTTTCCTTCTCATGCAGAAGACCAATCATCTGTAGCTAGGATCCATATATGAGGGAGAACATGTGGCACTTGGCTTTCCGGGCCTGGGTTACCTAACTTAGTATATTCCTTTCCAGATACATCCATTTTTCTGCAAATTTCATAACTTCATTTTTCTTTACCACTGACTAGAACTCCATTGTATAAATGTGCCACATCTTCATTATCCACTCATCAATTGAGGGACATCTAGGCTGGTTCCATTTTCCAGCTATTATAAATTGAGCAGCAATAAACATGGTTGAGCATGTACTTCTAAGGAAATGAGATGAGTACTTAGGATATATGCCTAGGAGTGCTATAGCTGGGTCATATGGTACATCAATCTTTAGCTGTTTTAGGAACCTCCACACTGATTTCCACAATGGCTGGACCAGATTGCATTCCCACCAGCAGTGTAGAAGGGTTCCTCTTTTTCCACATCCCTGCCAGCATTTAGGATCATTTGTTTTCATGATGGTGGCTAATCTGACAGGAGTGAGATGGAATCTCAATGTAGTTTTAATCTGCATTTCCCTGATGACTAGTGATGTACAGCATTTTTTTAGATGCTTATAGGCCATTCATATTTCTTCCTCTGAGAATGCTCTATTTAGCTTCATAGCCCATTTTTTGATTGGCTTGTTTGATTCCTTATTATTTACCTTTTTGAGTTCTTTGTATATCCTAGATATTAATCCTCTATCAGGTATATAGCGGGTGAAGATTTTTTCCCATTCTGTAGGTTGCCTCTTTGCTTTTTTCCCTGTGTCCTTTGCAGTGCAAAATCTTTGTAATTTCCTGAGGTCCCAGCGATTAATCTGCAGTTTTATTGCTTGAGCAATTGGGGTTGTATTCAGAGAGTCTTTGCCAAGACCAATATGTTGAAGGGTTTCCCCTACTTTTTCGTCTAGCAATTTCAGAGTTTCAGGTATGATGTTAAGGTCTTTAATCCATTTGGACTTAATTCTTGTGCATGGAGAGAGAGAAGAATCTATTTTCATCCTTCTGCAGATATATATCCAGTTTTCCCAACACTTTTGATGAAGAGGCTATCTTTTCTCCAATGAGTATTTTTGACATTTTTATCAAATATCAGGTGGCTATAGCTACCCAGGCTTACATCTGGGTCCTCTATTCTGTTCCACTGATCTACCTGTCTGTTTTTGTGCCAGCACCACACTGTTTTTGTTACTATGGCTCTGTCGTATAGGTTAAAATCAGGTATGGTGATACAACCAACGAGCCTTATTTTTGTTGCTCACTATTATTTTAGACAATAGACGTTTATTGTGATTCCAAATGAATTTTTGGATTGTTTTTGCTACTTCCATGAAGAATGCCTTTGGAATTTTGATAAGGATTGCATTAAATGTATAGATTGCTTTTGGTAAGATTGCCATCTTCACAATATTGATGCTTCTAATCCAGGAACAAGGGATGTTTCTCCACTTTCTAGCGTCTTCTGCACTTTCTCGCTTGAGTGTTTTAAAGTTCTCATTGTAGAGATTCTTTACTTCCTTCCTTAGGTTTATTCCAAGGTAATTTTTTTTTATGTAATTATGAATGGGAGTGTTTCTCTTATTTCATAGTCTGTGTGTTTGTTGTTAGCATATGTGAAGGCTACTGATTTCTGTGTATTTATTTTGTATCCTGCTACATGCTGTAGGTTTTTATCAGCTCTATCAGTTGGCTAGTAGAGTCTTTAGGGTCCTTTATGTATAGAATCATGTCATCTGCAAATAATGATAACTTGATCTCTTCATTTCCAATTTGTATCCCTTTTATGTGTGTCTCTTGCCTTATTGCTATGGCTAAGACTTCCAAAACAATATTAAATAAAAGTGGGGACAGTGGACACCCTTGTCTTGTTCCTGACTTTAGTGAAAAAGCTTCCATTTTTTTCCTCATTTAGTAATATGTTGGCTGTAGGCTTGTCATAAATAGCTTTGTTTGATGTGACTGTGTACTGCGAATGAATCCAATTACAAACTAGCAGTGAATCCAAAGTTCCGTAAGCTCCTTGCCTTCTAAGAACATTTCCCATTGTAAACTCACAGGAAATTCAAAGTAAGACAACCTGGTTGTGTCCTAAGAACACTAAACATTGTGAACTAACAGGGATTGCAACCTTCTATGTGTTCATGTTCTAATATGAATATTTCCCATTGTAAACTAAATGGATAATTCAAAAATTGTTTGACGTGACTGTACACAGTGAACGAATCCCATAACAAACTAAGAATGAAGCCAAAGTTCCATAAACTCCGTGTGTCTGAGAACATTTCCCATTGTAAACTAACAGGGAATTCAAAGTCATACAAGCTGGTTGTGTCCTAAGAACATTAAACATTGTGAACTAACAGGGATTTCAATGTTGTATAAAGTGAGGTTCTACTACGAACATTTTCCATAGTAAGCTAAGTGGATATTCAAAGTTGTTTGATGTGAATGTTTACTGCGAACGAATCTGATTACAAACTAATAGTGAATCCAAAGTTCCATAAGCTGCTTGTCCTCTAAGAACATTTCTCATTGTAAACTAACAGGGAATTCAAAGTCATACAATCTGGTTGTGTCCTAAGAACATTAAACATTGTGAACTAACAGGGATTTCAATGTTCTATAAGCTGAGGTTGTACTATGAACATTTCCCATTGAAAAGTACTGGATACTCAAAGTTGTTTGACATGAGTATGTATTGCGAACGAATCCGATTACAACCTAACAGTGAATCCAAAGTTTCATAAGTTCCTGGTCTTTTAAGAACATTTCCCATTGTAAATTACCAGGGAATACAAAGTCATACAAACCGGTTGTGTTCTAAGAAGTTTGCACATTGTGAACTAACAGGGATTTCAATATTCTGCAAGCTGACGTTCTACAACGATCATTTCACATTGTAAACTAACTTTATATTTAAAGTTGTTTGCGATGACTGTGTAATGCAAACGAATCCAATTACAAGCTAACAGTGAGTCCAAAGTTTTATAAGTTCCGTGTCTTCTAAGAACATTTCCCATTGTAAACTAACAGGGAATTCAAAGTCATACAAGCTGGTTGTGTCCTCACAACATTAAACATTTTGAACTAACAGGGATTTCAATGTTCTGTATGCCTACATTCTACAACAAATATTTCCCATTGTAAACTAACTGGATATTCAAAGTTGTTTGGCATGACCGTGTACTGCGAACGAATCTGATTACAAACTACCAGTGAATCAAAGTTCCATAAGTTCCTTGTCTTCTGAGAACATTTCTCAATGTAAAGTAACAGGGAATTCAAAGTCATACAAGCTGGTTGTGTCCTAAGAATATTAAACATTGTGAACTAACAGGGATTTCAATTTTCTATAAGCTGACATTCTACTACGAACATTTCCCATTGTAAACTGGATATTCAAATTTGTTTGATGTGACTGTATAAAGTGAACGAATCCGATTACAAACTAACAATGAATCCAAATTTGCATAAGCTCTTGTCTTCCAAGAATATTTCCCCTAGTAAACTAACAGAAAATTAAAAGTAATAAAAACTGGTTGTGTCCTAAGGAAATTAACTATTGCAAACTAAGAGGGATTAAATTTTTCTACAAGCTGACGTTGTACTACGAACATTTCCCATTGTAAACTAACTTGATATTCAAAGTCGTTTGACATGACTGTGTACTGTGAACTAATCCAATTAGTAACTAACAGTGAATCCAAAGTTCCATAAGCTCCTTGTCTTCTAAGAACATTTTCCATTGTAAAATAACAGGGAATTCAAAGTCATAAAAGCTGGTTGTGTGCTAAGAACATTAAACATTGTAAATTCGCAGGTATTTCAATTTCATACAAGCTGACATTGCACTAGGAACATTTCCCATTGTAAACTAACTGGAAATTCAAAGTTGTTTGATGTCACTGTGTACTGCGAACGAATCCAATTGAAAACAAACAGAAACTGCAAAGTTCCATAAGCTCCTAGTCATCTTAGAATATTTACCATTGCAAACTAACAGGGAATTCAAAGTGACACAAGCTGGTTGTGTCCTAAGAACATTAAACATTGTGAACTAACAAGGATTTCAATGTTCTATAAGCTGACATTCTACTACGAATATTTCACATTGTAAACTAACTGGATATTCAAAGTTGTTTGACATGACTGTGTACTGCGAACGAATCCGATTACACTAACAGTGAATCCAAAGTTCCATAAGTTCCTTGTCTTCTAAGAACATTTCCCATTGTAAATGAACAGAAAATTCAATGTCATACAACCTAGTTGTGTGCTAATAACATGAAACATTGTGAACTAACAGTGATTTCAATGTTCTACAAGCTGATATTCTACTATGAACATTTCCCTTTGTAAACTAACAGAATTCAAAGTCATAAAAGTTGGTTGTGTGCTAAGAACATTAAACATTGTAAATTCACAGGTATTTCAATGTCATACAAGCTGACATTGTAGTAGGAACA
Organism: Jaculus jaculus; assembly: GCF_020740685.1. NCBI lineage: Eukaryota > Metazoa > Chordata > Mammalia > Rodentia > Dipodidae > Jaculus > Jaculus jaculus. Next base: position 70,897,105 of record NC_059104.1, read on the forward strand.
TTTCTCATTGTCAACTAACTGGAAATTCAAAGTAGTTTGACATCACTGTGTACTGCAAAAAAATCCAATTAAAAACAAACAGTGAATGCAAAGTTCCATAAGCTCCTTTTCTTCTAAGAATATTTCCCATTGTAAACTAACAGGGAATTCAAAGCCATACCAACTGGTTGTGTTCTAAGAACATTAAACATTGTGAACTAACATGGATTTCAATATTCTATAAGCTGACTTTCTACTACAAACATTTCCCATTGTAAAGCAACTGGATATTCAAAGTTGTTTGACATGATTGTGTACTGCGAATGAATCCGATTATAATCTAACAGTGAATCGAAAATATTATAAGCTCCTTGCCTTGTAAGAAGATTTCCCATTGTAAAGTAACAGGGAATTCAAAGTCATACAAGCTGGTTGTATCCTAAGAACATTAAACATTGTGTACTAACAGGCATTTCATTCTTCAACAAGCTGATGTTCTACTACGAACATTTTGCATTGTGAACTGGATATTCATATTTGTTTGATGTGACTGTGTAAAGTGAATGAATCCAATTACAAACTAACAGTAAATCCAAAGTTCCATAAGCTCCTTGTCTTCTAAGAATATTTTCCCTAGTAAACTAACAGAAAATTAAAAGTAATAAAAACTGGTTGTGTCCTAAGACATTAAATATTGTGAACTAACAGGGATTTCAATGTTCTACAAGCTGAAGTTCTACTATGAACATTTCCCATTGTAAACTAACTTGATATTCAATGTTGTCTGATGTGACTGTGTACTGGGAACTAATCCAATTATGAACTAACAGTGAATCCGAAGTTCCATAAGCTCCTGGTCTTCTTAGAACATTTCCGATTATAAGTTAACAGGGAATTCAAAGTCATAAAAGCTGGTTGTGTGCTAAGAACATTAAACATTGCAAATTCACAGGTATTTCAATGTCATATGAGCTGACGTTGTACTAGGAACATTTCCCATTGTAAATTAACTGGAAATTGAAAGTAGTTTGACGTCACTGTGTACTGTGAACAATTCCGATTAAAAACAGTGAATGCAAAGTTCCATAGCTCCTTGTCTTCTAAAAATATTTCCCATTGCAAACTAACAGGGAATTCAAAGTAATACAAGGTGGTTGTGTCCTAAGTATATTAAAAATTGTGAACTGACATGGATTGCAACAAACTATATGCTCACGTTCCACTGCAAATATTACCCATTGTAAAATAACTGGATATTCAACGTTGTTTCACGTGACTGTGTACTGTGAATGAATCCAATAACAAACTAACAGTTCTTCCAAACTGGTTGTGTCCTAAGAACATTAAACATTCTGAATTACAGGAATTTCTTTTTGTTTAATATTTATTACCATTTTCCATGATTATAAAAAAATATCCCATGTTAATCCCTCCCTCCCCCACACACACTTTCCCCTTTGAAATTCCATTCTCCATCATATTACCTCCCCATCACAATCACTGTACTTACATATATACAATATCAACTTATTAAGTACCCTCCTCCCTTCCTTTCTCTTCCCTTTATGTCTCCTTTTTAACTTACTGCCCTCTGCTACTAAGTATTTTCATTCTCAAGCAGAAGCCCAGTCATCTGTAGCTAGGATCCACATATGAGAGAGAACATGTGGCACTTGGCTTTCCGGGCCTGGGTTACCTCACTTAGTATAATCCTTTTCAGGTCCATCCATTTTTCTGCAAATTTCATAACTTCATTTTTCTTTACCACCGAGTAGAACTCCATTGTATAAATGTTCCACATCTTCATTATCCACTCATCACTTGAGGGACATCTAGGCTGGTTCCATTTCCCAGCTATCATAAATTGAGCAGCAATAAACATGGTTGAGCATGTACTTCTAAGGAAATGAGAGAAGTCCTTAGAATATATGCCTAGGAGTGCTATAGCTGGGTCATATGGTACATCAATCTTTAGCTGTTTTAGGAACCTCCACACTGATTTCCACAATGGCTGTACCAGATTGCATTCCCACCAGCAGTATAGAAGGGTTCCTCTTTTTCCACATCCCTGCCAACATTTAGGATCATTTGTTTTCATGATGGTGGCTAATCTGACAGGAGTGAGATGGAATCTCAATGTAGTTTTAATCTGCATTTCCCTGATGACTAGTGATGTACAGCATTTTTTTAGATGCTTATAGGCCATTCATATTTCTTCCTCTGAGAATGCTCTATTTAGCTTCATAGCCCATTTTTTGATTGGCTTGTTTGATTCCTTATTATTTACCTTTTTGAGTTCTTTTTATATCCTAGATATTATTCCTCTATCAGATATATAGCTGGGAAAGATTTTTTTCACATTCTGTAGGTTGCCTCTTTGCTATTTTCACTGTGTCCTTTGCAGTGCAAAATCTTTGTAATTTCATGAGGTCCCAGTGATTAATCTGTGGTTTTATTGCCTGAGCAATTGGGGTTGTATTCAGAAAGTCTTTGCCAAGACCAAAATGTTAAAGGGTTTCCCCTACTTTTTCTTCTAGCAGTTTCAGAGTTTCAGGTCTGATATTAAGGACTTTAATCCATTTTGACTTAATTCTTGTGCCTGGCAAGAGAGAAGAATCTATTTTCATCCTTCTGCAGACATATATCCAGTTTTCCCAACACCATTTGCTAAAGAGGCTGTCTTTTCTCCAATGAGTATTTTTGGCATTTTTATCGAACATCAGGGGGCTATAGCTACTTGGGCTTACATCTGGGCCCTCTATACTGTTACACTGATGTACATGTCTGTTTTTGTGCCAGTACAATGCTGTTTTTGTTACTATGGCTCTGTAGTATAGGTTAAAATCAGGTATGGTGATACCACCAGCCTTATTTTTGTTGGCTAGTATTATTTTAGATATTTGAGGCTTTTTGTGATTCCAAATGAATTTTTGGATTTTTTTTTTCTATTTCCATGCAGAATGCTTTTGGAATTTTGATAGGGATTGCATTAAATGTGTAGATTGCTTTTGGTAAGATTGCCATTTTCAAGATATTGATTCTTCCAATCCAGGAACAAGGGATGTTTCTCCACGTTCTAGTGTCTTCTGCACTTTCTCGCTTGAGTGTTTTAAAGTTCTCATTGTAGAGATTATTTACTTCCTTCCTTAGGTTTATTCCAAGGTACTTTTTGTTTTTTTTGATGCAATTGTGAATGGGAGTTATTCTCTGATTTCATCTTCTGTGTGTTTGTTGTTAGCATATAGGAAGGCTACTGATTTATGTTTATTTATTTTGTATCCTGCTACAAGGCTGTAGGTTTTGATCAGCAGTAACAGTTTGCTAGTAGAGTTTTTGGGTCCTCTATGTATAGAATCATGTCATCTGCAAATAATGATAACTTGATCTCTGCCGTTCCAATTTGTATCCCTTTATGTGTGTCTCTTGCCTTATTGCTATGGTTAAGACTTCCAAAATGATATTAAGTAAAAGTGGGGACAGTGGGCACCCTTGCCTTGTTCCTGATTTGCGTGGAAAAGCTTCCAGGTTTTCCCCACTTAGTAATATGTTGGCTGAAGGCTTGTCATAAGTAGCTTTTATTATATTGAGATATGTTCCTTCTATTCCCAGTCTCTGTAGGACTTTTATCATGAAGGGATGTTGAATTATGTCAAATGCTGTCTCTGCATCCAATGAGATAATCATGTGATTTTTGTCCTTCAACCCATTTATATAATATATTACATTTATAGATTTGCATATAATGAACCATCCCTGAATCTCTAGGATAAAGCCTACTTGGTTAGGGTGAATGATATTTCTGATATACTCTTGTATTCTGTTTGCCAATATTTTATTGAGAATTTTTGCATCTGTGTTCATGAGGGAGATTGGTCTGTAATTTTCTTTTTTTCTTCTATCTTTGCCTGGTTTTGGTAACAGGGTGATGCTGGCCTCATAGAAGGAGTTTGGTAGAATTCCTTCTTTTTCTTTTTCCTGGAAATGCTTAAGAAGCAATAGTGTTAGCTCTTCCTTAAAGGTCTGGTAAAATTTAGCAGTGAATCGACCTGGGCCTGGGCTTTTTTTAGTTGGGAGATTATTGATAACTGTTTGGATCTCCATATTTGTTATAGGTCTATTTAAGTGATTAATCTCATTTTGATTTAGGTAGGTCATATAAATCAAAGAAATCATCCATTTCTTTCAGATTTTCATACTTTGTGTAGTATATGCTTTTATAATATGTCCCTATGATTTTTTGAATTTCTCTGGAATCTGTTGTGATGTTACCTTTTTCATCTCTGATTTTATTAATTTGTGTCTCTTCTCTCTTTCTTTTGGTCAGATTTGCTAAGGGTTTATCAATCTTGTTTACCCTTTCAAAGAACCAACTCTGTTTCATTAATTCTTTGGATTGTTTTGGGGGGGGGGTTCTATTTCATTAATTTCTGCCCTAATCTTTATTATTTCTTCCCGTCTACTGATTTTTGGTTTGCCTTTTTCTTCTTTTTCCAAGGCTTTAAGGTGAAGCATTAGGTCATTTTCTTGTGACATTTCTAATTTCTTCATATAGGCATTTAAGGCTATAAATTTACCTCTTAGGACTGCCTTCATTGTGTCCCAGAGATTTTGATATGTTGTGTTCTCATTATCATTTGACTCTATAAATATTTTGATTTCCTTCTTGATTTCTTCATTGACCCATTCATCATTTAGTAGTGTACTGTTTAGTTTCCATGATTTTGTGTATGCGCTATAGCCTTTCTTGCTACTGATTTGAAGTTTAATTCCATTGTGGTCAGATAGAATGCAAGGAATTATTTCAATTTTCCTAAATTTGTTAAGATTTGCTTTGTGTCCTAATATATGGTCTATTTTAGAGAATGTTCCATGTGCTGCTGAAAAGAATGTATATTCTGCAGCCTTTGGATGAAATGTCCTCTATATATCTCTTAGGTCCATTCCTTCTATGACCTCATTTAGTCCAGAAGCCTCTCTGTTTATTTTTTCCTGGGATGACCTGTCAATTGATGAGAGTGGGGTGTTAAAGTCACCCACCTCCACTGTGTTTGGTGTTATCTGTGACCTTAGTTCTAATAGTGTTTGTTTGATGAATTTGGGATCCCCCATGTTAGGATTGTAATGTCCTCCTGTTGGAGTGTGCCCTTAGTCAATATAAAGTGACCTTCCTTATCTTTCTTGACTAACATTGGACTGAAGTCTACCTTGTCAGATATTAGGATAGCAACCCCTGCTTGTTTTCTAAGCCCATTTGCTTGAAACACCGTTTTCCAACCTTTCACCCTAAGATAACGTCTATCCATGATAGAAAGGTGAATTTCTTGGAGACAACTAATTGGAGGATCCTGCTTTTTAACCCAGTCTCAAACCTATGTCTTTTGGTTGGGGCATTGAGGCTCTTGACATTAAGAGATATTATTGAAAGGTGTGTATTTATGTTTGTCTTTTTTGTTGTTGTGGTTCCGGTTCTACCTGTGCTCTCTTGTGTTAACCAGTATTTGAGTATTGCTTGTTTTTTCTAGGTTCCTTATATGTGTGCTTTTCCTTTTCTTCAGCATGGACGATTCTATCAAATATTTTCTGTAGAGCTGGTTTTGTCTTCAAATACTTCTTTAACCTGCTTTTGTCATGGAATGTCCTTATTTATCTGTCTATTTGAATGGATAGCTTTGCAGGATAAAGTAACCTTGGTTGACAGTTGTTATCTTTCAGAACTTGGAATATATCACTTCAAGCCCTTCTCGCTATAAATGTTTGTGTTGCATAATCTGCTGTAATCCTGATGGGCTTGCTTTTGTAGGTAACTTGATTTTTCTCTCTAACTGCTTTCAATATTTTTTCTTTCGTTTGTGTGTTTGGCAGTTTGATTATAATAGGGCAAGGAGAGGGTCTTTCCAGGTTTTGTCTGGCTGGGGTTCTAAAGGCTTCCTGTATCTGCATTGGCACCTCTTTCCCAATTTGGGGGAAGTTTTCTTCTATGATTTTGTTGAAGATGCCTACTCTGCTTTTGGAGTGGAATTCTTTTCCTTCTACTATGCCCTGAATTCTTATATTTGATCTTTTCATAGTGTCCGAATATCTTGAAACTCCCACTCATACTTTCCTATAAGTTTGTCTTTCTCTTTGTTGGACTGTATTAGATCTGCCACCTGGTCTTCTAGCTTAGATATTCTGTCCTCTCCTTCATCCATTCTACTGGTGAGATTTTCTACAGAGTTTTTTATTTCATTAACTGTATTCTTCATTGCTAGTAATTCTGACTGGTTTTTCTTTATTATTTCTATTTCCTTATTTATATCTTGTATTGCCTTCTTTATTTCATTAAATTGGTGTTCTGCATCTTCTTTGATTCCTTTGATTTTCTCTTTGATATCTCTTTTATTTCTTTTTTGAATCCTTTGATTTGTTCTCTGACTTCTTTGAACATGTTTACAATCATTCTTTTGAAATCTTTCTCAGGCATTTCCTCTAACTCATTCTCACTGGAGGTCATTTCTGATGCATTAATACTTTTAGGTGGATTTATGTTTTCTTGCTTTTTAGTGTTTCTTGTGTTATAATGTATATATTTTTGCATCTTGGATTAAGTTAATGCTTGGATTTTCTAACTAGCTGGGTATTCTTAGCTATATCAATTGATTTGATGTTATATATCTTCAGAGTAGGTGCTTAAGGTGTTAAGTGTGGCTCTTAAGACTCTCAGAATATCTATAAAGGTGTTCCTAGGGGTTGAGTTTCCCTGCTATGGGAGTATTCAAGTAGGCTGAGTGGAATAAGATACAGGTTGATTCTAAAATTTGACTAAACACTGTACAAAATCAAACAAAAGAGCACTGAGTTTATGCAAGAGTAGTTATTATAACAACAAGATCGTCTATCAGCAATGAGGTTAAGATTTCTGGTCTGTTGAGGGATCCAAGTCACCTTGTGACCAAGTAAGAACCTTCCCTGGTGCAATCCCAGTTACCTTTTTGTATGTTTTGTTCTCAGTCAAGTTGCTTGCTGGGTCGTTGGGCTGCTGTTCTGGTTTCTGGAGCTGGGCCCTGGCTTTTTCTGCGAGGCAAACAGAGCCTGGCAACTGTTGACCTACAGATTGGCACCCCCACTGCTGGAACTGCCACTGCTGCTCCTGAAGCTGCCGCTGCTGGATCAATCGCAGCTGCTGCTAAAGCTGCCACTGCTGGGTCTATCGCCTCTGCTCAGTCCACTGCTGCTGCCGCCGCCGCTGCTGCTGCTTTAGCTGCCACTGCTGGATCCTTTGCTGCTGCTGCTGGATCTGCGACTGCTGCCTCTGAAGCTGCTGCTGCATCTGCCACTGCTGGAGCCACTGCTGCTGGTGCCAGAGCCATTGATGTTGCTGCTGGACTCTGCTTCTGCTTGGGTCCTTCTGTCGGCTCAAGTTGGCATGGCCGGGTCCCAGGACCACTGCTCTGTTTGCTGGACCTGGGCACAAGTGGTGGGGAAGGGGAGGGAGCCACAGCTGTTCTAGTTCTCTCACTGTTCCACATGTTCTTCTACCTTGTGATCTGCTCCTCTGTTGCTCACTGCCACTCTCCCTTCATGTTTCTTGAGTTGCAGAGAGCTCCAGTGTGAATGGAAGCTCCCCTCACCTGGATTTTTCTGTGGCTGGAGCCAAGCCTGGCGGCTTTCTGGTGCGCTGCCATCGCCGTGATCGGCGGACCTGCTGGGGCCACTTTTGCCAGCCTGTGTGGGCTCTGAATCTCTTCTACTTCTCCACTGCCATTTTGATTTCCTATACACCTCACCTTTTAGTAAAAGTGCTGAGGTCCAGCCCTGGCTTGAAGGAGGGCCTCCAAAGAGAGGTGTGAAAGGGAGGGGCGAAATAACGACTCGAAGTCAAGTTCTGGTGCAAGCTGACAGGCTAATGCTGAGGGCAGCTGAGTTTTTCTATCTTTTTCTCTCTGCCTCCTTTTCTGTTTCTATTTTTTTTAATTTTTCTCTTTCTATTTTTCTATTTTTTTTCTTGTTTTTTCTTTTTCTATTTTTTTTGTCTTTTTTCCTGTTTTCTGTTTTTCCTTATTTCTATGCTTCCATGTTTCTATATTTCTCTGCTTCTCTGCTGCCACAGCTCTTAGTCTCAGTCTTTTATTTTCTGATCACGTCATGCAAGAGCAAACTTCAAGAAAGGTACAATTTTATAGAATTCATAGAAACTTTTTGTTATTCCTTATCATCAAACAATCCCATAATTATTCACCTCAAGTAAAGTCATCAGGCCCCTGTAATGATTAACTGTTTTCACATTTTCCCCATATATGTGCGGTTAAGCACTTGTTATTTCCTGGACTTCTACTTTCAATTACTCTATTAAAGGTGAGAGGCAAAACAACCACAAATGGGGCTTCCCATTATTCATCACTGATCCAGCAGATCCATTTATCCTGTAATTATTTATTTTGAATTTTCCTTTTCACGTCCCTCTAATACTTAGACTTTGGTCCCCTCAATTGAACTATTTTTGACTTCGGTTGTTTTTCTGTAAGGATTCCTGGTAAAGAGTCAATTGCAATTACCACCATTTAGAAAAATTAGTCATATAACAATGTTTACATTGTTCCAGGAGGTTCATTGTTTCCTCCTAAGTTTACTGTACTCCATGCCTGACTTTCTTTAAGGCCTTTAAAGAAAACAATTATCTTCGACCCATTTTCTTGTTTTTCCAATTCTATGCCAGAGCTTCTTTCAGATACATTGACCAACATTTTACTGACAACAATTTTTACTGGAAAAGTAAACTTAGAGATTGGGACACCAAGTGAAAGACAGAGAAAGACAAACATTATTCAGAAATAGCATAGAGAGCCAAAGATTTTTCTATAGAGGGGCCATATTGGACTTCAAGGAAGAGACAGCTGGGCTGGAACTATGTCAAGCAGCTCTTCAATGCTCAATTCCTTGTGATCCTGAAATGGCATGTTTGCCATCTCTGGCATAAAAGTGTGTATTTTGCTGAGTTTTTTTGGTCTTTATCCCCCCTAGGCTGCTTTGGCATGGTACCTAAGCCACCATCTTAACCCTGCTTTTTGTTTTTTAATTTGACTGACTGTGTTTATTAGAGGTGGAATTCCTGTCTGGTTTTTCTTCAGTATTTCTATCTCCTTACTCATGTCTTGTCTTGCTGATGAGCTCAGAAGAATGCTGAGTGCTGGTCTTGTGGGAGTATTAGTACCCACTGTAGGGTCATGAATGTACCAGTTTGTGATGCAACAATTTTTGATTTCCATTACATACCACTGTATTCCTCCAAAGAGAATCTGAAGGGCTGGAGAGATGGATTAGTAGTTAGAGGTATTTGTTTGCAATGCCTGGTGACCAGGTTTGATTCCCCAGTATCCAGGTAAATCCAGATGTACAAGTTACAATGACCTCCTTATTTCATTAAACTGGTTTCCTGAAATTCCTTCAGGAGTTTACTTTCTTCTTTAATTCCTTTGTTTTCTTCTTTGATTTCTTTGAGTATAGATAAAATTATTTTTTTGAAATATTTGTCAGGTATTTCATCTACAACAGTCTCATTGGAGGCAATTTCTGATGGATTTATAATTTTGGGTGAGATTATATTGTCTTGATTCTTTGTGCTTCTTGTATTATAATTATGAAATTCTTGCATCCTGAGTTGATTTGATTCTTGAATTTTCTAATAATCTGTGGTGATTTTAGATTTGGAAATACAATTCTATGTTTCTTCAGAGTAGAAGTTTAAGGTATCAAGTGTAACTCTTGTACTCCAATCCAACAGCGGAAGCAATCCTAGGTGTGGACTTCATTTGCTATTCAAGTGTTCTAGTGGACTGGGTGGAGCAATTTACTGGCAAATTCTAAACTTCAACTGAGCAATATTCAATGAAAACCAGCACAGAGTACGTAAGTGTGGGGATTAAATCAGATAGCCTTATAAAGCCAAAATCCTTAAGGTTGTGTGTTGCTCTCTACCCTTAATCCTGTCAACTGAGATGTTGACATTTCTGTTCTGAATTTGGTTCCAGCCTGGATCTGAATCAGACCCTGCCTCCAATAATCACAGAAGCAAAAGACAAAGGCCCTATAAATCTGAAAGCATCAAAGGCAAAAAATAGTCAACCCCCAAATAATTGAGAATGGTAAAGCCAACCAAGAATATGTAACCCATAACATTTTCTGACATGGAAAGAGAGATTAGCACCTTCAGTGCAGGCCTATGTACCTGCTTTTCTGTCAGTTGATTCCCCAGTACCTATGTGAAGCCAGATGCACAAGGTAGCACATACATCTAAAGGTCATTTGCAGTGGCTAGGAGGTCCTGGTGTACCCATTTTCTATCTCTCTCTATCTTTCACTGTGCCTCTCCCTCTCTCAAATAAATAAAATCTCTTAAATAAGTTAAATATTTTTAAATTCAGTGTATAGAAGGAGAATTTCAATCTAAAGGAATACAAAGTCAAGAATAATGACAGGAATTAATACACACTTTTTAATAATAATTCTGAATATCAATGGCATCAATGCTGCAGTCATAACACACAGACTAAGCAAACTAAATTAAAAAGCAGGATCCTGGTTTTGTTATCTCCAAAGAATTCAACTCTCCATAAAAGAGGGATACTACCTTAGGATTAAAGGATAGAAGATGGTATTTCAAGCAAATGGGCCTAAAAGAAACAAAAAGGAGTTACTGTTCTACTATCTGCCAGAATAGACTTCAAACCAACATTAGTCAGAAGAGATAAAGAAGGTCACTTTATACTATTTAAGAAAACAATCTAACAAGAGGACATTATAATTCTAAACATATATCCAACTTAACATGAGTGTCCTTAATTTCCTTTAACAAATACTACTAGATGTAAAGTCATAGATTAATTAAGTCCTTGTACTATATCTGATTACAATGGCATAAAACTATAAATCAACATCAACAAAGACTATAGAATATATACAAACTCCTGGAAATTAAATAATATACTACTGAATAATGGGTGGATCATTTAAGGAATAAAACAAACTCCTAGAATCAAATGATAATGAAAACACAACATTTAAAAACCTATATAAAATATGATGGAGAATGGAATTTCCAAGGGGAAAGGGTGGGGGGGAGGGAGGGAATTACCATGGGATATTTTTTTATAATCATAGAAAATGCTAATAAAAATTAAAAAAAAAAACCTATATAGTACAATGAAGGCAGTCCTAGGAGAGAAACTAATAGCTTTCAATGCCTATATTAAGAAATTAGGTAACAAATAGTCAACTTAATGCTTCACTTTACGGCCTTGGAAAATGAAAAACAAACCCAAACTAGTGGACAAGAAGAAATAGTGAACATCAGGACAGAAATTAATTAAATAGAAACAAAACAATACAAAACACAATGAATGAAGAGTTGATTATTTGAAAGAATAAACAAGATTGGTAAACCCTTCACAATACTAACAAAAAGAAAGAGAATACCTTAATTAACAAAGTTAGAGATGAAAGAGCACCACTCTGTAACAATAAAATTCAAAAAATCATAAAGATATACCTTTAAAATATAGACTCCACCAAGTTGGAAAATCTAAAAGAAATAACTTTCTAGACATATAACTTAACAAAATAAAACAAAGATGACACAAGCTATCTATAGTAACCAATGAGAGAAAAACAATCCAGTCCCAGAGGGATTCAGTGGTGTATTTTACCAGACCTTCACAGAACTGGCACCAATGCTTCTCAAACTACTGCATAAAATAAAAGAGAAAGGATCACACCAAACTCCTTTTACGAATCCAGCATTACTCCAATACCAAAGCCAAATAAAGAACACAAAAAATATAAAATTATAGACCAATCATAAGCATAGACCCAAAAATTCTCAAAACTATTATAAAAAACAGCATACAAGAACACATAAAAATTATCATTCACCCTGACCAAGTAGGTTCTAGTCCAGAGATCCAGGGATGGTTCAACAATCACTAAATTTAGTACACCAATGTACTCAAGAATAAAATTTACAGGATCATCTCAATAGGTTCAGAAAAAGGCATATGACAAAAATCCAATATTCCTTCATGATAAAAATCCTAAAGAAAATAAGAATAGAAGGAACATACTGCAACATAAATGAAGGCTATATACAACAAACCCAATATTATACTATATGCGGGAAAACTCAAGACATTTACACTAAAATCAGCAACAAGACAAAAGTGTACACCTTTGCCAATTTTACTTAGGATAGTAATAAAAGGGTTAGCAACCATAGCAATAAGAGACACAAAATAAGCTGGGTATGGTGGCAGATGTCTTTAATCTCAACACTTGGGAGGTGCAGGTAGGAAGAGTTTGCTGTGAGTTTGAGACCAACCTGAGACTACGCAGTCAATTCCAGGTCAGCCTGTGTTAAAGCAAGACCCTACCTCAGAAAGAGAGAGAGAGAGAGAAATAAAAGGAATATTATTTGCATATAATGTGATTCCATATATAAGGGACTCTAAAGACTACCAGAAATCTGATAGAGATAATAAATGCTTTCTGCAGAGTAGTAGAATATGAAATTAATACACAGAAATCAGTAGCCTTTCTATATAACAATAATAAACATGATGAGGATGAAATCAAGAAAATACTCTCATTTACAACTGCCTGAAAAAATTAGAATAAACCGATCCAGCCTCAGGTTGCTGAGATGAACTTCCAAACCAGACAGTTACAGAACCAGGGGAAGTTCCATAATGGCAGAAGGAGCTGTTCTGCTTTCACAGGTCCAAGCAGAGAGAGAGAGAGAGAGAGAGAGAGAGAGAGAGAGAGAGAGAGAAGCCTTAAGCCAAAATCTGGAAAGCCACACCACATACACACTTAGAAATTCCAGGTGGAACTCAATCACTTTGCATATCCTTTTTTCTTCTTCTTTTTGTCTTTTCAAGGTAAGGTAAGGTAAGGTAAATTGAAATCAATGTGGTGGTGCCTGACACAGCTAAAATTAGACTTATCATATGACCCAGCTATACCACTCTTGAGTATATACCCTAATGACTCTACAAAACTATAGAAATACTTGCTCAGCTATGTTTATTGCTTCTCTATTCATAATAGCTAAAAATGGAAGCAGCCTAGGTGCCCAAACACTGATAAAAAGATAATGAAGATAATCAAGAGAGATGGCTTAGCAGTTAAGTGCTTGCCTGTGAAGCCTAAGAACCCCAGTTCAAGGCTTGATTCCCCAGGACCCACATTAGCCAGATGCACAAGGGGTGCATGCATCTAGAATTCATTTGTAGTGGCTGAAGGCCCTGGCACTCCCATTCTCTCTCTCTCTCTCTCTCTCTCTCTCTCTCTCTCTCTCTCTCTATTTATCTATCTATCTATCTGCCTCTTTCTCTGTCACTCTCAAATAAATGAATAAAAATAAAAAAAAATTAAATAGACTAATCTTTTTAAGAAAGATAATGAAGAGGTGATACACATACAAATGGAATTTTATTCAGCTGTAAAGAAAAATGAAATTTTCAGGGAAATAGGTGGATTTGGAAAAGATTATACTTGTTATCCATAAGCCAGATGGAAACCTATGTCTTCACTAACTAAAAAATATATGCTAAAAGAAAAGCAAATTTATGCAGAAGTGTCCTGTGGGAATGCATAATACTGTGCACACTAGACATAGATTGTTACAAGAAAATCTTCATGTCAGAAGTGGTATACTTTCCAGTGAGTTGTTGGTCAATGAAGGCCCATTTGACCCATATGACCAGTAGGTCATAAGATCTACTGGGGAAGCTACCACTATTGTTTGGCAAAATGAACATATTATGTCCACCAAATTACCCTCTAAATATTTATGTTTATGTTAATATATTAGTACTACTCTCATTTGTAATTAAAGAAGCTTCTCTTTTCAGATGGTGGTAACTACTGTGGAGACTCAAATCTGATCAAAGTGCTGAGAAGTAACAAGGGAATGTTTAGCACTAAGTGAGACATCTCTATCACACCTTCCAATGCTCAGGCACCATTGTGTAAAGGCATGGAAAGAATGTGAGAGCCACAGGATGGGGAGGAGCACTTTGCAGTACTGTCCTCCAAATACAATGTGGCATTTATGACCTCACAGTGGCTGATGTTACCTACACAAAACTTGCATAATAAGACATCAAAATGGAACAGGACCTCGTTTTAGAGAAAAAGGGGTTCAGTGGTTGTGGTGTAGGGGATAGAGGACAAAGAAGGATGTTGGGAGGGAATTATAATCAGGGTACACTGTATATATCAGTGGATACTGTCAATAAAAAGTGAAAAAATAGTATATGAATATTTAATGCAACATTATTAAAATAGCCAAGTAGTAGAAAGAATCCAAATGTCATCAATAAACAATATGTGTTATGTTAATTCAACAGAATAGTACCAGCCATATGAAAGAAGTTACAGCATGTTCAAATGGTAAAAACATTGTTAAGAAAATAAAGTCCATCACAAAAGTTTGATTTTGATTCCATTTGTGTGAAAATGTCTAGAATAAGCATATCCATTGTCACAGTAAGTAGATTAGTACTTACCAAGAACTAGAATGAGGGGAAAACATAGAATAGCTGCTAAAAGTAGGAGATGAAAATATTCTAATATTAAATACTAGTGGTAGTGGCACATCTCCATAATTAGGATAAAACCACTGCACTGCACAGTTTTAAAGGATCAGTTTTATAAAATATAAATTTGATCTCAATAAACATTGTTTATTTATTTATTATTTATTAAAATATTTTGTGGATTAATTTACTTATTTATTTGAGAAAGAGAATATGAGTATGGGTGCTCCAAGGCTTCCTGACACTGAAAATGAACTCCAGATGCATGTGCCACTTTGTGCATATGGCTTTACATGGGTGCTGGGGAATAGAATCCAGGATGGTAGGCTTTGCAAGCAACCTCCTTTAACTATTGAACCATCTCCCTAGCCCTAAACCTGTTATTTTAAAAAAGAAGATAATAAGCCGGGTGTGGTGGCACACACCTTTAATCCCAGCACTCAGGAGGCAGAGGTAGGAGGACTACGGTGAGTTTGAGGCCACCCTGTGACTACATAGAGAATTCCAGGTCAGCCTGGGCTAGAGTGAGACCCTACCTTGAAAAACCAAAAACAAACAAAAAAAGAAGATAATAGCATACTTTATATAAGTACTTTTTAGACATCTAAAAATCTTTAAGATCTTCATCAATGTACAAATGTTGTTATGTTTTCAAGTTTAAAACTCTTTAAAATACTGAGTGAGCATGGCAATCCTAATAGGTATTGTCTAACAGGCTATTCCACATGACTTTGCTGGTATTTGAATGTCTTTGAGTAACAAAATGGCAATTTCATAAAGTTTGAACTAACTCCAGGTTAGACCTTTGGTTACTATGTATACTTTCAATATATAAATTGTCCCATCAGCTAGGAAGTAGACCCCAGGAGAATGAATTACTTATGGTCACTCAGTGTATACCTGGTAGAACTGAATTTAAACCCACATCTGTCGATTGCAAATGATAAGCTCATTGTGTGGGTCTACATAGGCTCTCATAGTAAATGAAAAACTGATTTTTGAGGGGAGAATTGGTCCACCTATTTCTAATTTGGAGTAGACTCTAGGAAGGACAAAAATCATAGCTCAATATCTTTTGGATTGTACTTTTGAGTTTGGTGAGATTTTTGTCACTCATATTCCAAGCAGTCCTGCCATCTCAGGGCATGCAGTTTACTGTGAATAGAGCAAAGAGGCAGCCTACAGAATGGGAGAAAAATTTTGCCAGATAATACATCTGACAGAGGATTAATATCTAGGATATACAAAGAGCTCAATAACCTAAAAACCACTAAAATGAATAGCCCAAAAAGTAAGCTAGGGTTGGAGATATAGCTTAGCAGTTAAGCGCTTGCCTGTGAAGCCTAAGGACCCGGGTTCGAGGTTCCAATCCTCAGGGCCCATGTTAGCCAGATGCACAAGGGGGTGCACGCATCTGGAGTTCATTTGCAGTGGCTGGAGGCCCTGGCATACCCATTCTCTCTATATATCTGCCTCTTTCTCTGTCGCTCTCAAATAAATAAACAAAAAAATTTTTTTAAAGTAAGTTAAACAATTTTCAAAAGAAGAAACACACATGACCAACAAGTTCTTTTTAAAATGTTAAGCATTCTTAGTTATCAGGGAACTGCAAATTAAAACTACTTTGAGATTCTGCCTCACTGCTGTTCAAATGGCTTTCACCAAGAAAAGAAGTAACAGGGCTGGAGAGATGGCTTGACAGTTAAAGTACTTGCCTGCAAAGCCAAAGGACCCAGATTCGACCCCCTAGGACCCACATGTTACATACATCTGAAGTTTGTTTGCAGCCACTAGAGACCCTGGTGTGCCCATTCTCTCTCTCTCTCTCTCTCTCTCTCTCTCCATATACATACATACATACATACATACACACACATACACACACATATACATATACATATACATATACATATACATATACATATACATATACATATACGTGGTAAAAAGGAACCTTCATTCACTGTTGGTGGAAGTATAAACTGCTGGTAGAGCCACTATGGAAAGCAGTGTGGAGATTTCTCAAAAAGCTAAAAAATGGAAGTTGGAGAGATGGCCTGGTGGTTAAGGCACTTGCCTGTGAAGCCAAAGGACTTAGCTTTGATCCCCCAGTACCCACATAAGCCAGATGGACAAGGTGACACATGCATCTGGAGTTTGTTTGTAGTGGCTAAATGTCCTGGTATACCCATTCTCTCTCTCTCACTCTCTCAAAACTAACTAAATTTTTTTTTTTAAAGGCTAAAAATGGAACTACTACATGACCCAGCTATACCTCTTCTAAGCATATTCCCAAATGACTATACTTACTACAGAAATAACTGTTCATCAGTGTTTATTGCTGTACTCTTCAAGACAGCAAGGAAATGCCAAAAATGTACATGTGGACAGTGCACTTCTACTCAGCCATAAAGAAAAATGAAATTGTGTAAATTATGAAATTTGGTAGAAAATGAATGGAATTGGGAAATATTATATTATGTGAGGTAACTCAGATACAGAAAGACAAATACCACATTCAAGTTCTCTCTCATGTGTGGATCACAACTTAAAACATTTATGTGTGTGTGTGTGTGTGTGTGTGTGTGTGTGTGTGTGTGTGTGTGTGTGTTATTGTATGAGAGAAAGAGAGAGAGCTATAAAGCAGCTCATAAGAGGGGTAAAAACAAAAATGAGGTTTCAAGGACAAAGAACAGGGAAGGTAGAAGATCTTAAGTAATATGAAAGTCAAAAGGTGAGATGCCAGGGGTGTGAAGGTGAAAGCAGGGTAGGAGGTAGGGAGATGGGGCAGAAGAGAGAAAGTTTAGCCAAAACGAAGTAGATGCTTTCATAAAAATAAATGAAATTAATATATGAAATAACAAATAACTATACAATATAACAACATGTAATATAAAATGATGAATACATAAATAATTAAATAAGTAATAAAATTAATGAAAAGGGGTGAAAGCTAATACAGGGAAAGAAGGAAGAAAACAGTAGGTCTTTGCCCTCTCTGGGATTTTTTTTTTTTCTTTAAAAATGCTTCTTATCCTCCCTGAAAAGGCTAAATTCTAATGCTGACAACCTTTGGTAAGAGCAGCTGACAGGCCTGAAACATGAGAAGAAGGTAGAGACTAGACAATTAGTGAGTGCAGAGGAACAGCCATGGGGCCCTAGGCAGGCTCACAGATAGAGAGAGGCAGGTTAAGAAGAGAGATATTTATTGCCCAAGCGTAGAATAAATTTTCTGTTCTAAAAAAGGAACTCCTAGCCAAGCATGGTGACACACGCCTTTAATCCCAGCACTTGGGAGGCAGAGGTAGGAGGACTGCCGAGTGTTCAAGGCCACCCTGGGATTACATAGTGAATTCCAGGTTCAGCCTGGACCAGAGTGAGACCTTACCTTGAAAACAAAAAACAAAACAAAACAAAAAATCTCCTCCCTCCATTTCTTTAAAGCATAACTGATATCTTGGTCATCATATTATTTGCAATACTTACAAAAGACATTAATTAAGCATAAATTCTGTTTTTACCAGTCTGAGATTACAACCACACTAAAACAAATTCTTGGACTTCGGCTGGGGGGAAGATGTGAATCTGAATGGCTGAGGAAGTCAGCCTGTGTTTAGGGCCAACTATATTCACAGAATGTCCAGTTCAGTGCTTTCTAGTTAAATAATGTGATTTTTTTTTCACTAAACAACCTCACTTCTATTGATAGAACAATTCCTTACTAACATGGGAATACTTTTAGTAACTATAGTCTATTGTGCAACAAATGATACCCTAAAAAAGTCAATTCCAAGAATCATTTTTGCTGCCACTCAGTCTCATAAATCTTTCCAAATCCCTTTATACTCAGACTGAGAGCATAGCCTCATACAATTTAGAGTGTAAGTCAGCTACACCTGTTACCTATAAAATGTAGTTTATGGGCTGGAGAGATGGCTTAGCGGTTAAGCGCTTGCCTATGAAGCCTAAGGACCCTGGTTCGAGGCTCGGTTCCCCAGGTCCCACGTTAGCCAGATGCACAAGGGGGCGCACGCGTCTGGAGTTCGTTTGCAGAGGCTGGAAGCCCTGGCGTGCCCATTCTCTCTCTCTCCCTCTATCTGTCTTTCTCTCTGTGTCTGTCGCTCTCAAATAAATAAAATAAAATTTAAAAAAATGTAGTTTATTACAACAAGTCAAATTGTAAGTCTATATGTCCCCAGTGCTGGTGTTATGGTGAAAACTCAGCATCTTGCAGTTCTTGTATTCGATCCCTAATAGCTATCTTAAACAACATATGGCATTCAATAACTCAAAAAATGGCCAGCCTTGAGTCTGGTGAGTCACAAACAATGCTTTTATGAATCACTGTTTCCCTAAAATGAAAATAAATCATATTGCCCACAGAATGATTAAAATGTAAACAGAGCAATGACAATGTATTTCTCTTAAAGATTTGCATATTTCTGAAATAAGAATATAATTTCTATTTCTAACATAGTTTTCCTGACCATATAAATAATTTACTAATTATATCCTGACTCCATAAATCTATACCCTTTCATTCCCAATGAATGAATTATACTCAACTCATCTGACATGCAAAAACACAGGCATAACACAGTTTATAAAACAAAATCTACTTGACAATAAAAGAGAAATAAATACCTACTTGATAACAATCAGAGACCTCAATACTCCATTATCATCAACAGACAGATCATCCAAGCAGAAAACCAACAGGGAAATAAAAGAGGTCAACAACGTCATAGATCAACTAGACCTAACAGATAGCTACAGAACTTTCCACCCCAAATCTACAGAATACACATTTTTCTCAGCAGCCCACAAAACCTTCTCCAAAATTGGGCATATATTAGGTCATAAAACATGCCTCCATAAATCCAGGAAAATTGAAGTAATTTCCTTCATCATGTCAGATCACAATGCTTTAAACTAGAAATTAATGACAAGAGACACATCAAGAATTCCACCAGCTCCTGGAGACTAAACAACACACTTTTTAAACAATGAATGGGTCATGGAAGAAATCAAAAAAGAAATTATAAAATGCCTATAATTGAATGATAATGAAAACATAATTTACCAAAACTTATGGGACACAATGAAGGCAGTCATAAGGGGAAAATTCATAGCCCTAAATGCCTTCACTACAAAGACAGAGTGATCCCAAATCCACCTAAAGGCACTGGAAAAACAAGAAAACTTCAACCCAAAGAGCTCCAGATGGAAAGAAATAATCAAGATTAGAGCAGAAATTAATGAACTGGAAACTAAGAAAAAAAAAATATATATATATATTTATATATATATGTATATATATATTTTTTTTTCTTGGTTTTTTTCGAGGTAGGGTCTCGCTCTGGCTCAGGCTGACCTGGAATTCACTATGTAGTCTCAGGGTGGCCTCGAACTCTTGGCAATCCTCCTACCTCTGCCTCCCGAGTGCTGGGATTAAAGGTGTGCACCACCACGCCCAGCTAAGAAAATATTTTTAAAAATATATGAAATGAAGAGCTGGTTCATTGAAAAAAATAAAAAAGATTGACAAACCCCTGGCCAAAATGATCAAGCAAAATGAGAGAGAAGTCTCAAATTAACAAAACCAGAAATGGAAAAGGAGAGGTAACAACAGACATCAATGAAATTGGAAGCATCATCAGGGCATACTTCCAAAACTTCTATTTCACAAAATTAAATAAACTGGAAGAAATGGATGAATTCCTAGACACATACCACCTCAGAAAACTAGACTCAGAGCAGATTAATCTAAACAAACCTATCATATACATGGAGATTGAAAAGGTAATTGAAAACCTCTCCTAAGAGAAAAGTCCAGGACCACATGGCTTCTAGTGGGCTCCTGGGTTCTTGCTCCAGGGCTAGCTATGGTCCTTGCAAAGGTGCCCAGGCAGCCAACCAGGGTGGGTGAGCACACAAAAATAAAAGACTTCTGGGAGGAGTTTTGGTGAACAGTTCTCTGTTTATTGTCAGGGAAATGGGTTTGTAAGCATCTAAAGGCAGGGGGGAGGATTCTAAGGGAATTCGTGGGTTTAAATGTTGCTAGCCTATGCCTAGGGATGTTCTTTCCAGCA
Source organism: Jaculus jaculus (assembly GCF_020740685.1). NCBI lineage: Eukaryota > Metazoa > Chordata > Mammalia > Rodentia > Dipodidae > Jaculus > Jaculus jaculus. Next base: position 70,917,746 of record NC_059104.1, read on the forward strand.
TGTAGGCAATGGCCCGGTGGGGGGCAGGGTCAGTTGATCTAGGGTCTCAGGGGGATTGGCTGTGTGAGCATTCTATGTCCCAACATTGAAAAATCCCTTCCCAGTTCTTTCAACCAATTCACCTCATCCCATAATTAATCATCGTTCCTATAATACAATTAATAGAAACTACACCAAATTGATTAATCCTACCTGACAAGCAAGTAGTCTAAAGACAATTTTATGTCATTAATACCAATAACACACTGGGAAATGACTTTATTAGGAGCAACTGAAGCAAATTTTGAGGCAGGCTGATTTAGAAGTCAGGTCAGTTGCCTCCTCCTTTTAAGTAACAGGACATAACAATCTTATTTTAAAATACCTGACAAATTATAGGTCACCACTTCAGAGAGAATTCTCTTGTTTTCAATAATCCTCTATGTAAGTTGAAGTTGACCTAGAATATAAACTCAGTAATTACATTTATGATATCATGTAACAAAGTATGGCATTCTTTACATAAAACTTTAGTTCACCATAGGCTTTAGTTAAATGTGACCTCTTTTGTTTTCTTTCTTGCCATTTCTCTGCTGGGAGGGACTTGCATACACCTTAGATCAGCCCTGCCAAGCTTCAGCCCTGTCCAACTCCCTGGCACTCACCCAGGGTATGGTCTAGTGCGTGTGGAGATAATGGCCGAGACTGGTCGAGACAACTGCCAGAGTTCGAGTTCAGCTACCCAAAGGGAGGGCCGTCCCCAGGACCACTGGGAGCTGCAGGAAGAGGAGGAGGCGAAATAAGGGAGGGAGCCCATGGGGGGCCCTGCTGGGAGAAGAGGCAGAGACATGGTGCCTGCATGGGCTGGGCCATGGCACCATTGTCTGGGCACATGTGAGCATGCTGCCTGACTCTGACATGCGCCACTTTGGAACACTTGCAAGGCTGGCTTGTACTTTCATCACTTAAAGGGAGTGAGGGTAAATTTCCTTCCTGAACTTTTATTTCCTAGCCAGATAAGCTATTCAGATCCACGTGTCTAGGCCACATGGATGCCCAGAATTCATCCAGGGGGTGACCTGGAGGATTTCTCAAAAGGAGTTAGCCTCCCTCTGGAAGAACTTAATTCCCTTAACTTTCAGAAGAAAACATAATCTATGAATCTATCATTTCTTTTGGTGGGAGACAATATTAAAGTAAAGGAGGAAAAACAGAAAAACAGCTTCAGTCTTGTAGTCAGGTTCACATTGTTGGTAGAAATCACCCAACTAAGAGCAGATTCTGGGAAAAAGAGGTTTATTTTGGATTACAGGCTTGAGGGCAAGCTCCATGATGACAGGGGGAAATGATGACATGAGCAGAGGATGGCCATCACTGCCTGGCCAACATAAGGTGGACCATAACAACAGGAGAGTGTGCCAAACACTGGCATGGGGAAACTGGCTATAACACCCATAATTGCCCCCAACAATACACCATGTCCAGGAGGCTTTAATTTCCAATTGTCATCAGCTGGGGAACCTAATATCCAGAACACCTAAGTTTATGGGGGACACCAGAATCAAACTACCACATTCTACCCCTGGCCCCCATCAACTGATATCCATACATGATCTAAAATACAATGCATTCATTCCAACTTTAAAAGTCCCCATAGTGTTTATAAATCCCGATGATATTCATACGTCCCCATAGTCCAAGATCTTTCAACTGAGTCATAATGCCAAAAAATCCCCCCAAAAAACATAATGGCACAGAATAAACATGCACACTGCAAAAGATGGGAATGGTCATAGCAAAGAAATATTCAGCCAATACAAGATTTAAAACTACCAGGGAAAACATCAAACTCTGTAGCTTCAAGTCCAACAACTATAGCCAGTGTCAAGTCTCCAAGTCCAATAATTCTAACCAGCAACAAGTCCCTGGCATTGCAATTCTGCCCCTCCAGCTAGGCTAATCACAGTCCTGGAAAACTTTATCGGGGCTGACAGCTTTCTTTGGCAGTCATTTCATGGTCCCAGCATCCCCAGTGCAATACATGGTTCATCCTCATGGCCCCATGGGGTCTCCATGCAGGCATCCAGCAAACTTGCTTCACACTGCTCATGGCCATTTCCAAAACACAAGACTTCTTGCAAACTCAATGACCTTCTTTCCAGCATTTCTTATACTCTACAACACCAGATAGGGTGCCAATTTGTTAATCCAGGGGGAACAAAGCAGACTTTGAAGAACAGGACACTCCTTGAGCATTCAGGTCCCCTCAAAAGAGTCAACATTCTTCCTGTTGCCCCAGTGCAGGTCAGATAGCCCAATCTGAAAGGCTGGAATCTCTCAAATAATTTGTAGGTGAAAGGGCAGCAATTTAGGCCCAAAGATTTTTCTTTCTGTGCCATATCCCTCTATTCATGCCAGTCCATTCTACGCAAAGCAATCCTGCACAACTTCTCAGGACATGGGCATAATAGCAAGCTTCTCATACAAACTGCTAGCCCAGTCCAAGCAAAGATCTTTCTCACCTTCATAAGCCAAACCTCACATTCCATAGTTCTTACTGCATTCAGATCCTTCAACTCTGACCAGAATAGTCCATCAAGCTGTACTTACAGCCCTGCAAGGCATCTCTTAAGCCAAGGTTTCAAATCCTTCCACATTCCTCTTGAAAATCAGCTCTAAAAGGCCAAAGCCACACAGTCAGGTGTCTAGCAGCAATCCCACTCCTTATTACCACCTTATTGTTACAGTCAGGAGGCTCTCGTTGCTTGTAGAAATCACTAAACAAAAGCAGCTTCTGGAAAAAAAGAGGTTTATTTTGGATTACAGACTCAAGGGGAAGCTCCACGATAGCAGGGGAAAACGATGGCATGAGAGAGATGGACATCACCCCCTGGCCAACATAAGGTGGACCATAACAACAGGAAAGTGTGCCAAACACTGGTATGGGGAAACTGGCTATAATACCCATAAACCCACCCCCAACAATACACCACTTCCAGGAGGCTTTGATTTCCAATTGCCATCAGCTGGGGAACCTAACACCCAGAACACCTAAGTTTATGAGGGACACCTGAATCAAACTATCACATGTCTGATGGAGAAAAGAGTAATAGATAGAGGGTGTTTGGCAACACCCAATGGGCTGGTGGGGTCCAGGCAGAGAACGGTTGGCCTTCAGTCAATACCGAAGAGTGCCCTCAGCCAAGAGATGTCAGTTGCCATTTCATTATGTCTAGTCCCTTGTGATGGCACAAACTGAAAATAAAGGAGTAAAAAGAGAAATCTGCCAGCCCTCAAAAACATGGAGGCAAGGCTGCAAGGGCTGGTGTTTCTCAGTCCCTCTGGGAGAGCACTCACCTACCCTGTGTGTCTCAGAGGGTCCCTGTTCAGGTGCCAGCTGGGGGTTCCTGGGTTCTTGCTCTGGGGCTGGCCACAGTCCCCCTGAGGCACCCAGGCAACCGGGGTGGGTGAGCACACAAAAGTAAAAGACTTTTGGGAGGAGTTTTGTTGAACAGCTCACTCTGTTTATTGTCTGGAAAATGGGTATATAAGTATCTGAAAGCGAGGGCAGGACCCTAAGGGGATTGGTGAGTTTAAATGTTACCTATGACTAGGGATGTTCTTTCCAGCACATAGGCAATGGTGGGAGAGGGTGAGGTCAGGTAATCTAGAGTATCAGGAGGGTACTGGATGATAAGGAGTTTTCTAGGCAACAGGCCCAAGGTTACAGGGCTATGGGCAGAGCCTAAATTCAGGTGTTCCTGGCTTGGAGAGGGAGTAGCCTTCTGTAGCCCAGGTGTCCTTAGCCATGCCTGGCAGCTCAGGCTCCTCTCATGAAGGCTCCAGCATGTGCCTGCAGTGCCCAACAGTTTCTCAGCTGAATTATATCGAACCGTCTTTGAAGAACTGAAACTAATATTTATCAAACTGTTCCGCATAATTAGAGACCAGGGACTCATCCCTGACTGTTTTTCTGAAGGTAGAATCACCCTAATACAAAAACCAGACAGAAATGCAACAAGAAAAGAAAATTATAGGAGCTTAGATGCAAAGATCCTGAACAAAACCGTGCAAACCCTGTTTGCAGAAAAAGTGATCCTATCCATTAATGACCCGAAAGTCTCCATGTCAAAATTTCTAAAGGTGACTAATTCCTTCAGTAAAGTGGCATGAACAAAATCAATGCATAAAGTTAGTAGCTTTTGTATATGCAAAGGACAAATATGCAGAAAAAGATATCAGTGAGGCTTCCCCATTTCCAATACCAATAAAAGAAAATTAAATATCTTTGAATAACACTAAGGATGTGAAAGACCTATATAATGAAAACATTTAAAAAAAAAAAAAAACTGAAGAAAGGACTTGAGGAGATGGAAAGACCTCCCATGCTCCTAGCTGGGTAGAATTAATTTTGTGAAAATGGCAATTCTACAAAAAGCATTTTAAAGATTTAATACAATACCAATAAAATTACCAGCAGCATTCTTCACAGAGATTGAAAAATGATCTCAAAATTCATGTGAATGCCAGAAGGCCTCTTCTATACAAACATATCCTCAGAAAGAAAAAAAAAAAAAAAAAGAAAGCCCCTCTGGTGGTATCACCATGCCGGATTTAAAGATATATTGCAAAGCCATAGTGACAAATATGGCAAGGTACTGGAATAAAAGCAGAATCAATGCCGCAGAGGTGGCAGAAAGAATGTAAGAGCCAAAGGAAGGGTAGGACTTCTTACAACATGCTCCTCCAGACACAAAATGGCTTGCATATCCATGACCTCACCATGCCTGACACTACCTACACAAGACCATCATAAGAGGAGGAAAAGATCATGACATCAAAAGAGAGACTTATTCAGATGGGGAGGTGATATGATGGAGAATGGAATTTCAAAGGGGAAAGTGGGGGTGAGGGAGGGAATTACCATGGGATATTTTTTATAATCATGGAAAATGTTAATAAAAATTGAGAAAAAAAAAAGCAGAATCATAACCAAGGCGTGGTGCCATAATCCTTTAATCCCAGCACTTGGGAGGCAGAGGTAGGAGGATTGCCATGAGATTGAGGCCACCCTGAGAGTACGTAGTGAATTCCAGGTCAGCTTGAACAAGTGTGAAACTCTACCTCAGAAAATAAAAACAAACAGACAAATAAACAAAAAAGAACCAGAACACAGACCAATGGAACAGAATTGAAGACCTGGACCTTATATCAAATAACTACAGCTGCTTGCTCTTTGACAAAGGTGCCAATAATGTAGACTGGAGAAAAGACAACATCTCCAACAAATGGTGTAGAAAAATTGGATGACCATATTTAGAAAAAATAAAATTAGGCCCACTCTTTTTGCCATACACAAAAAAATCAAGTCCAAATGGATTAATGACCTCAATATAAGACCTGAAACTTTTCAACTACTGGAAGAAAAAAAATAGGAGGCACTCTCAACAATATAGAACTGAGAAAAGACTTCCTGAACAAACCCCAGTAGCCAAGGAAATTAGACAAACTCTCAACCAATGGGATCTCATGAAGCTAAAAAGCTTTTGTACAGTCAAACAAACCAATAGATTATCCACTGAATGGGAGAAAATCTTTGCCAGTTATCCTACTAACAGAAGCCTAACGTCTCATAAACAATAAAAAAAAAAAAAATCAAAAAACTGGGCTGGAGAAATAGCTTAGCAGATAAGCGCTTACCTGTGAAGTCTAAGGAGCCTAACTGCTCTTGCATTGGCTAACAGATCCATTCAGAGGAAAGAAAAACATATCAGGAAGTGAGAAACAAGTCAGAATTATATCCAGATAATGATTCTGCTTTCCATTGCCAAGCTCCCACTAGCCTTAGGCTATAAAAGTACCTAAACCCTTTTAATTCTCTATAAATTAATACTGGTTATCTCATTTAATTAGTGCTGACTTCACTCTGCATTGGAGAATCTGCTTCTGTTTTTCAGATGGGAACTAGACTTAAAGAGATAAACAACTCAGCATACTCTACCCTGGCCCAAGCTGAAACTACAGAGGAATTGGGGAAATGAGCAAGAATGCTGCTCTCTTAGTTAAGCTGATATGAGCACAAGGGGAAAGATATGGAGGATACTCAACACATACCAAACCAGACATCTAGATGCTCCTAAGTGCCCATCACTGAAAGAGACTTAAACTGCTCCCAGGATGACTCAGGTATTTTTGTGCAAGTGTGGGTGAAAAGATGGTTAGGTCCAGAAGTTGGGAAAAGTTGCACAGACATTGCCTCTCCCCCATAACGGACTGTTGTTCCCAAAATGCATGACCCACTATCCCCATGGGGTTGACTTGCATCCCCAGTGAGGAAGGCCTCTTCAGAAAAAGGGCAGGGACTTCCAGTTAAGATGGCAGCATAGGAACCACACCAAAGCAGCCTAGGGGAAAAAAAAGGGGGAAAAAAAAAAAAAGCAAAATACACTCTTCTACTAAAAAGTGAGGTGTATAAGAAAGAGGCAGAGGCAGGAGGATTGCCATGAGTTCAAGGCCACCCTGAGATGACAGAGTTAATTCCAGGTCAGCCTGGACCAGAGTGAGACCCTACCTTGAAAAACCAAAAGAAAAAAAAAAAAAAGAAAGAAAGAAAAAGAAAGAAATTATCAACAGCAGCATAGAAGTAGAGAGATCCAGAGCATCTAAAGCCCACATAGGCAGGCAGAATTGGCTCCAGCAGTGACAGCACCAGGTCCATGGTGCTACAGCTTCAAGACTCATCATGAGCTGTAGGAAAAGCCAGATGGGAGGATTTTCCACTCCAGAGCTATTCACAAACTCAAGAAAAGTGAAGGGAGAACAGCAGTGAACAACACAGGACCAGATTATAAAGTAGAGGATCATGTGGACCAGTGGGAGAACTAGTGCCACCATCCACAGCCTTTCCACCCCCACCACCAGCACAAGTGCCAGCAAGCACCAGAGACCAGGGGAAGGGAGCTCACCTACACAGCACCGACAACCAGAGCAGCAATCCAATGACCCACCAAGCCTACTTGAACCCACAGTGCACTAAAGAGGGACCCAAGCAGGAACACAGGATAACTGAGACCAAAATCAATGCAAAAGGTAACTGGGATTACACCAGCTCAGTACCTGCCAAATAAGCCTGCTGTTAGGCCTGAATGGGAAGTGCTAACTGCACCTTCCATATCAGGATAAATTATAGATTAAATCTGATGGATGGTCAAATTTGCCATTCTTAAATAAGCTTTATATTGGGTTTGATATTTCTTGCTTCTTGATTTATAGTGTCTTTATTTCCTCTACTCTCGTACATTAGGGAAGGGTCTTACTTGGTCACAAGCTGAGTTGGAACCCTCAGCAGACCAGAAATCTTACCCTCTTGTTGACAGGATTAAGGGTGTGGGGCACCACACACCCTAAGGGACAGTGACTTTGTTAGAGGATCTGGTTGTCATAATACTTACTCTTGTATAAATACTCTTTGTTGCTTTTCATTGAATGTGTACATTATTTATGAAGTTTTAGAATCTGCCTGTATTTTCTCCAACACTGCCTTCTTGAATGCTCTCATAGCAGGCAAACCCAACATAAGGGTCACTTTTGTAGATACTCTGAGAGTCTCGATAGCACACCTAGCACCTTAAGCTCCTAACCTGAAGATATATAACATCAGATAGATTGATACATCTAATAATACTGCAGCTAACTAAGAAAATCCAAGCATTAAATTAAAACAAGATGCAAAAATATATACATTAAAACATAAAAAACACCAAAAATCAAGACAATATATATCCACCAAAAAGCATTAATGTATCAAAAATGACCTCAAGTGAGAATGAGTTAGAGGAAATGCCTGAGAAAGATTACAAAAAAAATGATTATAAATATGCTCAAAGAAGTCAAAGAGGAAAACAAAAGAATAAAAAGGAAATCAAAGGAATCAAAAAAGAGACAGGAAAACAAATTAATGAAATAAAGAGGTCAAAACAAGGCATAAATAAGAAAATAGAAATAATAAAGAAAAACCAGTGACAATTACTGGCAATGAAGAACAAAGTTAATGAAATAAAAATCTCTATAGAAAATCTCACCAGTAGAATGGATGAAGGAGAGGACAGAATATTGGAACTAGAAGACCAAGTGGCAGATCTAATACAGTCCAACAATGAGAAAGATAAACTAAAAGGAAAGTATAAATGGGAATTTCAAGATATTTGGGACACTATGAAAAGATCAAACATAACAATTCAGGGTATAGTAGAAAGAGAAGAATTTCACTCCAAAAGCATAGTACACTTTTTGAACAAAATCATAGAAGAAAACTTCACCCAGATGGGGAAAGAGGTGCCAATTCAGACTGGGTTAAAAAACATAGGATACTTCAGTTTCTTTCCTCCAAGAAACTTGCCTTTCTACAAAGTAGGGGCAGTATCTAAGGGTGAAAGGTTGGAAAACAGTGTTCCAAGCAAGTGGGCTTAGAAAACAAGCAGGGGGTGATATCCTAATATCTGACAAGGTACACTTCAATTCAACATTAGTTAAGAAAGATAAGGAAGGTAACTATATTGATTACATGCACACTCTAACAAGAGGACATGACAATCCTAAACACATAGGGACCTAAAGTGGGGGCTCCCAACTTCATCAAACAAATGCTATAAGAACTAAGATCACAGATAACACCAGACACAGTTGTAGTGGGTGATTTCAATACCCCACACTCATCAATTGACAGGTCATCTTGGCAAGAAATAAACAGAGAGGCATCTAGACTAAATAAGGTCATAGAAGGAATGGACCTAACAGATATATACAGGACATTTCATCCAAAGGCTGCAGAATATACATTCTTTTCAGCAGCACATGGAACATTCTCTAAAATAGACCATATATTAGGACACAAAGCAAATCTTAACAAATTCAGGAAAATTGAAATAATTCCTTGCAATCTATTTGACCACAATGGAATCAAACTACAAATCAATAGCAAGAAAAGGTATAGAGCATATACAAAATCATGGAAACTGAGCAATGCAACACTAAATGATGAATTGATCAATGAAGAAATCAAGAAGGAAATCAAAAATTCATAAGTCAAATGATAATGAGAACTCAACATACCATATTGAGACACAATAAAAACAGTCCTAAGAGATAAATCTATAGATTTAAGTGTCTATATTAAGAAATTAGAAGAATACATCCCTGATACTGAAAACCTAAAACAGGGGCAGTCATGAGCCCTAGGGGTATAACATCAGCTGATGTCTGGAAAAATATATATACTATGCTTATCAAACTGCCCAGTTAGCACTTCTCTTCATATTTATACCCTTATATTAACACTATTCTCACTTTGGGTACAGAATCTTCTCTTCAGATGGCAGTGACCTTGGGATACCTCAGAAGGTATCATAGTGCTGGAAAAAAGTGACTGGAGTACTGAGTAACATCTCCATCACACCTGCCAAGGCTCAGGGTCCAATGTGGAAAAGGTGGTAGAAAGAATGTAAGAGCCAAAGGAAGGGTAGGACTCCTTACAACATGCTCCTCCAGACACAAAACGGTCTGGATATCCATAACCTTACAGTGCCTGACACTACCTACACAAGACCATCATAAGAGGATGAAAAGATCATGACATCAAAATAAAAGAGAGACTTATAGAGATGGGGAGGGGATATGATGGAGAATGGAATTTCAAAGGGGAAAGTAGGGGGGTTGGAGGGTAGTACCATGGGATTTTTTATTTATTTATTTATTTATTTATTTATTTGAGAGCGACAGACACAGAGAGAAAGACAGAGAGAAGGAGAGAGAGAATGGGCGCGCCAGGGCTTCCAGCCTCTGCAAACGAACTCCAGACGCGTGCGCCCCCTTGTGCATCTGGCTAACGTGGGACCTGGGGAACCGAGCCTCGAACTGGGGTCCTTAGGCTTCACAGGCAAGCACTTAACCGCTAAGCCATCTCTCCAGCCCGGATTTTTTTTTTTATAATCATGGAAAATGTTAATAAAATTTGAGAAAATTGATTAATTAATTAATTTTAAAAAACGAAATTGGAAAGGTCTCAGGTAAACGACCTAATGTGTCAACTTAAAGCCTTGGAAAGAGACGACCAAGGCAAACCAAAATCTGCACATGGGAAGAAATAATGAAGACTAGGGCAGAAATTAATGAAATAGAAACCAAAAAAAAAAAAAATCCAAAGAATCAAGGAAACAAAGAGTTAGTTCTTTGAAAGGATAAACAAGATTGATAAACAATTAGCAAATTTGACCAAATGAAAGAGAGAAGAGACACAAACTAATAAAATTGGAGATGAAAAAAGCACTATCACAACAGATACCAGAGAAATACAAAAAATCATAGGGACATACTATAAAAACATATACTCCACTATGTATAAAAATCTGAAAGAAATGAATGATTTCCTTGATTAATATGACCTAACTAAATTAAATCAAGATGAGATTAATCACTTAAATAGACCTATAACAAGTGTCGAGATCCAAGCAGTTACCAAAAATCTCCCAACTAAAATAAGTCCAGGCCCAGATGGATTCACTGCTGAATTTTACAAGACTTCAGACAAGAACTAACACCATTGCTTCTTAAGCTTTTCCATAAAATAGAAAAAGAAGGAATGCTACCAAACTCCTTCTTTGAAGCCAGCATCACCCCGATACCAGAACCAGGCAAAGATAGAACAAAAAAAGAAAATTGCAGACCAATCTCCCTCATGAACACAGATGCAAAAATTCTCAACAAAATATTGGCAAACAGAATACAAGACTACATCAGAAAGATCATTCATCCTGCCCAAGTAGGCTTCATCCCAGAGATGCAGGGATGGTTCAGCATATGCAAATCGATAAATGTAATACATTATATAAATGGACTGAAGGACAAAAATCACATGATCATCTCATTAGATACAGAGAAAGCATTTGACCAAATCCAACATACCTTCAAAATATAAGTCCAACAGTGACTGGGAATAGAAGAAACATATCTCAATGTAATGAAGACTATTTATGACAAGCCTACAGCCAAAATATTACTAAATGAAGAAATACTAGAAGCCTTTCCAATAAATGAGGAACAGGACAAGGGTGTCCACTGACCCCATGTTTTAAAAGTTTTAGCCATAGCAATAAGGCAAGAGACCCACATAAAAGGGATACAAATTGGAAAGGAAGAGATCAAGTTGTCATTATTTGCAGATGACATGACTCTGTACATAAAGGACCCTAAAGACTCTACCAGCAAATTGTTAGAGCTGATAAACACCTATAGCTATGTAGCAGGATACAAAATAAGCACACAAAAATCAGTAGCCTTCCTCTATGCTAACAACAAACAAAGGATGAAATCACAGAATCATTCCCATATATCACAATTGCATCAAAGAAAATAAAGTACCTTGGAATAAACCTAACCAAGGAAGTAAAGGAACTCTCCAATAAAAATGACAAAACACTCAAGCGAGAAATTGCAGAGGACACTAGGAAATTGAAAAACATCCCTTGTTCCTGGATAGGAAGAATTAATATTGTGAAAATAGCAATCTTACCAAAAGCAATCTACACATTTAATGCAATCCCCATCAAAATTCCAATGACATTCTTCACAGAAATGGGAAAAAAATCCAAAAATGCATTTGGATTCACAAAAATCCTCAAATATCTAAAATAATACTGTCCAACAAAAATAAGGCTGGTGGTATCACCATACCAGATTTTAACCTATGCTACAGAGCCATAGTAACAAATACAGCATGGTACTGGCACAAAAGCAGACATGTAGGTCAGTGGAATAGAATAGAGGACCCAGATGTAAGTCCAGGTAGCTATAGCCACCTGATATTCAATAAAAATACCAAAAATACTCATTAGAGAAAAGACAGGCTCTTCAGCAAATGGTGTTGGGAAAACTGGATATGTATTTCTAGAAAGATGAAAATAGATTCTTCTCTCTCTCCACATACAAGAACTAAGTCCAAATGGATTCAAGACCTTAACATCAGATCTGAAACTCTGATACGGCTAGAGGAAAAATTAGGGGAAACCTTTCAACATATTGGTCTTGGCAAAAACTTTCTGAATATAACTCCAATTGCTCAGGCAATAAAACCACAGATTAACCACTGGGACCTCATGAAATTATAAAGGTTTTGTACTGCAAAGGACACTTGAATAAAGCAAAGAGGCAACATACAGAATGGGAAAAAATCTTTGCTAGCTATATATCTGACAACGGATTAATATCTAGGATATACAGAGAACTCAAAAAGTTACATAATAAGAAATCAAATAAGCCAATTAAAAAATGGGCTATGGAGCTAAATAGAGAGGTCTCAAAAGAAGAAATACAGACTTCTGATTAAGATAGTGGTGTAGGTACCACACCAAAGCAGCCTAGGGGGGTAAAAGACCAAAAAAACTCAGCAAAATACACACTTTTACTAAAAAGTGAGGTGTATAGGAAATTGAAGTAGCAGCAGAGAAGTAGAAGAGATCCAGAGCATCCAGAGCCCACACAGGCCGGCAAAAGCAGCCCCGGCAGCTATGCCAACGGTGGCGGTGGCAGCAGGGCACCAGAAAGCCACCAGACTGGCTCCAGCAACAGGAAAAGCCAGGTGCAGGGAGTATCCACTCACACTGGTGCTCTCCACAACTCAAGAAATGTGAACATAGAGTGGCAGTGAGCAACGGAGAAGCAGACCACGAGATAGAAGAACACATGGAACAGCGAGAGAACTAGAGCAGCTGCAGCTCCCTCCCCTCCCCCACTGCCTGAGCCCAGCTCCAGCGAACAGAGCAGCGGTCCCAGGACTGTCCATGCCAACTTGAGCCAACAGTGGGACCCAAGCAGGAGCAGAGTCCGGCAGCAATATCAGTGGCTCCGGCATGGGTACAGTGGCTCCAGAAGCAGTAGATCCAGTAGCGGCAGCAGCAGACCCAGCAACAGCAGCTTCAGCAGCAGCAATGGCTACAGCAGTGGCAGGTACAGCAGTAGCAGGAGAAGCAGCAGCAGCGGTGGACCCAGCAGCAGCAGCAGAGGCAGCAGCAGTGACGGACCCAGTAAAGGAAGCTTTAGGAGCAGCAGTTCCAGCAGCAGGTGTGCTGATCTGCAGGGCCACAGTTGCCAGGCTTGGTTTTCCCCACAGGAAAAGCCAGTTCAAAGTTCCAGAAATCAGAACAGCAGCCTGATGACCCAGGCAGCAGCTTGGCTGAGACCAAAATCATTCAAGGTAATTGGGATAGTACCAGGGAAGGGTCTCACTTGGTCACAAGCTGACTTGGCTCCCTCAACAGACCAAAAATCTTAACCTCTTTGTTGATAGAGGATAGGTTGTTATAATAACTACTCTTGCATACATACTTGGGGCTATTTTTGATTGAATGTGTACAGTGTTTAGTTAAATTTTAGAATCTACCTGTATCATATTCCACTCAGCCTACTTGAATACTCCCATAGCAGGGAAACTCAACACCTAGAAACACCTTTGTAGATACTCTGAGAGTCTTAAGAGCCACACCTAACACCTTAAGCTCCTACCCTGAAAATATATAACATCAAATCAACTGATACAGCTAAGAATACCCAGCTAGCTAGAAAATCCAAGCATTAACTTAATCCAAGATGCAAAAATATATACATTATAACACAAGAAACACTAAAAAGCAAGCGATATAAATCCACCTAAAAGTATTAATGGATCAGAAATGACCTCCAGTGAGAACGAGTTAGAGGAAATACCTGAGAAAGATTTCAAAAGAATGATTGTAAATATGTTCAAAGAAGTCAGAGAACAAATCAAAGGAGTCAAAGAGGAACTCAAAGAGGAAATCAAAGGAATCAAAGAAGATGCAAGACACCAATTTCATGAAATAAAGAAGGCAATACAAGATATAAATAAGGAAATAGAAATAATAAAGAAAAACCAGTCAGAATTGCTAGCAATGAAGAACACAGTTAATGAAATAAAAAAATCTGTAGAAAATCTCACCAGTAGAATGGATGAAGGAGAGGACAGAATATCTAAGCTAGAAGTCAAGGTGCCAGATCTAATACAGTCCAACAAAGAGAAAGACAAACTTATAGAAAAGTATGAGTGGGGATTTCAAGATATTCGGACACTGAAAAGATCACATATAAGAATTCAGGGCATAGTAGAAGGAGAAGAATTCCACTCCAAAGGCATAGTAGGCATCTTCAACAAAATCATAGAAGAAAACTTCCCCCAAATTGGGAAAGAGGTGCCAATGCAGATACATGAAGCCTTTAGAACCCCAACCAGACTAAACATGGAAAGACCCTATCCTCGCTCTATTATAATGAAACTGACAAACACACAAACCAAGGAAAAAATATTGAAAATAGTTAGAGAGAAAAATCAAGTTACCTAAAAAGGCAAGCCCATCAGGATTACAGTAGATTATTCCACACAAACTTTAAAAGCCAGAAGGGCTTGGAGTGATATATTCCAGGTTCTGAAAGATAACAGCTGTCAACCAAGGTTACTTTATCCTGCAAAACTATCCATTCAAATACATGGAAAAATAAGGATATTCCATGACAAAAGCAGGTTATAGGAGTATATGAAGACAAAACCAGTTCTACAGAAAATACTTGATAGAATCCTCCATGCTGAAGAAAAGGAAAAGCACACATATAAGGAACCTAGAAAAAAACAAGCAATACTCAAATACTAGTTAACACAAGAGAGCACAGGTAGAACCGGAACAACAACAACAAAAAAAATGGCAAACATAAATACACACCTTTCAATAATATCTCTTAATATTAACGGCCTCAATGCCCCAACAAAAAAGCATAGGTTGCCGGGTGTGGTGGCACGTGCCTTTAATCCCAGCACTCAGGAGGCAGAGGTAGCAGGATTGCCATGAGTTCGAGGCCACCCTCAGACTCCATAGTGAATTCCAGGTCAGCCTGGGCAAGTGTGAGACCCTACCTCAAAAAATCAAAAAAAAAAAAAAGGTATAGGTTTGCAAACTCCCCGTTCTACAAAAGATAGACATTATCTTAGGATGAAAGGTTGGATGATGGTGTTTCAAGCAAATGGGCCCACAAAACAAGCAGGGGTTGCTATCCTAATATCTGCCAAGGTAGACTTTAGTCCAACATTAGTCAAGAAAGATAAGGAAGGTCACTTTATATTAAGGGCACACTCCAAAAGGAGGACATTACAATCCTAAACATATATGCACCTAACATGGGGGATCCCAAATTCATCAAACAAACACTATTGGAACTAATGTCACAGATAACACCAAACACAGTGGTGGTGGGTGACTTTGACACTCTACTCTCATCAATTGACAGGTCATCCCAACAAAAAATAAACAGAGAGGCATCTGGACTAAATGAGGTCATAGAAGGAATGGACCTAACAGATATATACAGGACATTTCATCCAAAGGCTGCAGAATATACATTCTTTTTAGCAGCACATGGAACATTCTCTAAAATAGACCATATATTAGGACACAAAGAAATCTTAACAAATTCAGGAAAATTGAAATAATTCCTTGCATTCTATCTGACCACATTGGAATTAAACTACAAATCAGTAGCAAGAAAGGCTATAGACCATACACAAAACCATGGAAACTAAATAAAACACTACAAAATGATGAATGGGTCAATGAAGATATCAAGAATGAAATAAAAAAATTTATATTCATACGATAAAGAAAACTCAACATATCAAAATCTCTGGGACACAATGAAGGTAGTTCTAAAAGGTAAATTTATAGCCTTAAGTTCCTATATTAAGAAATTAGAAAGGTCGCAAGAAAAGGACCTAATGCTTCACCTTAAAGCCTTGGAAAAAGAAGAAAAGGGCAAACCAAAAATCAGTAGACGGGAAGAAATATTAGGACAGAAATTAATGAAATAGAAACAAAGAAAAAAAAGCAATCCAAAGAATTAATGAAACAAAGAGTTGGTTCTTTGAAAGGATAAACAAGATTGATAAACACCTAGCAATCTGACCAAAAGAAAGAGAGGAGACACAAATTAATAAAATCAGAGATGAAAAAGGTAACATCACAACAGATTCAAGAGAAATTCAAAAATCATAGGGACATACTATAAAAGCATATACTACACAAAGTATGAAAATCTGAAAGAAATGGATGATTTCCTTGATTTATATGACCTACCTATATTAAATCAAAATGAGATTAATCACTTAAATAGACCTATAACAAGCATGGAGATCCAAACAGTTATCAATCATCTCCCAACTAAAAACAGCCCAGGACCAGATCGATTCACTGCTGAATTTTACCAGACCTTTAAGGAAGAGCTAACACTATTGCTTCTTAAGCATTTCCAGGAAAAAGAAAAAGAAGGAATTCTACCAAACTCCTTCTATGAGGCCAGCATCACCCTGATACCAAAACCAGGCAAAGATTGAACAAAAAAAGAAAATTACAGACCAATCTTCCTTATGAACCTAGATGCAAAAATTCTCAATAAAATATTGGCAAACAGAATACAAGAGTATATCAAAAAGATCATTCACCCTGACCAAGTAGGCATTATCCCAGAGATGCAGGGATGGTTCAATATATGCAAATCTGTAAATGTAATACATTATATAAATGGGTTGAAGGACAGAAATCACATGATCATCTCATTGGATGCAGAGAAAGCACTCAACAAAATCCAACATCCCTTCATGATAAAAGTCCTACAGAGACTGGGAATAGAAGGAACATATCTCAATATAATAAAGCCTATTTGTGACAAGCATACAGCCAAAATATTACTAAATGGGGAAAAACTGGAAGCTTTTCCACTCAAATCAGAAACAAGACAAGGGTGTCCACTGTCCCCACTTATATTTAATATCATTTTGGAAGTGTTAGCCATAGCAATAAGGCAAGAGACACACATAAAAGGGATACAAATTGGAAAGGAAGAGATCAAGTTATCATTATTTGCAGATGACATGATTCTATACATAAAGGACCCTAAAGACTCTACTAGCAAACTGTTAGAGCTGATAAATACCTACAACCATGTAGCAAGGATACAAAATAAATACACAGAAATCAGTAGCCTTCCTATATGCTAACAACAAAGGGAGGATGAAATCAGAGAATCACTCCATTCACAAGTGCATCAAAAATAAATAAATAAATAAATAAATAAAGTACCTTGGAGTAAACCTAAGGAAGGAAGTAACGAATCTCTACATTGAGAACTTTAAAACGCTCAAGCGAGAAATTGCAGAAGACACAAGAACGTGGAGAAACATCCCTTGTTCCTGGATTGGAAGAATCAATATTGTGAAAATGGCAATCTTATCAAAAGCAATCTACACATTTAATGCAATCCCTATCAAAATTCCAGAAGCATTCTTCATGGAAATAGAAAAAAAAAATCCAAAAATTCATTTTGAATCACAAAAAACCTCTAATATCTAAAATAATACTAACCAACAAAAATAAGGCTGGTGGTATCACCATACCTGATTTTAACCTATACTACAGAGCCATAGTAACAAAAACAGCATTGTACTGGCACAAAAACAGACATTTAGATCAGTGGAACAGAATAGAGGATCCAGATGGAAGCACAAGTAGCTATAGCCACCTGATATTCAATAAAAATGCCAAAAATACTCATTGGAGAAAAGACAGCCTCTTTAGCAAATGGTATTGGGAAAACTGGATATATATCTGCAGAAGGATGAAAATAGATTCTTCTCTCTAGCCATGCACAAGAATTAAGTCCAAATGGATTCAAGACCTTTACACCAGACCTGAAACTCTGAAATTGCAAGAGCAAAAAGTAGGGGAAACCTTCAACATATTGGTCTTGGCAAAGACTTTCTGAATACAACCCCAATTGCTCAGGCAATAAAACCACAGATTAATCACTGGGACCTCATGAAATTACAAAGATTTTGTACAGCAAAGGACACTGTGAATAAAGCAAAGAGGCAACCTACAGAATGGGAAAAAATCTTTGCCAGCTATATATCTGATAGAGGATTAATATCTAAGATATACAAAGAACTCAAAAAGTTAAATAATAACTAATCAAACAAGCCAATCAAAAAATGGGCTATGGTGCTAAATAGAGCATTCTCAAAGGAAGAAGTACAAATGGCATATAAGCATCTAAAAAAATGTTCTACGTCACTAGTCATCAATGAAATGCAGATTAAAACTACATTGAGATTCCATCTCACTCCTGTCAGAATGGCCACCATCATGAAAACAAATGATCATAAATGTTGGTGGGGATGTGGAAAAAGAGGAACCCTTCTATACTGTTGGTTTGAATGCAATCTGGTATAGCCATTGTGGAAAACAGTGTGGAGGTTCCTAAAACAGCTAAAGATTGATCTACCATATGACCCAGGTATAGCACTCCTAGGCATATATCCATAGGACTCATCTCATTTCCTTAGAAGTACATGCTCAACCTTGTTTATTGCTGTTCAATTTATAATAGCTGGGACATGGAAACAGCCTAGATGTCCCTCAACTGATGAGTGGATAATGAAGATGTGGCACATTTATACAATGGAGTTCTACTCAGCAGTAAAGAAAAATGAAGTTATGAAATTTGCAGAAAAATGGATGGACCTGGAAAGGATTATACTAAGTGAGGTAACCCAGGCCCAGAAAGCCAAGCACCACATGTTCTTTCTCTATGTGGATTCTAGCTGCAGATGATTGGGCTTCTGCATGAGAAGGAAAATACTTAGTAGCAGAGGGCAGTAAGTTAATAAGGAGACATAAAGGGAAGAGAAAGGAAGGGAGGAGGGTACTTAATAGGTTGGTATTTTATATATGTAACTACAATGATTGAGATGGGGAGGTAATATGATGGAGAATGGAATTTCAAAGGGGAATGTGTGTGGGGGGGGAGGGAATTCCCATGGGATATATTTTTATAATCATGGAAAATGCTAATAAAAATTAAAAAAATTAACAAAAGAGGAAATACAGATGGCATATAAGCATCTTAAAAATGTTGAATATCCCTAGTCAACAAAGAAATGCAGATTAAAACTACATTGAAATTCCATCTCACTCCTGTCAGATTGGCTACCATAATGAAAACAAATGATCATAAATGCTGGCGGGGATGTGGAAAAAGTGGAACCCTGTTGGTGGGAATGCAGTCTGGTCCAGCCATTGTGCAAATCAGTGTGGAGATTCCTAAAACAGCTAAAGATTGAATTACCATATCACCCAGCTATAACACTACTAGGCATATGTGCTAAGGATTCATCTCATTTCCTTAGAAGTACATGCTTAACTATTTTTATTGCCACTCAATCTGTAATAGCTCGGAAATGGAACCAGCCTAGATGTCTCTCAACTGATGAGTGGATAATGAAGATATGGCACATTTATACAATGGAGTTCTAGTCAGTAGTAAAGATAAATGAAATTATGAAATTTGCAGGAAAATGGATGGATCTGGAAAGAATTATACCTAAGTGAGGTAACCCAGGCCTAGAAAGCCAAGCGTCGAATGTTCTCTGTCATATGTGGATCTTAGCTACAGATGACTGGGCTTCTGTGTGAGAAGGAAAAAACTCAGTAGCAGAGGCCAGTGAGCTAAAAAGGAGATATAAAGGGAAGAGAAAGGAAGGGAGGAAGGTACTTAATAGGTTGGTATTGTATAAATGTGTTCCGTCCCGCAGGACCTAGTTATTCATGGGGGCGAGGAGGACCCTAACCTGAAATAAGATGGGCGAGAGAGAAGAAGAGACTCAAGCAAATATACACTTGTCAAGAGTCCAATTTTATTGAGCCACAGCGGCCTTTTTAAGGGGTTAGGGTTAGGGTTTTTGGGTGAGGGAGGGGCTGGAGGAGGCAGGTGATGGAAAGTTACAGAATCTTCTTGGCCTTTGCCCTAGGACAGTTTGCGGTTGTTCTGAGAAGTCACATTATAGTTCTCACGTCTCTGCAGCCTCCAGGCAGGATGTTAATCAGTTAGGTGTGACAGGGTGGGGGGATGAGAAAAGGTCAAAAGTTGTGCAGGGCAGAAGTTATCTCAGGACAGATGTTTGCTCAGGGCAGAGGTTATCTCAGGGCAAAGGTCTGTTCAGGGCTCATCTCCTTGTCTCCAACATAAATGTAAGTAGAAGAATAGATTAATGGGGGTGAAAAGGCCCAAAGTGAGGTCAGGGGAAGAGATTGAGTAAAGGAAAGGTGGAGGGAGGGCTAATCAAATCTAAGAGGATTTAAATAAATCATATGGAATCCTCCAGTTTTGGACAATGGAACACTGAGGAGCCATAGATAATTGCTAGAAACTTTTCAGTGCCAGGGATGGGATACCTTCCAGTGAGTTCTTGGCCAGGAATGTCCCTGATGCCACCAAATCATTATAGGCCATTGCCAAGGATTTTGGTTTCCCTCCAGGAATAGATGGTAAGACCCTATTGCTGAAGATTCCACATACTTGGGCTGCAAGGCCACTGAGAAATCCTGCTGGAACTGAGCGGCTAGCCTCCTCCATGTAGACCAGCTGACAGAAAGCTGGAAGAAGCCTTTCTGCAGCAGTTCAATGGGAGAAAGGATACCACCAGTGAAGATACTCAGAAGTGGACCCTGCAAGCCTTATAATTGGCCATCCAGGCCCTATGAGCCAACTGGTGCAATAGTGGCACATTAACATGGTGGAAACCAACTGTCCTCCAATTGGACTGGAGGCCCGCTGCATGGGATGGTATCCATCCCTGATACTGAAAACTTAAAACAGGGGTAGTCATGAGCCCTAGGGGTATAAGTCTGATGTATGGATAAATGTAAAACATATGCTCATCAAACTGCCCAAAAATCACTTTTCTTACTATTCATACCATTATATTTATGCTACTCTCACCTTGGGTCTCTTTTCAGATGACAGTGACCTTGGGATGACTCAGAAGTTATCATAGTCCTGGAAAGGAGTAATTGGAGTACTGAATAACATCTTGATCACACATTCCAAGGCTCAAGGTCTAATGCAGAAGAGGTGGCAGAAAGAATGTAAGAGCCTATGGGGGTGGGGGACTATTGCTGGAGGTTGATCTTAAGTTCAGCCCTAAGGAGTGTGGAGAGCAGCTTGGAGTTCTGGCTGTTGGTGCTTTTTGGCATTTGCTGGCTATTTGATGGTATCTCCCTGCTTGGCTCTATGGAATTAAGCCAGCTTCTGCCACTTATGGTGTTCCCCTATAATTTGTAAGTCTGAAATAAACCCTTCCCTCCTATAAAAAAAAAAAAGAATGTAAGAGCCAAAGGAAGGGTAGGACTCCTTACAATATGCTCCCTCCAGACATAAAATGGCCTGGATATCCATGATCTCATAGTACCTGACACTACCTACACAGGACCATTATTAAGTAGGAGGAAAAGATCATGGCCTCAAAATAAAAGAGAGACTGATTGATATCGGGAAGGGATATGATGGAGAATGGAACTTCAAAGGGTAAATTGGAGGGAGGGAGTGAGGATATTACATGGGATATTTTGTGTAATCATGGAAAATGCTAATAAAAATTGAGGGGAAAAAAAGCCAGTCTACCTGGTCTGTGAGCTGCAAAAAAAAAGAGAAATGAATTTTCCCCTTAGGTTTGCCTTCATTGTGTCCCATAAATTTTGGTAAGTTGTGTTTTCATTATCATTCAATTCTAGAAATTTTACAATTTTCTTTTTTTTATTTCTTCGACAACCCATTCATTGTTTAAAAGCATGTTGTTTAGTCTCCAGTAGCTAGTGGAGTTCTTAATGTGTCTCTTGTTATTAAATTCTAGCTTTAAAGCATTGTGCTCTGATATGATGCAGGAAGTTACTTTAATTTTCCTAAAGTTATGGAGGCATGCTTCATGGCCTAATGTAGGGCCTCCTGTAGAGAAGACTCAATTGACCGCTGAGAGGAATGTGCATTCTGTAGATTTGGGATAGAAAGTTTCTGTTGAAGTCTGGTAGATCTAGTTGATCTATGGTGGTGTTGTGCTCTATTATTTCACTGTTGATTTTCTGCTTGGATGACCTGTCTATTGACGATAGAGAAATATTGAAGTCTCCAACTATGATGGGGTTGGTGTTTATTTCTATTTTGTTGTCAAGTAGGTTTTATTTTATAAACTGTGATGCACCTGTGTTTCTGTGATTGTGATATTTTCACGTTGGATCATTCCCTTGATGAATAAGTACTGGCCTTCTTTGTCCTTTTCATTACTTTTGGTTTGAAGTCTATTTTACCAGATATTAATATATAGCAATAGCAGCTATTTTCTTATTTCCATTTGCTTAGAATATCATTTTTCATCCTCTCAACCTGAGGAAATTTCTATCTTTAGTGGTGATGTGGGTTTCTTGAAGACAACAGACAGAACGGTCCTTTTTTTTTTTAAAATCTACTGTTAATTTGTGTCTTTTGATGGATGAGTTAAGACCATTAATATTTAAGGTTATAACTGTGAGGTTTAACTTAATCTCTACCATGATGAAGTGTTTTGTGGGGTTTGATATTTTTTTCTGTTTTGTACTTTTTTGAGCCTGGTCTAGTTTTGGTTATTGTGATCTTCTTGTTGGCTCTTGAAATTGGTTGTTTGACTCTTCTGTGTGAAATATTCTTGAATTATTCTCTGTAAGTTTGGATTTGTGTTTATATGACCATAGAGTTGACTTTTTTATGGAAAGTTTTCCTTTCACCATGAATTATGAGGGATACTTTTACTCGGTAGAGCAGCTTGGCTTGGAAGCCATAGATTTTTAGACTTTGAAGTGATCCATTTAAGGCCCTTCTAGAATTCAGGGATTCCATTGAGAAATATGAGGTAATTCTGATGGAATTGCCTTTGCATGTGCTGAGTTGTTTCTCTCTTACTGCTTCTAGAGTCTGTCTTCATTTTCATTGTTAAGAGTGTTAGCTGTTATGTGTCTTAGAGTTTCTTATTTTGTCCTGTCTCTTTGGTATTCTGTGGGATTCTTGTATCTGGATGGGTTTCTCTTTTCAGAGATTGGGAAATTTTTCCTCAATAATTTTTTTGAGTATGTTCTCTATACCTCTGGCCTGGAATTCCTCTCCTTCTAGTATATCCATGATCCAGATATTTGGTCATTTTAGGGTATTCCACAGTTCCTTTTCATTCTATGCACTTGATTTTTTGAACTAACGAAGTTTTTGGACTCCTGGTTTATCAGGTCAGATGTTTTGTCTCCCACCTGAGTAATGCTGTTAGTGAGAGGTTCTAGAGGGGTTTTTATAAAGTCTAGTTTGTTTGTTTGTTTGTTTTTTGTCTTTTGTTGTGTAATTTTACATTATTTCCATCTTTTTAAAATATTATTTCCATCTTTTTTTTGAGTTATAATTTCAGTTAGAGTTCTGATTTTCTTGAATCTTCCTGGAATTCATTCTTGCATTTGATCAAGTATTCATTAAGCTTAATCAATTGATTATTGAGATCTTCCATTTCTTGGCTCACCTTCAATTCATTTATATCACTTTTGAGGGTTCTAATGTTTTCTTCAATCAAGTTAAGCCTATTGTCAAAAGCTGAATGCCCTAAGAGTCGATTCTGCTCAATTTCATTGATATAATTGTTAGACTTTTTAATGGTTTGCTTCCAGTTGACCTTTTGATCAGGTTCTCATTGGTTGTTGTGTTTTCATTTTGGGATTTCATTTCTGTTGATTTCC
The DNA here is from genome assembly GCF_020740685.1 of Jaculus jaculus. NCBI lineage: Eukaryota > Metazoa > Chordata > Mammalia > Rodentia > Dipodidae > Jaculus > Jaculus jaculus. Next base: position 70,941,409 of record NC_059104.1, read on the forward strand.
CTATGATTTTATTAGAGGCTTCCACTGTGGGACTAGGCATCCTTTGTGGAGATCTCTCAGTTTTCTGACTTTCATTGACTTTTTTGCATTGAGGTCTACATATCTTGGGGAAACACTTTATTCTATTGAGGAGGAATTAAGTATTTGACCTTGTAGGATCTTCAGAGGGTGTGCTGTTTTAAATGTGAACTGAATTGGTGTACTGGTGTACAATGGGGTAATAACCACAGATGCACAGATTGTGGAGATTTCAGGTACATCAAAGATACCTGGTGAACTGGGAGCTCTGGCATATTTACTCCACTTGCATGTACTATTCAGCACACAGAGATCATGGGTTGGAGAACCAGGAGCCAGAAAGCTGGAGACCCAGGGGCAAGAGGTCATTTCCTACAGTGGCCTGTGTACCCTCTGACTCAGTGCAATCCACCCAGGGGCCAATCACCATACCAAAGCAAAAGACCTGCTTCCATAGCCTAAACACAGGGACCAGGCCTGACCACGTCAGAAGCAGGAGGACTGGGACCAGGGAACTGGATGGTAGGTAACCAACCAGGATCTCAGGCCTACTCACTCTGTTCACCTTCTGGAGCAGGGTATACAGGAACTAGGGACATAGGAGCCCTTCAATCAGGAAGGCAGAGCAAGGAGCCTGTTTCCACAACCAGCTCACATGGTACAGGCCACCCTGAGCTAGCTGCAGGGGAACCTACCAGGACCAGAGAACTGGTAGGAGCTAGGGAACAGGGAAATCTGGCATACTCACCTCCTTATTTCCATTTTTCCTATACGTTCTATTTTTCCTAAACAGAAACTAATTTCAGGATAACTGATATTTTTGATTAATTAAACTCTTACTATTATTGATAGTTAAGATTTTCAGCATAGACTCACTTTATTGAATGTGAATTTAAATATGACTATTTAAAATGAGTACTGTCATTACAGGTCAAGAGTTACGGCAAAACCAACATGCTACAAATGTGAAAGCTTTAACCTTAAGAAAGCAATCATTATTTTATTGAATATTGCACCCACTCATACTTACATCTACTGTTTATGAAATAGAGCTTATTAAAAATATTTTAATATAGCCAGGCATGGTGGTACATGCCTTTAATCCCAACACTCAGGAGACAGAGGTAGGAGGATTCCCATGAGTTTGAGGCCACCCTGAGACTCCATAGTGAATTCCAGGTCAGCCTGGGCTAGAGTGAGACCCTACCTCGAAAAACCAAAAAGAAAGTTTTTTTTTAATATAGATTTCAAGCTTAAAAGAAAGATAGGTACTAAGACAGTAAGTAAGTTGTGTGAGTATAGGCTAGGCTTCTCTAAGAGTGAGTCAGAGAAAGGCATACCCCTATGTGGGTATAGATTTCTCAAGGGAGAGTAACCATTTACATCTACTTTAATTAATCATATGCTAAAAGATTAAGCTCATGGATTTTATGGCTGCATAAAGAATGATTTTAAGGGCTGGGGAGATGGCTTAGCAGTTAAGGTGTCTGCCTGCAAAGCCAAAGGACCCAGGTTCAATTCTACAGTACTCAAGTAAACTAGATGAAAAAGGTGGCATATGCATCTGGAGTTTATATACAGCAGCTGGGGGCCTTGGAATGCCCATTCTCTCTCCCTCTCTCTCCCTCTGTCTCTCTCTCTCTCTCTCTCTCTCTCTCTGTCTCTCTCTCTCTCTCTCTCTGTCTCTCTTCCTCCCTCTCTCCCTCCCTCCCTTTTTCTTTCTCCCTCAAACAAATAAATAAAATTTAAAAATAAAATCATTTTAAAAATAAGTATTTTAATAATTTGTTTTATTTGGAGGAAGGAGTAATGATGGATCGTTTAATAAGCATCAATAAATGAAAAAATGCTTTTCCTGGAAAACAGGTCTGTGGTGGCAGGAAAAGCTCATTACATTCATTATCTGAGTACTTCAGTAAATGTGATTAAGGGTCAGAAATGACATAACAAGATTTTGTCTATGAGAAACCAGAGCCTGGTTATTTCATCTAAAAATGGAGTCATTTAACGGCCACTTAGGACTCAGACACAGAAGTGGTCTTCTGTCAGCAGCTTTGTTGTCTGGGACAAAGTAGAACCCAGCATTCACCAAAAGGAGGTGCGGCCTTCTGCAACAGGCTTTTTCAAAGAAAAAGAAGCCATTTATGACTTGATATTTGTGTAACTCATCCATCCTTCAGGAAGTTCTCTGTTTTCACTGAGTTTGACATGAAGTGAAACTACATGAAGTCAAGAGATATTGTCTAACAAGATGCTTACATCATTAACAATTTGAGATTATAACTACCATCCTTAAAATATGATTTGGATTTGGTCAAATAAAAACACATCTATCTACCCTTTCTAGAAAAACTGTATTATATCCCATGTTCCAAAGGTCTTGTGAAACTTTAAATTTAGGACCTTTGGCTCATCACTGTTTTATTTCTTTCTAACTTGGTTTCCATCTTATGTTAATCTAATAATTGACTCATTCATTCATTAAAATATAAAGCATTTAAAAGAAGGATGAGAAGAGTTATGCTGTATTAAATATTTAAATAACATAAGGCCATAAGATACAATAAGATTTAGCTCAAAATGAATGGGAAAAGGAGTTTTCAGGAGAAGCATCTGTGTGGACAATAATGATTCAGAGAAGTTTTACTTAAAGTCTCCTTAAGTAAAACTTCCTAGGAGCTCACACTTATACCCTTCCTGACTCCAGGTACTGATTAATGTAACCTTCCTCTAATCCTTTCTCAATACAAAAATAAGGGAACCACCCCACCCTTATGAATTTCTCAAAATAATGTCACATAAAGTCCTTTCTGCCTTCTGTTATACCTGTAGCCCATTTAGTCTTATATCTATCACCCAATGGTCTTGTTTCCTTGCTAAGAAACTCATATATCAGTTATAGGTACAAATGTTTCTACTTCCTAAGCTAACTCCAAGAATTAGTTTGATTGAACTAATTCAAAGAATTGCACTCAGGTGACATAACATAACATTTGGGTGGCCCAAATGATCTCATTAAGTTCTGAATCATCCTTCTAGTGGGATTCAGAGAACACTCCACTTGAAATGTCTATTAGAATTGTAAGAATCTCACCTACAAGGAAGTAAGCCTTTTAGCTTAAATTCATGCATTTTTAAGCTTTATACTTTCAGAAGAAAATTACAGTTTGAATTGTATGTAACTAACTTTCTTGTAATGGGCAAAAGTTTAGTCTTTATAAAAATTATGGTTATAGAAGCAAAATAGTACTCTAAGTAACTACAGTTTTATAAATTTTTAATTCTTCAAGCAATTAAAACAGATTTAATACTTTCAATTTAGAATAGTCTAAACTTTAATTCACAACATTGGACTTCTAAAAAGGAGTGCCACAAAAAGAAAGAAGCCCCTATTTTAAAACAGGTAATTTAACATGGTACCATTTAATTTAAATATTCAAACTTTCCCTTCTGCTAAAATAACTAATGTTGAATTCAAAACACATCCCAGTAGGCCAAAAATTATGTCCTCTAATTATCCAGTCTAAGTTTATGATGGTCTAATTCAAGTCTCTAATGTATTTAGACATACTCTTTTTTGAATCATTATACACATGAGGTGATATTCAGTTTTTATCAGCAATTTCTTAACATAATTTTGAAATTTAATTTGTGCCCCTTAATATGTGCATTATATTAAATCATAAGATTTTTGGCTAGCTCGAGGCTGGATGAGTTTAGAATTACAACTAATGAAGTTGAAAGGCTGTGAGCACTGGCTGGATCCAATAAGCATCAAGCAGACCAATCAGAAAAGCTGACTTCACTCAAAAGGCCTGATGGTTCTGTTCATTTAACTAGCAGCTGTATTAAGACTCTTAATGATGCCCTGAAAATGGAAAAAAGGTTTCCAATAATTAATCTATACATGAGAATTAGATAACTCTTCTAGGACTGTCAAATCTATACTACCAACACAGTTGTAGGACTTGGCACAATCTTCCATTACTTCCAATCTAAAAAGTCACATGTTCTTCTATTACACACTAATTCAGGAGGACAAGTTGCACTGCTTGTGAGAATAATGTCAAACTTCATTTTAAGAAACAGCTATTTCCTCCAGGCTCTATGTTCAAAGAAAACATACAGGGAAACTGTAGTGATCATATTAATTCAAACTGAAAGAAAAGAAATAGAGGTTAGACTAACATCTTTCTCTTTGTACAGATTTGATAGAAATAAAATCTAAGGGTAGGATACAGAAAAGATTATATGACTTGAAAATAATTTATCTTTCCCAGTTTCATTGAAAATAATTTTTGACTTTCTCTTTGAGATTTTAAAAGGCAGTGTATTTATAATAATATTCAAGTCATGCCTTTCTTTTTCAACAAGTTTTAAATAGAGCAACTATCCATTAGAATCTGTCTACCTGGGCAGGAGAGTCCCTTACTGCAACTCCAATTAAATGATTGCATACCAAATGTTAGAATTGAGTGACACTGGAAAATAGTGTGTGGAGGGATATTGACCCATAATCATCCTGAACCATGTACAATGAATGACTGATTATATTCCTGAGTCCTTTGGTGACCTTTAATATGCCCATATTTAAAAATAATATTTAGTGTACTTTTGCTTTATTAGAAATTGAATATGGGTTCACTGGAAAGAAAAAACAAGGTGCAATAGTGGCATGTCTGTCCTGGTGGAAACCAACTGCCCTCTAATGGGACTGGAGGCCTGCTCTATGGGAGGGAATACATTTCTGATACTGAAAACTTAAAACAGGGATAGTCATGAGCCCTACGTGTGTAACATCTGCTGCTATCTGGCTAAATGTATATACTATGTTTATCAAACTGTCTAGTAAGCACTTCTCTTACTGTTCATACCCATATATTAATGCTACTCTCAGTTTTGGTTGAGAATCTTCTCTTTTCAGATGGCAGTAACCTTGGGATTCCTCAGAAGGTATCATGGTGCTGGAAAGAAGTGACAGGAGTGCTAAGCACTGCAATATCTCTATCACAACTTTCAAGGCACAGGGTCTATTGCAGAAGAGGTGGAGAAAAGAATGTAGGAGCCAAAGGAAGGGTAGGACTCCTTACAATGTACTCCCCCCAGACACAAAATGGCCTGGATATCCATGACCTCACAGTGCCTGACACGACCTACACAAGACCATTATAGTAAGAGAAAAAGATCATGACAGCAAAATAAAAGAGAGACTGATTGAGAGGGAGAGGGGATATTTTGGAGAATTATTTACAATCATGGAAGTTATTAACAAAGAATAAATAAAAAAACAAAAAAGAATATTATATTATGGGCTGGAGAGAGAGCTCTTACAAAGCCTGATGGCCCAGCCAGCAATTTGATTCCCCAGTATCCATGTAAAGCCAGATGCACAAAGTGGTGCATGCATCTGGAATTTGTTTGAAGTGGCAAGAGGCCCTGGAATGGCCATTCTTTTTCTCTCTCTCTTTGCAAATAAATAATGAATAAAACATTTTTTTAAAAGAATGTTATGGGCTGGAGAGATTACTTAGTGGTTAAGGAATTTTCCTGGCAAGCCAAAGAACCCATGTTCAATTCCATAGGACCCATGTAAGCCAGATGCACAAGGTGGCACACTTGTCTGGAGTTCAGTTACTGTGGCTGAAGGCCCTGGCATGCCCATTCTCTCCTTCCCTCTCTCTTTTTTTCTCTCTCTCTCTCTCTCTCTCTCTACTTATCTGCCTCTGTCTCTCTCTTAAATAAAATGAAATAAAAATTTTAAAAAGAAAAACAAAAAAAAAAAAAAAAAGAAAGACAACAAAAACAACCAGAAAATGAAGGCAAGGGGAAAAACATCTACTTAGTGAGCCCATTTTATATGTTGTAATGGTAACCTCATAATCCTCATCTTCTTTTTTTATTTGTAAGAATTCAGTGAGCAATAGTGAATATTGAAATCTTAAAATTGAAAATAATTCTAGGACTGGAGAGATGGCTTATTGCTTAAGGCATTTGCCTGCAAAGCCTAAGGACCCAGGTTTGATTCCCTAGTACCCACATAAGACAGATGCACAAGGTGGCATATGCATCTGGAGTTTGTTTGCAGTGGCTAGAGTAACTCATATGCCCATTCTCTCTCTCTCTCTCTCTCTCTCTCTCTCTCCATATATATATATATATATATATATATATCTCAAAATAAATAAATAAAATATTTTAAAAAGAAATTAATTCTATCATAACTAGAGAAATACAATGAATCTATCAAAAAAAAACTACAAGTAGTAAGATACATTTAAAGACTGCCTTTAGATTTTTTTAATAATAATATTAAAGTTGTCTGAAATGACAACATTCTTTCTAACAGTGGCTGGCCTGAAACTTACTATGTAGATCAGACTGGATTTTAACTTGTGATCCTCTTGCCACTGCCTCTCCTGTGTTAAGATTACAGGTATGTACCACCACGCCTGGCTTATAAAGCTATCTAGTTTTTCAGTTTGTTTGTTAAAGCTATCTGTTCTTTTCTTCTTTTGAATATTTTTATGAGAGAGAGACAGAGGGTGTGGCATGTGAGAGAGAGAGAGACAGAGAAAGAGAGAGAGGGAGAGAGGAAGGGATGGGGAGAGAGAGAGAGAAAGAGTTAGAACACAAGTGCCTCCAGCCATTGCAATCAAATTCTAGACATGAGTGCCATCTTGTGCACATCTGGCTTACATTACATGGAATCTGGAGAGTAGAACATGAGTCCTTAATACTTTGCAGGCAAGTACTTTAACCACTAAGCCATCTCTCCAGCCCAAAGCTACCTATTCTTTTATATATATATATTTTACTTTTATTTATTTCAGAGAGGGAAAGAGGCAGACTGAGAGAGAGAGAATGGGCGTGCCAGGGCTTCCAGCCACTGAAAACGAACTTCAGATACATGCACCACCTTCTGCATCTGGCTTACATAGGTACTGGGGAATCAAACGGAGGTCCTTTGGCTTTCCAGGCAAGTACCTTAACCACTAAACAATCTCTCCAGCCCAGAAGCTATCTATTCTTATTTCAAGATGGGTTGGTTCTGATTTCAGAAACCCAAACATTTAAAAGTTTGTATTAACCAACTTTTTTCCTGATGAATTTATGATAATATTCCACAATAGATTCTATATCATGCTAATTTATTGTTCATACCATTAAAGATTTTTTATGACAATTATCTCATACTTTCTATAGGTTTTGTTGCTAATGTATGCCCTGTCTATATAATGGGATAAAAAATTGTAAAGTACGTAATAGGTGAAGAATTCCTTTGTATATATAGCTTTTTAAATTTTTTATTGATTTATTTATTTGCAAGGAGAGGAGAGAGAAGGGAGAGAGGGAGGGACTAGGTGTGCCAGGGCCTTTAGCAATTACAAACAAACTCCAGATGCATGCACCACTTTGTGTATTTGGATTTATTTGGGTACTAGGGTATAGTTAGGCATTTCAGGTAAGCACCTTAAGTACACATCTCTTCAGCCCTGTATTTAGTTTTTTTGGGTTTTTTTTTGTTGTTGTTGTTAAAGGTCATATTCTCTTATATCACCCCTTCCCAGCCCCCATTTCACTGAGGGTCCATCTCAGTAGTGATATGGTATTCACTGTGTGGTCATGAGGCTTCAAGTCAGTTTCTATGGGGGTAGGGAGGACATGCCTCAGGATATAACTTCCTATCCTGAAACTCTTATGATCTTTCTGCCCCTCTTCTGAAATGTTCCTGTGCCTTGATGAGCATATTAGCAGTCTGATTTAGTGTTGAGCATTCTGCTGCCTCTTGATTTCTACTTTGATGAGTCTTTTAAAATGTATTTACTTATTTATTCATTTGGAAGCAGAGGGAGAAATAGAAGAGAAATAGACAGACAGAATGGAGAGAGTGGGTGTGCCATGCCTCCAGCTGCTACAGACTCCAGATGCATGCGCCACTTTGTATACCTGGCTTTACATGGGTACTGGGGAATCAATCTTGGGCCATTAGGTTTTGCAAGCAAATACCTTAACTGATGAGGCATCTTTTCCACCAAAAATAAGTCTTTTTTGTTTTTGTTTTTGTTTTTTTTGTTTTGTTTTTGGTTTTTTTGTGTTTGGTTTTTCAGGTAGGTTCTCACTCTAGCCCAGGCTGACCTGGAATTCACTATTCTTAGTCTGGCCATGGTGTAATTTGAATTCTTTTTGCCAATTTTCTTCAATTTCCTTCGGCCACTCTTGGAGTTCTTATTTGATTAATCTTTGCCCAGTTTCATCCTATTCAACCAACCATTTTTTTTTTAATTAAGTAGAAAGTTGTATGGATACATCGTATGTTAGTACCATCATTTCCCTGCTTTCTGCCCCCATTCCTCTGAGGGTTCTCCTCACTAGGATTGCTGGTATTCCCCCTAGGTTGGCAGGTTATGAAATGTGAGAGCAACAGCCACTCACAGGGGGTTGGTGGGGGGGAATTCCTCTGGACATTCCTTTCCACTCTGTGCCTTTTACATTCTTTCCACCCTATCTTCTGCAAAATTCACTGAGACATGGTGGGTGTGTTTTAAGTCTACTTTATTGTTGTGCTCTCAACAGCTTCGAGATTCCTGCTTTGATGTATTTTGACTATTCTCAGTGTCTGTCTCCATGACCCTGGCACTAATTGAGAGGCTTGCTATTGAAGCAGCATGCTTACTTATCTTGCCAATGCTTCTAACATAAAAGGCACAGAGTAAACATTTTCAACTGGTATACTGCATAGCAACGAGAAACTAAAACAATGCAAACTCATCCACCATCAAGCAATCATCAAACTTCTGCAGTTCAAATTCAATATAACCAGAGACTGCCAGTCTCCATTTTTTACAATTCCACCCCTCCAGCTGTGCAGAGTAGCCAGGGAACACTTCCATTCTAGCCCAACAGTACATTGTAGGTAGCCCTTGCATAGTCCTGGTATATCCAAAACATCTTCAGGTCTCCATGCCAACCATAGTCCATCTTCCAAAGGCTCTTTCAGCCTATCAGGGCATCAGGCCCTGCCTCATGCTGCATCTTAGCAATGACTCCTGGAACCATGTGCAATTCATGACCATTCCATGCATTTTTCATGTTTCCAAAATCAATGCCAGGTGTGTAGAACACAGCCATATTCTTCTTTCACAGATGGAATAAATCATAACCTTGAAAAGCAGGTTCCTTCTCCAGTCAACTCTTTCAAGTATTTTGCATTTCTATGATAGTCTTTCCTCAGGCATCTTCTCCATTGTTTTAATGTAAAACAGTTGGAATATCTTCCTTAAGATTGTAATTGTGTTGACAATAGCAGCTTCAATAACCTAAAACCAGTCTCCATGCCTGTAATTTGAACTTGCTTGAGGTTTTCCAATTTAAAACTCAAAGTTCAATACTGTCTGTACTTAGCATTCTCAGAGTCTCATCTTAATAGTCCATAAAACTTGGCTTACCACTCCAGAAGGCATCTACAGTTGCAAGCACCAAGTCCATGCCCATTCCTCCAAAACAAAAGTTCCAAAAGACCAACATCCACATGGTCCGGTACATCTCAGCCCACTCCTCGGTACCAACTTCTGTAGCAGATAGCTTCAGTTTCACTGAGATGAACTACCAGAGCAGCAGAGTTATGCAAGAAGGGATATTTATTGAAGTTTACAGATCCAGAAGAAGCTCCATAATGGCAGAAGCTGGCCTACCTTCACAGGTCGAAGCAGAGAGAGAGAGAAGCACAAGCCTAAAAGTCAAAAGTCTCACAGCACAGCACACTTCAGGAACTCCAGCTAGGCACATTTTTTATATCTTTAGATTGAAATCTGAAACCCATGACCACACCTTAAGACCTGCTAAGTGACACTGCCTCCAGCCAGGTGGCTGCAGATGCATACTACAAACTAATAAAACACTGAATATGTTGGGAGCCATCTATTCAAACTACCACATTAAGTGTTTGTTGGTCATTTGTATTTCTTTCTTTGAGAACTGTTCAAGCCTCTGCCTTATTTTTTAAATGCATTGCTTAACCTTTTATTGCTTAGTTTTTTGAGCTCTTTGTAAATTCTAGATGTTAAACCTCTGTTGGAGATAAAGCTAGTAAAGATTTTCTCCCATTCTATTTATTCTGTTGATGGTTTGTTTATGTGTACAATAGCTTTTTACTTTCATGATATCCCACTGGTTTAGTGTTTGTCTAATTCCTTGGACTACTGGGGTTTACTTCAGAAAGTCTTTCCTATGCCTATATCTTTGAGTGTTCTCCCTAGATTTTTCTTCTGGGTTGTTTTAGAGATTTAGATCTGATATTATGGTATTTAATACATTTAAAGTCATTTTGGGGCAGGAAGAGAAATGTGGGTCTAAATTTATTCTTCTATATGTGGTTATCCAGTTTCTCTGGAACCATTTGTCGAAAGTGCTGTCTTTTTTCCATTGTACATGTTTGGCCTCATTGCCAAAAATCAAGTACCTGTATAGTAGCTTAAGTTATGACCTGGATCTTCTATTCTATTCCATTGATCTATGTGTCTTTTTGTTTGTTTGTTTGTTTTGTTTTCCAGTGCCATGCTGTTTTTATTAGTAAGGCTTTGGAAGTAAGATATAGTTATACTATCAACAGATATATTTATTTTGCTGAGGATGTTTTTAACCATCTAAGGTCTTCTAAGTTTCCATACAAATTGTGAAGAATGTTGCTGGAATTGTTATTGGAATTGCATGGAATATGTATATTGCTTTTGGTATGATAACCATTTTCACAATATTTTTAAAAAATATATATCTAGGGCTGGAGGGATGGCGTAGCAGTTAAGGCGTTTGCCTGCAAAGCCAAAGGACCCAGGTTCGATTCCCCAGGACCCATGTAAGCCAGATGCACAGGGAGCGCATGTGTCTGGAGTTCGTCTGCAGTGGCTGGAGGGCCTGGTGCACCCATTCTCTCTCCCTCATTCTCTGTCAAATAAATACATAAATAAATAATTGTTTATAATATATATATATATATATATATATATATATATATATATATATATATTTGCAAGCACAGAGACATAGAAAGGAGATAGCAAAGAAAATGAGCCTCCAGCTGCTGCAAATAAATTCCAGATACATGCATCTCTGTGTATCAGGCATTACACAGGTACTAGGGAGTGAAACCTGTTGCACATCCAATGACCCTTTATTTTCTGCATTTGTGTTACTCTCATAGTCCCAGGTCGGCTGTACAATTTTTGGTGTAGGTGGGTAATAGGGAAATAAAGCTGACATTGAAGATCTAGAATTCAAGTCTCCTACTTTCAAAAGAGTTAGCATTTTTCTACTGCTTTAATGCAGAACAGCTGAGCCAATTTCAATGGTAGCAATCTGTGAAACAACTGCAGCTTAAACAGACTGTTCCCTTTTGCCAAAATTTTACTTATTTCTGAAAAATATCAATCTACTCACACTAGTCCATTTCTTCTAAACTCAACCCTGCTCAAGTTCTCAGAACACTGGCAGAAGGCAGTCTCTAATACAAACTATCTCTACACCTGTCCAGACAATGCTCTTTCTTTCCCTCACAGGCCAAGCCTGCATAGTTCTTTCTGAACTTAGGTCTCTCAAACTGTGACCAGAATTGCCCATCCAATGCCAATTACAGCCTTAGGCTAAGGTTTCAAATCCTTCCTCCTACAAATCAGTTTCAAAGAGCCAAAAGCCACATAGGTTACTGGGACAAAACACCAGAACAAAAGCAGCTGATGGGAGGAATGAATTTATTTTGGCTTATAGTCTTGGAACTTCATCATGGCAGAGAAAGGATGACAGAATAGAAGTTTGGCATTATGTCCTGCCACAAAAAAGAGAAATTAAAAATGAAAGAGTAATGGGCTGGAGAGAGGGCTTAGCAGTTAAGGCACTTGCCTGCAAAACCTGAAAACTCATGTTCGAATCTTCAAGTCCCATGTAGCCAGATGCACAATGATGTAAGCACACAATATCACACATGTGCACAAGGGGGCACACACATCTGGAGTTCATTCACAGTGGCTGAAGACCCTAGTGCCCATTCTCTTTCTCTCTCTCTGCCTCTTTCTCTCAAAATAAATAATAATAAAAGATAATAATAATAAGTAGTAGTAGTATTGAAATACAGTGCATCTCAGTTACTAACAGGTCCCTTTAAAACATGAGCCAAGGGCTAGGGGGATTGCTTAGGGGCTAAGGTATTTACCTTTGAAGCCTAAGGACCCAGGTTCAATTCCTCAGTCCTCATGTAAGCCAGATGCACATGGTAGCACATTGTGTGGATTTTGTTTGCAGTGGTAGAGGCACTGACATGCCCATTCTTTCTCTCTCTCTCTCTCTTTTAAATAAATCGTACATTTAAGAAAAAAAAAAAATGTGCAAGTGCTTGAAGTGTAGCCTAGGCATCTCACATTCAATGTTCTACTTCTAACAATTCTTACTCAGTTGAATCAGCATTTCTCAACAAACTCTTTAGAATTCCTATGTACTCTAAGGCTAATAGCCCAGGGTTTAACCTGCTGGAACAAAATCTGAATTTAAGAAGCCATATCTCGCATCCACTTACAACCTTCTTTGTTGTTTCTATATAACTGTATATTTACATGAATATACTCAAACTATATTTCTCAGTTCTGAAGATGTTTTGACTCCTCTTGGGAAACTCTTCTGAGGTACTCCCTCACTGACGTCATAGTACTGATCTATGATGATGCCTTCTGAAATTTACCAATTTAAGAATCAACTTGGGCAGAGTAATAAAAAGATATTGAAGTCATAGGCATGAAATTGTAGACTTTTTATGTGGCAGTTCTCTGACATTCTAGTAAAAGCTCATGTACTCAATTCTACTAATGTTTTTAAATACATGAAGTAAAATAGAAAGAAACAAAATAATTATACTAAAATAACCAAATTGTAGACTTAATTCAGTATGTACAGAGAAGAGAGTAGAACATAGCAAGCTGTGGATACCGAAACAGAAAAGTGATATGTGGGTTTCAAATAGAGAAGTGTGCAATGCCTACCATCCTGTCACCCCTGACACTGCCCAGAGGACAAAGAGATTGAAACAACAAAAAGAACATGGCAGGAAGTGGAGGTTGCAGCAGAGTTTGGAAAGGGAGTCTGAAGCTGAGAGATTCTTAACCTTTCCTCCAAATACACCACACACATACACACACACACACACACACACACACACGCACACACACACACACCATAGTAGGGAGGAACTATGTGAAATTTCACAAGGTTTATGGTGGAATTTGCTGCTATACCCTGACAGCCAACTAAAAGGCAAACATGGGTATATGGATCCTCCACACTCTTTTACAGGTTTAGGTACAAAGATTCCTGTACAGACCAGCTTATTCCACAGGGCTCCACAGATAAGGCTATAACTTTAATTCAGGGAAAGCAGACAGAGGAAGTCTGCCAAACAGTAACTGTCAGCCACAGAAATCCATCTCTCTTGAAAGGCATATTTACTTAACTACTATTACTAAAAGAAAAAGCTCTCTGCTGCCAGTCTGTGCAATTGAAAAAGAAAAGATAATACAAGGGGAAGGAGAAGTCATACCTACCCAACTAGGAAGAAACACAGACTAGAGGCATAATACCTCTTATATTATTGTTTGCTTTTTATTTTTATTATTTTAACATTAAATTTATAGTTATTTGTTTTTATGTTTAAAAACCAACTTTTTAAAATTTTATTTATCCATCTTGAGAGAAAGAGAGAGAGGCAGACAAAGAATGGGTACACCAGGACATCCAGTCACTGCAAATGAACTCCAGAGGCATGTGCCATCTTTGTGCATCTGGCTTATGTGGGTACTGGGGAATTGAACCTGAGTACCCAGGCTTTGCAAGAAAGTGCCTTAACCACTAAGCCATTTTTCCAGCCCTATTTTTTGCAATTAACTTCTGCTCATTAATTGTTCAATTGTTGTGTTATAATTTGTATCTCACTGGGAAAGAACTTTTATTTCTGTACTTCTATATTCAAAACATAATATACAAAATATATTCTGTACTCATTTTTATACTTCTAACCCATATACTTTCCTTCTCATTTTTACTTTACCCATTCTTTCTCCAGTTTCCATTCCCTCCTTATTTTCTACTAAACAATAGCCCCTTAGCCACAAAAATATTATAAGTTACATTTTCCCCAACTAGCTCCCTAATGCCACTGTCTCTAAACCTTATAAGGTACACAAGTATCCTCTACAGTTAATAGTGGGACTGCTATCAAACAACAGAAAATCAGACAAATCCTGGAGATTAGGCAATACGTATTTGTTCTATTTTTATTTAATTTATTTTTTATTGACAACTTCCATATTTGTACACAATAAACCATGGTAATTCCCTCCTTTCCCCCACTTTCCCATTTGAAGCTCCACTCTCCATCATATCCTCTCCCCTTCTCAATCAGTTTCTCTTTTATTTTGATGTCATGATCTTTTCCTATTATTATGGTCTTGTGGAGGTAGTGTCAGACACTGTGAAGTCATAGATATCTAGGCAATTTTGTGTCTGGAGGAGCATGTTGTAAGGAGTCCTACTCTTCCTTTGGCTCTTACATTCTTTCCACCCCCTCTTCGTAATGGACCCTGAGCCTTGGAAGATGTGATAGAGATATTTCAGTGCTGAGCACACCTCTGTCTTTTCTTCTCAGCACCATTGGTGAGCATAGTACATATGCTAGATGACACCAGCGGACGTTACACCCCTAGGTCTCATGACTACTACCCCTGTTGTAGGTTTTCAGTATCAGGCATGTATTTGCTCCCATGGAGCAGGCCTCCAGGACAATTAGAGGGCAGTTGGTTTCCCTCACAACAGACATGCCACTATTACACCTTTTAACTCATTTGGCCTGACTGAACAAATTTAAGGTTTGCCGTGTCCACAGCTGAGTATCTCCACTGGTGATTTCTCTCTCTCCCATTGAACTGTATGTAGTGTAGCTTTTTCCAGTTTTCTGTCAACTGGTCTACAAAGTGGAGGTTTTCAGCTCAGCTCCAGCAGGATTTCTCAATGACCTTGAAGCCCAAGTATGTGGAGTCTTCAGCAATAGAGTCTTACCATCTATTCCTGGTGGGAAACAAGATCCTTGGCAATGGCCTGTAATATTTTGGGGGTATTAGTGACCTCCCTGACCAACAATTCACTGGAAGGTATCCCATCCTGTCACTGAAAATTTTCTAGCAATAGTCTATAGCTTCTGAGTGTACAATTGTCCAAAAAGGTAGGTTTCCATATGACTGATTTATATACTATTAGATTTTGATTAGCCCTCCCTCTAACTTTTCTTTACTCAATCTCTTCCCCTTACCTCACTTAGGCCTTTTCACCACATTAATCTGTTCTTATATCATCCTATTAAGTCCCCCCCCCTCCCTTTCTATTCCTTTATATCCCCTTTCTAGCTTACCGGCCTCTGTTACTGAGTTTTATTCCTACTCACATAGATGTCCAATAATTTGTAGCTAGGATCCACATAGCAGATAGAACATATGACATTTGGCTTTCTGGGCCTGGGTTACCTCACTTAGTATAATCCTTTTCAGATCCATACACTTTCCTGCAAATTTCATATTTTCTTTACAACTGAATAGAACTCCATTGTGTAAATGTGCCATATCTTCATTATCTATTCATCAGTTGAGGGACATCTAGGCTGGTTCCATCTCCTAGCTATTGTGAATAGAGTGGCAATAAACATGGTTGAGCAAGTATCTCTAAGGTAGTGACAAGTCTTTAGGATATATGCCTAGGAGTGGTATAGCTGGGTCATATGGTAAATCTATTTTCAGCTGTTTCAGGAACCACCACACTGATTTCCACAAAGGCTGGACCAGATTGCATACCCACCAGCAGTTCAGAATGGTTCCTCTTTTTCTACGTCCTTGCCAGCATTTATGGTCATTTGTTTTCATGATGGTAGCCATTCTGACAGGAGTGAGATGGAATCTCAACATAGTTTTAATCTGCATTTCCCTGATGACTAGGGATGCAAAACATTTTTTAAGATGTTTATATGCTATCTGTATTTCTTCTTTTGAGAACTTTCCATTTAGTTCCATAGCCCATTTTCTAACTGGGTTGCGTGTTTCTTATTATTTAGTTTTTTAAGCTCTTTGTATATCCTGGATATTAATCCTCTGTCAGATGTATAGAGGGCAAAGATTTTTCTCCCATTCTGTAGGTTTAGGCAACACAGTATTGAACAATGAATGGATCTTGGAAGAAACCAAAAAGGAAATAAAAAAAAATAAACTCCTAGAACTGAATGAGAATGAAACCCAACATACCAAAACTTTGGAACTCTATGAAAGTAGCTGTAAGAGTAACATTTATAGCTTTAAATGCACAAATTACAAAAATGGAGAGATCCCAAAGAAATAATGTTACTCTCCACATGAAGGCTTTAGATAAACAAGAAAAACTCAAACTTCAAAATACCAGATGAAAAGACATAATCAATATCAAAGAAGATATCAATTAAAATAAAGAAATAAATTTAAAAATTGACAAAATGAAGAGCCATTTCTTTGAAAAACTAATAAAATAAGCAGGATTGATAAAATCCTTATGAAATTGGTAAAAAGAAAAAGAAAACTCTAATCAACAAATTTAGATGTTACAATAGAATAAGGGAAATAGGAAAAATCATTAGGATATATTCAAAAACCTATATTCCACAAAATTAGAAAATCAGAAAGAAATGTATGAATTTCTTGACACATCATACCTACCAAAACTAAACCTAGAAGAAATAAATTACCTGCATAAATCTATAACATCTAATGGGAATGAAAGAGTAATTAAAACTCTTACAATAAAAAATGTCTAGGTCCAGATGGATTCACTGCTGAATTTTACCAAACCTTTATAGAATAAGCTACCATTTCTTGAATTATTTCACACAATTGAAAATGAGGGGATAAAAAAATGAAAAGGAGGGGATGCTCCTTTTTCTATGAATCCACCATTACAGTAATACCAAACCAAACAGAAACATAAGGAAAGAAAACCATATATCAATATCATTAATAAGCTTAGACACAAAGATCTTCAGTAAAATTCTTGCAAATCAAACCCAAGAACACATCTAAAGTATTACCTACCTCAAGCAGGATTCATCTCAGGGATGCAGGGATGCTTCAACACATAGATTTCAATGAATATCACATAAATATAATTAAGAACAGAAATCATATGATCATTTCAAAATATGATGAAAATGCCTTCAACAAAATAAAACAACCCTTAATGATTAAAACACTGGTGAGGGCTGGAGAGATGGATTAGGGGTTAAGGCATTTGCCTACAAAGCCTAAGGACCCAGGTTCAAGTCTTCAGAACCCATGTACACCACAAGCACAAGGTGACACATCTGTCTGGAGTTCATTTGCAGTAGCTAGAGGCCCTGGCATGTTCTCTCTCTCTCTCTCTCTCTCTATCTATCTATCTGCCTTTTTCCCCTCAAATAAATAAATTAAAATACTTAAAAAAATAAATCACTGGAGAGACTAGGGTGGGAAGGATCATGTCTCAACATAATAAAAGTTTTATATAGCATACCTAAAACTTTTCCCAAACTAAATAGGGAAAAACTTGAAGCATTCCCACCAAAGTCTGAAATAAGACAGGGGTGTCCATTCTCTTTGCTATTTAACATAGCACTTAAAGTCTTAACTCATACAAGAAAACAAGAGCCGGGCGTGGTGGCACACGCCTTTAATCCCAGCACTCGGGAGGCAGAGGTAGGAGGATTGCCATAGGTTCAAGGCCACCCTGAGATGACAGAGTTAATTCCAGGTCAGCCTGGACCAGAGTGAGACCCTACCTTGAAAAACCAAAAAAAGAAAAAAAGAAAAATAAATAAAAGATCCAAATTAGAAAGGAAGAAGTCAAACTATCTTTAGTTTCAGGTGATAATATTCTATACATGTGACCCCCCCCCCAAAAAAATACTCCACCCCAAACTGCCTAGAGCTGATAACCTCTTTTGGACAAAGTGGCAGGTTATAAAATCAACACACAAAAATCAGTAGCCTTTGTATATACCAATGGAAAACATGTGAAGAAAGAAGTCAGAGAAGCTATCCCACAAAAATTGGATAGTATGGAAAACCCACAACCAAGGAAGTCCTAGACCCTTACAATGAAAATGTGAACACACAGGAGAAATAAATTGAGGAGGACACAAGAAAATGGGAAGACCTCACATGCTTATGGATCAGAAGAATTAATATCATGAAAGTGGTAATCATACCAAAAACACATACTAGAGAAAAGATATTTTCAACAAATGGCACTAAAGACACTGGATAACGTCACGTGGAAGAATGAATCTATACTCTCTTTTCTCACTCTGACAAAAATCAACTCCAAATGGATCATGGACCTCAATATAAGATCATAAACTCTGAAACTACTAGAAGAAAAAGTAGGAAGAACACTCCAAGATATAGGCATAAAAAATAAAAGGATTAGAAAAACACAAGACTATTGGGTTGTTATGAAACTAAGAAGCTATTGTTATCACTAAGCAAACCATTAACAGAGCCAATAGACAGCCTATAGAAAGGGAGAAAATCTTTACCAGCAATACATCTGACAGAGGTTTAGCATCTAGAATATACAAAGAGCTAATCAATAAAAATTTCAACCAACTTATTAAAAAATAAGCCAGGTAACAGAACATAGAGTTCACAAAGAAAGAAATTCAAATAGCCAATAAACTTCCAAAAAGATGTTCAACATATTTATCTCTCATGGAAATACAAATTAAAACTACTTTGAGATTCTATCTTACTCCAGTCAGGGATTTGAGGCCTACTCCATAGGAAGAAATTCCTGCCTGATACCAAAAACTAATAAAAAGCTTATGATTAGGGAGCTCATAAGCCCTAAAGGGGAAACTACTACTACTGTTGTCTGGCTAAATGGATATATTGTGACCACCAAACTTCCTTCTAAATACTTATTTTTATGCCCATATATTAATGACACTCTCACTTGCAGTTAAACAAGCTTGTCTTTTCAAATGGCAGTGATCACTGGAGTGACTCAAAAATGGACAAAGTGCTGAGAAGAACAGTGTACTATTTAGCACTAAGTGAAATATCTCTATCATGCCCACTGAGGCTCAGGAACCATTGCAGAAAGAATATAAGAGTTAAGGGAAGGGCAGGACTGCTTACACTGCTGTCATCCAGACACAAAATGGCCTTGATATTTAGGACGTCATAGTAGCTGATTGCTTCCTAAAGAAGATCTGCATAATAGGAGGGGGAAAATAATGGCATCAAAACATAACAAACTAGTTGGGAAGACAAAGGTATTCACGGGAAAGCCTGTTCTTTGAGATCAGGTTGACTCTGGGGAAGTGTTTTCTAGGGGCAGCTAAACTCTGGGAAAAGCCTGGTAGCTAGCAGATGATAGACTACAGGAAAGTGCTCCCTGGGGGCAGGGAGCCATCTGGGAATTGCTCCCTGGGTGCAAGTAGACTTGGGGAAAGTCTGCTTCCTGGGGGCAGGTAGGTACAGGTAAACCCATAGTAGGCCTTGGCTGCCTCTGCTGGTTGATGCCTACCTGTTCCACGTTCCTGTGTTCTTGCTCCAGTCACCTCCACAGATCACCTCCTCCACACCAGCCACCACCAAGACCCTCAGTAAGGGCTTTCCCTTGAACCCTGGTCCCACCATTCCCCATCCCTCTGCCACATGAATCCTCAGACAGTTCTGCTCCCACCCCAATCCCACATGGGAAGCACTAGAGTATCTAGCAAGTGCCTGCCAGGGGAGTATCAGTGCACCTCTACAACCTGCTTACCTGAAGTAGAGTAGGGGGAAAGGAGCATATGCTACTGCTACTGTGTTCCACAGGAAAGGCATGGCCTTAATTGAAGGCAGAAGAGATGCCAGATCTCCAAAACAGCTCTCCTATCAGCCACCAGCCCAGAGATACTGGCACACTTGCAAACTCCACAGCTTGTGCATCAGTAATTATAACCCCATACCACTCCAAACTGTTTCAAACCTAAAAAAAAAAAAAAAACAACAAAAAAAAAAAAACCACTCACTGAAGATCTTACAAAGGCAAATATTTGCTTTCTCCTGAATAAAATAAGACTCTTCACCAGAGATTGGAAGACCCCAATTCAAAAAAAAAAAAAAAAAATATGAGTGACAACAGAGATCTCTACTAAGGTGGCCAACTCTTACAGTGGAAGCCTCCAATGAAAAAGGGAGAAAACCAACAAAAACTGTATCCAAAAATGAAATCACAGTATGCTATGTGAACCTACCAAGCAAATCACTGAACTCGAAGCAAATCATCAAAACCAACAATCACATAAATGAAATGCATACAGACTTTGTCACCAAGCTTAAATTAATTGAAGAAAACCAAAGAAACCTCAAAAGAGAGTTAAACAAATAGAAGGTGAATCAACAAAGAGAGGATCTCAATAACAAGCTGATAAAGCTTACTGAAGACATGCTTAAATGCAAGAATAAGTTCCCACACACCTTCTAAGGCTCAGGGTCCATTGCAGAAGAGGTATAGGAAGAATGTAAGAGCCAAAAGAAGGGTAGGACTGCTTGCAATGCTTTCTTCCAGATACAAAATGGCTGGGATATCTGTGACCTCACAATATTTGGTACTATTTACACAAGATCTCCAAGCAGGAGGAAAAGAGGATGGCATTAATATAAAAGACAGACTGATTAAAAGGAGGAAGGGTTACAATGGAGAGTGGATTTGTGAGGGGAGAGTGGGGATGGGGAGAGACTTATCATAGTTTTTTGTGTATAATTACGGAAGTTAACAATAAAAAAGAATGAATTCCAGGAAACATCAAGAAAATCGACCCTTGACCTGAAACTGAAATTCAACACAGAGATGGACACAATGCAGAAAAATGTAACAGAAAACAAAATTCAAATAGAGAACTTCTGGTTAAGATGGCAGAGTAGGAACCATGACAAAGCAGCCTGAGGGAGAAAAAGCCAAAAAAAAAAAAAAAAAATACCCCAGCAAAATACATTCTTCTACTAAAAAGTGAGGGGTATAAGCAATTGCCAACAGCAGGAGAGATCCAGAGCCTCTAGAGCCCACATAAACAGGCGGAATTGGCTCCAGCAGCAGTGGCACAAAGTCTATAGGGCCACAGCTGCCAGGCTCGGCTTGAGCCACAGGAAAAGCCAGGTGAGGGGACTTTCCACTCACACTGGAGCTCTTCACAAATACAAGAAACATGAAGGGAGGACTGCAGCGAACTATAAAGGAGCAGACTACAAGTGCAAGCACCAGTGCCAGCAAGCACCAGAGACCTGAGAAGGGAGCTCATAGCAACCAGCACTGGCAACCAGAGCAGCAATCCAGGAACCCAGCCAGTCTACTTGAACCTACAATGCACCAAGAACATACCCAAGCAGGAGCACAGCATAACTGAAACCAAAATAAGCCCAAAAATTAACTGGGATAACACCAGGTCAGTACCCACCAAATAAGCCTGGTATATAGGCCTGAACCAGAAGTGTTAATTACACCTTCCATATCAGGAAAAATTACACATTAAATCAGATTTTCCATCCATGAACAACTTATAGTTTGGGCTTCTTATTCGTTGCTTCTTGATTTATAGTGGCTTTGTTTCCTCTTCTGTTGTTCATTAGGAAAGGGTCTCACTTGGTCACAAGCTGACTTGGAACCCACAACAAACCAGAAATCTTAACCTCCAAGTTGACAGAATTAAGGGTGTGGGGCACCCCACACCCTAAGAGACAGTGATTTTGTTAGAGGACCTGGTTGTCATAATACCTACTCTTGCAGAAATACTCTATAGTGTTTTTCATTGAATGTGTACATTGTTTAGTTAAAATTTAGAATCTGCTTGTCTTTTGTTCCACTCAGCCTACTTGAGTACTCTCATAGAAGGCAAACCCAACATCAAGGGTCACTTTTGTAGATAATCTGAGAGTCTCAAGAGCCAAAGCTAGCACCTTAAGCACCTACCCAGAAGATACATAACATCAGATTGATTGATACATCTAATAATAGTGCAGCTAACTAGAAAATCCAAGAATTAAATCACTCCAAGATGCAAAAATATGTATAACATAAGAAACACCAAAAATCAAGACAATATAAATCTATCAAGAAGTACTAATGTATCAGAAAGGACCTCCAGGGAGAATGAGTTAGAGGAAAGCCCTGAGAAAGATTTCAAAAGAATGATTATAATTATGTTCAAAGAAATCAAAGGAATCAAAGACAAAATCAATGGAATCAAAGAAAGCACAGGACACCAATTTAATGAAATAAGGAGGTCAATACAAGACATAAATAAGGAAATAGAAATAATAAAGATAAACCAGTCAGAATTACTAGCAATGAAATAAAAATCTCTGTAGTACATCTCACCAGTAGAATGGATGAAGGAGAGGACAGAATATCTAAACTAGAACATGAGGTGGCAGATCTAAAAAAGACCAACAAAGAGAAAAACAAACTAATAAAAAAGTATGAATGGGAATTTCAAGATATTCGGAACACTATGAAAAGATCAAACATAATAAGTTGGGGTACAGTAGAAGAAGAATTTCACTCCAAAGGCATAGTAGATGTTTTCAACAAAATCATAGAGGAAACTTCACCCAAATTGGGAAAGAGGTGCCAATGCAGATACAGGACTCCTTTAGAACACCAGACAAAACCTGGAAAGAACCTCTCCTCCACATATTATAATTAAATTACCAAACATACAAAGCAAAGAAAATATATTGAAAATCAGTTACAGAAAAAAATCAAATTACCTACAAAGGCAAGCCCATCAGGATTACAGCAGATTATTCAACACAAATTTTAAAAGCCAGAAGGGCTTGGAGTCATGTATTGCAAGTTCTGAAAGATAACAACTGTCAACCAAGGTTACTTTATCCTGCAAAGCCATCCATTCAAATAGACAGAGAAACAAGAACATCCCCAAACAAAAGCAGGCTAAAGGAATATTTGAAGACAAAACCAGCTCTACAGAAGATACTTGAAAAAATCCTCCATGCTGAAGAGAAACAAAAACACACATATAAGGAAAATGGAAAAAAACAAACCATACTCAAATACTAGTTAATACAAGAGAGCAAATGTAAAACTGGAAGAACTACCAAAAATGGCAAAAATAAATACACACCTTTCAATAATATCTCCTAATATCAACTTCATCAATGGCCCAAACAAAACACATAGGTGTGCACACTGGGTTAAATAGCAGGATCCTGTAATTTGTTGCTTCCAATAAACTCACCTTTCTACAAAGGATAGACACTATCTTAGGGTGAGAGGTTGGAAAATGGTGTTTCAAACAAATGGGCCTAGAAAACAAGCAGGGGTTGTTATCTAATATCCGACAAGGTAGACTTCAGTCAACATTAGATAGGAAAGACAATTAAGGTCACTTTATTGATTAAAGGCACACTCCAACAGGAGGACTTTACAATCCGAAACATATATGCACCTAACATGGGGGCTCCCAACGTCATCAAACAAATGCCCTTAGACCTAAGGTCACAGAAAACACCAAATACAGTTGTAGTGGGTGACTTCAACTCTCATCAATTGACATGTCATCTTGGCAAAAAATAAATCTGGATTAATGAGATCATAGAAGAAATGGACCTAACAGATATATACAGGACATTTCATCCAAATGCTATAGAATACACATTCTTTTCAGCAGCACATGGAACATTCTCTAAAATAGACCACATATTAGAACACAAAGCAAATCTTAACAAACACAGTAAAATTGAAATTATTCCTTGTATTCTATCTGACCACAATGGAATTAAACTACAAATCAATACCAAGAAAAGCTCTAGAGCATACACAAAATTATGGAAACTAAACAATACACTACCAAATGATGAGTGGGTCAATGAAGAAATCAAGAAGGAAACCAAAAAATTTATAGAGTCAAATAATAAGGAGAATACAACATACCAAAACCTTTGGGACACAATGAAGGCAGTTCTAAGTGGTAAATGTATAGCTTTAAGTGCCTATTAAGAAATTAGGAGGCTGGAGGGATGGCTCAGCAGTTAAGGTGCTTACCTGCAAAGCCTGAGGACCTGTGTTTGATTCCCCAGTACCCACATAAAGCCAGATGCACAGTGACATGTACATTTGGAATTGGTGTGCAGTGATGGAGGCCCTAACATTTCCATTCTCTCTCTATCTCTGATTGCAAAATAAATAAATAAATAAAAACACTTTTAAAAAAAGAAATTAGAAAGTTCTCAAGTAAACAACCTAATGCTTCACATTAAAGCCTTGAAAAAAGAAGAACGAGGAAAACTGAAAATCAGTAGAAAGGAAGAAATAATAAAGATTAGGGCAGAAATTAATGAAATAAAATTTTAAAAATCCAAAGAATCAATGAAACAAAGATTTGGTACTTTGAAAGGATAAACAAAATTGATAAACCCTTAGCAAATCTGACCAAAAGAAAGAGAGAATAAACACAAATTAATAAAATTACAGGTGTAAAATGGACCATCACAACAGATGCCAGAGAAATAGGGACATACTATAAAAACATATACTCCACTTAGTATCAAAATCTGATAGAAAGGGACAATTTCCTTGATTTATATGACCTACATAAATTAAATCAAGATGAGATCAATCACTTCAATAGACCTAAAATAAATATGGATATCCAAGCAATTATCAAAAATGTCCCAACCAAAAAAAAGTTCAGGCACAGATGGATTCACTGGTGAATTTTACCAGACCTTCAGGGAAGAACTAACACCATTGCTTCTTAAGCTTTCCCATAAAATAGAAATAGAAAGAATCCTACCAAGCTCCTACACAGCCAGCATCACACTGATACCAAAACCAGGCAAAAATAGAACAAAAAAAGAAAATTACAGACCAATCTCCCTCATGAACATAGATGCCAAAATTCTGAACAAAATATTGGTGAACAGAATACAAGAATATATCAGAAAGGTTATTCGCCCAGACCAAGTTAGATTTTATCCCAAAGACGCAGGGATGGTTCAACATACACAAATGAATAAACATAATACATTATATAAATTAATTGAAGGTAAAAAATCACATGATCATCTCATTAGATGCAGAGAAAGCATTTGACAAAATCCAACATCCCTTCATGATAAAAAGTCCTACAGAGACTGGGGATAGAAAGAATGTATCTCAGTATAATAAAGGCTATTTATGACAAGCCTACAGCCAACATTTTACTAAATGAGGAAAACAGGAAGCTTTTCCCCTAAAATCAGGAACAAGACAAGGGTGTGCACTGTCCCCATTTTTATTTAATACAGTACTGGAAGTCTTAGCCATAGCAATAAGGCAGGAGACACACATAAAAGGGATACATATTGGAAAGGAAGAGATCAAGTTACCATTATTTGCAGATGACATAATTCTATACATAAAGGACCCTAAAGACTCTACCAACAAACTGTTAGAGCTGATAGACACCTATAGTCAGGAAGCAGGTTACAAAATAGATAAACAGAAATTAGTAGCCTTCCTATATGCTAACAACAAACACACAGAGAATGAAATCAGAGAATGACTCCCATTCACAATTGCATCAAAAAATAAATAAATAAATAAAGTACCTTGGAATAAACCTAACCGAGGAAGCGAAGGTTCTCTACAATGCAATCTTTAAAACACTCAAGCAAGAGATTGCAGAAACAGTAGGAATTGAAAAACATCCCTTATGCTCAGATCAGAAGAATCAATATTGTGAAAATGGCAATCTTACCAAAAGCAATCTACACATTTAATGCAATCCCCATCAAAATTCCAATGGTATTCTTCACGGAAATAGAAAAAACAATCCAAAAATTCATTTGGAATCACAAAAAACCTCAAATATCTGAAACAATACTGATCAACAAAAATAAGGCTGGTGGTATCACCATACCTAATTTTAACCTATACTACAGAGCCATAGTAACAAAAAAAAGCATGGTACTGGCACAAAAGCAGACATGTAGATCAATGAACAGAATAGAGAACCCAGATGTAAGTCTAGGTAGCTATAGCCACCTGATATTTGACAAAAATGCCAAAAATACTCATTGGAGAAAAGACAGCCTCTTCAGCAAATGGTGCTGGGAAAACTGGATATGAATCTGTAGAAGGATGAACGTCGATCCTTCTCTTTCTCCATGCACAAGAATTAAGTCCAAATGGATTCAAGACCTTAACATCAGACCTGAAACTCTGAAACTGCTAGAGGAAAAAGTAGGGGAAACACTTCAACATCTTGGTCTTGGCAAAGACTTCCTGAATATAGCCCCAATTGCTCAGGCAATAAAACCACAGATTAATTGCTGGGACCTCATGAAATTACAAACATTTTGTACAGCAAAGGACACTGTGAACAAAGCAAAGAGGCAACCTACAGAATGGGAAAAAATCTTTGCCAGCTATACATCTGATAAAGGATTTGTATCTAGGACATACAAAGAACTAAAAAAAATTAAATAAGAAATCAAACAAGGCAATTAAAAAAATGGGCTATGGAACTAAATAGAAAGTTCTCAAGAGAAGAAATACAGATGGCATATAAGCATCTAAAAAAATGTTCTACATCCCTAGTCAACAGGGAAATGCAGATTAAAACTACATTGAGATTCCATCTCACTCCTGTCAGATTGGCTACCATCATGAAAACAAATTACCATAAATGCTGGCGAGGATGTGGAAAAAGAGGAACCCTTCTATACTGCTGGTGGGAATGCAATCTGGTCCAGCCATTATGGAAATCAGTGTGGAGGTTCTTAAGACAACTAATAATAGATCTACCATATCAGCCTGTTATAGAATTCCTAGGCATATATCCTAAAGACTCATCTCATTACCTTAGAGATATTTGCTCAACCTTGTTTATTGCCTCTCAGTTCACAATAGCTGAGAAATGGAACCAGCATAAGTGTCCTTCAACTGATGAGTGGATAATGAAGATATAGCACATTTATACAATGGAGTTTTACTCAGCGGTAAAGAGAAATGAAGTTGAAATTTGCAGGAAAATGGATGGATCTGGAAAGGATTATACTAAGTGTGGTAACCCATGCCCAGAAAACCAAACATTGTATGTTCTCTCTCTTATGTGGATCCTAGCTACAGATGACTGGACTTTTGTTTGAGTAGAAAGAAAACTCAGTAGTAAAGGCCAGTAAGCTAGAAGAGAGATATAAAGGGAAGAGAAAGGAAAGGAGGGGAGTACTACATAGGATGGTATTGTATATATATGTAAGTAAAAGAATAGATTAATAGAGATGAAAAGACCCAAGTGAGGTCAGGGAAGAGACTGAGTAAGGAAAGGTGGAGGGAGGGCTTATCAAAATCTAACAGGATATAAATAAATCATATGAAAACCTACATTTTTGGACAATGGAACTTTCAGGAGCCATAGATTATTGCTAGAAATTTTTCAGTGCCTGGGGATGGGAAAGCTTACAGTGAGTTGTTGGCCAGGGAGGTCCCTGATGCCCCAAAACATTATAGGCCATGCCAAAGCTCTTGGTTTCCCACCAGGAATAGAGGCTAAGACCCTATTTCTGAAGACTCCACATATGTGGGCTGCAAGGCCACTGAGAAATCCTTTTGGAACTGAGCTGATAACCTCTTCTATGTA
The DNA here is from genome assembly GCF_020740685.1 of Jaculus jaculus. NCBI lineage: Eukaryota > Metazoa > Chordata > Mammalia > Rodentia > Dipodidae > Jaculus > Jaculus jaculus. The sequence continues at coordinate 70,969,136 of NC_059104.1, forward strand.
GACCAGCTGACAGAAAGCTGGAAGAAGCCATTCTGCATGCAGTTCAATGGGAGAGAGAGAAATCACCAGTGAAGATACCCAATAGTGGATATGGCAAACCTTATATTTGGCCAGCCAGGCCAAATGAGCCAACGGGTGCCATAGTGGTACGTCTATCATTGTGGAAACCAACTGTCCTCAAATTGGACTGGAGGCCTGTTCCATGGGATGGAATACATCACTGAAACTGAAAAGTTAACACAGAGTTAGTCATGAACCCTAGGGGTGTTACATCTGCTGCTGTCTGGCTAAATGTATATACTATGCTTATTAAGCTTCCCAATAAACATTTCTGTTAATGTTCATACCCTTATACTAATGCTACTCTCTCTTTTGGTAGAGAACCTTCTCTTTTCAGATGGCAGTGACCTTGGGATGACTCAGAAGGCATCATGGTGCTGGAAAGAAGTGACATGAATGCTCAACACTGCAATATCTCTATCATACCTTCCAAGGCTCAGGATCTATTGTGGAAGAAGTGGTAGAAAGAATGTAAGAGGAAAAGAAGGTTAGGACTACTAACAATGTGCTCCCCCCAGACACAAAATGACCTGGATACCCATGACCTCACAGTGCCTGACATTACCTACATAATTCTATCATAATAGGAGGAAAAGTCATGACATCAAAATAAAAGAGAGACTGATTGAGAGGGGGAGGTGATATGATGGACAATGGGAAGAGGAGGGAATTACCAGGGGATTGTTTACAATCATGGAATTTGTTAATTAAAAAATTGAAAAGAAAAAAATCAAATAGAGCTTTTTTTAAAAAAAAAAAGCCTCACTAGAAGCCCTCACTAACAAAGTTGATCTTGTGAGGGACAGAACTTCAGACCTGGAAGAAAAGTCAGAAGAAATTTGTTCTTAACTTTGATAAGTTAAAAATCTCATGTGAAGAGACTATGAGGAAATTGTGGGATATCATAAAATGACCAAACATCCATATCATGGGTTTATCAGAAAGGATAGAAATTCAGACAAAGACAAAGAAAACGTATTCAGTAAAAATATTGAGGAGGGCTAGATACATGGCTTAGCAATTAAGGCATTTTTCTGCAAAGCCAAAAGACTTCAGTTCAATTCCCCAGGACCCACGTAAGCCAGATGCACAAGGTGACACATGCATCTGGAGTTCACTTGCAGTGGCTGGAGGCCATGGTTCGTCCTCTCTCTCTCTCTCTCTCTCTCCCTGTCTGTCTAAATAAATACATAAATAAATAAATAAATAAATAAAATATTGAAGGAAAAATTTCCAACCTCTCAAAAAAGAGGCTTATTTAGATACAACAAGATCACAGAACACCAAACAGTCTGGACCAAAGAAAAATCTCTCAGGCTGAAGAGATGGTTTAGTAGTTAAGGCATTTGCATGTGAAGCCCAAGGACCCAGGCTCAACTCTCTAGAACCTGCATAAGCGAGATGCACATGGTGGCGCATGCATTTGGAGTTTGTTTTCAGTGGCTAGAGGCCCTGGAACACTGATATTCTCTCTCTCCCTCTCTCCTCTCTCTCTCTCCCTTTCTCCCTCCTTCTCACTCAAATAAATAAATGATTTCTTTTTCTAAGGAAGAGCCTCTCCAAGCACATCATAGATAAAATTCTAAACAATGAAAACAAACAGTGCTAAAATCAGCAAGAGAGGAAAAATACATTGCATATAAAAGCAATCCCATCAGAGATATCTCAGATTTTTCAATGAAAAATGTGAAATCCAGAAGGGCTTGAAATGAAGTATTTCAAATACTAAAAAACTATGGCTTCCAACACAAACTACTGTACCCAGTGAAAGTATCCTCATAATAGACAAAGAAAGGAAAACTTTCCATGACCAAAGCCAGGTCTATTATTATATGAACACAAAGCCAAACCTATAGAGAATACTTCAGGAAATATTCCATATGGAAGAGTCAAAGAAAGCACCAAACCCCATAAACTCTCCATCATGGCAGGAATTAAATCAAACCTCATAGTTAGAACTCTAAATGTCAATGGACTTAACTCACCCATAAAAAGATACAAGTTAACAGTGTGGATCAGAAGAAATGTACCCTTCCATTTGTTGTCTTAAAGAAACCACCTCACCATTAAAGATATATACCTCCTTGCAGAGAAAGGATGGGAAATGATTTTCCAAGCAAACTGATGTGGTGATACTAACATTTAAAACAATTGACTTCAAGCCAAAGGTAATTAAAAAGTATGAAGAAGGCCACTGAACCTGGAAAGCTTATAAGAACTAAATACATTTCCAAATGTATATGACCTGCCAATATTAAATCCAGAAAATATAAGCAATTTAATCAGACCAGTAAGACTGAAGCAGTAATTAAAATTCTCCCCAAGTGAGTTGTAGAGATGGCTTAGCAATTAAGTTGCTTACCTGTAAAGCCTACAGACCTAGATTTGATTCCCTAGTATCCATGTAAGCCAGATGCACAAGGTGGCCCATGTGTCTGGAGTTCTAGTGGCTAGAGGTCCTGATATGCCCATTCTCTCTATATATCTGTCTGTCTGTCTGTCTGTCTCTCTCTCTCTCTCTCTCTCTCTCTCTCTCTTTCTTAAATAAGGAAATAAATAAATAAATAAATAAATAAATAAATAAATAAATAAATAAAATTCTCCCCATAAAGAAAAGCCTAGGACTGGATGGATCTTCTGCTAAATTCTGTCAAACTTAAAAAATAACTATTTCATTTATTTTCAAGTAGAGAGAAAGGGAAAAATGGACACACCAGCTGCTATAAACAAACTCTAGATGCAAGTGCCACTTTGTGAATCTAGCACTGGTACTAGGTACTGGGGAATCAAACTCGGGTCATTAGAGTTTGCAGGCAAGCACCTTAACCACTGTTCCATCTTTCCAGCCCCTGACTTCTGTCAAATTCTTAAGGAACATTTAATACCACCACTTCTCAAATTGTTTCTCAAAGTAGAAATAGAAAGAACACTAGAAAACTCATTATGAATCCAGTGTTACTCTGAAACCCCAACTGGATACAGATATAACAAAAAAGAAAGCTATATACAATTTTCTTTTTTTAAATTTTTTTGTTTATTTTTATTTATTTATTTGAGAGCAATAGATAGGGAGAGAGAGATGGGGAGAGAGAGAGAGAGAGAGAGAGAGAGAGAGAGAGAGAGAGAGAGAGAATGGGCACGCCAGGGCCTCCAGCCACTGCAAACGAACTCCAGACACATGCGCCCCCCTCTTGTGCATCTGGCTAACGTGGGTCCTGGGGAATCGAGCCTTGAGCCAGGGTCCTTAGGCTTCACAGGCAAGCACTTAACCACTAAGCCATCTCTCCAGCCTGAAAGCTATATACAATTTTCTTAATGGATACAGGGGCAAAATTCTCAACAAAATAATTGCAAATTGAATAAATTGCAAATGAATAAATGCAACAAATTATGTAAATAGACTTAAGGACAGAAATAATATGATCATGTTGATAGATACAAATAATGGCAATTGACAAAGGTTAATGTCTTCATGGTAAATATCCTGGAGAAATTTGGAGTAGATGAAACATTTTCAATAAAATAACGACTACATGACAAACTCAAAGCCAACAGGTATTAAATAGAGGAAAACTGAGAGTATTGCTTCTAAAATCTGGAATAAGGCAAGATTGACCGCTTCTCTCTAATTCAACAAAGGGCTTAGTCATAGCTAGTGCAATAAGACAAGATAAAGGTATGAAATAGATACAAATATAAAAGAAAGAAGTCAAATTATACCTATTTGAACATGATGTGATTTTATACTTGAAGGATACTATGGGTTCCTCCCAGAAAATTCTTCAGTCCTCATAAATACTTTTAGTGAAGCTGCAGGATATCAAGTCAACACACAAAAAGCAGTAGAATATCTACATAATAATGAAATTGCTGAGAAGACAATTAGGAAAAATATACCAGTCATAATAGCTGAAAAATACCTAGGCATATATCCAATAAAGGAAGTAAAAGATCTATACAACTATTTCAAAGAACAGCTATTATACAAAATTTACTCTGCCTAGGATAAAAAATATATAATTGAATACAAACTTGTAAAGGTAATGGCAAAGACTGTGATAATGGTCTCACAGGACGTAAAGATGGTGTAAATTTCTCTTCAAATGTATCAAATACATACATCAAATAGGTATAACTTCTGATGTGTTAAGCAATTGTTTAAGAGGCAAAAGGAAAGTACCTGAATGAAATAAATAGGCAATCCAACCATCTTTTCTTCCCTTCCCCTGATCAATAATCTCTTGAAAAGAGGTATTATTTCATATCAGTTAACCTTTATACAACTTTGCCATCGATTTGTATGTACTGTTTAATAGAAAATTACAACAATATTTCCAGTTATAGTTAGAAAAGAGTTGCTTATGACTTCCAAAAATTATTATTGAGAAGTTTAAGCCAGACATGGTGGTGCATGCCTTTAATCCCAGCACTTGGGAGACAGAGGTGGGAGGATCACTGTGATTCCAAGGCCAGGCTGAAACCACATAGTGAATTCCAGGTCAGCTTGGGTGAGAGTGAGACCCTACCTCAAAGAAACAATAAGTAAATAAATAAAAGAATTAGAAAGACATTTTAAGGAAAATCAACTTTTTCCTTAACTTTGCATTGTAGAGATCAAATATATCAAGGTGTTTTTAATTCTTATAATGAAAATGTTGCCTTTCTTGTAATCAGTTCTTTGATGAAAAAAAAAAAAAAAGCTATTAGCTTTGCTTTTCTTCACTCCACGTGAGTTCCTTTTAAAAATCCTGTATTCCTAGCTGGGCACGGTGGCACACGCCTTTAATCCCAGCACATGGGAGACAGAAGTAGGAGGATCACTGTGAGTTCGAAGCCACCCTGAGACTACATAGTGAATTCCAGGTCAGCCTGAGCTAGAGTGAGACCCTAACTCAAACAAACAAACAAAC